>NC_037354.1:2486000-3107500 GCF_002263795.3 Bos taurus
CTGAACTGATATATATATATATATATATATATATATATATATCTCACATGTATTTCTAAATCTTGGGATATTAGAATCACATATTATCATGAAGGAACTATAGTTTTCTTGGAGACAAGAACAAACTCATGTAAAGATGAAATGTAGTGAGGGTCAAATATATTAAGGGTCAAAATCAAAAGACTTTGACATATGGTTTGATGGAAATCAGGGCCAAGAACAGACTCCTGCAGCACCTCCTGCTGGTCCATCCCGTATTTGAGAATATGAGGATGTAGCCACATTTCTACTGACCAGGTTTCAACAAGTGTGACACCTGACTATACTAAGCTATTTATCTTTGAACAGGAACCATGGCTTTTGCTTTCTCTGTCTCAGTACAATCTAGACATTCAGTACACAAGTAATGCATAGACAGTCTCTGATTAATTGGCAAACAGACCTACCAAATTGACCCAGAGTAACTGGTCTAAAACACAGTTCTTTCATGACACCCCCAGAGACCAAGAATTTTTGTTGAATTGTGACTGAGTTTTGTTTACTTCCCTTTATTTAAGTCAGTAAATAGTATATAGCCAGAGAATCATGTGGGAACTGTTTCTGAGGAGTAACTATTCTGGGAACATCCTTTCAGAAATTGAAAGGGGTTAATGTATTTTTTAAAGAATTCTGAATTCAACAAGGATTTTTTTTAAATTTCTAAATCTTTTTTCCTTTAAAAAATATTTGCTGAAATATTTAGAAGACATAGCAACCCATTGTAATGTGACTTTTCCTGACATTTGAAGAATGTTATAATCACTGGAATAAAACAAAATGCTTATGTTAAATAAGGAGAAGCTCTTATTGCCCTGAGAAAGCTCTGCAGAATTTTTGTGCTCTGCAGAATACAGTGTGAATAATGGAGATCCAGTCTAAGCTTTTTACACTGCAGATCAGACACCTGTGTGAGGTACAGAGGGGAATTAAAAAACAAACACCCACACTTCTTGATCTGGACAAGCTTATGGTTTATGCCTCTATTTGACATAATTGCAGCATTAGAAGACTATCATCTATTATGAAAATGGACAAATCTGTAAGAAATCACAGTGTGTTTTTTGTTTTGTTTTGTTTTTTTACCAGCTATTGCTCTCTCAGCTATATGCTGCTCTAACTTCCTATTCAGAAATCAGTACTTGCTCATTAAGTGGGTACTAATATAATTTTTCCTATTTGTCCCAAAGATGCCTGGCTTTCCTCCCTTGCCAGTGCCTTTACATATATAAATATCAGTCAATTAATGTGGAACTCATCTGTGAGATCATCTAAAGTATTTTAAAACAAGGCCATTGACAGTGCTGACCTTTGTTGGGAAGACCTGGATTGGATCCAGGCTGCATCAACCTGTATGTGGATGTTTCAGCAAAGCACTTACATATTTGGAAAATTAAAAGTTTCTAACTTATGAGGGAGAGTTAAAGGGGCTATTTATCAAGACCTGGAATTGCCAAGATGGTAAAATTACAAGGTACTCAGGAGTATGCTCTAAATATTAAAGGATATACAAATATGATTTGTACTCATTTGAAAACCTTCAAGATGTTTATTAAGCTATATATTTACTCTCTGTTGACATTTTCTAATCCACTTGTGTGTAGATTAATTATGGATTTGAAACATTTAAATATGAATGTTTCCTTAAGTAATGCAATTAACTAGCAAGAGGCAATTATAAAAGTCTTTTGAAAATAGTTGAAAGTGTCCTCCAATAGTCTTAAGCTTTAATAATTGGCTCAAAACGGTTTTCGACCATTTATTCTCCTGGACTCCAAAATCACTGTGGATGGCAACTGCAGCCACAGATTAAAAGACACTTACTCCTTGGAAGAAAAGTTATGAGAAACCTAGACACCTTATTAAAAAGCAAAGACATCACTTTGCCAACAAAAGTCCGTATAGTCAAAGTTATGGTTTTTCCAGTAGTCATATACAGATTTGAGTTGGACCATAAAGAAACCTGAGCACCAAAGAATTGATACTTTTGAACTGCGGTACTGGATAAGACTCTTGAGAGTCCCTTACAGCAAGGAGATCAAACCAGTCAACCTTAAAGGAAATCAACTCTGAATATTCATGGGAAGCACTGATGCTAAAGCTGAAGCTCCAACACTTTGGCCACCTGATATGAAGAGCCAACTCATTGGGAAAGACCCTGATGTTGAAAAGACTGAGGGCAGGAGGAGGAGGGGAAACAGAGGATGAAATGGTTGAATGACATCACTGAATTCATAGACATGAGTTTGAGCAAACTCAAGGAGATAGTGAAGGACAGGGAAGCTTGGTTTGCTGTGGTCCATTGGGTTGCAAAGAACTGGAAAGATTTAGCGACTGAACAATAACAACAAAATTATTTCCAAACCACCTTTTAGAGATGAAGAGTTGATGAGGGTGTTCAATCATATTGAACGAGCTTGGAATTTCTTAATTCAGTTCAGTTCAGTCGCTCAGTCGTGTCCAACTCTTTGCAACCCCATGAATTGCAGCACGCAAGGCCTCCCTGTCATTCACCAACTCCCAGAGTTCATTCAGACTCACGTCCATCAAGTCAGTGATGCCATCCAGCCATCTCATCCTCTGTCGTCCCCTTCTCCTCCTGCCCCCAATCTCTCCCAACATCAGAGTCTTTTCCAATGAGTCAACTCTTCGCATGAGGTGGCCAAAGTACTGGAGTTTCAACTTCATCATCAGTCCTTCCAATAACACCCAGGACTTATCTTAATTACTGAGTATTTAAACCTAAGAATTTAAAGATAAATTAATAATATTTTGATTATAACCATCAGCACCATCCATTTTATATTATAAATATCTTTTTTTTTTCTATCTGGCAGTGCGTTCTAGCTCCAGGAAAATCTTGGGAACAAGACTTGTACCCAGGGAGCATCTGTGTTATTGAAGGTGAGGGCAAAGAGGGTAGACAGGCAGGAAAGAGAGCTACTCCCATCGAGTTGATTCAACTAAGAGCTAAATTCATGCAGTCACCAGTATTTCTTTCTTACTCTTTTAGAAAGTTTGTGCTGCTGTGTTAAAAAAAAATAAAGTTCACATAATTGGAAAGTGCCCATGAATAGATCCATGGCTTCAAATTTTCTCAAAGTTACTCAGAAATGGGAGGACAAGCAAAAGTTCTAACAGACTGGACAGTGACATGGAGAACCAGGGACAAACATCACGTGCTGGCTGGAGGGAATGAGAAGAACACATTGACGCCACTCTTCTTGACAAGGGAATGTGAGCATGACACACAGATGAAGCCTGCAGCCTCTAACGTCACTCCAGTCACAGGCTTTTAGGGTATATGGGCTTTCTTCAGTGCCACTTGGAAAATAAAGGGGAAGTCAGGATTCTGGAAACAGTTCAGTAGCCCCCATTTCAGTGATAAAGAAATAAAGTGATCCAGAGTGATGGTATGGGGAGGGAGGAGGGAGGAGGGTTCAGGATGGGGAACACGTGCATACCTGTGGCGGATTCATGTTGATATATGGCAAAACCAATACAATATTGTAAAGTTAAAAATAAAATAATTAAAAAAAAAGAATTTCCAGAAAAAAATAAAAATAAATAAAGTAAAAAAAAATAAAGTGACTATAAACTCCAGCAGGTGTGAATTTGCTTCCTGATGTCTTTTGCATGACCATGAGACTATATGAAATGAATGCTCATGAATTTAAAATCACTGTTCTCGTACATGCACCCCAGTGTTCACTCTAGCACTGTTCATGATAGCTGAGGCATGGAGGCAGCCTAAATGTTCATCGACGGAAAAACGGATAACGAAGATGTGGTACATATATACCACAACATTCAATGGAATTTTACTCAGCCATTAAAAAGAATAAAATGATGCCATTTGCAGCGCCATGGATGGACCTGGAGATTGTCATACTGGGCGAAGTAAGTCAGAGAAGCAGAAATGCCATGTCATTCCTTATATGTGACATCTAAAAAGAAGTGATACAAACGAACTTACAAAACAAAAAGAGACTCACAGACTGAGAGAACAAACTTATGGTTGCAGGGGGGAAGGATAAGGGGAAGGGATGGTTAGGGAGATTGGGATGGACATGTACAGACTACGATGTTTAAAATGAATAAGCAACAAGGACCTACTGTATAGCACAGAGAACTCTGCTCAATGCTATGTGACAGCCTGGATGAGAGGGGAGTTTGACAGAGAATGGACATGTGTATATGTGTGCCTGAGTCCCTTCTCTGTCTACCTGAAACTATCACAGCATTGTTAATCAGCTATGCTCTAATATACAATAAAAAGTTTTTTTTTTTTTTTTTAAGAAATTCTCTCCTTTGAAATTGTTAGAGGGAAAATAGAATGGGGTAACTAAGGTTGAGAAATAATGTGGTATAACACATCAAACATGATACATTTCTATGAGGCTTAGTAACCTCCACGCCAGGGTGGCACCAAGAATTCAGTAGTGAAGATGCACAGAAGAGAGAGGACCAAGGTTTTCAGCTCTTCGCTGACAAGGCATTGTAAGAAGCACGATTTGTCAGAGAAGCTAACACAATACAAGAGGTGGAGGAAATCCAGGTGTCCTGGGGCTTGCCCTGACTCCAGTAAACTCAGAAAGTTACCTGGAGAGTATTCACACTATCCTCCTTCTCAAGTACCCATGTTCCTCTAAACTGTAAGACCAGTGTAAGAGCTGGGAAGCGAGTATTGACACATACAAGCAATAAGTTACATTTGATGAGTGTTTGATGAAAAACCCGCAGCAGGAATAAAAAGAGATCAGGCTGGTTTACATTTTATCTGCAAGCAGAGCAAACTGGCTTGATAAGAACTCTGTGAAACTTTTTTGAGTGTGAAATTCTGAAAAGAAGAATTCTAGTAAACAAAAATTATAATCATACATTTATTTGGTAATATAATTGCTAGCAATTTATTTGCATACAATATAACTAATATGGTTTCACTTCATGGAGTCTTTTAAATGGTTATTTTTATGAAAGTGAAACATTTGTTTTCTCATCATGTCCGTGAGACTGTAATTCTGTTTTTCCCAAAAGGCTTGTAATTCTTCAAATGCAATTTCACCTACCAAGGGGGATTTGAGGCAATTAATCTTCCTTTAAGGCCTCTGGGTTAGCTTTGTGTCTGAGATAGTTATTATCTTTTTCAGGCCTTCATTTGCTTATCTGTCAAATAAAGGAATCAGTCTTGATAATCATTAACATACTTTCATGCTCAAAATCCAAAAATTTTAATTTCCTATGTCATAGTATTTGGTATCACAAAGATTTTTAATCATCAAATCAGTGAAGAATTGGGCTGTCTTGTGGATTTTAAGCATTTTAGTTAATTTATTACTCAATTTTAATTAGTTACCCATACCAAATAGCTACTTTTTAAACTTTATTTTTCTTTAAAAAAAAAGGCATTTCCATATTAACTTATATTAATTATATTAATAGGGGACACAAGAACACTGCTTAAAACTGTGAGCTACATAGACTTAGAGAACAATCTTATGGTTGCCAGGGGTGAGGGCTGGAGGGAAGGGATAGTTAGGGAGTTTTGGATGGACACGTACACAGTGCTATGTTTAAAATGGATAACCAACAGGGACCTACTGTATAGCACGGGGAACTCTGCTCAATGCTATGTGGCAGCCTGGATGGGAGGGGAATGTTGGGGAGAATGGACACACACACACACACACACATGGGTGAATCCTTTTGCTGTTCACCTGAAACAATCACAGCATTGCTAATTGCTTTATACTTTTTTTTAAAAAAGTTAAAACAAACAAACAACTGTGAGCTCCAGATCCAATCCTGGTTCTACTGGCTCACTACCTGATAACTTGGACACATGCTGCAATTACTTGTGTTTAGTTTTCTCATAGGAAATTAGTTGTGAGAAGAAAGTGCTTACAACAGAGTTGAGATACATACACCCATATGTGTGTACCTGTGTATTTATATGTATAAATTATTTATTATATTTTGCACACATGTAATCTATCTTACAGAATGTATAGAATGTAATAGATATAACAGAAAAGTATCAATGTGTCGTAGGCATTCAAAGAGAGTTACTATCAATTGTATCATCCATTCAAAATCTTTCATACATATGTCTATGAATTTTTGTCAGGTGCATTAAATCATAATCACTTTGACCCTAATATCTCTTCAATGTCATGACATTTTCTTTTCACGTACAGCCACGTTAAGAGAGTTTGAATATGCCTAAATAAATATACTTCAGACTCCTGCTTCTGGTAATGTGTCTAAATTTACTGCCTGTTCAACAATTCACAGAATTAAACAGCAATCCAAAAGCACAAGAGGGGGCCCAGGAAAAAAAAATTGATATTTAAAAGGTATCATATTAGTGAAGTAACAGCTGTATCCCGAGAAAATAAAAGTAATGCGAGAGGGTTAACCTGCTCAGCACTTACTGGTGTAGGTGAGCTGAAAGCCCTGGTCCGTGTCGGATCCGTTGGAGTTGAACTCCAGCCACAGGTGGTTGGAGGTGCTGTTCAGGATGAGCCCCACCAGCTCGTTCCTAGTGAAGGCACCCAGGGGCCGTGACGAGCTGTCCTTTCCATCATAGACCTGAGGAGAACCCACAGCACGAGCACCCTGGTCACTGAGCTCTGTTCATATGCCAGCAATTTTAACAAGAAATTCAAACTTTCAAACACACAGTTTTATACAATTCTTTAGAAAGCTACACAGTTTATAGAAAGCCGAGTAGGCACTGCCAGACCATCCTTTTTTCTCTAACTTTTACCTTTACATTAAAAACAAAAGATTCCACTTGTGCCCAGGTCATTTATCTGCATCATGCTGGGTTCTCTCTGCTCATGTAAAATGGAATCACTAGGCGTCTGCATTTCCCGGTTCCAGAGGCTACCACATTCCCTCCCTCCCGATCCATGTGCAGAGTTTGAAAGCACATGTTGCGGTTCACTGTGGACATCCCCTCTCCCATCGGAACGTGTCACAGGGTGTGGTGCCAAAGCTTTGTCCCACTTTCTCATCCCTGTGCCTGCGGTGACTTCAGCTTTGAATTTGCCCTAACAGAGGAATTGGTGTCTGGTCTTGCTCTGAAGCACTTCGAGATTGACTCTTGTCTTTCTAGGAGGTTGTACAGCCTGAGTGGACACTCTGGGTGTCTGGAAGGCAAGAGGACTGGGCTCGGTTTTGAGTAGACATCATGGGTGAGGGAAAGGAAAGTGCGAAAGTGTAAGTCATTCAGTTGTATCTGACTCTTTGCGACTCCATGACCTGTACACCACTAGGCTCCTCGGTCCATGGGATTCTCCAGGCAAGAATACTGGAGTGGGGAGCCATTTCCTCCTCCAGGGGATCCTACTGACTCACAGATTGAGCCTGGGTCTCCTGCACTGCAGGAGGGTTCTTTACCACATAAGCCACCAGGGAAGCCCCAAGGGAGATGAAGTGGTGCCTTCTCAGGTCCACACTAGGAGTACAGGGGTGCCAGCCACATTGCCCCAGCAGGGACTGTGTCAAACAATCTTAGGGCGTGGACAGAACCTTCCTAATGCCGGAAAAAACGTGTTCACGTTCTAGTGGAATTCAGCACTGAGCCCTCACACCATCAGTAAGTGGTCAACACTGGAACGCTTAGTGGGAGAGGCTCGGCCACTTGCCTTGGAACATTGTGAGTGTTCATAGCGAGGGACCATGTATGGATGCGGGCTTTTTAGAAGAAAGAATGCAAATGTATCACATCATACTGGAGAACATCCAGCTTTCCTCGATGAAAAAATCCTAACTAATTAAAACATCACAGTGCTTGGTAGCCCCCCAGAGCGGTCTAGTTCCCTCACAGAGATTAACTCTTCCTTTTCCTCTCCCATCACTCTTCTGATGTGCATGGAAACCACGAATGCTGCTTGACAGACTGACATACAGGTTCACACACTCCTAAATGGAGAGGACACATTTGGAATAACTAATTTTATGGTTCACGATTGGATTGCATTTTAATTCAATACACTCATGCTCGAGTTAGGAGAATCAAATACCCTTTACTAGCGTCAAGCTAGTACTGGACAAATCATTGTTTGGCTTAATGTACATGCTTTAATTTCTGACACCCAGATTACAAAGACTTTTAAATCCAGAGCATTCTGGCTGAAAAATAAAGTGTCCAGGCCTCTCCAGCAAGGTCTTATGTTACCTCACATGCCATGTAATTCTCTGTGATTCACAAGAATCTGTAGAGAGGAGGCAGCATTAAAGCAGATAAACACATGCCTAGGTTTAGTCCTCAAAGCTCTGAAGCACCATTTGCTGGTCGCCTCCACTGATCCTGGCTTGTCTGAGTGCTTCTCTGAGATTTAATAGCTCACATAGACAGCAAATAGTGCCCAGGACCCTCTCATCTACAACCACAAAAACTGACCCACTGCCATGCTGAACTACAAGCTTCTGCAGAAGAGTAATTCTGTCTTATCTGTCTACATCACCAGCAATTAGCACTGGGCTTGACAGTGAAAATCTCTGAATGAAGAAGTAACTGACGAGTGTGGATATTATGTTGTCAGTTCTCTCAAGTTGAAAATCTGGATTCATGCTTCACATGTATCACAAGCAACAACCCAGATAGTGTTGGAAGGCAAAGGCATTGACTTTTAATTCCAATGAAATTAGTGACGAGCAATTTTAGCTCAAGATAACACCTCGTAGTGTATTTCCTCATCTACAAGCAGCTAGAATCAAAGTGTCCCTTTCGGTCATTAGGAAAAGGCTCCTTGGGTCTCACATTAGTGCAGGACTGTAACTAGTTGCACTACAAAATCTCCTCAGAGCTTGGCACCTAATCAGTGCCATATGCTCTGTGTGGAACAGCCAAGGGACCAGATGAGTACAGGTTAGAAAACATCGCAAGGGATCCTGGAATGACAATGCCGAGACCAGCCCTAGGCCTGTAGGCGCTACCCTGCAGAGCTCTTTCCAAAACTAACCTCTCTCTCCACTACGTATTTTACCATGGCATTCTCCTTAGAACTATTAATATACCTCTCTTTCATGATTCTTCCATTCAAAACAAGGAAACATCATGTTTATATGTGTGGGAGGGTGTATACATAGGAAATGTGGCCTTTGTATGGTATAAATCATGCTATTTATATGGGGGCAATGTAAACAGCATTTAAGATCAAAAATTAAGATAATCTCTATACCTATATCCCCTTTTTTGGATTTCCTTCCCATTTAGGTTACCAAAGAGCATAGCATTACCTAAGTTATACAGGAGGTTCTCATTACTTATCTATTTTAAGTATAGTATCAATAATGGATATATGTATACATATAACTGATTCACATTGCTGGACAGTAGAAACTAACACAACTATATGCCAATAAAATTAATTAAAATTAAGATAATCCCACATGAAACTTTTTAACACTTTGATCTTTATTAGCATGGTCAATAAAATATATGCTTGCAAAATATCTCAGTACTTCAGACAACTGACAGTTTTTCTGGGATTCAATTTGGTAAGCAAGATTTTCAGAGAAGGCAATGGCACCCCAGTCCAGTACTCTTGCCTGGAGAATCCCGTGGTTGGAGGAGCCTGGTAGGCTGCAGTCGATGGGGTTGTTAAGAGTCGGACATGACTGAGCGACTTCACTTTCACTTTTCACTTTCATGCATTGGAGAAGGAAATGGCAACCCACTGCAGTGTTCTTGCCTGGAGAATCCCAGGGACAGAGGAGTCTAGTGGGCTGCCGTCTATGGGGTCACACAGAGTCAGACATGACTGAAGCGACTTAGCAGCAGCAGCAAGCAAGATTTTGTTCTGATTTTTTATTATAATCAACAAGTTTAAACACAATCACAAATGCACATGATCTGCTTTCTTCCATTCCAATAATACTCATCAGTGTATATTTAATGCAGTGTCTCTAATCAGTCACCTACACCAAAGTATTATTAATTGTTCTTAAAAGTGTACCTTAAAGGCTGTATGTTACATTATGCTCAGTTGCTAAGTTATGTCCAACTCTTTGTGACCCAATGTACTGCAGCATGTCAGGCCTCCCTGTCCTTCACTATCTCATGGAGTTTGCTCAAATTCATGCCCATTGAGCTGGTGATGCTATCTAACAATTTCATCCTCTGCTACCCACTTCTTCCTTTGCCTTTAATCTTTTCCAATATCAGGGTCTTTTCCAATGAGTTGGCCTTCACATAAGGTACTGAAACTTCAAAGTACTGGAATTTCAGCTTCAGCATCAATCCTTCAAATGAATATTCAGGATTGGTTTCTTTAGGACTGAGTGGTGTGATCTCCTTGCTATCCAAGGGACTCTCAAGAATCTTCTCCAGCACCACAATTAGAAAGCATCAATTCTTTGGTGCTCAGCCTTCTTTATAGTCCAACTCTCACATTTATACATGACTACTGGAAAAACCATACCTTTGACTATATGGACCTTTGTCAGCAAAGTGAGGTCTCTGCTTTTGAATCTGCTGTCTAGGTTTGTCATAGTTCCCCTTCCAAGGAGTAAGCATCTTTTAATTTTGTGGCTGCAGTCAATGTCCGCAGTGATTTTGGAGCCCACGAAAATAGTATCTGTCACTGTTGCCACTTTTTCCCTTCTATTTGCCATGAAGTGATAGGAATGGATGCCATGATCTTCGTTTTTTAAATGTTGAGTTTTAAGCCAGCTTTTTCACTCTCCTCTTTCCCTTTCAGCAAGTGGCTCTTCAGTTCCTCTTCACTTTCTGTCATTAGAGTGGTATCATCTGCATATCTGAGGCTGTTGATATTTCTCTTGGAAATCTTGATTTCAGCTTGTGATTCATCCAGCCCATCATTCTGCATGATGTACTCTACATAGAAGTTAAACAAGCAGGGTGACAGCCTTGTCATACACCTTCCTCAATTTTGAAGCAGTCTGTTTTTCCATGTCTGGTTCTAAATGTTGCTTCTTGACCTACATAAAAGTTTCTCAGGATACAGGTGAGACAGTCAATTCCTAGTCAGGTTGATAAGAAATCTGGGGTCCCTGAGGAGGAGATAGGGGTCTGAAATTCTCAAGGAGGAGGAAAGGACAAATGCCTTTTTTCCCTTTCCATTTCTTAGTCTTAGTCACATAAAATGTGTGTGTGTGTGTGTGTGCTTTCTTTAAGTGGAGAACTGATGATTACACAACAAACAACTCAGTTCAAACTCTATACTAAGCATTACATAACAACAATGTATCCTGCTTGAGGACAGCTTCTCCTTGAAAACCTTCAGACTAATCCTGTTATCTTAGAATGTATATTATGGGAGTGGCTCTGGTAAGATCTTTATATTATTAACTCTAATTCTGTCATATTTAAATATAAATTATGGAGTAGGTCTAGTAGGATATTTACAACCTTGAGATATTCTTTTGATTTATTGTAATAACCAATTAAAAAAGTATATAATTCCATTGCTTAGACTAGTGAGGGAGCACTCTCTGTCCCCTTCTGATGTCTATGTCAGAAGCTTTCTCTGTTCTTTTACATACTTTAATAAAACTCTGGTACACAAAAGCTCTTGAATGATCAAGCCTGGTCCCTGGTCCTAAAGCTAAATCTTTTTTGGAGATCAGGAATCTGACACCATTCGCTGTAAGGTAAGGTGGTTTGATATTTCCATCTCTTTAAGAACTTTTCACAGTTTGTTGTGCTCCACACAGTCAAAGGCTTTAGTGTAGTCAATGAAGCAGAAGTAGATGTTTTTTGGAATTCCCTTGCTTTTTCTTTGATCCAGTGGATGTCTGCAGTTTGATCTCTGCTTCTTCTGCCTTTTCTGAATCCAGCTTGTACATCTGGAAGCTCTTGATTCACATACTTTGAAGAATAGCTTGAAGGATTTTGAGCATAGCCTTGCTAGCATGTGAAATGAGTGCAGTTGCATGGTAGTTTGAACGTTATCTGGTATTACCCTTCTTTGAGATTCAAGTGAAAACTGATGTTTTCCAGTCCTGTGACCACTGCTGTATTTCCCAAATTTGCTGACATCTTGAGTGGGAGGTTAGCAAAGAAAATAGTTTTGTATGATTCGACTTTAACTTTTTCTAGATCAGTGAGGATACTCTAGTTTATACCTGAAAATCACTTCTTAATTACAGTGACTCATACTGCCAACATGAGCTTTTTCTAAAGACCATTGCAATGAAAGAACAGCTAAAATAAAATCTGTCTTTTAAATTATGACCTAGAACCGTAGTCAAGGGTGGACTTGGAGGAAGGGAGCACTTGAGTCTGGAGGCTTCTCTTGACCTGTGCACATGGTGGAAACTGCCAGGAATCCTCTTCATCCACTACACACACAGAGAGCACCCTTGAGGGGCACTAGAGTCCTCCTGTAGCAGGCTCTTTGCATAGCTTCTCAGTGCTCACAGCTTCAAGTGAGCCAAGTTAACTGGCCCTGAGATGGAACATTGTGTGTGTCTGTGTAGAAGAACATGTGAGTGGGCACCCTAGGACTTTAGAAAGGGAATGAGACCGGTCCTTCTTGTAAACCAGCTGCGATGGTGGACAAGGTGCTCAGTCCCCCTGGAACCAGTTGTGGACAGGCTGGATGGTGGCCAGTGCGGTCTTTGTTGCTCAAAACCAGTCTCTTTCCATGAGGCTCGGGGTGCAAGTGCCTACTCAGGCCCTAGACCCAGGGAGGTCCCAGTTTCCTGACATAGTTTCAGGAGATATGGAAAGTATTTCAGAAGGAGTTTGGTGGCATTTGCAGTTGGAGCTGAGATTTTCAGGTCAAGGCAAGACGTGGATCTATTTCTCTGCCCATTTTCCTGAGTCCATCTGGAATGTGAGTGGTGTGCACGTCTGAACCTCCCCACCCCCACCCCAGAGAAGCTCCCTGAGGCTCTGAGGCTAAGAATCACCTACTGCAATGACCCTTGTGGCTGGCCCCATGCCTTGGATACCCCAGAGTTCTGTGAACACAACTCAGCCTTGTGTGTGAGACTGCCTCCTCCTGGCATGGCTTCTCTACACACACCCTGCTTGGTGGTCCCAGGACAGTGGTCAGGTTTGTTTCCACTGTCACATCCAGATCCTTCCAGCTCTGAAGGATGCTCTGTCATGACCACACAAATCAAGAGGGACTGCAGAAAGGGTTGGTCTGAGGATCCTGTGAGTTTTTACTAATACAACTCCTAGTGTGCGCTAGGCACAAGGCTACTAATATGTATCTATAGTATATTATTTTCAAAACATCACAAAAAAGGTAGGCACCATTGCATGTTTTCTATGTATAAGAAAACTAAGACTTAAAAATCTTAAAAAAAATATGCCTAAGATACACAGCAAATGCATTTCAGATCCAGGATTACAAACTGAGATATTTTAAAGTCCAACACACATAATGCTAGAGACCACTATCTCAAACCAGTTGAATAAGCAAATTGGGAAAAATGTGTATATATAAAGATATGTTAATATAGGTATATGTCTATATCTATGATATACCTGGATCAAGATCCTATTTATTCCTTGAGAAGGAAAGATGGAGTTTTATTAAAGAAAATTATTTTTACCTTCAGAATATCTCCTTCAAACAGCTGGAAGCTTCGTGCTCTGAGATGGATCCCCTTGCCAGCTTCTGTTTCAATTTTATAGATACACTCATGGTTATTATCATAGTTTGACGGGAAATTTGGAGACAGCAACGTTCCTTCATTTCCTTTGACACTTGCTCCACATTCAGCTAAAATAAACAGGACATTAAAAAAAGAAAGAAGATTCAAAAGTGGAATTACTGATTTTAATAAATAAAAACTTTAAAATCATGGCAGCCCTCTTCTCTCTCAATGTGTCTGCTGTTAACATATTGCTTTTATAGACTAACAGCTTCTTTTCACTGTTTTACCAACTGGACAGGAAAGATATCCCCATTCATCCCATTTTCAAGATTTTCTTGTTTCTTTTCTTTTAGTAGACTGCTTATTCCTCCTATCCTGCAGAGTTCTAGGGTGAAACAGGTAAGTCTGAGCACTCTGACTGACCCCTGGGTGCTCGCCTGTCTGAGCCCCAGCTCTGCCTTGTGAAGTGTCCCTGCTGACCCCTACGAGCTGACTCCACAGTGATGTCCAGGTACCTCTCCCCATCGGCATTCCATGGCCTTAGCCTGGATGCATTTAAATAGGATTTTAACCATGGACCAGACCACTGAATCTCCCACTGCCATGTCACAGTCCTGAGCCTGTCTAACTGTCTTGGGATAGAAGTCCCTTTGATGGCAGAAAATACATTCTTTTCCCCTTTTCCTGATGAAAGGAGAGGGCAGTTCACCTCTAGATCCAAATTTGCATAAAGAACTTAAATCAGAGTAAAAATGAAAAAAAATATAGCCCTCAACTTTCTGCCAAAGTCAACTAGACTAGTCATCAGAGAAAGTCACCTAGACGCTCAGCACCCATTCCTCACCAAGGAAAGTGAGCGTATTAGGCTAACCTCTAAAACTCTAAGTGTCCAAAGCAACTATAACAAGATAAAATTGCCCTGAGTTTGCATGTGTGTGTTTGCATATGTGTGTGTGTATGTGTGCATGCTTGTGTGACAAGAATGCCCCATGTGATTCTGCATGAAATCACTTATCAGCCACACTATGTGATAAGCACAGCGATTTTTAAAATTGCAACAAAACAAGCCTGAGTGTGAAGAGTAATGGTAAAGTTGGAAACTGAAAATAAGTAAAATGCCTGCACACAATGGGGGCGAGAGGGGGGCAGGGGTCACTTTAAGGGGGGCCTCCTGAGGGTCACACAGTCTGGCGCTGTCCCAGGCATGCCGTCTTCAAAATCACAAATCTCTGGCTTCCCAGTCTCTCTCTGACAATAACTGAAGTCCTCCTCTGCACCAGGAGTGGGGCTTCCCTGGCCTGATGATGGAAGGAAAAAGCTGGAGATTCAGGATCAGCTCCAGATGATTTGTGCCCTTGAATCTCAGAATATCCCCACATACGCAGGCTAGGAAGAGAATCAGGGAGAAAACACAGGAGAACTTGGTTCCCCTGCTCTTAATTTCCCTCCAAAAGGGCATAAAGGGGGGTTTTATGGGAAATGGGGGAGAAAATGTTAAGAAAGAAGCACAAGTGGCCTTGTGGGCATGACTGAAGCAGGGTAACATTTGGAAGAACGTAGGAGATCTGGCTTCAAACACTCCCTGGCCCAGACGGCAGGGAGTGTCTGGGGGTCATGGAACCAGGATCCCTGGAGAGCTTGGAGCACAGAGATGACCAGATAGATGGCTGTTTGGAAAAGGGGACACACACTAAAAGAAAACAGGGAATCCAGAGATTCTAAAGGAAACAGTCATAGTGTGAAAATGGACATGTTAACAAATTCTAGAATTCCCAGTCTAGAGGAACACACTGGAAGATCAAATAAGTACTTATGATGCTGGGAAAGACTGAAGGCAGGAGGAGAAGGGTAAGACAAAGGATGATGTGGTTGGATGGCATCACTGACTCAATGGACGTGAGTCTGAGCAAGCTCTAGGATATAGTGAAGGACAGGGAAGCCTGGTATGCTGCAGTCCATAGGAGTTGCAAAGAGTTGGACATGACTCAGCGACTGAACAACAAAAGGGTTGATAAAAATTGTCTAGGTACAGCAATCTATTCTTCTTTTGGTCTATTAGTCACTTGAACTGAATGCATTTTTATGAGTATTACATCATTAAATAAAGAAAACAATTCTAAGAGGTCAGTATCAATGCTAAGTCCATTTTACAGATGAAGAAACTGAGGCAGATTAATTAACCTGCTCCAGATCACATGGGGGCAGGGTGGGTGGTTGACAGAGTTGGGATTTGAATCTCAGGTGGTCTAGTAACAACCACACTATGTTGTCAAAGTACAATATTTATTATCAATTATGCTTACAGATGTTAAGTAACCCACGAGGAACACATACGAATGTATGACTCCAAAAGAGTAGGAACATGAGGCTGTCATGATTGAGCATCTTAACATTCCACAAAATATCCTGCCATGGAACAGGAACGTTTGCACTGGGATCTTGTTTGTGAGGCAGGCTAATGACTTAAGTTTATTTCCAATTGAATGTCCTAGTCACAAAGACAGATGCAACATGATTTTCAAATGAAAGAACTGGAATGTGTAAAGAAGACTGAGTAAGTGATCTAAAGCTCAAGACGGTCCCATAGGAGATAATTGAGTGAAATATGACAAACAGTGAAAAAGCAGGTGCTCAGAAACTTAAAGAATGCAAGTCATCAGAATTTCAGAAATTCTTTGAACTTGATTTCAGACATCCATTGCAAATCTCCATTTCTGGAGCAATTAAATGTGTCAATTTTAAGTTCTTTCCATAATCCATTTAAAATGACTTTAAGATGAAAGAATATAATTTCCCATAAAATGAATCATTGGCTCTTTTTTTTTTTTTTATAAAGAACCTCCTGAAACTGTAATTAAAATTGAATTGTCATTTAGAGTTTTGTAATGGAACTAAACTTATAAAAGTAAATGAAAAAAATAGAAAGGAGTCAATTGATTTTTCAGTTAATTCTTCTGTACAAAAGCATCAACCTGTGCAGGCTGTCTTTCAGCTCTGGGTGATGTAACAGAAGAGATGAGAGGCTTAAAGGACAACATTAATCAGTATTTCTCACAGCTTTGGAAGCTGAAAGTCTACACCCAGAGCATTACCATATTATCTATAAGTATTAATATTCAATATTAAGATATACTTTATCAGGGATATTAATTTACTATTTGATAGTAACACAGTAGATGAAAATATATGCTGAAATGGCAACTCACTCCAGGATCCTTGCCTGGAGAATCCCATGGACAGAGGATCCTGGCGGGCTACAGTCCACAGGTTCTTAAAGAGTCAGATACGATTGAATGACTGACCATGCATGCAATCTGCCTACTTACACTGATCTGGATTCAAATTCTGTTGCTGAAGACTTGCTCCTCTAAACACTGCTGAAACCCACAGTGCCTCTCATCTTACAGGGACACTTCTTCACGTAAGGAGTGCCGGTCAGGGCCATTCTCAGCCCAGGTTTCCACTCAAAGTTCTGCTTATAACCAGGTGTTTATTAGGGAAAGGTGAAGCAGTGTGCTATAATTCTCTTGGCCTTCCTCCAGGTGTGATCTTCAGAATGGATCTGTAGCTCTTGGCTAGGGATAGGCTATTCTTTTTTCTATGATTTTGAAGGACGAAAGATAGACACAGAGTGCCAATGAATCAAACTGTGAGATCAAGATAGGCACTCTGAGAGAAGTAACAATTGCTTGACAAACATTTACTGCATATGGCCCAGAGCTGGATCTGGGCTAAAGCAGCCCCACTGTAAAGGAAAGGTCAGCCTGGCTGGGGAGACAGAGACAAGAAGACAAGCTTACTGGCTCAGACGGTGATCCCGGAGGGTCCCTCTCCAGCCAGGAAGTAAGCGGGGTGGAGAGAGCTGCATGGGAGGGCATTCAAAATGAGGAGGGGCAGTCTGGCAGAAAAGGTGGTGCATGCTGTGAGTAAGGAGCGGTGAAGAGAGAGGCCTTCAAGTTAGAGAACCAGGCAATTTTGTGTCTTGTGCAGTGCGTCTGTACGTGAGTGTAGGTGTGTGCCCGAGCTCAAGTATATGATTGAGCTGGGTGGGAAGTCAGAGGGTCTCCCAGTGAACAACACTGACCCTCCCAGAGGCTGCCTCACATTCTGTTAACAGACAGGTGGGGGAGGCTCTGAATTCAGACAGATCACTCTGGGGCTGCGGCCCCCCGGTGGGCAGTCCTGGAGGCAGGAGCGTCTTCAGGGTGTGAAGGTGAAGCCTTCTCTAGGCCAGGTAGAGAGGAGCCCTGGGGGAAGCAGAATCTTGAGAACTACCACTATTCAGATGTGGAGAATGAGAGAAAGGAAGGGGGGCGGGAATTCCCAGGTGCCAGGTGGGTCACCTGCTGGGTTTTATTGCCTTTGGAAATGTGGTTAGTCAGATGGACTCTATTCTTTGCAGCCAAAGATGGAGAAGTTCTATACAGTCAGCAAAACCAAGACCCGGAACTGACTGACTGTGGCTCAGATCATGAACTTCTTATTGCTTAAAATTCAGGCTTAAATTGAAGAAAGTAGGGAAAACCACTAGTTCATTCAAGTATGACCTAAATCAAATTCCTTATGATTATACAGTGGAGGTGACAAATAGATTCAAGGGATTAGGTATGGTAGACAGAGTGCCTGAAGAACTATGGAAGGAGGTCCGTAACATTATACAGGAGGCAGTGACCAAAACCATCCCACAGTAAAAGAAATGTAAGAAGGCAAAATGGTTGTCTGAGGAGACCTTACAAATAGCTGAGAAAACAGAAGATGCAAAAGGCAAAAGAGAAAGATATACCCAACTGAATGCAGACTTTCAAAGAATAGTAAGGAGATATAAGCAAGCCTTTTTAAATGAATAACATGAAGAAGTAGAGGAAAACAACAGAATGGGAAAGACTAAAGATCTGTGCAAGAAAACTGTAGCTATCCAGGCAACATTTCACAAGAAGAAGGGCACAGTAGAGGACAGAAATGGTAGGGATGTAACAGAGGCAGATTAAGAGATTAAACAGAAGAGATTAAGAAGAGGGGGCAGTGAAACACAGAACTATACCAAAAAGGTCTTAATGACCTGGATAACCAAGATGGTGTGGTCACTCACTTAAAATCAGGCATTATGGAATGTGAAGACAATTGAGACTTAGTATGTATTACTACAAACAAAGTTAGTGGAGGTGATGGAATTCCAGCTGAGTTACTTCAAGTCCTAAAAGATGATGCTGTTAAAGTGCTGCACTCAGTAAGTGTACAAATTTGAAAATCTTAGCAGTGGCTGTGGACTGGAAAACATCAGTTTTCAGTCCAATTCCAAAGAAAGGCAGTGCCAGATAATATTCAAACTACTGTACGATTGTACTCATTTCATATGCTAGCAAGGTAATGCTCAAAATCCTTTAAGATAGGCTTCAACAGTACATGAACTTAGAACTTCCAGATGTACAAACTGGGTTTAGAAAAGGCATACAAACCAGATATCAAATTGCCAACATTTGCTGGATCATAGAAAAAGCAAGGGGATTAAAAAAAAATATCTGCCTCATTGACTATGCTAAAGCCTTTGTGTGGATCACAACAAACTGTGGAAAATTCTGAAAGAGATGGGAATACCAGACCACCTTACCTGCCTCCTGAGAAACCTGTATGCAGGCAGGACAAGAAGCAATGGTTAGAACTGGACATGGAACAACAGACTGGTTCAAATTGGGAAAGGAGTACAATAAGGCTGTGTATCATCACCCCGCTTATTTAACTTATACACAGAGTATATCAAGTGAAGTGCTGGGCTAGAAGAAGCACAAGCTGGAATCAAGAAGCTGGGAAAAATACCAAAAACCTCATATATGCAGATAATACCCCTCTAAAGGCAAAATGCGAAGAGGAACTAAAGGGCCTCTTGATGAAGGTGAAAGAGGAGAGTGAAAAAGCTGGCTTAAAACTCAACATTCAAAAAACTAAGATCATGGCATCTGGTCCCATCACTTCATGGCAAATAGATGGGGAAAAGGTAGAAACAGTGACAGACTTTATTTTCTTGGGCTCCAATATCACTGTAAACGATGACTGAAGCCATGAAATTAAAAGATGCTTACTCCTTGGAAGAAAAGCTGTGCCAAAACTAGACAGTGTATTAAAAACCAGAGATGTCACTTTGCTGACAGAAGTTTGCATAGTCCAAGCTATGTTTTTTCCACTAATCATGTATGGATGTGAGAGTTGAACCATAAAGGAGGGTAAGTGCCAAAGAACTGATGCTTTCAAACTGTGGTGCTGGAGAAGATTCTTGAGAGTCCCTTTGGACAGCAAGATCAGACCAGTCAATCCTAAAGGAAATCAATCCTGAAGGTTCATTGGAAGGAATGATGTTGAAGCTGAAACTCCAGTACTTTGGTCACCTGATGCAAAGAACTGCCTCATTGGAGAAGACCCTGATGCTGGGAAAGATTGAAGGTGGGAGGAGAAGGGGATGACAGAGGATGAGATGGTTGGATGGCATCACTGACTCAATGGGCATGAGTTTGAGTAAACTCCAGGAGTTGGTGATGGACGGGGAGGCCTGGCATGCTACAGCCCATGGGGTCACAAAGAATCGGACACTACTGAGCAATTGAACTGAACTGATGCTGAAGCTAAAGCTCCAAAACTTTGCTGACCTGATGCAAAGAGCTGGATCATTGGAAAAGACCTGATGCTGGGAAAGATTGAGGGCAGGAGAAGAAGGGGGTGACAGAGGATGAGATGGTTGGATGGCATCATTGACTCAATGAATGTGATTTTGAGCAAACGCCAGGAGATAGTGAAGAACAGGGAGGCCTGGCATGCAGTAGTGTTTCATGCAGTCACAAGAGTAGGGCATGACTTATCGACTGAACAATAACACAGCTATTCAAAGGTCTCTTGTGGCCAGATGAGCTGGAAGGAAATTTTGGGGGAGCAGCTTGTGAAACACAAGAGGAAAAATATAGAACAGCCTCAGCCCAAGCCACTGTGCTGTCTCAGTGCTGGGGTGAAAGCCTAGTGTTGGAATCTTGCTAATTGTACTGGTGGGCAAAGGTCTTAGGCTCTTAGTGTTCCCTTCTGTAGAATGGATCTGACACATGCAAAGAGTTCAGAGCTGTGCTGGTCTAGAAATATTAACTATTAGTTCAACCCCAGTTGCTCCTCATTTTACACTTAAGGCAACGATGCAAAACCCAAGATAAGAAGAATGAATCTAGATAAAATAGAATAAAGGCAAATAGAATATTATAATTGATAGACAATGTTACAATGAGGAATATATCTTCAACTTCATTGGGTTGGGAGTTTTTTCTCCAGATTTTAACCATCTTGTTCAGTAATTTCTAATTTGAGGTAAATGGATTCTAGGCAACTCTTAGAACATCTAGGAGCATCTAGAAAATAATTTTCTTAGAAAGTATTCCTTTTTCCTTTAGGCCATGCTCAAAATTGGCATCCAATTCTCAAATAAAATCCATAACTAAAAAAAAAAGTGAGAACTACTGTTTTAGGAGAAAGTCAGATCATACAAAGGTCAGATATACACCCCAGAAGGAAGCAGAGATGATACACTTCATGTTCATTTGTCTAATTTTTTATATTAAAGTCCTCACTACCCTACTGTCTATGCCACATTGAAACTCAAAAAGACAGTATTGACTTTTGAATCACGTAATATTTCTAAATAATTAAAGAGATTCTGTTCTTTGGAAAAAGTATGGTCTACGAAGTTAACAATTCAGCATTTTTATGGGTTATGAAATTTCAGTTTCACAACTTGCCCACCAGGCTCTAGTGTATCAGGTGGTAAGAGGCACGTGGAGGGTACCAGGGGCTCCTCAAGAACTCAGAAGGCTCACAGTGAAGGGGTCTGAGGGTCCTAACTAGACAGATGCCATAATGCTGTGACATTAGCCATGCTTGATAGCTCTACAGGACAGACTGCAAGCCCTTCTCATGCTGAGCAGCACTGCGGAGGGCAGACAGAAGACACTGCCCCTGGAGCTAATGACTAGACTAGCCAGACCTTCAGCCAAGCTTTCGTGTTTAAACTCTGAGCACCAGATCGATTCTCTGATGAACTCCTCACAGCAGCACAGGCTCAGGTTAACAACAAATACACCCCACGGAATGGGCATCCTGAATTCCACAGTCTCAGCACAGTGCCTCATTCCAAATACCTAGATAAAGATTCATACAGCTCTACAGAATGACTGCTTGAATTCCTCGACAACACAGGGAGAAAACTAATCCAGCATTACAACTGCTAGCACACCCAGTTTGCAGGAGTACGCACAATCCTCTAATCAGAGTGTAAAGAAACAACAAAACCAGCACTTTAAATTGTCACGAGCAGAGGCTCACTGCTTTTAAGCAACAGAATTGTCAAAGGTTGTGGTAATACAGCCTGCCTTCTAGCTTTTTCTTTTTCCTTTGTCCCAGGTACACAGTGTATACGTTTATATATATATATTCTTCCTCATTACTACACTTGGCATAGGCTTCAGTTTCACCCCCATTCAGTCATGAGGTTTTAGAGCTGAAAGGAGCTGGCTTTGTCACTGAGGTAACCACAGCCCAGAGAGGGTCCCGTCCCCCTGCCCTGGGAAGTGGAGCCTCTGTCCATCCCAGCAGGTGGCCCTCACCCCTCCCTGGCCCAGGGGCCCTGCGCGCTGACTGCACCACGCCCTGTCCCCTGGATGAATGAAATGAAAGCGTGTGACCACCTACCCACACACCTTGGCAGAGGTGCACTCCACACACGGCGGCCCCCACCCAGGCACGTGAGCTTGGTAGCACCTTCTAAGCGGTAACCCGGGAAGCAGGAGAAGGTCAGTGCGTCCCCGACTCCGAAGTGAAAGCCGATTCTTCTGCTGAAGGCAGGGACGCCAGGGTCATCACATGGCTCGAGGTCGTACTCTGAGACAGGAAGGGACAAAGCATATGTGGGAACCTGTGTAAACACTCAGACATCACTTGGCAAGAATCCAAAGCTGCTATTATTTTTTAAAAAGTAAACCACTAGACATATTTTTTTTTCCCCAGACTCTGCTGTGACTGTCACATGGATTGTTGTTCTTTGCACTATAGGTTTTCACATGACAAATGGAATAACTTATAGTGTTTAAAAGGGCTTCCCTGGTGGCTCAGAGGTTAAAGCGTCTGCCTGCAATGTGGGAGACCTGGGTTCAATCCCTGGGTCGGGAAGATCCCCTGGAGAAGGAAATGGCAACCCATTCCAGTATTCTTGCCTGGAGAATCCCATGGATGGAGGAGCCTGGTAAGCTGCAGTCCACAGGGTCGCAAAGAGTCGGGCACGACTGAGCGACTTCACTTATTTACTTACTTATAGTATTTAAAAAAGTAGATGTAGGGACGTCCCTGGTGGTCCAGTGGCTGAGACATTGTGCTCCCAAAGCAGGGCGCCCAAGCTCAATCCCTGGCCAGGGAATTAGAGCTCACACGCTGCAACTAGAGTTTGCATGCTGCAACTAGACCCAGTGCAGGCAAATAAATCAATATTTTAAAAAAATAGATGTATAACATTATAATAACCTGATCCATTTAGAACTGTCACTTTAACAGTATGGACTTATTCTAGTGACACATCTAATTGCTGAAGTCAGTTACTGTCCTCTTCTTAAAGGTGATTTGGATAAACAAGACCCCGTGGAGCAGAAACTAAAAGCAACATCACAGGGTTTTGCTGGTGGAAAATTTATCATAACCAATTCCACTCCTAAAATACACCTCAGTATGGAACAGCAAAACTGTAACCTGCCTATGTTTCAATTTTAAGCCATGTTTTATTGAAATGCAATAGAAAACGTTCTGGAAACTGCTGAAAATTTCTGCAAAGTACTCAGGAAGAAGGTGCTAATTTAGTAATCAAGAAAAAAAAAAAGATTAATGTCTGGTGTTTTGCTGCATTGGGGGATTAAATGTACAAAGTACCAGAGCTAATAACACTGTATATTTGTCTCATTCTGTGGTGTTGATTCTTTCAAGCCTCAATTGTAACAGTACAGTTGCATCTGCAGTGTCATTGGTCTCAAGGTACATCCTTCAGACCATTTTTCTCCTTCTTGCCTTTTTCTTCAGTGTCTAATGCCCAGTGCTTAGTCAGATAGGATCAAATGGTGACCACCATCAGAGATTTGAATGACAGAAAGAGTTTCAAAGAAGTTAAAGTGACAGGTAAAGAATGAGCAATATTTCGATGAAGGGGAGACAAAAGACAGGTTCTCCTAAGGTGGTGGGAAAGTGTGCTGGTTCTTCTGAAAACAATTGCCTCCCCTTCCCTATTTCCAGCTCTCTTAACTGTGGATTCTTCACTCTCAATAAACATAGTAAATTCAACTATCATTCCCCCAGTATTTCTCAATTTAAATCCACGTTTTCTACTCTCATCACCGACAAGTTTTATCACTGGTGTCCTGACCTCATAAGAAGAAATCTCCTTCCCCATTTTTCCCTTGCCTCACCCAATTGACTGGTCAACGTGCAAGTGCCACGCTTGCCACATTGTCTTTGTCCTGTTTTTCGTTTAGGTAAAAACTCTATTCTGGATCTCTGACATATTCAAACTACTCTGGTCACTCTGGAAATATGATCATTAATTTGACTTATTTTTAATATGGCCCAGAAAGGGGAAAAGTAATATCATTTAATTCAACCCAATAAATATTTATTTGTCATATCAAAACAGGACGGTAGACTTCCTAGGAAGAACAGACAGTACTGGATCTCTGGAGGGAGGAGTTTGCCTGGTGAGGGATGAAGAAAGGCTCTGAATGAAGAGGACACCACATCTGTAAAGGCACTGAGCTGCCCAGATTCTCATCTTTTGAAGAGGATGACCAGGAAATTATGTAAACTCACAGAAAGTTGGCATTCAGAAGGCAGAATCATAGGAGGCGTGGTGAAGGGAGGTGGGAATAGTAAGTGGACACAGAGAATGGTCAGAAATGGACGCTCAAGGTAGAGCAGATGGATCCGGGAAGGTGGACAGCCTGACCTAAACATTCTGGAGTACTGAGTTCTTCTCTCCCGATATCCCTTCATTATCTGCAGGGACAGATAATATGTGATACATACAGACAAACATGACTCCTTGTCTGAGTTCTTCTTTCCCAATACCCCCTCATTATCTGCAGGGACACTGACTGGGAGACACAAATGCTCCTTTAATGTCTGTGCGTGCAGGTGCACTCGGCTGTGTCTGCTCTTTGTGACCCCACGGACTGTAGCCCACCAGGCTCTCCTGTCCATGGGATTCTCCAGGCAAGAATATTGGAGCGGATAGACATTCCCTTCTCCAGGGGATCTTTACAACTCAGGGATCAAACTCAGGTCTCTTGTGTCTCCTGCATTGGCAGACAGATTCTTTACCCACTGAGCCTCCTAAGAACTCACTTCAATAAACTTTCTAAAAAGGACAGAAACAAACCAGATCAACAAGGAAAAAAAAAAAATCCAGATATAAGAGCATACTGATTTGGTACAAATATCTGAAAAATCCTCAGATAAGCAAATGCTTCATTTGCACAATAAAGTTGTTACTTCTTTGGGCAGAAAAAATAAACTCCATTGTGTTAGTGTCACTGGCAATCGTTCACAGCCCCATTTCAGTGTATTTTGTTCTTAGCCCGACTGTCTGAGTGTGCATGTGTGATATAGTATAGACAAACGTGACTCCTCGTGCAAGTCTTATAGACTGCGTTCTATGGGTTGTGCGCACATGAATTGTTACACATGCTCAAAAAGTGTTGCCACTTTGGTCTTAAAATTTAAAACTACTTTAAAACTGCCCGAAATCACTACAAAGACACAGGAACGCGTGTGTTGCTGTTCCTGTTGTCCCCTTGCTTTTTTGTTGAGGAAGTTTATGGAAGGACGCAGCCAACTTTACGCCTGCCCTCTGACTCCTGGAGTCAAAAGCCTCCCGGTAGCTGTGTCACTTGCAGCTGTGTGTGGGGAGGGATGGGACTAAGAAAGAGACGGTGCAGAACGGATAGAGGTTCTGAGAAACATCTACAGCGCAGATCCACAGACTGGCGCCACTGCTAATTTCTGTCTTTGGAGTATTCTGCTTAAATTCATTTTGGATCACGATGAAAGGAGAAAGAGAGTGGAGTGATAGTCTCACAGTGATTCTAATTGAGATCCACCACGGGAGAACACACAGAAAGACGGATTTAGGTATTAGCGTTAGGAAGATTTAAGTCTTTGATATAGAAAGCGGCCAATTTCATGATTACCATTGATTGTGGCAAATTTCGATGATACCAAGTAGTCTGAACCTGTCTGGAAAGCTCCATTAATTCAGTGAAATAACAGGAAAAATCAACATAGTCAGATTAAGATAAATGGCAATTGGTCATAATTACAGGGAGTATAATATGATTCAGAGAATCTTAAAATCCCTAAGAAGTCTTTTTTTTTTAAATAACATTTCAATTTGAAAATCATACTTCAATAAAGCTAAAAAAGACAGTATTTCATTTTATATATTTTAATGATCATGTGATATTTAGCAAGTGTTTATTGACAACTTAACTAATTCCTACTATGTGTAAGATACTGGACTGGAACTGTTTTGATGTGAAGGAGGAATGAGGAAATACTTCTACAAAGACTTTTAGCCTCAGAACAGGAGATAACATAAATATTCAGATATTTTAGCAGAGAATCTGATGAGTTGCATCACAAGTTATTAGGGAATTAACTGGAACAATAAAAATAGAAGAAACTACTTGTAATTACAGGACTCAGAGATCACCTTATGAAAACTACTTTAGCTCTGGGCAATGAAATGTGATGTAGGAAACAATTTTATTTGCCAAAGCATCAGATACACAAATGGAGATTAATATAGTTGTTTACACCAGTCAGTCGTCTCAGAGCAGTGATTGCCTCTGCCAGCTAGGGTGCGTCTGAGACCCAGCGGGACATCTGACCCTGATGCTTGTGGAACACTGTTTGCTTACGTGATTAAAATTATTCCCCACATGTTTGACCAGTGAACTGTCTGTACTTTTTTTGTCACCTGTAAAAATATATTAATACTGTTCTTAGCAATCTAACACATACAGACAATGGCTAAAACTACATAAACCTCTACATAAACCTCTCATAAAGTATTATATATGTTTTATAATAAAGGTGAAAATGTTTCTTAATTTTGGAGTATGGTTTTCTTGCTTTCATGATGGCATTAAGGTTAACAAGAAGCTCATCCTCGATTGTGCACGGTCACATTTTTTCCATCCTAAAGGTGGCTCTCATCACAAGTACTGGGTCTCCTGGAAGGCAGGACCCAAAACAATGAGACCACAGTGAATTCTGAGCACATTCCCCAGTAAGGACAGTGTCCTTAGAGGTTTTGGTAGCACTGATGACAAGAGGCTGAGACGGCAGTGATATTAGCAAATTTGGGGGGATAAGAATTTATAGTTGGTGTGCAGCAAACAATGTCTTGGGGCTGCCAGGCAACTGTTTGTTGGTCTCACCTCCTCCTCCATATCAACTAGATCTTCCCACTGGTCAGCTGTTTACCTGTAAACACACACACACACACACACACACACACACACACGTGTGCGTGCTCACACAATGGTACAATTACTGCTCGAGAAAATAAGATCCGACATACCTGAAAACGTGATGTTGAAGCCCTCATAGGAAATGGAAAAGTCTGATATAAACCGAAGCTGGGCTGTGAAGTTTCCAAACAAACCCGCCTTGATGGTGTGAGGCAGCACCGAGCCCGTGAGCCTGGCCACCGGCTCCGAGAAGCTCCCGTCCTCGGTGATCAGCAGGTAGTCATGGGAACTCTCCAAGTGAAAGGTATGGAAGATCATCTGGACTCCTGAGAGACAGAGATGGAGTCAGTGAGGGGGAGACAGAGAGAGACACACAGAGAGACAGAGAGAGAGACAGACAGTCAGACAGAGAGAGACAGAGAGAAAGAGAGAGACAGACAGAGACAGAGACAGAGAGAGACAGATAGAGAGAGACAGGGAGAGAAATGGAGATGGTGAGAGGGAGACAGAGAGAAAGAAAGGGAGAGGGTGACAGAGAGTCAGAGATGGAGACAGAGAGAGAGAGAGATGGCAATGGAGACAGAGGTGGAGTCGGTGAGAGGAAGAGGCAGATGGAGAGAGAGAGACAGAGAGAGAAAGGGCAGAGAGGGGAGTAAGGGGGTACTGATAGAATCAATAACTAGGGAAAGAATTCTTCCTGGGCATCAAAGTCTTGAATCAAAATATAATCTTGAAATGCAATCTGAATTATGAAGTTTGAAAGAAAAGTACAGAGAATGGGTAGAAAGAGGATGGCTTTAGGAATAAAAGAGAAGAAGGAATAAACAGCAAAACCCAATGTTTTGGTGTATGTAGGTATAGATACAGATACAGATTAGACACAGGGATATACAGCGAGCTACGGATGCAGGTTCCAACATAAACACATAACTAAACTCAGCAGCAGGGTTCAGTGGACTGTGCACAGCCTCTCAGGGCAAGCGTTTGTGACTAAGGAGACAAGGACCAGACCACTTTCCAATTGACAGTAAACATGTCCTTTAGAAACACCAGGCTTGGAGGTTTAATATAGAAACTTGCACAAGTGAGGGAAGAGAGTTGTGAAAACCTAGTTTCATGTGGCCCTTTGGGAATATGATCCCCTAGTAGCTATACTCACAAAGCATTATGTCTGAATTCCTATACATAATGAATATAATTAACCATGAAGAGATCTTTTTAATGAAAATATTTATTTTTATGATTACAAAACCCTGGTCACTCATAACTTGCTTATTCTTTTTTTCTTTTTCAATTCCCTTCAAAGCCAAGTTTTCCTTAACATACAATTACTCATTATGTGTAATAATCCTCATCAGACTTAGAACACATGGCAAGTACAAGAATGAGGCTTAGATTTATCATGGAAATGAGAAGTTAGATAATTATTTATCTCCTTTTATTTAAGTGTTATTCACATGTTGTATAATGCATGCCTCTTTTCTTTAGCATTGCACCTGATTTCCAAGCTTATGTTCACAAGTAAAAAGTTGTTCAAGTTATCTGATCCAAAGAGAATAAAATAAGGAATCAACTTTTGCTTGAATGTACCAATAATTTAGATTATTTATTTCTAGAATCTTATTAAAAATCACTTAGTAATTGAAACATATATGAGGAAATTAGTTATCTTACTTGTTCACACATCAATATTTTTTGTTCCCATGTTGGCATCTAGTTAATTATTTTATATTTTTGAAATCCGTAATATTCTTACCCTTTCCATGAGACACCTCAATGGTCCATGTACAGTTTAGAGAGTTTGGGTAAAAATCTGGAAACCCAGGAGAAAGAACTGTTCCACTCTTTCCATGGATGTATCCTCCACAGAGGGCTTAAATAATAAGAAATATAATTTTAGTATTAAAGTTTCACAATGATTGCTACAATAAAATACTTTTAAAGTGGCATTTAATTTGCACAAGGAATAAAAGAATACTTAAGGTCACCTCCAGGAAAAACAAAACAAAACCAAAACTTTATTTTGCCTGCAATGTGTAAGTTCATATACAAAGACCTAATTAGTACAAAACCTAGAGAGACACCACAGAGTAGGCTATACCAGCTGAAGTGGAACCCTCCTGTGCGTCTGCTCGACTGTGTCACAGGATGCACAGCCCTTTGACCTGACTTTATTCCGAGTGCATCTGTGAGGATGCTCTTGGGTGAGGTGATGCTGGAACAGGTGGACTGAGGAGAGCAGGTGGCCCTCCCCTGATGGGGGCGGGCCTCTTCCAACAGGTCGGAGGCCTGAGGAGGTCGAAAAGGCTGAGCGTCTTATAAGCGAGACGGAACACATCTTGCCCGGCGGCTTTCACACTGGGACATCAGCTTCCTTTCTATCCTCAGTCTTGAACGGAAGCATCAGCTCCTTCTGAGTCTTGAGGCCGCTGGCCTCTGGACTGGAATTCACACCCTTTGGGCCCCTGGGTCTCCAGCTGGCTGACTACAGATCTGAGGGCTTCACAGCCTCTGTAATCAATCTGAGTCAACTTCTTATGATAAATTTCTCCATCTCTACCTATATCTCTGTATCTTACTGATTCTAATCCTCTAGAGCTGCCAGCATTCTCAGTAGCACTTCATTGAATTTAAATCCTTTACAACAACACATGTCTTATTTGATATATCTCAGTCTCATTTCCGAAAGAAAGAAAAGAAAGTTGTACATAATCACTTGAGGGAGGAAGTCGACATGTTTAGGAATCAGTGTCCTGTGGAGGTTCCAGTGCTCAGACCTTGATGCCAGAAAGTGATGAGTTCAGATGCTGCCCTGTCTCTGACTCTGTGGTCTTTGGCAAGTAGCTCATCCTCCTTCCTGCACATCTGTCTTATCTTAAAACTGAACACAGTGATAAAAGCCATCTCTTAGGGTAGCTGTTTATAACAACTGGCTTCATAGAACACAATTTACAGGGTCCCATATGTATTAAATACCCAAGACATTAGCTGTTGATTCTATGAATAGATTTTCATAGCATCACTATGTACAATACACGAGGGTCCATCAACAGATGAATGGATAAAGAAGATGCGGTACATATGCACAACTCTGCCATACAATCTGCGTCAGCTCTGGTGAGGTGGGTGAGTCTACAGAGCGAAGTAAGTCAGAAAGAGAAGAACAAATACAGTATATTAATGTATATATATACACGGAATCCAGAAAAATGGTATTGATGAACCTACTTGCAGGGAAGGAATGGAGACACAGATGTAGAGAATGGACCTGTGGGCACAGTGGGGAGGGAGACGGAGGGATGACTGGAGAAAGTAGCGTCAGCGTATGTACACTATCAGGCATAAGATACCCATCTTACACGGGGTGAGAAGTTGCTGTATTGCACAGGGACCCCCATCTGACACTCTGTGATAACCTGGAGAGATGGGGTGGGCGAGGGGAGGCTAGGGAGGAACAGGGCGTATGTATAATTGTGGCTGATTTATGTTGCTATGTGGTAGGACCCAACACAACATTATAACATTAAAATTTTTAAATGTTTTTTAAATTTTAATTTTTAAAATTTTATAATTAATTATAAAAATAAAAACCAATAAAAAGAGAAACAGCAAGATATCAATAATTTAAAATTTGAATAAACTTTATAAAACTTAATTTTGCAGACAATTGATGAGTGGATATTTATCTTTTCTTTTCTATCTTAAGTCCTATCGTGGTTTCCTGAGAATGCAAGAGCTGAACCAACAAGGAATCAAACTGGCACAGGGGAGCTGGGGGGAAGGGCCAGGGACCAGGTTCAGCCCTGAGCTAGTCTCCAGGTCCTCTGGACCCTTGACCCCCGTGTTGTTCAAGGGTCCACTGTCACATGAATGTCCTGAATCATGTAAAAGCTGTTCCATAAATAACACTCAGAAAAGAATGAGCTCATTTGTAGAAAAAGTGATATTTCTCATCATGCTCACTCAGCATGTTATTTTAAGGAAACAGATAATTTTTTTGAATATGCAAACTTGAGATCTAGGTAAAAGACAGCAAAATATAAATTATTGAAAAGAGTTCTAGAATATTTTAAGAGGCTGAAGTTTTCACATCTTAAAGTTACATTGACTCATTTTATTATGAAAAAGGTAATAACATAGCATTTAACATTAATTTATTCAAAAAATAGTTACTGAGTACCTGCTATTTTTTGGGCTTCCCTGGTGGCTCAGAGGGTAAAGCATCTGCCTGCAATGCAGGGAACCTGGGTTTGATCCTTGGGTCAGGAAGATCTCCTGGAGAAGGAAATGGCAACCCACTCCAGTACTCTTGCCTGGAAAATCCCATGGACAGAGAAGCCTGGTAGACGACAGTCCGTGGGATCACAAAGAGGCTGACATGACTGAGCGACTTCACTTTCACTTTCACCTGCTATGTATGAGCAAAATAGACAAAAATCTCTGCTCTGGCAGAGTGCACATTCCAGCTGAAGAAGAGAGAATATAATATGAATGACTGACTATATACAATGTTGGAAGATGACACATGCCAGGGAAGAAAATGCAGAAAGAAAGAAGAACTGGCTTGGGGCAGAATAAACGGGGTTGGGGGGAAGATCTGACTCAGGAGGTGGCCGTGAAGAAAGACTTGAGACAGAAGGAAGCACTTGATAATCTGGGGAAGAACTTGCTTGAAGACAAAACCAGCAGGATGAAGGCCAGAGAGAGTGGGCTGCCAGGGTGGGGAGTGGGCTGCTGTTGTTGTTCAGTCACTCGGTCGTGCCCAGCACCTTGTGACCCCATGGAGTGCAGCATGCCAAGCTTCCCTGTCCTCCACCATCTCCTGAAGTTTGCTCAAACTCATGTCCATTGAGTCAGTGATGCCATCCAACCATCTCATCCTCTATCATCCCCTTCTCCTCCTGCCCTCAATCTTTCCCAGCATCAAGGTCTTTTCCAATAAGTCAGCTCTTTGCATCAGGTAGCCAAAGGATTGGCACTTCAGCTTCAGCATCAGTCCTTCCACTGAATATTCAGGGTTGATTTCCTTTAGGATGGACTTGTTGGATGTCCTTGCAGTCCAAGGGAACTCTTTGGAGTCTTCTCTGGCACCACAATTTGAAAGCATCAATTCTTCAATGCTCAGCCTTCATTAGGGTCCAACTCTCACATCCATACATGACTACTGGAAAAACCATAACCTTAACTATACAGACCTTTGCTGGCAAAGTGATGTCTCTGCTTTTTAATATGCTGTCTAGATTTATCACAGCTTTTCTTCCAAGGAGCAATAATCTTTTAATTTCATGGCTACAGTCACCTTCCACAGTGATTTTGGAGCCCAAGAAAACAAAAAGTCTGCTGGGGTAGGGGCAATTTGGTGGGGAGGGTGGGGAGAGAAGGGAGAGAGTCCTGGGCCCTGGGTCAGAAGGGAGAGAGTCCTGACCCCCTGGATGGGGTCAGATCCCATCCAGACCATGGCCCATCTCTGAGTGTGATGAAGGGCCACCTAAGGGTCCTGAACAGAAGATGAAGTGGGTCCACTTGGCTTTTAGTTTGGGTGCTGGGCTGCTATGTGAGGAGGGGGTTGAGTGGCAGAAAGCAAAACAGGTAAGACCCTGGACAGAACATCAGCAGAGATGTGGCGGGAAGTGGTCAGAACCCAGTAATGTTTTGAAGGTAGAGCTGATAGGATTTCCTTGTCAATGGGATGTGGGTGCCATAAAGGAAAAGGAAGATTGTAGGATGATTATAAGGTTCTAAGGCTGAGTGGGGGAATGGACTTGGGAAGAACCAGGTTTTGAAAGTAAACCAGTTCAGTTTTGGACACACAAGTGCAATGCTTATGAGACATCCATGCCGAATGGTTGGAGCTGTAATTGGATATGCAAGTCTGGATCCCATGAGAGAGGTCTGACCAAGGGCTAGAAAGATGAGATCATCAACACTATGAATGCAGATGTAGATAAAAAGACTAAAACCTGGGATGTTCCTATGAATAAGACAGACAAGTCCCTGTTTTTCCAGTTTACTTTCAGGTGGGCAAGGCAGATAAATTAATAAAAAGATAGCCAAGCATGATTTATTCTGAGGACAAGAATCATAACTGGTTCTCAGAGGCAGGTGAGGTGAGAAGAGTACAGCAAGCAAGCGATGGCCACGTGGCCACGACGATGAGCACTGAGAAAGCGAAGGACAGATGGAGGCAAGACAGACAGTCAGCTCACCCAGGGTTAACAGTTTGCTTGGTGACAGGCCAGTAGCTGCCAATTTACTGCAAGGTCACTGGGTTCCTGCTGGTCTTTTAAGGAAAACGCTCCTCTTACAGATTCTCAGTTATCAGCTTCTGTCATTCCCACATTCTCTCTCATCTTCTCAGACCATGCACACAGTCTTCCAGGAAATTCAAGTTTGCAAACAAGTCAGTCGTTGTTTCAAAGAACCAGAAACCTGCCTTCACTAATTTTATTTTTAAATGTCTTTCTCTGCCTAGATTGGAGGAAGGCACGAGTCGAGGCATGTAGACTATATCACAGGCGCTAGTCACTTTCCACCTGGGAGGTAGCAGCGCAAGAGGGGGAGGAAGAAAAGATGACAGAGTCTACTCACTCCCTGGAAGATACGATTTATTTCCACAGCACCAACTCTAACTGACGCTGAAACTCCAATACTTTGGCCACCTGATATGAAGAGCTGACTCATTTGAAAAGACCCTGATGCTAGGAAAGATTGAGGGCAGGAGGAAAAGGGGCCGACAGAGGATGAGATGGCTGGATGCCATCACCGACTCAATGGACATGAGTCTGGGTGAACTCCGAGAGTTGGTGATGGGCAGGGAGGCCTGGCGTGCTGCAGTTCATGGGGGTGGGCAAATGCTCAGACATGACTGAGTGACTGAACTGAATCGAGCTCTAACTTGTAACCTCACAGCTTTCAGCTTCATAATTTAAACTCTGATATACACTATTGCAGGCATGCTCAGTCAAATGTCTGACTCTTTGGTGACCTCATGGACTGCAGCCCACCAGTCTCCTCTCTCCATGGGATTTCCCAGGCAAGAATACTGGAGTGGGTTGCGATTTTCATCTCCAGGAGATCTTCTTGACCCAGGGATCAAATCCACATTTCCTGCACTGGCAGGCAGATTCTTCACCGCTCAGCCACTTGGGAAGCCCCGTACACTATTGATACCATGTATAAAATAGACAACTAGTGTGAACCTACTGCACAGCTCAGGGAACTCTGCTCAGTGCTCTCCGGTGACCAAAATGGGAAGGAAACACAAAAGAGAGGGGATAGATGTGTGCCTATAGCTGAATCCTGCTGCTGTACAGCAGAAACTTACACAACATTGTAAAGCAACTACATTCCAATTAAAAAAAAAAAAAAAAACAAAGCCCTTTCACTTCTTTCTCAAACCACAGCTGGGCTGGCAACTGCCTGCTAAGCATTTCAGAATGAAACCTGTGGGTCCCTACTCTCCCCTCACTGCCTGTATCATCACCTCTCACTTCTGGCAAGTTCTGTGACTGGTATGTTTCAGCTTGTTTGTGTCCACTTGACCTCCTGCCTCCTAATGCTTGCTTCTTCCTTGAAGAGACTAGCACGTGAAAGCACGCAGTATACTGGCTGGTTTCTTTATTTTTTCTATTATTTCCTCCTTTTTTTTTTTTTTGCTTTAAATTGTTAATAAAGTTCTATTTAAAGCAAAAAAACTTAATGGGGTTACTTTTCATTTCAGATTATTTGTGGACTCCCCATGCCCTACAGAAGTTGTTTTTGTTCATTCATTCATTTATATGGAAATCCTTTCCTCAAAAGAAGTCTTCTATAGAACACCATGATTTAAAAAAAAAAGTCATGGATAAATGAGAGCTGTTCAGTTGAGGTGGCCCTGCCCTTGTCCTAGCTTTCACCTTGAGCACTGCACACGTGGTCTCAAATCTCTCACCCATGGAAACAGGGCCATGCTCACAGGACCAGCCTGAGCAACCCTCGAACTGCCTTTGATCAGCACCCACCATTGGCAAATAAACCTCTCTCCTTCAGTCCCTGCCGGCCATGTTTATGACTTTATGCCTGATTCTCACTGTTTCTTCACTTTCAGTCTTTTCTTTCCTTTCAACCTCATTATTAAAGATGCATCATGAAAGTTGTCATCCAAGCCTTTCAAGTTCCTTTATCTCTGTATTCTCAACCATTTGTCCTTTGTCCTGTGTCTAATAGAGCATTTACTTCTTTGGATGATTGAAAAATAAGTCTTTCTTCTCTCTATTCTAATAGATTATGAACTTGCCAACTGTGTGCCCATAAAATCAGTGGTTTTCCAATAAATGCTTTTGGAAAAAACAAAGAGTTTACAAAAATATTTATTAAATGTAGAAACTTTTGCAAAGCTTTCTTACATTTGTATTTCACTAAATAAACGAGGGTCAACTTATTGTAATGTTCACTTTGCTTCTTCAAAATCTGAGTATCTAAAGCATAAATTAAAAAAAAAGAAAGAAATGCAGCAATGCTATTAATATGGTGTGAGAGATATTGATAGAATTTACCTTTTTTCATGGTGATATAAAATATTATAATTAATTCTGATTTCTTCTTTCCTTTCTGAGAGCTGTGAATTTTTGAAAGTGTAAATATCCTATTGATGTATTATTTGTCACAATAAAAACCCATAGGGTTTAAGAGATGGCTTATGACTTGAAAAGGCAACAAAAATAATTCTTAAGGTTAAATGAAAACAGTCAACCATGACAGACTAAAAGTCTCATATCAAACTCTAAAATCTCCAAAGTGTGCAGATTTATTAATCACCTTTTATCATAAATGTATTAATATCTGAGACAAGTTACAAGGAAGCATAAGCAAATAGTTTATGTTACCAATCTCTTGAGAAAGTTTAAACTCCAAATTTACATAAATTTAAATTGGAAGACAATAATAGATAAAATGCACAAGTCTAATGCACCTGATCATTTCCTATGGAAAACAAATATATAGCATCTCAGATATCTGCAAAGCACACAAGGCCCTTTCCAGTCTATGCCCATGCCATTTCTAGAAAACTTCCTTCTGGTCATTCCACTCTTTCCATTCACTCTCCTTCACTGAACCTCCAGGAATTTGCAGAAAGTTCCACGCTGGTCAACTCATGTGAGCTTGCTCATTTCCTCTGCCTAGAACGCCTCTTTGCATATTAAATTTTGAGAAATTCTACTCAGCACTGGATTCCCATCCCAGGGTTCTATTTTAGATGAGTTCTTCTTCAACTGCTACTTCCTAGGGGAGACTGTATTAAATGATTAAATGTGAATACATAAACACTACAGTCTGAATGCTTGCATCCCCAAAACTCATGTTGAGATCCTAAGGTCTGATGTGATGGTATCAAGGGTGCGGCCTCTGATGTGATCCAGTCATGAGAGCTGATGCTGGTGGTTGTGGTGCTGATTTAGTTGCTCAGCTGTATCCGAATCTTTGCGACCTCATAGACTGTAGCCCACCAGGCTTCTCTGTCCATGGAATTTCCCAGGCAAGAATACTGGAGTGGGTAGCCATTTTCTTCTCCAGGGGATCTTCTCGACCCAGGAATCAAAACAACATCTCCTGCACTGGCAACCAGATTCTTTACCATTGAGCCACCAGAGAAGGCCCACAAGGGCTGAGGTCTTATTCCTGGGATCAGAACCCCGATAAAAGAGGCCCCAGAGTGCTCCCTCATCCTTTTCACCATGAGATGACTTGGGGGAAGATGGCTGTCTACATCCCAATATAGGGCCCTGTAAGAACTCAGCCATGCTGGCAGCACCCTGATCTCAAAAAGAGTCATCATCCAAAATAGTGAAATATAACTTCCGTAGTTTATAAGCCACACAACTGGTGGCATTTTGTTATAGCAATTCAAATGGACTAAGAATATATACCATTTGATTGACTGGATTATAAGTGCTAAAGTTAGACTTTTAGAGCTACATATGGGAGAAATGGATGTCAGAAAAGCTAGTAGTGCTAGTGACCTGGAGCAAAAGCAGAAGAATTCTGGTGAAGGTGGAGAGCAACCTGGTCTTACAGGATGAGGATGACTGGATAGAAGTGGAAAATAGTCTTGGATAGATACTAAAATGTTTAAACAAAGCCAAGTCGCCAATATAAAGTCAACAATAACATGTGCATATTGTTCTCCTTTGAGAAGAGTCCATTCAAAATGACAGGTTTCAGGTGGGTCAGGATAAATCTCTCATTTTTATATGTCAGTTTTCTTCACCAGATCGAGAATCTATTAAATAGCTGATCTGATGAATGGGCTGTTTTCTGTGTTGGACAGCACCATCCTCCACCACAGCCCAGCGGTGGAATCATGATCAGGGGACCACACGCTGTCAGTCTCTCCAGCTCACACTGGGAAATCTACAGTTGAAACAACTCAAGAAGCCCCACTGGAGCAGATGCTCAACCAACCTACCTCAAAAGCAAGTGTACAAAAGAGAGCAGCTTGTATAAGTTTCTTTTCTAAATTCCACTTTTAGCTCTAGCCCATGAAATAATTAAAGCTGCACAATGACATTCAATAGAGCCATGAATTTGTATACCATGTAAACATTTCAATAAAATTATTCATATGATTAACTTACACATTTTGGATTAGGTGATATAATAAAATATATTGATTGATATTCAGTTATGTGTGAATAACATGGAAGTCTTTTAAGGGTTAGGCCCTTATTGTACTTAGTAAAATTGTTGTTAGTAAAGACTCCAAATAAGGAGTGAACATTTTGGTACAGTATTTAGGTCATACTCAAGTTTTACAAATTTTTAATTAGTACAGTAGCTAATATCTTTCTGACACTAGTAGTCATAAACATGAATTTTATTTATTATTATTAGAGTTCTAATACAAAAATAAAACATGGCAACAAAATTTCAAATAACATCATAAAATGAAGAACTAAAAAAGTCTCTCTTCACCCTCCCTGATAGCCTACTAACATCCCAAATGGAGAAGAAATTTTCCTTGCAGTCATAATTTTAGATTATAAATGTATAATTGTAGCTATAATTTTAGGTTCTCTATTTCCAGGCATTTCCTGTGCATACACTGTGAGGGTGTCTGTAGTTACCTACATGTATGTGCTCTCACACATGAGACACATTGCACTATGAGCTGCTTTTTTTCTCCCAAGAAACTATATTATTTACATTTCCCAGTAATAATGCAGAATGAACATGCAGATTCCTAATCCCACAACGAATCCAAATAATATGAACTTTCCACTTCTTTTTGCAAATCCAACAAGGGAGATAAATTACTGTGTTTCACTTGCAGTTTCCTGATTCCTGGTCAAAATGGACCTAATTTATACCATTTATTGGCCTTTGTGCACTCCTGGGAGTCATCAATGTGTTTGTTTCCCTCACAGATCTATTGGTTTATTTGTGTTGTTTATTTTCCTTCATTTGTTTTTTGGACAAAGCCATTTAAAATCATATTACACAGACAGTACAATTATTTTCTCTAATCTGACCATTTTACTTTACCTTTAAAAAAATTTAATGGAACTTTTTGATGCATGGAACAGGGCAGTCAAAGCCAGTACACTGGGACAACCCTGAGGGATGGGATGGGGAGGGAGTTGCGGGGGGTGGGGGTGGGGGTTCAGGATGGGGACACATGTATACCCATGGCTGATTCATGTCAATGTATGGAAAAAAAAAACACTACAATATTGTAAAGTAATTAACCTCCAATTAAAATAAATAAATTAATTTAAAAAATAAAAAAAATAATGGAACTTTTAATTTTTATATAGTGAAATGTCAATGTTTTTCATTTATTGTCTCTAGATTTCTTTAGAAAGTTTTCTAAGAATTAAAAAGTAAGATTTCTTAATGGATAAACTGCTTCACTGACTTTGCTTAAAGCCTTTGACTGTGTGGATCACAACAAATTGTGGAAAATTCTTAAAAAGACAGGAATCCCAAACCAACTTATCTGTCCTCTGAGAAACCTGTATGCTCTTCAATAAGTGGTGCTGGGAAAACTACACAGCTATGTGTAAAATAATGAAATTAGAATATTTCCTAAATCCATACACAAAGATAAATTCAAATGGATTGAAGACCTAAATGTAAGACCAGAAACTATAAAACTCTTAGAGAAAAACATAGGCGGAACACTTGATGACATAAATCAAAGCAAGATCCTGAATGATTCACCTCCTATAGTAATGGAAATAAAAGCAAAAATAAACAAGTTGGATCTAATTAAACTTAGAAGCTTTTGCACAGCAAAGGAAGCTACAAACAAGGTGAAAAGACAACCCTCAGAATGGGAGAGAATAATCGCAAAGGAACAACTGATAAGAATCAATTTCCAAAATATACAAACAGCTAATGCAACTCAATACCAGAAAAACAAACAACCCAATCAAAAAGTGGGGAAAAGCCCTAAACAGACATTTCTCCAAAGAAGACATACAGATGGTTAAAAACACGTGAAAAAATGCTCAACATTGCTCATTATTAGAGAAATGCAAATCAAAACTGCACTAAGATACTACCTCACACCAGTCAGAATGGTCATCATCAAAAAGTCTACAAACAATAAATGCTGGAGAGGGTATGGAGAAAAGGGATCCTCTTGTATTGCTTGTGAGAATGTAAATTGATACAACTACAATGGAAGACAGTATGGAGATTCCTCAAAACAGCTGTGGTACATATATACAATGGAATATTACTCAGCCATAAAGAGGAACACATTTGGGTCAATTCTAATGAGATGGATGAAACTAGAGCCTATTATACAGAGTGAAGTAAGTCAGAGAGAGAAATATAAATATTGTATACTGACACATATATATGGAATCTAGAAAGATGGTACTGATGAATTTATTTGCAGGACAGCAATGGAGAAAAAGACCAAGAAAAGACCTATGGAAACAGGGCGGGAGGGGAGGAGGGAGAGGGTGAGATATATGGAGAGAGTAACATGGAAACTTACTTTACCATATGTAAAATAGATAGCCAATAGGAATTTGCTTTATGACTCAGGGAACACAAATAGGGCCTCTGTAAAATTCTAGAAAGGTGGGATGGGAAAGGAGGTGGGAGGGAGTTTTTGGAGAGAACATACATGGGTGTTCCTATGGCTGATTCTTATTGATGTTTGACAGAAAACAACAAAATTTTGTAAAGCAATTAACCTTCAATTAAAAATAAATAAACTAAAAAATAAGCAACAATGAGACATGGAACAAAAGACTGTTTCAAAGTTGGGAAAGAAGTATGTCAAGGCTGTATATTGTTACCCTGCTTATGTAAATTATATGCAAAGTTCACCATGCAAATACTGGGCTGGATGAATCACAAGCTTAAATCAAGATTGCCAGAAGAAATATCAACCATCTTAGACATGCAGATGATACCACCCTAACAGCAGAAAGTGAAGAGGAACTAAAGAGCCTCTTGATGAAGAGGAAAGAAGAGAGTGAAAAAGCTGGCTTAAACCTCAACATTCGTGAAACTAAGATCAGGGCATCTGGTCCCATCACTTGGTGGCAAATAAAAGGAGAAAAAGTGGAAAATGGCAAATTTTCTTTTCTTGGGCTACAAAATCACTGCAGATGGTGACCACAGCCAGGAAACTAAAGTTCCTTGGAAGAAAAGCTAGTAGTCATGTATGAATGTGAGAGTTGGACCATAAAGAAGTCTCAGTGCTAAAGAATTAATGCTCTTGAATTTTGGTGCTGGAGGAGACTCTTGAGAGTTCCTTGAACTGCAAGGAAATCAAATCAGTCAATCGTAAATTAAATCAACCCTGAATATTTACTGGAAGGACTGATGCTGAAGCTGAAGCTCCAATACTTTGGTGATCTGATGCAAAGAGCCAACTTATTGGAAAAGATCCTGATGCTGGCAGAGAATGAAGGCAAGAGGAGAAGGGGGCAACAGAGGGCAAGATGGTTGGTTGGCATCACTGATTCAGTGAACATGAGTTGAGCAAATTCTGAGACATAGTAAAGGACAGGGAAGCCTGGCATGCCACAGTCCATGGGGTCTCAAAAAGACGGACATGACTCGGTGAATGAACAACAACAAATGGATAAAGAAAAGGACAAAGGCAATGACTCAGGCATATACAGACCCCTGTGTGACAAAACAGACCGGGCGTCAGAGAAGAGACAGTACAATTTTATTAATAAATGGATCTAGACACTACATCACATCTGACAAAAATATTAGATGGGTTTAAAGTATATATTTGACATTAAAAAAAACTAGCATTTGCTTTCAGGGTGATGAACACATCCTTAATCATGGTGATGGTTTCATACATGTATAGGTGTCTCAGAACATAGTAAAATTTTCACATCAAACAGGCAGGTGATAGTATTTTAATTATACCTCGTTCAAAATTTTAAAGGTTTTCAGAAGAAAACAACAGAATATCTTTATGACTTGAGGGTAGTAAGCCTTCTTAAACACTGTCTGTAAAACACCAATAACAAACGAATGCATTGAACAAGTAGATTATTTTCAAATGAAAACATGCTATTCTTCAAAAAGAGACCAAGAAGAAGAGGAGGAGGACAGAGACAGCATGAGAGAAAACATTCACAATACATGGATTCAACAAAAGAGAGGCCCCCAAATGCATAAGCAAGGCTTATTATTCTATAAGAAAAAGGTATGTTACCCAATATAAATAGGAGGAAAGAAACAAATTATTCATGGAGGAGGGTGTACTCTTAGCCAAACAAGCAGGAAAAGGAGCTCAAAATAACTCAAATGTTCATACAAAGTATCATGGAATAAACAGCGGTGGTACATTTATACAGGGAAACAGATGACAGGAATGAAGGAGGTGCAGTTAAATGCCATGCCCTGGATGTCACAGTGTATGACTGAGTGAAAGAAGCTGGAAATAGCAAAGAAACATCCTGCATGACTTCCTCCACATAGAATCTTTAGGGACAAGGGAACTGTAGCCTTTGTGGAGGCAGTGACTGGGATGAGGCAGGACTCCTGGGTTGCTGGTCACATTCATCTACTGATCTGTGGGCTTGATCTTATACAATATGCTTGCTGTGGGAAAATTCATTCTATAAATAGAAGCTCTACCTCATAGAGAAGATTCTAGATAAACTTCAAGCACTAAACAGCCATGTTTTTCAGGTCTAAGAACTTGCAAACAGAAGTCCTGTTTCAGTCACATCCTGCACCACCCCATAAAATGCTCACCACCCAAACTGTTTATATAATTTCTGTGCACGTCTTCCTGGTTTGCTGCTCCACCTACCGTCACAGCTGGGCAATGCGTGGTTCCACTGGTGGTTCCGCTCACAGACCAGGGGCTCGTCGTCACTCAGCGTGTAGCCCGGGTCACAGCTGAAGGTCACTGTGGACCGGATGCCAAAGTGACTGCCGTGCCGATGCCCGTTCACGGGGATCCCAGGATCAAGGCAGGAGTCAGACTCCAGAGTCACACCTGGACACACAGGGAAAACCATCATATGGAGACCTTCCTAGGTTATAGAAAAAATAGTATCTGTGCCATAATACAAACAAAATATTCCTAGACGTGATCAGACCTGGAAAATTATGGAAGTGAATCCAGTAACCCATTCATGTGAAGACAAATATATTTTCAAATATTTGCTTTTACTGTAGATAGGTGTATGCTGTTACATTAATAACCAGGTAGTAGCTAGGGAGTAAAATCTTGAATAATTTGCTGACCTCCCTGAATTTCTCTTTCTTTGAAAATCAATCAACTGTACTAAACAAAGTCTAAGTCTGTTTTCTGTCTCTCATCTCTCCTTATTCTTATATTTGATATACCAGTAGATTTTGGCAATCATACTTCAACGTTCATATATTTGCATACATTCACCCAAGCTCATACACACATCAGGCAAATTAAAACTGCACTGAGGCTGATTTTCTAAAATTGCATTCCACAAATCCATACTTTATTTTTTCAAATTTGCACTTAAGTCAGCCACTTTCAAGATGGCTATAAAATTAGCCTATGCTAAAAGATGTTAAAACATAAAGTGCTATATAAAGTCAAGTAATGATGATCACATCATTTCAAGAGTTTCTTTTCTCTGTCTCTAACATTCCTCTTTATTTTTAGAATAATACATTTTAAAGGATGAGGAAAAATGGAGTAAGGGAAGAGAATTTCATTGCAATGTTTAGGAATTCAAAGGGATTAAAAAAAATAGACTTATGGATTTCCCTTGTGGTTCAGTGGTAAAGAATCTACCTGCCAATGCAGGAGACATGGGTTCAAACCATGATCTGGGAAGATTCCACGTGCTGCAGGACAGCCAAGCCCATGGCCACAACTACTGAGCCCAAGCCCTAGAGCCTGGGAGCCACAGCAGTTGAAGCCTCAATGCTCTACAATCTGTGCTCTCCAATAAGAGAGATCTCACAATGAGAAGCCTGCACACTGCAACTAGAGAGCAGCCCCCGCTCGCTGCAACTAGAGAAAGCCTGAGCAGCAATGAAGACCCAGCCTAGCCAAAAATAAATAAATAAAATCATTTTTAAAAAAGACTTGCTGTTAGTATAACTCTCTCAGTAAGATTCAAAACAGTGCAATTATGGTGAAATATTAATGAAAACTCTTAAATTATTACTAGTATTCAGATCATTTACTCTCCTAAAATGATATTTGGGATGTTTCTGATCATCATATATATTTTACCAAAGTTTGAATGACATATCTTATGAATATACCCTCCCTTATTCAGTCAAATACACGATTTGCCACTAAAGAGTAAGTTTCTTAGATAAATAAGTGATGCGGTTTCCTTAAAGCACCACCATGTGATCCAACAGGTGCAGAAACAGAAGCAGGGAGGGCGCTTTCAGTGAGACCTTTTGCTGAATTACCAAACCTGAGGGTCATTACAGGAACCCCTAGGACTTGCATCTGGTTTCAGAATTGGTAGGATGAACAAACTTTGCACTTTGTAAGTCTGTGCTCTTTACTCTCTAGTTAAGAGACAGCGGAAAGGACTAGTACAGTGAAGTGTTCCAAGGGAAAAATAAGTGAAACAATGAAAAGAAAAAAAAAAAGATATAGCATCATTATTCCCAAGATTTTTTTTCTTAAAAATTAGTTATTCTAACTAAAATCCTCAAACTAACCTATGCCTCTCATCTTAGCAACAGGATATAACTGTCTGAGCTGCAAATACACCAATAGCAGATGGCCAGCATGTGCCCCAAGACCCGTCACCCACCTGGCTCCTCTCTTTCAGTGTGTGCACACACACATTCATGTTCTACACACACACACACACACACACACACACACACACGTTCACTTTCTGCACACATACATGCACACATTCATTTTCTACACACACACACATTCTACACACACCCACATTCACTTTCTACACACACACACACACACTTTCTACATATGCATTCACTTTCTACACACATCCATTCACTTTCTACACAAACACACACTCCCTATACACACATTCACTTTCTACACACTGTTTCATTTTCTACACACACATTCACTTTCTACACAAACACACATATTTGCTTTCTACCCACACATTCATTTTCTAAACACATATAATTCACTTTGTAAACACACACTTTCATTTTCTACACACTTTCACTTTTAGCACACACACTCACTTTTTAAAACACACATTCACTTTCTACACACTCATTTTCTACACACACGTTCACTTTATATGCACATTCACTTTCTATACATCCATTCAATTTCTACACATACATTCACTTTCTACACAAAGACACTGACTTTCTACACACACATTCACATTCTACACACTTGCATAATTCACATTCTACATACACACATTCACTTTCTACACACACACACTTTCTACACATGCATTCACTTTCTACACAAACACACACTTCCTACACAAACACACACAGTCACTTTATACACACACATTCACTTTCTATGCACACACACTTTGACTTTCTACACACATTCACTTTGTAAACACACAGTCAATTTCTACATACACAACTCACTTTCTGCACACATTTTCACTTTCTACACACACATTCACTTTTTACACATGCACTCACATTCTAAACTCATGCATATTCATTTTTTACACATACACATCCACTTCCTACACAAACACACATACTTTCTACACACACACCCTCACTTTCCACAATCTACACTTTCACTTCCTACAAACGTTCAATTTCTACAGAAACACTCTCACTTTCTACACAAACACACTCTCATTTTCTACACACATATTAACTTTCTGCACACACATTCACTTTTTACACATACTTTCACTTTCTATACACACACAATCACACACTACACACATGTGAATTCACTTTCTACACAGACACATACCTTCACTTTCCACACACACGCTTACTTTCTAAAACACTTTCACTTTCTACACACTTACATTCACTTTCTACACACACACACAGAGTCATTTCTACACACACACACCACATATTCACTTTCTACACACATCCACTTCCTACACACGCATACTAGCTTTCTACACATGCTTTTACTTTCTACAGTAATGCAGTTTCACTTTCTGAAGACACACATTAAATTTCCACCCACAAACATTCACATTTGACACACACACAGTTTCTACACACACACACACACACACACACACACACACACAATACACTTTCTACTGACAAACACACATTCACTTTCTATACACACATTAACTTTTACACACACATTTACTATCTACACATACACATTCATTTTCTTCATGCACACATTCACCTTCTACAAACACACATACTCACTTTCTACACGTGTACACACTCACTTTCAACACACATTCACTTTCTATACAAACACAACTCACTTTCTACACAAGTACACTTTCACTTTCCACACACATTCACTTTCCACACAAATACAACTCACTTTCAACACACATACTTCCCACACGAATACACTTTCACTTTCTACACAAACATACTTTCACTTTCTACACATTTGTACTTTCTAAACATATATGCACATTCTAAACCCACACTTGTTCATTTTTTACACACATTCACTTCCTACACAGACACATATTCTCTTTCTATATACATTCACTTTCTTTTTAAAAAATTAATTTATTTATTTTAATTGGAGGCTAATTACTTTACAATATTGTAGTGGTTTTTTTCACACATTGACATGAATCAGCCATGGGTGTACATGTGTTCCCCATCCTGAACCCCCCTCCCAGCTCCCTCCCCATCCCATCCCTCAGGGTCATCCCAGTGCACTGGCCCTGAGCACCCTGTCTCATGCATCAAAACTGGACTGGTGATTTAGTTCACATATGATAATATACATGTTTCAATGCTATTCTTTCAAGTCATCCCACCCTCACCTTCTCCCATAGAGTCCAAAAGACTGTTCTTTACATCTGTGTCTCTTTTGCTATCTCGCATATATGGTCATTATCATCTTTCTAAATTCCATATATATGCGTTAATATGCTGTATTGGTGTTTTTCTTTCTGACTTACTTCATTCTGTATAATAGGCTCTGGTTTCATCCACCTCATTAAAACTCATTCAAATGCATTCTTTTTAATGGTCGAATAATATTCCATTGTGTATATGTACCACAGCTTTCTTATCCGTTTGTCTGCTAATGGACATCTAGGTTGCTTCCATGTCCTGGCTGTTGTAAACAGTGCTGTGATGAATATTGAAGTACATGTGTCTCTTTCAATCACTTTCTATGCAAACACACACTCACTTTCTACAGCCACACTTTCATTTTCCACACTCAGACACTCACTTTCCACACAACTTTAATTTCTACAGACACACTTTCACTTTCTACAGATGCATTCACTTTCTACACAAACATTTCACATTAATACACTGACAGTCTCATTCCACACCAGCACAGGCATAAACTTTCTAAACACACACATAGATATTCTCCACACACACATTCATTATCTACACACATTCACTTTCAAGACACAACACACACATTCGCTTTCTACATACACTTTCACGTTTTACATACTCACATTGACACTACACACACATTCCCCTGCTACATACACATACACATTCATTTCTGAACATATATACATTCAGTTTGTACACACACACTCATACATTCACTTTCTATACACACACATCTTTGCTTTCTACACACACTTTCACCTTATACACTCAGGTTTTCATTCTCCACACACACTTTCACTTTCCACACAAACACTCTTTCAGTTCATGCATAGTCACTTTAACTTTCTATATATTTATTCACATTTTATACTCACACATTCACATAACACACAGACATTCACTTCTTACACACAGATAATATTCACTTTCCACACATGCAGTTTTGCTTTCTACAACAATCCACTTTCTACACACACTTTTACATTTAACACTCCTAAACTTTCACTTTCTGCACACACACCATTCACTTTCTGCACATACAGGCATTTTCTACAAACACTTTTTCACTTCTTACACATATACTGTTTCATTTGCTACATATATGTTCACATTCTACACCAACAGAAATCACTTCTTACACAGACTTTCACTTTCTATACTCACACTTTCACTGTCTACACAGATACACTTTCACTTTTTACAGTTTTACTTCCAACACACACATGCACTTTCTAAACTCACACATATTTATGTTTTACACTCACACATCTTCACTCCCAACACAGACACATATTCACTTTTTACACACATATTCACTTTCTACACAAACATAACCACTTTCTACACACAAACTTTCACTCCCCACACTCAGATAATTTCCCTTTCTACAGGCACACTTTCACTTTCTACACATACTTTCACTTTCCACACACGTATTTTACATTATACAAACATTCTCACTCTATATTCACACATAGACTTTCTATACACACACATTCACTATCCACACACATTCACTATCTACACACAACACACTTGTCCACTTTCTACACACACTTTCACTGTCTACTCTCACATACACTTTTACTTTCTACACACACTCATTCACTCTACACACACATTCACCTTCTACACACACAAACACATTCATTTCTACACACATATACTTTGTTTCTGTACACACACACTTTTACTTTCTACACAACCACACTCACTTTCTATGCAGACTTCCACTTTCTACACCCACACACTCACTTTCCATACACACACTTTCACTTTCTATGCACATACATATTCACATTCTACAAACACATATTGACTTTCTATTTAAACATTCACTTTCTACACACAGACTTTCAGTTTCTACAAACACATATTTTACATTCTACACTCACAAACATTCTCATTCTACAGCACACATCCACACACTTTCTATGCACACACATTCAGTACCTACACACATTCACTTTCTACACTTGGTTTCATATTCCACACCCTTTCACTTTCTATTGCTGCTGCTGCTGCTGCTAAGTCGTTTCAGTTGTGTCCGACTCTGTGCGACCCCAGAGATGGCAGCCCACCAGGCTCCCCCATCCCTGGGATTCTCCAGGCAAGAACACTGGAGTGGGTTGCCATTTCCTTCTCCAATGCGTGAAAGTGAAAAGTGAAAGTGAAGTTGCTCAGTCGTATCTGACTCTTCACGACCCCATGGACTGCAGCCCACCAGGCTCCTCTGTCCATGGGATTTTCCAGGCAAGAGTACTGGAGTGGGGTGCCATTGCCTTCTCCATCACTTTCTACAGTTTCTCTTTTTACACACCCTTTCACTTTCTCCACATATCTTCACATTCCAATCATACACATTCACTTTTTAAACACACATTCACTTCCCATACACAGACATGTATTCACTTTCTTCACACACATTCACATTCCAGATACACACATTTTTACACAGGCATTTTCACTTTCCACACACACATTACATTCTACACTCACAAACATTCTCATTTTACACTCACACAGATATACAGTTTTAAAACACATTCACTATCTACACACAATCACTTTCTACACAGAAAACACACATTCACTTTCTACACACACACATTCCCTTTCTATAAATGTTTGCTTTCCACACATTTTCTTTCCACACACACTTTATACAGACACACTTTCACTTTCCACACTCATACACTTTAACTTACTACACACACTTTCACTTTCCACACACACACACACACACACACACACACACACACACTTCTAAACCCAAAATCAGTTTCTACACACAAACATTCACTTTCTACACATACACTCTTTCACTTTCTACACATGCACTTTCACTTTCCACACACTGTTTCATTTCTACACATTCGTATTCTACACACACACACACTTTTACTTTCACACATACACAGATTCACTTCCTACACACACATTCCCTTTCAACACACAATTTCACTTTCCATACACATTCACTGTCCACACATTCTTCACTTTCTACACACTCTTCACTTTCTATCCACTCACTTTCTACACACTTTCACTTTCTATACACACATATTCACATTTACACACACACAATTACATTCTACACTCACAAACATTCTCATTCTACAATCACACAGACACAGCCATTTTACACAGATATTCACTATCTACACACATTCATTTTCTACAACACACTCACATTGTACACATACCCATTCACTTTCAACAACACACACATTTATTTCTACACACACACATACACCTTCACTTTCTATACACACAGTCACTTTCTATGCACAGACACATACACTTTCCACACACACAAACTCACTTTCTATACACACACTTTTACTTTCTACAACCATACACTTTCACCTTCTACACCCATGCACTTTCACTTTCTACACACTTTCACTCTGTACACACAGTTTCACTTTCTACACACACTTTCACCATACACATATTTTCACTTTCTACACACATTCAGTTTCTACACATACTTTCATTTTATATACAAATTTACCTTTTACAAACATGCACTTTATACACACACACACATTCACATTCTTCACCCACACCCACAAAAATTCACACCCACATACACACTTATTCACTTTCTACACACACATTCACTTTCCATACTCAGACACATTCACTTATGTATGCACACACATTCACTTTCTACATACAGATTCATTTCCCACATACTTTCACTTTCTATATACACTTTCACTTTCCACACTACCACACTCACTTTCCACACACACATTCACCTTCTACACACACATATACACATTTGTTTCTACACACACATTCACTTTCTACACAGACACATTCACTTTTTACACACACACATTCACTTTTTATACACACACACATTCAATTTCCACACACAATTTACTCTTCAAACACACACACACACTCTCTCTTTCAACACATATGTTCACTTTCTACACTCATACACTTTCACTTTCTACACACTAACTTTCTACACTCATACACATTTACTTCCCACACTTTCACTGTGTACACAAACACACTTTCACTTTCTACACACACTTTCACTTTGCACATGTACATTCATTCTGAACTTACAACCACATTAAACAAACACAGACACATTCACTTTCTACAGGCTTACAGACTTTCTACACACTTTTACTTTCTACACTCACACTTTCACTTTCCACACACGCTCTCACTTTCTAAGGCAGTGATTATGAGGTTTCACAGCACGGCCTGAACACAGTGGATACATTACACTGGCTGATTGATTTTGTAGCTGAAGGATAACAGAAGAATTCCCTCAGATGAAGAATCTCTGTCAAACTGGTACACAAAAGAGAGTGAAGACAGTAAATTACATCCACATGTTCATCAGTACCTAAAACTGCTCATTATCCTAAGTTTCACCCAAATCTACATCCAAAGGCCAACTAGTTTTTCTAAAATGTGTGGAATTGGGAGGACAGAATGCATGTTAGCTGATCAATGATGAAAAGTTAAGTTCAGTCATTCTTCATGTCCAACTCTTTGCAACCCCATGGACTACAGCATGACAAGCTTCCCTGTCCATCACCAACACCCAGGGCTTGCTCAAACTCATGTTCATCGAGTTGGTGATGCCATACAACAATCTCATCCTCTGTCATCCCCTTCTCCTCCTGCCTTTAATCTCTCCCAGCATCAGGGTCTTTTCTAATGTGTCAGTCCTTCACATCAGGTGGTCAAAGTATTGGAGCTTCAGCATCAGTGCTTCTAGTGAATATTCAGGAATGATTTCCTTTAAGGTTGACCGGTTTGATCTCCTTATTGTCCAAGGGACTCTCAGGAATCGTCCCCAACAGCACTATTCAAAAGCATCAATTCTTTGGCACTTAGCTTTCTTTACGGTCCAACTCTCACATCCATACATGACTACTGGAAAAACCATAGCTTTGACTACACAGACCTTGGTTGGTAAAGTAATGTCTCTGCTTTTAAATATGCTATCTAGGTTTGTCATAGTTTTTCTTGCAATGGGTAAGCATCTTTTAATTTCATGGATGCAGTCACCATCTGCAGTAATTTTGGAGTCCAAGAAAATAAATTCTGTTACTGTTTCCATTTTTTCCACATCTATTTGCCATGAAGTGATGGGACTGGATGCCAGGAGCTTAGTTTTTTGAATGTTGAGTTTTAAGCCAGCTTTTCCACTCTCCTCTTTTGCTTTCATCAAGAGGCTCTTAAGTTCTTCATCGCTGTCTGCCATAAGGGTCATGTATTCTGCATATCTGAGGTTATTGATATTTCTCCCAGCAATCCTTATTCCAGCTTGTGCTTCATCCAGCCTGGCATTGTCACGTGATGTACTCTGCATATAAGTTAAATAAGCAAGGTGACAATATACAACTTTGATGTACCCCATTCCTAATTTGGGGCCAGTCCATTGTTCCATGTCTGGTTCTAATTGTTGCTTCTTGACCGGCATACAGGTTTCTCAGGAAGCAGTTAAGGTGGTCTTGTATTCCCATCTTTTTAAAAATTTTCCACAGTTTGCTGTGATCCACAGAGTCTTTGGTGTAGTCTATTGGCTTTGGCATAGTCAATAAAGCAGAAGTAGATGTTTTTCTGGAACTCTCTTACTTTTTTGATGATCCAGCAGATGTTGGCATTTTGATCTCTGGTTCCTCTGCCTTTTCTAAATCCAGCTTAAACATCTGGAAGTTCTTAGTTCACATACTGTTGAAATCTAGCTTGGAGAATTTTGAGCATTACTTAGCTAGCCTGTGAAACAAGTGCAATTGTGTGGTAGTTTGAACATTCTTTGGCAATGCCTTTCTTTGGGATTGAAATGAAAACTGACCCTTTCCAGTCCTGTGGCCACTGCTGAGTTTGCAAATTTGCTGCCACATTGAGTGCATCACTTTAACAGCATCATCTTTTAGGATTTGAGCTACCTCAGCTTGAATTCCAGGGCTTCCCTGATAGCTCAGTTGGTAAAGAATCTTCCTGGAATCCAGGTTACCCCAGTTCATTTCCTGGGTTGGGAAGATACACTGGAGAAGGGCTAGGCTACCCACTTAGGAAGGATTGCACTGATAACTTAGGAAGGATTTCTGACCTCTCTTTGCTATTCTTTGGAATTCTGCATTCAGATCAGTAGATATTTCCTTTTCTCCTTGCCTTTCACTTCTCTTTTCCTTTTATTTTATTTTTAAAATTTTGAATTTACATTTATTTATTTTAATTAGAGGCTAATTAATTTACAATATTGTATTGTTTTGCCATACATCAATATGAATCCGCCATGGGTATACACGTGTTCCCCATCCTGAACCCCCCTCCCTCCTCCCTCCTTGTACCATCCCTCTGGGTCATCCCAGTACACCAGCCCCAAGCAACCAGTATCATGCATCAAACCTAGACTGGCGATTTGTTTCTTATATGATATTATACCTGTTTCAATGCCATTCTCCCAAATCATTCCACCCTCTCCCTCTCCCACAGAGTCCAAAAGACTGTTCTATACATCTGTGTCTCTTTTGTGGTCTTGCATACAGGGTTATCGTTACCATCTTTCTAAATTCCATATATATGCGTTAGTATACTGTATTGGTGTTTTTCTTTCTGGCTTACTTCACTCTGTATAATAGGCTCCAGTTTCATCCACCTCATTAGAACTGATTCAAATGTATCCTTTTTAATGGCTGAGTAATATTCCATTGTGTATATGTACCACAGCTTTCTTATCCATTCATCTGCTGATGGACATCTAGGTTGCTTCCATGTCCTGGCTATTATAAACAGTGCTGCAATAAACATTGGGGTACATGTGTCTCTTTCAATTCTGGTTTCCTCGGTGTGTATGCCCAGCAGTGGGATTACTGGGTCAAAGGGCAGTTCTATTTCCAGGTTTTTAAGGAATCTCCACACTGTTCTCCATAGTGGCTGTACTAGTTTGCATCCCACCAACAGTGTAAGAGGGTTCCCTTTTCTCCACAACCTCTCCAGCACTTATTGTTTGTAGACATTTTGATAGCAGCCATTCTGACTGGCATGAAATGGTACATCATTGTGGTTTGGTTTTGCATTTCTCTGATAATGAGTGATGTTGAGCATCTTTTCAGGTATTTGTTAGCCATCTGTATGTCTTCTTTGGAGAAATGTCTGTTTAGTTCTTTGGCCCATTTTTTCATTTGGTTGTTTATTTTTCTGGAATTGAACTGCAGGAGTTGCTCATATATTTTTGATATTATTTGTCCATTGCTTCATTTGCTATTATTTTCTCCCATTCTGAAGGCTGTCTTTTCACCTTGCTTAGAGTTTCCTTTGTTGTACAGAAGCTTTTAATTTTAATTAGGTCCCATTTGTTTATTTTTGCTTTTATTTCCAATATTCTGGGAGGTGGGTCATAGAGGATCCTGCTGTGATGTATGTCGGAGAGTGTTTTGCCTATGTTCTCCTCTAGGAGTTTTATAGTTTCTGGTCTTATGTTTAGATCTTTAATCCATTTTGAGTTTGTTTTTGTGTATAGTGTTAGAAAGTGTTCTAGTTTCATTCTTTTACAAGTGGTTGACCAGTTTTCCCAGCCCCACTTGTTAAAGAGATTGTCTTTTTTTTTTTTTTTTTTCTATTGTATAGTCTCGCCTCCTTTGTCAAAGGTAAGGTGTTCATAGTGTGTGGATTTATCTCTGGGCTTTCTATTTTGTTCCATTGATCTATATTTCTGTCTTTGTGCCACTACCATACTGTCTTGATGACTGTGGCTTTGTAAGTAGAGCCTGAAGTCAGGCAGGTTGATTTCTCCAGTCCCATTCTTCTTTCTCATGATTGCTTTGGCTATTCAAGGTATTTTGTATTTCCATACAAATTGTGAAATTATTTGTTCTAGTTCTCTGAAAAATACTGTTGGTAGCTTGATAGGGATTGCATTGAATCTATAGATTGCTTTGGGGAGTATACTCATTTTCACTATATTGATTCTTCCAATCCATGAACATGGTATATTTCTCCATCTATTAGTGTCCTCTTTGATTTCTTTCACCAGTGTTTTATAGTTTTCTATATATAGGTCTTTTGTTTCTTTATGTAGATATATTCCTAAGTATCCTATTCTTTTCATTGCAATGGTGAATAGAATTGTTTCCTTAGTTTCTCTTTCTGTTTTCTCATTATTAGTGTATAGAAATGCAAGGGATTTCTGTGTGTTGATTTTATATCCTGCCACTTTACTATATTCATTGATTAGCTCTAGTAATTTTCTGGTGGAGTCTTTAGGGTTTTCCATGTAGAGGATCATGTTACAACAGTCTCATGTGCAAACAGTGAAAGTTTTACTTCTTCTTTTCCAATTTGGATTCCTTTTATTTCTTTTTCTGCTCTGATTGCTATGGCCAAAACTTCCAAAACTATGTTGAATAGTAGTGGTGAGAGTCTTGTCTTGTTTCTGACTTTAGAGGAAATGCTTTTAATTTTTCACCATTGAAGATAATGTTTGCTGTGGGCTTGTCAGATATAGCTTTTATTATATTGAGGTATGTTCTTCTATTCCTGCTTTCTGGAGGGTTTTTATCATAAATGGATGTTGAATTTTGTCAAAGGCTTTCTCTGCATCTATTGAGATAATCATATGGCTTTTATTTTTCAATTTGTTAATGTGGTGTATTACATTGATTGATTTGCAGATATTGAAGAATCCTTGCATCCCTGGGATAAAGCCTACTTGGTCATGATGTATGATCTTTTTAATGTATTGTTGGAATCTGATTGCTAGAATTTTGTTAAGGATTTTTGCATCTATGTTCATCAGTGATACTGGCCTGTAGTTTTCTTTTTGTGTGGCATCTTTGTCTGGTTTTGGTATTAGGGTGGTGGTGGCCTCATAGAATGAGTTTGGAAGTTTATCTTCCTCTGCAATTTTCTGGAAGAGTTTGAGTAGGATAAGTGTTAGCTCTTCTCTAATTTTTGGTAAAATTCAGCTGTGAAGCCGTCTGGACATGGGCTTTTGTTTGCTAGAAGATTTCTGATTACAGTTTCAATTTCCTTGCTTTTGATGGGTCTGTTAAGATTTTCTATTTCTTCCTGGTTCAGTTTTGGAAAGTTGTACTTTTCTAAGAGTTTGTCCATTTCTTCCACGTTGTCCATTTTATTGGCATATAATTGCTGATAGTAGTCTCTTATTATCCTTTTTATTTCTGTGTTGTCTGTTGTGATCTCTCCATTTTCATTTCTAATTTTATTGATTTAACTTTTCTCTCTTTGTTTCTTGATGAGTCTTGCTAGTTGTTTGTTAATTTTATTTATCCTCTCAAAGAACCAGCTTTTGACTTTGTTGATTTTTGCTATGGTCTCTTTTGTTTCTTTTGCATTTCTTTCTCCCCTAATTTTTAAGATTTCTTTACTTCTACTAACCCTGGTGTTCTTCATTTCTTCCTTTTCTAGTTGCTTTTGGTGTAGAGTTAAGTTATTTACTTGACTTTTTTTCTTGTTTCTTGAGGTATGCCTGTGTTGCTATGATCCTTCCCCTTAGCACTGCTTTTACAGCGTCCAACAGGTTTTGGGTTGTTGTGTTTTCATTTTCATTCATTTTTATGAATATTTTGATTTCTTCTGTGATTTGTTGGTTATTCAGCAGCGTGTTGTTCAGCCTCCAATGTTTATATTTTTAATAGTTTTTCTCCTGTAATTGAGATCTAATCTTACTGCATTGTGGTCAGAAAAGATGCTTGGAATGATTTCAAATTTTTTGAATTTACCAAGGCTAGTTTTATGGCCCAGGATGTGATCTATCCTGGAGAAGTTTCCGTGTGCACTTGAGAAAAAGGTGAAATTCATTGTTTTGGGGTTAAATGTCCTATAAATATTAATTAGGTCTAACTGGTCTATTGTATCTTTTAAAGTTTGTGTTTCCTTGTTAATTTTCTGTTTAGTTGATCTATCTATAGGTGTGAGTGGGGTATTAAAGTCTTCCACTATTATTGTGTTATTGTTAATTTCCCCTTTCATACTTGTTAGCATTTTTCTTACATGTGGTGCTCTTATATTGGTGCAAATATATATTTATAATTGTTATATCTTCTTCTTGGATTGATCCTTTGATCATTATGTAGTGTCCTTCTTTGTCTCTTTTCACAGCCTTTGTTTTAAAGTCTATTTTATCTGATATGAGTATTGCTACTGCTGCTTTCTTTTGGTCTCTATTTGTGTGGAATATCTTTTTCCAGCCCTTCACTTTCAGTCTGTATGTGTCCCTTGTTTCGAGGTGGGTCTCTTGTAGATGACATATATAGGGGTCTTGCTTTTGTATCCATTCAGCCAGTCTTTGTCTTTTGGTTGGGGCATTCAACCCATTTACATTTAAAGTAAGTATTGATAAGTATGATCCCATTGCCATTTACTTTATTGTTTTGGGTTCAAGTTTATACACCCTTTCTGTGTTTCCTGTCTAGAGAAGATCCTTTAGCATTTGTTGGAGAGCTGGTTTGGTGGTGCTGAATTCTCAGCTTTTGCTTGTCTGTAAAGCTTTTGATTTCTCCTTCATATTTGAATGAGATCCTTGCTGGGTACAGTAATCTGGGCTGTACGTTATTTTCTTTCATCACTTTAAGTATGTCCTGCCATTGCCTCCTGCCCTGAAGACTTTCTATTGAAAGATCAGCTGTTATCCTCATGGGAATCCCCTTGTGTGTTATTTGTTGTTTTTTCCTTGCTGCTTTTAATATTTGTTCTTTATGTTTGATCTTTGTTAATTTGATTAATATGTGGCTTGGGGTGTTTCACCTTGGGTTTATCCTGTTTGGAACTCTCTGGGTTTCTTGGACTTGGGTGATTATTTCCTTCTCCATTTTAGGGAAGTTTTCAACTGTTATCTCCTCAAGTATTTAAAAAAATATAACTTTGATATAAATTCTATATATATGAAGCTTATATAATAATTTGAATTAAATATAAAATTATTCTTTAAATCACTAACAATTTCTTATTATCAGAATATGAATAAAATATAATTTCATATTAGTCAAAAGGTGCATGTAACCTTATATGTGTATTTGCATATATATGTTTGCACATAATTATATAGATGAGCCTGTCAAACAGAGAAATGTGCACAAGTTTTTAATTTTAGTTATTAGAAAGGGTTTGGGCAAGATTAACATGAGAAGCAGTGGGTGATGTCAGGAAAGAAGGCAAGAAAAGAAAAAAGATTAAAAATTCAGCAAGTGAGATATGGACCTTTCATACATTTATAAAATTACATGTGTTTTTATACATTAAAGCTTCATTTAGTAATTATTAGATATGCTTCATATATATAGCACTTATATCAAATTTACATTTTTTTTTAAACTTGAAGTGTATTTTAAGAAGGAGAACCTTTTGCATTTCATTACTTTTTAATGTCCTGTAAGTCATCACTTTTATTTGGAGTGAAGATTGGGCAAGATTAACATGAGTAGAAGTGTAATATGTCAGGAAAGGAAGGCAAGGAAAGAAAAAAAGACTAAAAATTCAGCAAGTGAGATATGGCTCTTTCATACATTTATAAAATTACCTGTGCTTTTACACATTAAAAGTTCATTTAATGTATTTTAGGAAAGACTCTAAAACATTGTTTAAAAAAAAAAGAAGAAAGAAAGCATGTATTCCTGCCCTGGATTCCATACTGACCTGCTCCCATTCATCTTTTTCACCCTATTCTGGATGTGAAGATTTTTCAGAGAAGGGAAAAGCTGACTAGCATCAGAAAAACATCCCAAGCTCAGTCCCACTCCACTCCACTTCAGAAAGACAGGCACAGATATTACAACCAAATAATATAGTCCTGTGATCTCCTGATGTGAGAAGCTAAAGCGAAGAGCCAAACTTGGACAGATGGATGAAAACCACAACAGGAAGGAAACTGGGGTTACTTTACAGAACACACTGCATTATGATAGTTTAGCAATTGTGTTTAAATATTTATAATCATTGTTCTTAAATGTTTTTGATAGTAGTTGACAGTACTGATAGCAGCTTTTTGTCATTTAGTGACAGTTCAGCTGGGCTTTCTCTCTCTTCTCTCTTAGTTCCATGCTCTCTACCTGGTGAAATGGGCATATACATAATCACAAATAAGTACCAGGACTGCCGTAACCATTTTTCTAGCAAAATATATTGCTTAGGATGCATAATTTTAGTGATATTTTGTATAGCTCACATGGCCAGTAGGTATACTTTATAATAGAGAAATTTATTATTATATTACATTCTGAAGTAAATGAACATATTTCATTGTTTTACTGATTTTATTATCTTATTTTATAATAAATCACTGTGTCTTCTTTTTGAGTTGTGAATTAAAAATCACCAAGGCTCTCTGTCCTTCACAGAGAAAGTCCTGCGGATTGCGCAGTGCAATGTGGAAAGAAGTGGGAATCAGCAAGTCTCCTGCCACGTGACTCAGCGAGACCGCAGGCGCTGAGTTCCACCTGGCAATAGGGCAGGGCCCTGGCATGGGGACCACTTACTCTCATAGCGAATGAGGAATCCCACGCTGGACCGGCTGTTGTCTGTGCTGAACAGGAGGTACATGAAGTTGCCCGTGCTGATGAGGAATTGCGGCGCCTGCGTGCCGTGGTACTCCCCGATCAGCGGGGACGAGCTGGCCGGCCCATCTCTGACCTCCAGCGTGTCGTAGTTGACTTCGGTTTGGAATCTGCGGGCAAATGTGTCCAGTGAGAAGAGAAATGCAGGGCAGCGCTAACTTACAGGAATCCTGTGTCTTTAGTCACTGAGTGAAAACCCAAGTACAGCAAGAGAAGTAAATAGATCCAGATACACATGCACTCTCAGACTCTGGCACATGTGGTATCTAAGGTTATTACTAACTTCTGTGCACTCCCACAGCCCTCCCCATGACTGAATACTCTGTCCAGTAATATCACAAATGGGGTAGGGGGGGTCATTCAGCTTTAAAATACAAATACTGTGAGCCAGTTAGATAGAGAATCAACAATCAGTGAAAGTCAATCAAGATGCATTTTCAAACTGTTTTTTCATGATCCCCAGTATAACATGATTACAGATTTCTTAAAATGAGCATATTGAAGTGACATGATCTCCTAAAGGAAAGAGGTAAATCAAATATGACACTACTTTAAATACTTTTCCTGAAATAAAGAATCCTGTGCCTTTTAAAGCTGCAGTAATTCTTTTTTCTTTTATTAATGTTTTTAATTATGAAAGTATGATAACATACTTGGAGACTTGGAAAATACAGAGCAACATCACATATATAATAGTTCCACTATATATTATACTTGTTTTATTAAGTTGATAAATTAAGATTTTTAGTTGGAGTTTCAATATCAAGCTCTCAAAAATAATAGAATGAATAGACAGAAAAGTAGAAGAATATAGTAGATCTGGGAAGCACTAAAGCTGCACTGACTCTGGTATAACAGTAGAAGGACACTGGGCTTCAGAAAGCAAATGCTACTTCAGTGATTTGAGAAAGTTAGAACAGCTTCCAAGAAGTGCCTAACCTTCCTTCCTGGGAGGACTTATGCCTCCAGAGAACCTGGTCTGGTGTTATGCTCATACACAGCTGCAGCCACTTGGGTGCTCTCAGATACAGTGGAGGTGCCATTCCAGACACTGAGATAATTGTGTAAATGGGCCCGTCTGAGCTAACCGGCTTTCAAAGGGTCTGGCGTGGTCCCCAGGAAGCAGCTCACTGCCGGGGCCTCTGATGCACTCAGTGATCAAGGAATTGGGGGGAAGCCTGTGCCGTGGTCCCTGGGGTGGGCATTGCATGGTGCTGGCAGGGAGGAGAAAGAAGGGACAGAGTGGCCATCTTAGGCCCCTAGCACAGAGCAATGAAAAAAGATGAAATCAAAGGACCCTGTGTGTGATCATTAAATCACACACTTTTCCTTGTGTGTGTTTGTGTGTGTGTATAGTTACTCAGTCCTGTCTGACTTTTTGTGACCCTATGGACTGTAGCCCACCACGCACCTCTGTCCATGGGATTCTCCAGGCAAGAATACTGGACTGGGTCCCTCACCCTCCTCCAGGGGATCTTCCCAACTCAGGGATGGAGCCCATGTCTCTGGCATCTCCTGCACTGGCAGACCGGTTCTTTACCACAAGTGCCATCTGAGAAGCCCTTTCTTTGTGTGAATACATAATAATAATATCTTCATGCAACTAACTTAGAATGGTCCCTGACCCTTCATCTTCCAGGATTTCAACCAATTGGTGTAGCATGTGGCTAGGTCAGAATATGGTCAGAGGCCAGGCATTTGCAGGTGGGGAGAGAGGGCAGCTTTGCATTTTACTATTAAAAATGTTCTCTAAAGTGTCTATGGCTTCACAGTTTATTCGAGTTCACATTCAAGAAGCCTAGATGAGCATGGGATAAATCTCATGTGCAATATCTGCCCTGAAGTTTTCACAACTTTCATCTTGAGAGATAGCCGGGACAGATAGAGGGCACACCTCCGCAGCTGGAGGATCTCCAGGGCAACTTCAGAAAGAGAAATGTAAATGATTTCCATGTCTGGCAACCCAGCACACACCGCATAACAATACCCTCAGTGCGGAATTTAAAACTGTTTGTATAAACACGCTCTTTATTAGGATGCCAGCCCACAGCTCAAGTTATAAACCTAAGCACTATGCAAGTAATCTTTAGAAGACTGTGTGCAATGTACAGGGTGAAAAAAAATCACAAGTGTCTAAAAGTATCTGAAATGCTGGAATTTAGCAAATACCACAGTCCAATAATATAGAAAAGACAAGATTGAGAAACATTATGAGTATTTTTTTTCCAGCAACTGAAAATGAAACACTAAGAAATTGTGCCAAACCAGAATGTGAAATCACCACTTTTACTAAATGAGTTAAATGTGATGTGCTGCTGGGAATCAGGGCGTGTGTCTGCGTTTTTCCCCTCTCAATACTAGAAAGTATAAAAAATTATAATAAGAAACTAAATTCAATGTATTTAATATTTATAAAGTTCTTTTTTTCCATTGACTAAAATTATATGCCAGAATCCATTCTCCAATATAAGGAATACATAGACCATTTTTTTTTCTTTTCTTCTGAGAGATTATCCTACTGAAGTCGTAATTATCCCATCAGATATAATAATGCCAATAATAACTTCAAATATAAACAGTTACTAAGTGATAATACAATTCCTGCTAAAAACCTCTCCTTTATGGATGCTATCATTGAGTATTAGGAAATTAGTGTAGAAAATAATGTCATAAGGTATATCTGTCTTGAGACATTGTAATAGTCTGAATACTAGAACCCTAAACTCAGTCTGCTTAGGAAGCTCATTGCTGGAGAGAGCTCAGTTTGCTCAGATATTAATCTTGAAACACTAAACAAAGATGCTTCCTTGAATTTTAAAGCATTTGGGTCCATTCTATAGCATTTTTAGGTTCTTGATTTTCAAATCAATGGTTGAGACAATCTGGACAATGTTTCATCATGGAGAATTCAAATAGCATGTTTCTTCTTTTTTAGATTATCAAATGCATTATCCAACACCGAAGCTGAGCAGCACTCCAGTGACGGAACCACTTGTGGCTAATTAAAAGGCAAGAAATCTGTTGCACACAGTCTGCTATCAACTCTGCAACCCAGACCACCTTTCAGTTTCCCAGAGCCACTCTGAAAGCCACAGAGCTCTTCTTTTGTGCTCTGCAAACCCCTAAGGGTCGAAGGGCTCCATTTGCAATAAAACACCAAGCCGAATTTATTCCACCCTCAGGTCAAAAGTACAGAACTGGACTCAAGGGCCAGTGACTGTGAACACTGGGAATGCTGTCTGGGGCCACCACACCCTCAAGCACGTCTGCAGAGGTGCCTTAACTGTGGGCTTAGAGGACAAAACAGAGAAGAACAGAACTTACTGAGCAAACACCTGTTTTAAATGAACTCCTTTAGGGGAACCAAAGGTGAAAACCTGTCATCTTTCTAAAGACTTAAGATCCATTTAAATAAAAATGCTGGGTATTCATGAGTCATCAGGTCCAAATTAAGGAAGGCAAAGTTTTTTCTTACCTATCAAAAGTGATTTTGATAGAGTGTCCTGGTTTTGCTTCAATTATCCATTCACAATTTAAGGAATCTTTGTAATACCCTGGCCATCCTGGGGGCAAAATCACTCCACTTGAAGCTGTCAGATGTCCTCCACATGGGGCTGAAAGATGATGCAGGGGTCAGAAGGTCAAATTATGTACATGTACCATGGCAACACCTCAGAAACAGCAGGGATTCATTCCTGAGTTCATAGACTTGATGGTTTCTAGTATTCAAGCAAAGGTTGAAAGTTTGTTAGTGGCTCAGTCATGTCTGGCTCTGTGATCCCACGGACTGTAGCCCTCCAGGCTCCTCTGTTAATGGGATTCTCCAGGCAAGAATACTGAGGTGGGCTGCCATTCCCTACTTCAGGGGATCTTCCCAACCCAGGGATCAAACTCAGGTCTCCTGCATTAACAGTGGATTCTTTACCATCTGAGCTACCAGTTATTTCCAAGTAAACTGAGAATATTGAAATCAGAGCACGTATATTTCACACCTGGGCATTTATCGTCAGCCTTCAGCAAAGTTCTTTTCACCTAACAATGGTAATAATGGCACAGTCTGAGAGAGTGGTCAGCGCCAAACACCTCCCAGGAATTATCTCGTTCAATCATCACAACAGAGTCACGAGGCAGGGATACCACCGATACTCATATCTTACGTGTATTCATGTCAACAAGTGTCTGCTGACAGACTTAATTACCTGGCACCTACAATTAAAATATTCTGCAGTGTGTGCATATTTTAAAATATGTGTATGTGTTGATTCACTTCAAGGTATGTTCATTTTATTAAAGTAATTTGCCACATATAATTTACTAAATTCTTTTTCTTTCAAATCTCTTTTATAGTACTTTGATTATTCACATTTTGCACTTTTCATTGGATCACTTTGGGTAATTTATATTTTGCCAGGAAATCTCCAATTTTATTTGAACTTTAAAAGTTGTTGCCATAGAGATGTATTCTTGTACAGTCATTTTTCACTCAAGGTAACTTGTGTTTTTTAATGACACTGAATTGCACAGAAGAATAAAAGCTGGTTAGGTGTAAAACAAAGACAGAAAAATCTTTCTCTCAGCAGCTGAGTTTCTCAGTACAAGTAATCTTTAACAGTCTCTTTCACCATTAACTAGTCTGTGTTTGGGATTCCCAGCTGGCACTAATAGTAAAGAATCCTCCTGCCATGGGTTCGATCCCTGGGTTGGGAAGATCCTCTGGAGCAGGGAATGGCAACCCCTTCTAGTATCCTTCCTGGGAAATCCCAAGGACAGAGGAGCCTGGTGGGCTACAGTCCATGGGGCCTCAGAGAGTCGGACGTGACTAAGTAACTAAGCACTCACACAGCCGTCTGTGTTTAGGGGCTTTGCTATTGTTGTTAACAACCCATCCCTGGGGTTTGCCTTGAACTTCATCAAAAGGTCCCTTCCAAACAAGGAGAGAATTGCCCACTCACACTTAAAGTGATACTGTCTCCTTTTGTCTGACTCTATGGGATTTCTCACGGCTGCTGACTGATGCCCCTTTATTCCCCTGACTGCAAAGGAACATGCTGGCCCTGAAGCTTAGACCCATCTTCACACCACCTACTGCAGGTGAGCACACCCACAGCAAGAATGTGGCAGAGAGAACAGAGATTAGAGAGTATTGCTTGTCTTGAGATTCTTTCTCATAAAATTAGTCACACCTCAAAGTTAGTAGTGATATACTTCCTCAAGCAGTAAGAAGTCCTGCCCCAGTATTCATACCATTTATTTTAGAATCCTGATTCTAAGCTTACTGATTTATAAAGGATAATGACCTATTCAGTTATTAACACTAATAAAATTTAAACTATTAAAAAAAACTCATAATTTAAAAAAGCAGTAAAAAATAAACAAAAAGGAAACTCCTACTGTGGGTTTCTTGCTCTTCAGCTGATCAAGTGTTCACCCTGTGGTGGTGCTGATAGTCCACCAAATTGTCTTAACAATTTGTGAAACTGCAGAAATGAGAACATCTTTCTGTAAATTTAGGAGGGTCAGCCAATGATGACTAAAGATAATGCTGGTCCTTGAAACAATGAGAAATGACTCTGGAGGCAGGGCTGGGGACAGGGAAAGGTGGGGAAGCGTAACCCTGCTCCCAACACTGCTGAGTAAGCATGGGGCGGGGTGGGGGTGGATGGGTGGAGCTGGGGGATATTAGGACAGTTACAATACCCTGTAGGTCACCACGGTGGTGGATACACTGTGATATACATTGGTCCAAGCCCAGCAAATGGACAATCACAAGAGTGAGCCTGTGGACTCTGAGTGATGATGACTCATCCCTGTATGTTCATCAGTTATAACAAATGCACCTCCTGATGGAGGACCCTGCTGATGGGGGAGGCTGTGCATACAAGAGGGCAGGGGGTGCACAGGACATCTCTGTACCTTCCCTTCAATTTTGCTGTGAATCTAAAGCTGCTCTAAAATTTGTACTCTTTAAAAAGATCTGCATTTCCTTGGTATTTATGAGCGATACTTTTATTAAGTTTTCTTAGCTCATTATGCACGGGCAATTCTGATAAGAGGGGTTTGAGTATACATCATAAGTAAATATTCCCCTACCTTGAATATACATTAAAAGTAATACCCTTCTTAATTCTTTCCCCTTTGGTTTTCCTACACAGGTAACTAGAGTGAAATGTCAAGAAGAAAATTAGTTAGGCTGTACATATGTCAGTTACACCAAGGGCAACAAAACAGTGAGCTAAAAATGATGCTGTTTGCAGAGGATGAATTACACTCCCCCCAGATGATACTTCGGATTCCTAATCCCAGCATCTTAAAATGGGACCATATTTGGAAAAAAAAGTTACTGCAGACATGGTTGGTCAAGACGAGGGCATTCGAGCAGGCCCTAGTCCAATACGATGGGTGTCCTTAGAAGGAGGGGACTTGGGACAGAGACGCATTCTCACGGGGAGAATGTGTGGATGCTGCTTCTACAAGCCAAGACAAGCAAAGCCCCAGAAGCCGGGAGAGGGGCCTGGAACATCTGCCCCACTCAGAGCCTGCCCTGCTGACACCTGGACCTTGGACTTCCTGCCTCCAGGACCGTGAGACGCTAACTCCTGCTGATAAAGTCACCACTTGGTGGTACTCGGCTATGGCAGCCTTAGGGAACCAGTGTTGTTGTCTGCTCGTTTGTTTTCTGTCAGATGCCCCCTTTCAGAGGAATGTAAGAGGCAGACGGGAGGGGCCCACACCTTCGCAGCGGGGGACGGTGGAGCTCCAGACCACGTTCCCGTCCTGAAGGATGCAGGTGATGGACTCCGAGCCCTGGGTTTTGACAAAGCCATCATCACAGTGGAAAGAGACCGAGCTCCCCAGCAGAAACCTGTCACCAAAACGCCGTCCGTTTATGGGGATGCCAGGATCATGACACTCATTTTGACCAAATGCTGAAAAAAAAAAAAAATCGGAGTTAAAAAACAAACAAACGCTTGGATATTAATCATGAGTATTAAAAAAGAAAGCAGAACCACTTATAAAGCAGTTTTAGCTATTTTTCAGAGATAGATAAATACATTCAATAAACAGAATTTTGATACCTAGAGAGACAGAAGGAGAGAGATGGGTAGATAGACCTCATTATCATCCACACAGCATCCCAAAATTGGAAGGCACCTTTTCACTAAGAAAAATGGAGATGAGATACATAGGTAACAGAAAAGGATTTTGGTTCTGGCACATCTAGGTTAGCATCCCAGCTCATGTGCTTACTACCTGTCCCTGGGAAGATTACTCTGGTCATCTGAGCCTTTTTGTGGTTAATTTGCTAAGTTGTGCTTGACTCTCTGCAGCCCCATGGACTGAAGCCCTCCAGGCTCCTCTGTTTTCCACTGTCTTCCGGAGTTTGCTCAAATTCATGTCCATTGAGTTGGTGATGCCATCTAACCATCTCATTCTCTGCCACCCCCTTATCCTTTTGCCTTTTCCTTAATACAGCCCGCCAATCTCCTCTGTCCATGGAGTTTTCTAGGCAAAGAATTCTGGAGTGGGTTGCTGCTTCCTTCTCCAGGGGACCTTCTCAATCCAGAGATTGAACTTGAGTCTCCTGTGTCTCCTGCATTGGAGGCAGATTCTTTACTGCTGAGTCATCTGGGAAGCCCCTGTTGGAGCCTGCTGATGCTGCTGCAAAGTCACTTCAGTCGTGTCTGACTCTGTGTGACCCCATAGATGGCAGCCCACCAGGCTCCCCCGTCCCTGGGATTCTCCAGGCAAGAACACTGGAGTGGGTTGCCCTTTCCTTCTCCAATGCATGAAAGTGAAAAGTGAAAGTGAAGTCGCTCAGTCATGTCCGACTCTTCGTGACCCCATGGACTGCAGTCTTCCAGGCTCCTCCATCCATGGGATTTTCCAGGCAAGAGTACTGGAGTGGGCTGCCATTGCCTTCTCCACTATCGGAGCCTAGTTGTCTTTATTTACAGAATGAGGAAGATGAAGCTTATGGTCCAGAGCTGCTACAATGTTAAATGAAACAATTTCTGTCAAATCCTAAGCAGATCACCTAAGATAAGGAGGCAGCCAGTACATTTTAGCTTATCACTCCTATTTAACATTATTATCTTACTTTATGCCCTCAACAGTACAATTTAAGCAGACGGTCTCAAATGTAAGCTATGATCAAATGAGGAGTCTGAAGCAAAGAAAAGTTAGCTGTCTTATCAAAATTCACTAAGTACATACGAGCTGTTGTTTAGTTGCTCAGTTGTGTCCAACTCTTTGCAACCCATTGGACTGTAGCCCGCCAGGCTACTCTGTCCGTGGGATTTTCCAGGCAAGAATATTGGAGTGGGTAGCCATTCCCTTCTCCAGGGGATCTTCCCAACCCAGGAATCAGAATCGGGTCACCCACATTGCAGGCAGATTCTTTACTACTAGGTCACCTGGGAACACCCAGTCCATACATTTAGCAGGTGTTATAATCCATGACTCCTGACTCCAAATACCTCAGTGCTTTTCACTACTCTATTCTATTGCATTGAGGATACAGGGGTGGATGGATGGATGGGTGGAAGGAAAACCAGAGAGAGAGAAGTATGTGAGCAACCAGTCCTCACTATAGGGGTGAGTGACCAAGACACTACAACAGAGTGGGGTATTTTTTTAGGTTCTCAGGATAATGTTATATAATTTTGTGAACTGTGACTATAAAACCCCGGAGTAGAGCCAGCGGAGACCCTGGAGGTGGGGTGGGTGTGGATGCACTTACTGGTGTAGGTGATGTTGAAGCCTCGGCCGGTGGTGGAGTGATCCGACTGGAACTCCAGACGGACGATGTGCCCGCTGCTGGCCAGCTGGGACGGCACCTCGTTGCCTGAGAACGTGCCCAGCACAGTTATGTCTGAAATCCCATCATCTTTGACTGCAAGGAAGTCAAACTGAGGCTCCACGTCAAAGTCATTAAAGATGAGGTGAATTCTGCTGCCTGGCTCAGAGATGATCAGCCAGACGCAGTTCATGTTGTTACCGTACTCTTCTGGGTAATTCGGCGAGAGGATAATTCCTGATGATGCCGTAAAGTTGAAGAAACAGGAAACTATGAAGACACACAGATAATAATGGTTTCAAACAGTTTTGTCCACATCCAAAGATCTGGCTGTGTGCTAAGGACCTGGGAAGGAAGTCTATACCAGCAGTTAACTAGGATGGTTCAACTTTTTCTTTTTTTTTAAATTTTGAGAGTATCTACTGAATTTGTTACAATCCAGCTTCTGTTTTTATGTTTTTTGGCCTCAACATATATGGGAATCTCAGTTCTCTGAGCAGGGATTGTTGTGGGTTGTGAACAGATTAAGTTCAACATACAGAACAACCATAGCCGATACATAATCAAGTGTACGCTTGATTCAAAAATGACCCTGTCAAGTTGACTGAAACTTGTGGCAAATATTAAGATTTCTTGTTATAACTTTCTGCCTTCAGAAGAGCAAATATTAATATGAAAAATTATGCTGGTTTCATAAGGACAATTTCCAGAAAACAAGGTTGATTCTAATCACTTCCCTATTTTTCATTTTAAATTTTGCACATGCCTTAAAGCACATTTTTTGAAATTACTTTTTAAGTCATTTACAGGGTAACAATGATTAAAGAACAACTTGGAAAATCAGACCAAATCCTGGTGGATAATATAAAAGTCTCTTGGAATATTTACTTAATGTGTACTGAGAAATCAGTAAGATATATGTTTTATATATGTCTATAAACATATTCTTTGGGAGGGAGCATCTATTGGACTTATTTCTAGGGTGTGGATTTGCTTATTATTTTACATTATTTCTGTATGCTTCCAGGTTATTGCTATACTTAGTTATAAAAAAAAAATCTGTTTTTCAATCTTCTATGTAGTCCTTCTTTTCTACTTGTTAAATCACTTACAAGGGACCTAGAGACCATTATACGGAGTGACATAAGTCAGAAAGAGAAAAACAAATACTGTATATTGACACGTGGAATCTGAAAAAAACTTGGTACAGACAATCTTATTTACAAAGCAGAAACAGAGACTCAGACACAGAGAACAAACATATGGACACCAAAGCTGGAAGAGGGAGTTGGATGAATTGGAAGATTGGGGTTGACATATATACCCTATTGACACTATATATAAGATAAACAACTAATGAGAACCTTAAAAAAATAAACTAAAAACAGGACAAAAAACAGGAGGAAGCAGGCAATTCTTCCATTGAAATGCAGTGACATCACTTCAAGCTCACAATTGCGTTTTAAGTGTCACAGGATTTTGTGTGTTGTGTGCTCAGTCATGTTCTGCTCTGCAACCCTGTGGACTGTAGCCCACCAGGCTCCTCTGTTCATGGGATTCTCCAGTAAGAATACTGGAGTGGGTTGCCATTTCCTTCTCCAGGGGATCTTCCCAACCCAGAGATGAAACCTGCATCTCTTGCATCTCCTGCACTGGCAGGGGGATTCTTTACCACTCGGCCACCTGGGGAGTCCCACACACTACTGATACTATATACAATAGATAACTAACGAGAACCTACTGTACAGCTCAGGGAACTCTACTCAGGGAAGCCATCACAGGACATTATTAGGTTGCAAAGACCCCAGGCCCTGTCCACGGATGGCTTACAGAGCTGGCATCAGCCCCTCTGGATGGAAGTGATGCTCTGTGGACCTTGCTCGTGGAAAGCTCTCACCGACAGCGTGTCTGTCTGGTAGTAAGAACATCACTGACTGGTTTTAAGTCAGTGGAGAGAGAAGAGCTGCATTCGAGGAGCCCTGAGTGCTTCTGGTCAATGCTGTGCCCCCGCTCAGGGCATCCCCTGCTCCTCTCCCACCCCCTGGGGCAGCTTGGAACAGACCCCGCCAGGAGAGTACTCACATACACAGCTGGGCTTGTTGCCAGACCACTGGTTGTTCTGCTGACACGTGATGACTCGCTCCCCAACCAGCTCGAAGGCCGCCTGGCATTCGAACGTGAGTGTGTCTCCGTGGAGGAAGCTGCTGCCGGTCCGCTTCCCGTAGGCGGGGATGCCCGGGTCCCCACAGCCCCCCTTCTCAATTTCTGAAAGGAGGACAGATGAGCGGAACATTGAGAAAACATGGTGAACGTTTTCAACAGCTTAGAAAGTAAACAGCGATTGACTTTTGCATTGTTTCGATAAACAGTTTCAATTCATCTAATATTTATTTAGCCGAAGCCAGAAAAAATATATACTTCAAATTTTAGAGAAAAGTGTTAAACTTTTCTTTCAAAGGAAACACAAAGCTACACAGATGTGTTGATCATGCAAATGTTAAAATTAATATATGGTTCTTCCTGGCCTACACCTTTTCTTCATGCTGTCCATAACCGCTGCAATTAAAATGTAAATGTCGATTTTGTTTTAATTGATGTATTTTTTAATGTAAACCACACAAGTAAGATGGTTCATTCCCTACTGAATATTTAAATCAATATATTCATTTGAATATTCTTTGCCTTAAATTGGTGTTAAAACTCATTTAGGAAACAAAATGAATATATTCATGGTCTTCAGATGAAAAGAAAATATGTGGAATCAAGGCTCTTTTCATTAGCACATGATTGTAATGACATGCGGATACAAATGCACCATATTATACACACATTTCAACTTGGCTGTGTCACAAATGTTAATGATACAGGATGTATTAACTGAAATATGTTTATTCATTGATTCATACAAAAATATTTCTTGAGGGCCAACAATGCGTCAGGTTCTGTTCTAGGTAAAGAGGTTAGTGGACAAACAAGACAAAATTCCCACACGCACAGGGCTGACATTACATAGAGGGAACTGGTAACAATTTGTGAGATAATGAAGGAGACATGGGCCAGGGTGCCCGGACCTGCAGGAGGATGCTGGGGAATGGGTGGTCTACAGAGGAAAGGAGGGGCTCGGCCAGAGCTGCCTAGGGGGTTTCCATGGGAAGATTTTATAGGGTTTTCAGAAGATGCACAACATGATCCGAGTACAAGTTCCGAAGACCCTCTGCTGGGCTGGGAGTGGAGGCAGAAGAAGTATAAGTTTCCACAACTCAGGGAGGTTTCTCTGTGCTTGGCTCACAGATGCATCTCTCAGTCCACAGTCCTTTCTGAATTCTTCATGTGTTTGTACTTTGTCGTCTTGCTGTGAGCAACAGCAAATTCAGATGTAGCAACATAAATGCTTTCTGATGATGTCTCAGTGTTTGGAAAGTCTGTGGAAGTGGCTCAGCTGAATTTCTGGGTGGTTTTCAGGTACATTCCTGCCTTGTGGGGAACCTGTCTAAGCTCAGAGATCTATCCAAAGATGGCTTATTCTCCTCCGGAGAAGAAACTCTACCTCTGAGTGTTCAAGAGTATCAGAGAGGTAAAATCAGCTGGTAATATAATGATGGTAAAACTTCAACATGTAGGATATCAGCCTATCTGTTTTTGAAGCAAATTAGCACAAGAAACACAAAACCAAACCAAACCAGGCACTTCGTGCAAACAAGTTCATCACGCTCTCCTGAAGGCTCAGGCCATCAGATTAAAAAGACGGCCTAAATAGTATCAGTTAAATGGGAGCTAAAATGTTCCTGGATGCAATGTAGGCCAAAAAAGCCTTGGAGGACACTTTTCCTTAAGGACCAGCCTTGGAGTACAAGTGGATGAACCTGAGCTGAACAAAGGCAGGAATGGATCTACTTGAATTTAATGCTTGGATTACCTTGAACCAAATTTCATTGACTGAAGGCAATCTGGACTGGTGGTTTATAACAGAAAATACCTTATTTTTTAATTTATTCATTTTTCATTGAAAGATAATTGCTTTATAGTATTGAGTTGGTTTCTACCAAACATCAACATAGTTTTGATGTTGAATCAGCCATAGATTTACCTATGTCCCCTCCCACTTGAACCCCCCTCCCATCTCCTTCCCCATCCCACCCCTCTAGGTTGTTACAGAGACCCAGTTTGAGTTCGTTGAGTCATACAGCAAATTCCCATCGGCTATCTATTTTACATATGGTAATGTATTTTTCCATGTTACTCTCTCTACACAGCCCACCTTCTCCTTCCCTCCTCCCCCAAGCCAAGTCCATAAGTCTGTTCTCTACATCTGTGTCTCCACTGCTGCTCTGCAAATAGGTTTGTCAGTACCATCTTTCTAGATTCCACATATGTGCATTAGTATACAGTATTTGTTTTTCTCTTTCCGACTTACTTCACTCTGTATAATAGGCTCTAGGTTCATCCACCTCATTAGGACTGACTCAAATTCCTTTTTATGACTGAGTAATATTCCATTGTATAAATGTACCACAGCTTCTTTATCCATTATCTGTTGATGGATTTCTAGGTTGCTTCCATGTCCTAGTTGCTGTAAACAGAGCTGCAATGAACATCTGTATCCTTTTCAATTTTTGTTTCCTCAGGGTATACACATAGTAGTGGGGTTGCTGGGTCATATGGCAGTTTTATTCCTATCTTTTTAAAGAAATATCCACAGTGTTCTTCATAGTAGCTGTACTAATTTACATTTCTACCAACAGTGCAAGAGTGTTCCCTTTTCTCCACACCCTCTCCAGAATTTATTGTTTGCAGGTTTTTTGATGATGGCCATTCTGACCAGTGTAAGGTAATATTTCATTGTAGTTTTGATTTGCAGTTCTCTAATAATGAGCAATATTGAGCATCTTTTAATGTGTCTATTAGCCATCTGTATGTCTTGTTTGGAGAAATGTCTGTTTAGGTCATTTTCCCACTTTTTAATTGGGTTGTTTGTTTTTCTGTATTGATCTGTAAATAAATTATGTTCCTGGGTTGGAAGAATAAATTTTGTGAAAATTACTATTCTACTAAATGTAATCTACAGATTCAGTACAATCACTATCAAATTACCAATGACATTTTTCACAGAACTAGAACAAAAACTCTCACAATTCATATGGAAACACAAAAGATCCCAAATAGCCAAAGCACTCTTGTGAAAGAAGAATTGATCTGGAGTAATCAATCTTCATCACTTCAGACTATGCTACAACGTTATAGTTATCAAGGCAGTATGATACTGGTGCACGCACACACACACACACACACACACACACACACACACACACAACACAGAAATATAGACCAATGGAACAAGATTAAAAGCCCAGAGATAAACCCACATACCTATGGATACCTTATTTTTGACAAGGGAGGCAAGAATATACAATGGGGCAAAGATAGTCTCTTCAATAGTCTCTTCAAAATGGACAACTCCATGTAAAAGAATGAAATCTTCAAAATGGACAACTCCATGTAAAAGAAAGAAATTAGAACACTTCCTAAGACCATACACAAAGATAAACTCACAATGGATTAGAGACATAAATGTAAGAGCAGAAACTATAAAACTCTCAGAGGAAAACATAAGCAGAACATGCAATGACACACATCAAAGCATGATCCTCGATGACCCACCTCCCTCAGTACTGGAAATAAATAAGTGGAACCTAATTAAACTTAAAAGTTTTTGCACAGCAAGGGAAACTACAAACAAGGAAAAAATACAGCCCTCAGAATGGGGAAAAATAATAGCAAATGAAACAACTGACAAAGGATTAATTTCCAAAATATACAAGCAGCTGATGCAAGAGCTTCCATTTGATGGGACCTGTCAGTGGAATAGGGGTCAGGAGCCCAGGGTCCTGGCCAAGGACTCAGCTCTGAGGTCAGGAATCAGAACACCAGACTTGGTTTGGAAATTCCTGGGCTCTGCTGGGCCACCTGATAGAATTTAGTCTTGAAAAGTCTCCATTTTCACTTCCTCAGTTTACTACTTTCTATCTCACGGGGTGGCTGTGAGAATTAAACTGTATAATTCACATAAGTCCTGGCATATAAGGCTCATAATATGAGCTATCACTATGATTATTAGCAAACCTTAGACTTCTAGATGCTTCTTTTTGCCTCTGTGATGCTAAAGCTCATTACTTTTTATAGTGAAATGAATTAACAGCATTTGTGGGAATACTGCTTTCTACATTAACTGAGTCTGGGAACTCCTGACTTTGCAGAGTGCATGGAAATAAACTGGTTGTAGACACATTGTGTCTACACACTGGAAGGTCTTTCTGCTTCCCATGTTGAGGGTTTAGAGTGTCTAGTGGCGCTTCATCTCCACCAAAGATACTGGTACTCCCTGACTCAGACATAAGGCCAGGGCTGGCCTGGAGCAGAACCTGGGTCTGGTGAGTCCTTTTTTAAGAGTTTGGCAGGGACTTGCGATGCCAAGTCCAGGGACTAGCATTGGACAAGTAACATCCACTATCAGTAAGTCTGCATGGAAGAGCTGGACCCACTCATCAGCCACAGAATATGAAACTTCCCTTGGGGAGCATTTTTGGGCATTTTGTATTCTTGACCCCTGCATACTGTATCACTTAAGCCCCAAGTACCTGTGACAGAATCCATGCAGATTCAGAAATGTCCCTTGGAGGTCAAACTGCCTTCACTTGAGAGTGCATCTAGGTCACGTATTGTCTGAACCAGTACAAACAAGTAAAGGAAGAATAAGACCGGGCTGACATCGATACAGTAACCGCATCAAGCCCCCTTCTATGTGGAACAAAATGTCAGATGTCAAAGATGATCCTGCTGTGTTCATGCTTTCTTAGAAACCATAGTCTGTTATCAATGAAAACACTGAAGCCCCCAGAGGGGAAAAAAAGCCAGTCAAATATCTCTTCCAAATGATCACTCTAGAAATGGGATCTGATAAATAGGAGTCTAAGGGAAATACTAGGTTGCAATTATTTCCTCTCTCCTTCTCAGATGCTGCCTTTTTAGCAGTTGGGGTCACTGGTAAACAAGTCTACTGGGGACTCAATAGCACTCCCATTGATATGTTTTTCTTTGACAGTGATTTTTAAAAGTACACAATAATGTTATTTCAATATTTTTCATATTGATTAATATTTCTAAATTTTATAAAGTATTACTTTTGAATACTAATTTTATAACTGATCTAAACATTTACACTACATTGACATTACATATTTAATGCTCACCTCTAATATATTTTATTTTTATTTGACAGTTCATACTATACCTATAAATGTTTATATAATAAATGAGTAATTAGACTCACTAATTTTCTTTTAGACTTTTATTTCTACTTTATATCAGTGTGTAGCTGATTAACAATGTTGTCATAGTGTCAGGTGGACAGTGAAGAGACTCAGCCATACACATGCATATGTCCTTTCTCCCCCAAACTCTGCTCCCATCCAAGCTGCCACACAACATGTAGCAGAGTTCCTTGTGCTATACAGTAGGTGCTTGTTGGCTATCTATTTTAAATATAACTGAGTGTATATGCCTATCCCGAACTCCCTAAGGGATTCACTAATTTTTTTAATGTATCAGAACTCACCTTTTCCTGGCCTATCAGTATTCTGTTGCTGCTGCTGCTGCTGCTAAGTCACTTCAGTCGTGTCCGACTCTGTGCGACCCCAGAGACGGCGGCCCACCAGGCTCCCCCGTCCCTGGGATTTTCCAGGCAAGAACACTGGAGTGGGTTGCCATTTCCTTCTCCAATGCGTGAAAGTGAAAAGTGAAAGTGAAGTCGCTCAGTCGTGTCCGACTCTTAGCGACCCCGTGGACTGCAGCCAACCAGGCTCCTCCGTCCATGGGATTTTCCAGGCAAGCGTACTGGAGTGGGGTGCCATCGCCTTCTCCATATCAGTATTCACTGACATGTAAACCAAAATATTGAAACTGAAATTGAGTCTGCTATAACAAAGACTTATCAGTCACACTTCTGAGAAAGGACATTAAAACCATTAAGGTGAGCCATATCCACTTGACAATTACGATCTACAAGTCACTCCATTAAAGCCAGTCCTTAATCTGAAATGTCATGGCTGCTCTCTGATATTTACCACATGATTAGTGCACAGCTTCCCTGTAAGGCTGCCCACCGATTGAGAAATGTTATTGTTCACATTTAGTGCCATCTTTGCATCTGCTTTGACCCCAACACACGATAGAAGAGGTGCAGATGAATGAACGCTGCTTTAAGGAATAACTGAGTTCCCCTGGACGGCTCTGCACAGCTAAGTATCCTGGCTTGGTGACTTGTCCACATAGCAGGACCTTCCTGTTTCTGACTCTACTTCTTCATCTCCTCCTCCATGCTCAAGGGAACTACCCTGCCTTCTCCAAACCCATCCACAGGAGTGCACCTACAGCAGACCCCCCTGACAGGTGTCTGTGTCTCTCAGAGACCACTCATGTCAAGCAGGTGCATTTCCACACACTGGAAACCACTGTGTCAACCTCTGTGCCTCCTACCCCATCAAGGATTCTCTCCCTCAAATAGCAGAGGTGTCCTGAGCCTCCCAGGACACATCAAGCTTCTACACTGTCCTCCCATCAAAGACACCACCCTCTCTCTTTCTAGAATGTCCCTCTTGGTTAGTCTCTTCAGAGCCTCATAATCTGGAGCACTGTTGCTCCCTACCCTGGGGTTTACAGGTAGCTTTCCTGTAGAGGTTTAAGAACAAGTCTTATCTGGTCCTATTTGGATATGGACCTGTCTTTCTACTTCATTACACTGTTACTTTTTCCAGAATGATAAGGCTTATCTTCCCTGGACTTACTGATAGTTAAATGGTGCCCTGAACAAAGTGGACACTTGGTGCTTTGTTATTACTTAAAAGGAACTGAGACATCTTCTCAAGCTTAGGTAGTTTTTGGCTATAACACAGCCTGTGTCCCCCCCCCTTTTTTTTTTCTCTGTAAAGAGTTACCATCTCTTGCCTAACTGCTTAGCCTGTGGTAGATTCTTCTGAGCACCACTCACTGTTTCAACTACAGGTCTAACCAACAAATGAACAGACCAAGCAACTGGTCTTGTGGAGAGTATAGCTTAGGGCAGTTGGCAGAAAATACACAAACAGCCTAAAGTAAGCCAGACAGGGACAAATGTGCTGAGAAAGAGAAAGCAGGTAAGAGGAATAACTCTGGTTTGAGTGATGGAAAGTAGAGTACTCAGAGGGTCTTTTCTGGTGGGACAGTCAGATAAGGTTTCTGGAAGCTGAACGTGTTGGCAGAGACTTGAAATGGGGGGACACACTTGAAAGGTGTAAGGGTGGAGATGGTCCCACCTGCGGTGAGCAGGAGTAACCTGCAGGGCTGGGTGAGGGATGCCCCTGGCAGGGTGAGGAAGAGCAAGGTGACCACAGGCGGTGAAGGGAGAGATGAGGACACAGAAACACTGAGCTGGCCAGGGCCAGGCGGTGCACGGTCTCTGGATTTTTATGTGGATTTCATTCTTTCATTGTGCTTTATTACAATCATGCTGTAAGCGCTATAGAAACCAGATAAACTATCAATCTCTCCCCTAAATTGTTGTGAAACATCGTCTCATAATAAAGATGGGAGAGGACATCTAAATGCCACTGTGAGATAAGACTTTCCTTAGGGTTATCAGTTCCATTATTTTAGCTTCTTTCCTGCTGAGAATAGCAATCCTGAATGATCATGAAGATTGACTTTCTATCAATGCATATTTATATATATATATGCATATGCAGGCAGCATGGTTTATAGAAAAGGCTATCAGATTGGCTAAGAATCTAGGTTTGATTGACAGATCTTTCACTTAATAACCAAGAATACTTCATTATTTGATTTGATACTTTTTAAAAAAAATATTTAATTGGAGGATAACTGCAAAATTGTTAGTTTTTGCCATATATCAGTATGAATTGGCGATAGGTATACATGTGTCCCCTCCATCCTGAATCCCCCTCCCACCTCCATCCTATCCTTCCCACCCCATCCCTCTGGGTTGCCCCAGAGCACCAGCTTTGGGTTTCCTGCTTCATGCATCAAACTCGCAATGGTTATCTATTTTACATATAGTAATGTATCATTTCAATGCTATTCTCTCAAATCATCCCACCCTCTCCTCCCACTGAGTCCAAAAGTCTATTCTTTATGTCTGTGTCTCCTTTGCTGCCCTGCAAGCAGGATTCTTGATACCATATATAAATGCTTTGATGTTTTAAATTGTGGAGCATGCCCTGCGTGCTAGGGTACTAGAACCAGGGATGAGTTACCCCCTTCAGGAAGTCCATAGTCTAGTAATCTGAATAGACTGTGCCAAGTAACCATCACAGGGCATTTTGTGAGACATCTGTCTCATCAAAGATAATCGGAAGTCAATATTAAACATCGAATGCCCTTAAAATGAAGATAAACTGTCGAAGGAAAAAGAGACCCTGAACTTTTAACTACTTCTGTCCAGCCCACAGCACTTATCCTGCAAGTCATGTAGAAAAGGCTTGAATTGGAGTTCCAAGAATTCTGGTCACAAGGCAGCTAGACTGGGTCCAGAGCGACTCAGCCAAGGGCAGTGTTTGGGAGGTGGCGGGAGGTGGCAGGGGGGTGGTGGCGTCTGACTCAGAGACAAGCCAAGTGACTGGCCAGAGGTCAGTGGCTGCTACCCACCCTCTGTTCCTTAATGAGGGGATCTTCTCAGGACCCTTCTACTTCTTTTCCACGTTAATTTCTATCCTCTTAACGAAGACCCAGCATTACTGGGCCCCTGACTTCAGGAGGAAACAAGTTAAAAGGGACAGGAAGAAGCCCTTCAACTTTAGAAACCAGCTGAAGTTGGTCCTTAGGGCATGAGTATAACAGAACGCAAGATCTGAGAGTTTTGGAGGTGCTCTGTATTGTTACTATCTTTCCCGTTGGGCAGAAGCTTTGAGTACAGACCTTAACCATAACACTTGTAGAGAAAGCTACACACCTGATTCCAGCAGAAGCAAACAGACCCGCCTTCTGCCTGGACCTCTGCCTCTGCCTCCATCAGTGGTTCCCAAAGCCACCTGCACGTCACAGTTGCCCAAGGATCCTCACCTCCACAAATCACAAATTCTAGTATTTCTTGATGAACCACAGCTTTGACTATATGGACCTTTGTTGGCAAAGTGATGTCCCTGCTTTTTATTTGCTGTCTGGGTTTGCCACAGCTCTTTTTCCAAGGGGCAAACGTCTTTTAATTTCATGGCTGCAGTCACTGTCCACAGTGATTTTGGAACCCAAGAAAATAAAGTCTGTCACTGTTTCCATTTATTCCCCCATCTTTTTACCAATACATTAAACAAGTACAGAAATAGATAAGTGACATTATACAAGCTAAGCTTCTGTTCTCACAGCACATAGTAAAACTGTCACTAAAGAGTGTGAATTGTGTTTTATATGGTAACCCAAATGTTAGTAATCAAAAAGTTCAAGGAAAATCGGCTTACATTAATGAGTATTTTATTTTCCTGAAATAACAAGAATAATGGATGTAGGAGTGCAAGACAGACCCATGGTCAGATCAGTAAGAACCCAGGCTCTTCATTGCTATTTTCCATCACCCTGAACATGTTGGTTGGTATCTTAAGGGTTGCAGTCTCATGGCACAAAGTGGCTGCTGGATGGGAAGGTAGGAAGAAAGCAGAGAGTCACAGTCCCCCACAAGGACAGCTAGTGGGGTTCTTTCTTTAACAAGAAGAAGGAAAAAAAATACTTTTCCAGAGGCCTTATCTAGTGATTTCTGTTATATCTCTTTGTGTCTTGCTGGTCACCTAACCATTCCTACCTCTGAAGAATCCTGTAAATATAATATTAGCACTTCCCAGACTCTCTCATGTAGGAAGAAAAAGGAAAAGAGTGTCTTCTAAAGTGGCATTTGCATAACCCATCATGCTAGCATCTGCCACGAGATGCTAGCAAAATTAGAAATGGAATGTGACGCCTGCCAAAAATACCACGTCAATGGAAATGAAATCCCCTCTCAAACATAAAATCATTTTCAACATGTTTGGCAGTGTTAGCTGGTACAGTGTTTAAATATCTTGTTAGTTTATGTTCAGTGTTCAGGGGGAAAAAAGTACAAATCCGTTTCTGTAAATTCTTTTGGGAATAAGCTGGGAGTTAAATAAAGATAAATAAAAGGGAATGCTGTTTTAGAGAAAACGTATTACTAGAACAACTTTCAGAGAAGTCAAAAAGCAACAAAGTAACAGATTAGGTAAAAAACTAAAAAAATGCCTGAGAGTATCATGAACCAAAGCCATTTCACAATTTCTTTATTCTTTCTGAATTCTGCCGTCAAGATCACGGCAGAATCTTTATTCTGCCATGCAAGGCATCTGCTGCTGGACTAGTTGACAATTTACAGGGAATCTTCAACTTGCTGACTCCCAGGTCATGTGCATTATCATGGCCAGAGAGCACATTTGAATGGCCCGCCAGAAAGAAGAGAGAGAGGTACACAATGAAGAAAAGGAAAAAAAAAAAAAAAAAAGTGGATTTTAACTTTAGAAACCAGGAAGCCAGTTAATAAATTATCTGCTCTGTTAGTTCTTGTTTTCCTAAGGAGATATTAACTGTACCAAAATGAAGCTATCGTTTCTGATAGCATTTCACACGCTTTTAGTTAACAGTCTGAGACCATAAACTCGCTGTTTCCTCCAAATGTGTTTTACAGCCAGTTCTTCTCACAGCTAGGAAGTCACAGCTCTTAAAGATGACTACACTGTACCTGTTTTACTAAGACAGAGGTCGTATGTTGACTTTCTCTACCAGTGCACAGTGTTACTACATAACATTTATTACAGAAAACTAAAGATAAACATTTTGGGTTTACTGTATCTGCTAAGACAGTTATCTTGTGCCTACTTCACAAAGATGATTTCTGGATTGAAATGGGCATTTAGCTGTGCATAATGTAAACATTTTTTCTAGGCTAATTTTGTCAACTTTGCTCTACAATTAGGCTCAACATTTGGGCACTTGATTATCCAATTATCTGTGCATTAGAGCGAGCCCAAAATTGCTTCTGGAAAAGCATCTTGGCTTGGCCCACAGTACTTCATTAGGTCACCTCTAAAGAGCTGGCATTGCCTCTACCCAGGCCTGTGTTCTTGTTAAGCATTTCATCTTATACGGTAATGTCATTTTATCCAAGCATATGGCTCTGTCCTAATTTGGCAACACAGCATATCTGCATAGCAAGGGCTTATCTGGGCATACAATATTGAATTAACTGCTAATCAACTATTCTTCAGAGATGCTAGGGACAGAATTTTATCTCCTCCTAATTCCTACCCTGAAATGCTAAGCCCCAGGATGGCTCTACCTGGAGACAGGGCCTTTAGGGAAGTAACTGAGTTTAAAGGGGGTTGTAACGACTGGGCTCCAATCCAACATGACTGATGTTCTTACATGGAGAAGAGACGCCAGGGATTTGCACACACAGGAAAGACTCTGTGAGGACACAGCCAGATGACAGTCATGTACAAGCCAAGATGTCAGGTCTCAGAAGAAATCCAACCTGCTAAGCACTTGGATCTTGGGAATGTGAGCAAAGAAATTGCTGTGTTTCAGCCCCACCCAGTCTGTGGTACATTGTTAAGCCTGCTCCAGCAAACTAATACAACTTAAATTAAGATACTCTATTTATGGATAAGGGCATGAAGCTATATCCATGCAGTTTATTCTTCTAGAACAGGTATGTCTTTCATTAGGTCAGGGTTGGGCCACTTTCTCGTTCTCGTGACATACTTCTCATCACTGATATAAACTTCAGAATCATGCTACTGGCATACACTGAGAGTTGTTAAAAGACAGAGTCTATTGCTCCAGGCTGCTGAAAAATATTTCTTTAAAATGTTGTTGAGAATATTGTTTGCATTTTAGCGAGATAATAACTTTAGGAAGTCCAAAGGGAAAAATGTATTCTCTAATTTTAGTAGTATAAAATTATTGGGAAACTGGTTTATTTTTATTCTATTAATTTTCTGGTTATAGGAGGACAAGAAGACTGATGAAGAAAGATGATAAGGAGACTGGTGTGAAGTCTTGGGGTGGGAACTGCTGGTGTCAGGGGACCTGAAAGAACAGTAGTGAGCACACAAGAGAGTGAGAACCGAGTTTCTAGAGCATCAGAGTTCATGGATGGCCAGGCCTTCGACAGGACCACTGGAGTGACTGGACCGGGTGCCAGCACTCTGCTCGCCTCAGCACCTCTGCTCCTCTCTGCTCTGCAGAGGCCCCCGCTCGGTCTTAAACTCTCTCATCTCTCAAGAAGGAAGCCTCTCCTGGCTGTGGGAATTTGCTAAAAGAAAATGTGAGAAGACGTGCTGGTGCTTAAGTTGGGCAAAAGGGGCCTGCATTTGGTCTGACATTTGTAACACTTTCACCAACGTTCATTGATCCACAGATCAAAAACGTTCAGCAGAAAAATTCTGGAAAGCTCCCAAAATCAAAGCTTGAATTTGCTGCACTTCAGCAACTACTAGGCAGCATTACAGGTAATCAAGAGGTAAGTGTGCAGAAGGATGTGGGGATGTGTGCTATATGTAATGCTACGCTATTTCATATCACAGACTCGAGCATCCTCAAAGGTTGACCACCTCAAGGTGGAGGAGTCTTGGAACCAATCCCCAGAGGAAACCGAGGGCCAACCTCGCAAACTCCACTGGAGAGAAACACAGAGCCCCACACCTTCCTGCTGATCCCCCTGACCTGGTCCTCCTGGTCACTGAATGCTTCCATCCTGAACTTACACTGCTCTTTCCGGTGATAGATACCCTCTGGATCCATAAAAGATGACATAACTCCCCATTTTCCTGCATGTTTCTTATTCTACTTGCTACTTAGGTTCAGAGAGGAAATGATGAGCAGAGAAATACTATTCCTCCACCTTCAGTCAGAAGCCTACTATTTTCATAACTTTGAAAGAATTCACTTTGGGATGTGATTTCATATTGAGACGGTTAGTTAGGAGAAGGTCATATTATTATAATTTTCTCATTGTCATTATCAATAGTACAGTATCCTCAAAACATTTATAATAAGCACTCCTAAAGTTCAGTTTATTTCTCACAAATATCACTAATGCTGTTTCCTTCCACATTTCCCCACATTGCTTCATATTTCTCAAAGATCAAGATGAATATTTAAAAAGTATATTCTTCCACAGTTTTGGAATAAAGGAAATACTATAACCACTTTTGAATACTGTTTTTACTGATGAAAATTCTCACTTCATTTTTGGCACCAATAAGCTCTAAAACTTAAATCACATTATTTCATCTTATTAATAAACAAAAGGGGGTGGGATGAGATAATTGCTGGCATTCCTTTCCAGTTTTATATTTTTATGACATCCTGAAATATTTGATGTAGAACTTAGCAACAAAAATATGAACCTATCAATCTTGACTCTCCCATGGTTAATAATTTTTACTAAAAAGACTGTTTTAGGACAATCCCAAAGAACTAATGCAGTTCATTTATGGTTATTGTCACCATCCTCCTAAAGACACACCAAGACACACCACACACAAATGTGTCTGTAGTTTTAGCTGATTTCCAGCGTATTGTGCATTGCCTCCTGGGTTCAGGGTTTCCCCATTCATAGTCAACCGTCTTTGGTCATCACTGTTGTCATTTGATTATTCTCTGCTCCACATTGTGCCTCCTTCTTCCACTTTTGATGCCAAAGCCAAAATAATCTTTCTAACCCCCAGAGGTCATGAAATACCCCTGGTGAACCCCTTCAATCTCAACCCAAAGGCTTGTGCCTGATTTAGAAAGCCAGCATTGCCGCCTCCCTGGGTCAACTTTCACGGCCGACCCTCTCCCTCCTGTGATCACAACCCAGGCTGCAACTTCCTCTAGTCCCTGATAGTACCCCCGTCCTTTCAGCCTCATGCCTGCTCTAAACATTCCGTTTCCTCTTGTCTTTAGCCTGATCCACTCAATCCACTGTTGATATTCTAATTTCCATTGCACTTACTCTGGGATTAGACTTGATCACAGGCTCTGCCCTCACTTGTCTCTTCTCTGGGAGTTGTATTTATCTTCTGTGACTTACTTTAAACTCTCACACGGTCTATTTTATTGACATTTAGATTCCCAGTACCTAGCCAAGTGATCCACACACAGTACATGCTCTTCAAGATGAGTTTTAATGAATGCCACAGAGTTTTCTATTTATGTATGGAGAAGGCAATGGCAACCCACTCCAGTACTCTTGCCTGGAAAATCCCATGGACAAAGGAGCCTGGTGGGCTGCAGTCCATGGGGTTGCTAAGAGTCGGACATGACTGAGTGACTTCACTTTCACTTTTCACTCTCATGCATTGGAGAAGGAAATGGCAACCCACTCCAGTATTCTTGCCTGGAGAATCCCAGGGACACAGGAGCCTAGTGGGCTGCCATCTATGGGGTCACACAGAGTCAGACACGACTGAAGCGACTTAGCAGTAGCAGCATGCATTTAGAACCTATGTTTGCTACCATCACATGTTTGATGCATTGACCCTTTCATGAAACTTTTGTCTAACTCCTGATTCACCTATGATCCTAGGTGGGACAGATGGGTCTAGAAAAACTGTATTTTTTTTTTAACCTGAAAAGACAAAACATTTTATTTAAATGATAATGGTGTATTTTATGAACAAGTAAAAACTGTGTTTATAAAAAGACCTTTACTATACTCTGGAGAATTTAATGAAGTCCAATCATGTCTTAACCCTTATCCTAGGCTGAGATCTTGGCAAGCTAAAAAATATATAATAGATGGAAAATGAAAGCAACATTTTCTGTACTGATAAAGTGCATCTATTTTGTTTGAATATGTTTTCATGGTAGTAATCTGATGAAATAATATTTTGCCAAATAAAAATTTGGGTTGGATATGATACTTCTTCTTAGCCCTAAAAACAGCCTCTCACAAGCTCAGACCAAACCTTTTATAGACTACACGTATGTATAACACAGCAGATTGCACTTTGACACGTGATTAAAGCAGCTCTGCAGAGCTTGTAAGCCTATTCTTTTTCTCATTTGCTTCTTAACTGTCATCTCTAACCTGAATCGGGGGTTTTAAGAAAACAAAACCAGAATAGATAATAGATAATCTATAGCTATGGGCTTCCCTGGTGGCTCAGTGGTAAAGAATCCACCTGCCAATGTAGGAGACACGGATTCGCTCCCTGGGTTGGGAAGATGCCCTGGAGGAGGAAATGGCAACCCACTCCAGTATTCTTGCCTGGAGAATCCCAGGGACCAGGGAGCCTGGAGGGCTAGAGTCCATGGGGGTGGCAAAGAGTCAGACAGGACTTAGCGACTAAACAACAATAACAACAACAATCTATTGCTACCACTTCACTATTGTGTGGTGGGTGTTACTAATCTGATGAAAGTGTGTCCAAGATCAGTAAATGCTCCTTGTTCTGGCTGAGGAAAGAGTTGGTTGAAATAGATTTTCTTGTGCAAGCATCCACATGGTACCTGCTGTTGCATTGGAGTCTCATTTTTCTGAGGATTTGACCCAGATCTCTCTAAAACAACTGACTTCCTTCCATCATCTTTAGACAACAACACTGCAGCCTGTGAATGGCCACCAACCAACCATGCCCTTTGCAGATGGTGTGGGCTTCTCCCCACTGGTGGGCAGGGATACGCTCCCTGAGTTTCAGGAATCTGTGTGGACGCAACATAACCAGGCACCTGGAATGACCTGGAGTTTCCCACAAGTATCCCTCTCCATCACGATCAATAACATAATCTCAGAAAGTAGCAGATTGCTATTAAAAGTGCCCTATGCTTGTTAAAATCAAGTGTAATCATGCTTAATTATGATGTTCAGGGGAAATTCTGTTGTGTGCATAAAATACTGTACTTGCATTTCACAAAAATGTGATTTGACTAAAACAAAAATGAGATGCTCTCAAAGGTGCTGTTGACAGCTAAGCTGAGTCAAGAATGATGCTGCTCTGTTTTGCTTTTTCCCCTTGGTGCTCCCATCCCAAATTACAGGACCCTAGAAATCCAGGAGACATGTAACCACAGACAGGAGCTGTGCCAGCTCTTCCCCTTGTCTCGTAGAGGCTATGGAAGCATCAGTCTCCAAACTCAGGGTCAGCACTGCCCAAATCATTTCTATGTGTCATTGAAGGTGAAAACTGTCTTTGTGGTGTTGTCCAGAAAGCTAAGACAGGGGCCTCAGAGAACACTTGTTGGGAAAATGATGATTTAAGATACTGATCAGCAACTCTGGGAGAGCCACATTTACATGGCCAAATCCTCCGCTCTCCTGGGCGACCTAGTAACCTGATTTGAGACTTCAAAGCTGACTCTGAGCTGACGGTTGAGATCCAGCAGTGCTGCCTGTCTCAGCGCAGAGGGCTGGCCTGGCAGTCAGCACCACCACGGGATCCTGCTCTCTCCTGATTCTGCTGCATGAGAGCAAGAGAAACGTGCACCCAGGTCACTGGGACCAGCAGGGCACCACAAAACCAGCAAGGTCATCAGAAACAAAGAAGGTCTGAGCAGGGGTCACAGTCCAAGGAGGCATGTTGCGTAAATGTAACCCTGGGTTTTGAATGAGATCCTGGAACAGAAAGAGGATGACAGGTAAAAACTTGGGAAACCTGAAGTATTAAGCATTAAGTGTGTGGTCAGTTATGTCCAGCTGTTTACAACCCCATGGATTGTAGCCCAGCAGGCTTCTGTGTCCATGGAATTTTCCGGGCAAAAGTACTGAAGTAGGTTGCCATTTCCTCCTCCAGGGCATCTTCCTGACTCAAGGATCGAACTCACGTCTCCTGCCTTTCCTTTATTGGCAGGCAGGTTCTTTACCACTGAGCCACCTGGGAAGCTGATAAATGAAGTGTGGACTTTAGCTAATAACTGCGCTGCCCTGACAGTCACAAGAGTAGAATTGCCTGAGCTGAGAAGACTTTGGTGGTGCTTACTGTTAAGTGTGGACAGTGTCCTGTCCTACAGGGGAGTGGCAAGCTTCCACTCCTCTGTTGCTTCTGCTCTCACGACACTGAAGAGAAACTGCACTCAGTGGCTCTTTCTGTCTAGAAGATGCATATGTAGCCCAGGTAAGACTTGCATCTGTGCACTTGTGACAATGAGTCTGAATCACCATCACCTATTAATACTGAAGTGGCCCAAGAAAACCCAGAAGATTTGTATCTAGAGACAAACAGCGCTGACTAATGGAACATACATTGTGCTGGGCTCTTAGAACAAAAGGAATTTTATCTCAAGTAAAACCGAGTCACTATGAATCTCACACTTGGAACTCTATAGGATAAGAAATAGTCAACTGGAACTGCTATGAAAATACCTTTAATAATTTGGGGGAAAAAATAAAGAACCAAAGCATGTAGTTAAATTTAAATAATTGCCAACATTTTCTAAATTTATATTTTCCTGACTCTCACAGTTTCCACTGTGTATGCATGCCCAGTCACGTATGACTCTGTGACCCCAAGGACTGTAGCCTGCCAGGCTCCTCTGTCCATGAGATTCTCCTGGCAAGAACACTGGAGTGAGTTACAATTTCCTACTCCAGGGGATCTTCCCAGCCCAGGGATTAAACTTGCATCTCCTTTATCTCCTGCATTGGCAGGCAGTTTCTTTATCATTTCACCACTTGGGAAGACCCAACAGTTTCCATTAAATAAGAGCAAATGTCAGGGCATGGCATTTGCTGCTTCTAGAAAATTGATGCCCCTACTGTGCCCAGAATTTTATTCTCTGTGAGGTCCACACTGCTCCCAAGAATTCCATCCCATAAGTCACAACACTTAAATGATTCCTTCAACATCATTTTTTTAAATTGGGGTATAGTTGTTCTACAATGTTATGTTAGTTTCTGCTATAAAACAAAGTGAATCAGCTATATGTATACATATATCCCCTCCCTCTGGAGTTTCTCCTCCCATCCCCCAACCCATCCCTCCCTTCTTGGTCAACACAGAGCACTGAGCTGAGCTCCCTGTACTGTACAGAAGCTTTCCACCAGCTCTCTATTCTACAAATGATCTTAATGACCAGGATAACTATGATGGCACTCACCTAGAGCCAGACATCCTGGAGTGTGAAGTTAAGTGGGCATTAGGAAGCATTTCTATGAACAAAACTAGTGGAGGTGATGGAATTCCAGTTGAGCTATTTCAAATCTTAAAAGATGATGCTGTGAAAGTGCTGCACTCAATATGCCACAAATTTGGAAAATGCAGTGGTGGCCACAGGCCTGGAAAAGATCAGTTTTCATTCCAATCTCAAAGAAGAGCAATGCCAAAGAATTTTCAAACTACCATACAATTGTACTCATTTCACATGCTAGCAAGGCAAAATGCTCAAAATCCTTCAAGCTAGGCTTCAGTAGTATGTGAACCAAGAAATTCCAGATGTACAAGCTGGATTTAGAAAAGGCAGAGGAACCAGAGATCAAATTCCCAATGTCCGTTGGATTATTGAAAAAGCAAGGGAATTAAAAAAAAAAATCTACTTCTGCTTCGTTGACTACACTAAAGCCTTTGGCTGTGTGGATCATAACAAACAGTGGAACATTCTTAGAGACAAGAGTACCAGACCGCCTTACCCACCTTCTGAGAAACCTGTATGCAGATCAAGAAGCAGGAAAAATGGACTGGATCAAAATTTGGAAAGGAGTATGTCAAGGCTGTATATTATCTCCCTGCTTATGTAGCTTATATGCAGAGTACATCATGTGAAATGCTGGGCTGGATGAAGCACAAGCTGGAATCAAGATTGCTGGGAGAAATATCAATAGCCTCAGATAGGCAGATGACACCACTCTAACAGCAGAAATTGAAGAAGAACTAAAGAGCCTCTTGATGAGGGTAAAAGAAGAGAGTGGAAAATTAGCTTAAAACTCAACATTCAAAAAACAAAGATCATGGCATCCGGTCCCATCACTTCATGGGAAATAGATGGGGAAACAGTGGAAACAGTGACAAAGTTTATTTTCTTGGGCTCCAAAATCACTGCAGATGGTGACTGAAGCCACGAAATTAAAAGATGCTTACTCCTTGGAAGAAAAGCTATGATAAACCCAGGTAGTGTATTAAAAAGCAGAGACACTTTGCCAACAAAGGTCCATCTAGTCAAAGCTATGGTTTTTCCCACAGTCATGTATGGATGTAAGAACTGGACCATAAAGAAGGCTGAACACTGATAAATTGATGCTTTAGAACTGTGATGCTGGAGAAGACACTTGAATTCCTTGGACAGCAGGGAGACCAAACCAGTCAATCTTAAAGGAAATCAATCCTAAATATTCATCGGAAGGACTGATGCTAAAGCTGAAGTTCCAATACTTTGGCCACCTGATGCAAAGAGCCAACTCATTGGAAAGACCCTGATGCTCGGAAAATTCGAGGGCAGGAGGAGAAGGCGGATGACAGAGGATGAGATGGTTGGATGGAATCACTGGCTTAAAGGACATGAATCTGAGCAAGCTCTAGGAGATGGTGATGGAGAGGGAAGCATGGTGTGGTGCAGTCCATAGAGTAACAAAGAGTCGGACATGACTTAGCAACTGATCAACAGTAAGTGTATATATGTACATCACAAGTTTCCAATTCATCCCCACCTCCCTCAACCCCAAGTCCGCACATCCATTCTCTATGACTGCTTCTCTATTGCTGCCCTGTAAAAAGTTTCCTCTGTACCATTTTTCCAGATTCCACAGGTATGCATTAATATCTTTTTTAATATGAGAAGCTATTCTGTTATGTAGATTAAAATCACAGGGATAAGAGGAAATTCCCAAACATTTGAGAACATCTCTTGATTGCTCTTTTTTTTTTTTTTTTTAAAACAAGAATGGTCACTTTTCCAGTCAATCAGTGGAAAGTTAATCTGGCTAGAGTCCATGTGGACTCTCCCAGGCAATTCCTACATCTCCTTTTACATCACTTGAAGTGCCTTCTTATTAAACAATAGGACAGATGATGACACAAGGCAAAACTATGTTGGTTTTTTTTTCCTTCTGTCTGTCTCAAGGTGAGACACTCTAATCAGCTTTAAAAAAAAAAAGTGTATAAACTTACATTTTTTGGAGCGGGGAGGTGCTGTGCCCTTTGGCAACCGGGATTGAACTTGTCAACAGGTGCATTTGCAGTGGAAGCATGGAGTCCTACCCACTGTCTGCCAGGGAAGTTCACTTGCATTCCTTTTTACACAGTAGCCACTGCTAACTCAGCTGCCTGCACTCAGCTGTGCAGGTCACGTAAACGGGGCCTGACCCTTGGTAGTTGGTACAAAGCTGTGTTACTGCTCTGTGCTCGGTTACGTTACCTCTGAAAACACTGCTGGACATAAAACGTGCTTGGTCTTTATTGTGCTTTGAAAACATAAGGCCCCTCTGCTGCTGCTGCTGCTGCTAAGTCGCTTCAGTCGTGTCTGACTCTGTGTGACCCCAGAGATGGCAGTCCACCAGGCTCCCCCATCCCTAGGATTCTCCAGGCAAGAACACTGGAGTGGGTTGCCATTTCCTTCTCCAGTGAATGAAAGTGAAAAGTGAAATTGAAGTCGCTCAGACATGTCCAACTCTTAGCAACCCCATGGACTGCAGCCTACCAGGCTCCTCCGTCCATGGGATTTTCCAGGCAAGAGTACTGGAGTGGGTTGCCATTTCCTTCTCCAATGCATGAAAGTGAAAAGTGAAAGTGAAGTCGCTCAGTTGTGTCCGACTCCCAGTGACCCCATGGACTGCAACCTACCAGGCTTCTCTGTCCATGGGATTTTCCAGGCCCCTCTACTTCATTCCAAATCATAAAATGTCACAGATGAAACTGGATGGAAGCACAGGTTGAGGACTTGAAAATGAAGACAGAAAGTCTCCCTTTATTAAAAGTCAAAGTAACCATCCTCCATTTAGTAATAATTAGAAGCAATCATAAAAATTAAGTGTTGTGAATAATATTGAACTATTCAAAAATTCCTGCAGATATACTTTTGAAAGATTTAACAGGAAGACTTCTGTAGTCAAGGGGTGGAAATGTTTAATAAAAAAAATGAAAGGAAAAGAAACGACTTAGTACTAATTGACTCTTGAATATGGAGATTATTTTATACTCCATGGGAGCCTTCTTCCATCAATACTATTTATGAGAAGATATTCATGTTTCAGATCCATTAGATATGGAATTATGAGGCCAGACTCTGCAAATCTAATATTCATAACAGGTCCTGCAAAATAGTGGTGGTCATAAAACTTCTGTGAACTACATTGATCTCTTTTATTGGGTTTTCTCCAAATTCCATGGAAATGTAAAGGCAAGTATTTAATTTACTCAACCGACTAATAAGCTATTTTAATCAAATTCAGAAATAGAACAAGAGCTTTTTCAAAACTCTCTCCAAGACACCAATTGCCTCAAACAGAGGAGGTGTTTGCATGTCAAATCAACTGCTATCAGGGTATGATGTTATCATCTGCAGATGAGCTGAGCTGGCAAACCCCAGGGCTGGCGAGTGCCCTTGGAGGGAGCTGAAGTAAAAAGGTAAAAGGGTTTTAACACCTTGAAGTGAAATTAAAGTTAATTCAGTCAAGAATCTAGCCTCTTTTTCAAATTGCACCATCTGGTAACGGCCTCAACCATTTCTTACCCTTGAACTCCATGAGAAAATAGGTATTATTCTCCCTGTGCCTGACATTTAACAGTAAGTGTAAAATATTACATATGTTTTAAAAGTCCCAAACAATTTCTGCTAGACTGTTGGGGGCTTAAAAAGCAACGTTCATGCTACGTACACTGAATCTTTAATCAGCATTCAAGGGGAACAAAGAAACAGCGCTGCAGTCAGAACCACTTTCCGATGGAATTTGCACGGGGAGGAGCCTCCCAGAGAAGCATTGGGAAGCACAGCTCTTGGAGCTCCTGCGAATGTCCAGACTGCAGCAAAGATCCTGACAAGCTGGACTTCAGAAAGCAAACAATGCAAAAAATCTGAAACATCCCTCCAAAATGTGTATACAGAGAAGAGGTTCCCAAAGGAAGTTTTTGTTGTTCAGTTCCTCAGTCGTGTCTGACTCTGTGACCCCACGGACTGCAGCCTGCCAGGCCTCCCTGTCCTTCACCATCTCCCAGAGCTTATTCAAACTCATGTTCCTTGAGTCGGTGATGCCATCCAACCATCTCATCCTCTGTTGTCCCCTTCTCCTCCTGCAGTCAATCTTTCCCAGCATCAGGGTCTTTTCCAATGAGTTGCCTTTTCACATCAGGTGGCCAAAGGATCACAGCTTCAGCATCAGTCCTTCCAAAGAATATTCAGGACTGATTTAGGATTGACTGGTTTGATCCCCTTGCTGTCCAAGGGACTCTCAAGAGTCTTCTCCAACTCCAAAATTCAAAAGCATCAATTCCTCAGCACTCAGCCTTCTTTATGGTATACCTCTCACATCTGTACATGACTACTGGAAAAACCATAGCTTTGACTAGACGGACCTTTGTCGGCAAAATGATGTCTCTGCTTGCTAATACACTGCCTAGGTTTGTCCCAGCTTCAAATGGTGGGGAAGAATATGTTTTCATACAGACTCAGCAGAAAGGCTAAACAATAAAAGACTGACCACATCAACATTGACAAGAAGGAAAACAACAACAACAAAAACCCAATGAAACCCTCATGAATCGCTTGTGGGAATGTAAATACTAACACCACGTGGGGATGAGGCCCCAGGCTGAGCAGCTGGAATCTGGGCCCTGTGGACACTCCAAGATTAGGATAAGGGCAAAAGCCAGGAGGAATTGAGTCCTGTTTGGATAGGAGGTAAAGAGACCATGCATTTCTCATTCTCCAGGTCAAGGAAACCCTGCTGACTATGCAAGTGCCGAGAGGCTGCTCAGAAGAAAGAGAAGGGAGGGGCTGCCAGACCAGTACGTTCTTCTTCCTAGAGACCCTGGCTCTGGATGCTATCTTGGCTAAGAGATATACCCACACAGGGGAGGACCCTGAGATAAACCAAATACAGACTCAGGGCCAGGCGAAGCGAGATGATTGGCCAGAGAAAACCTGAAGAACCGCCCTACGCCAGCGATCTGGATCACCTCTTTCTGGGGCTCCTCCTCGCTGGGGGGACGCCCTCACCCTTTCTCTCGGGTGTGTGTCTCTGCCTTGCTTCTGTCTTAACTGCACAGCGTCTCTGTGTGCTCTCTCACTAGTTGTGTTGTGTGTCTAATAAAAAACTTTGTACCTGTTTTTACACTTTTTGCCTCTTTACAACATTCATTCTTTCAAATGGGACAACAGCCAGAGGAACTTTGCTTCTAAACTCCAGCCCTTGCTGGTTTATAATGTTTATCTTAACTATCAGTTACCAAAAGCTCCCCCAGGTCCACTGTCCCAAAATCTCCACGCTCACAGCCAGAGCTGCTGTGTCGGGTCTCATAGGCTGTGCACTGAACTACTCCAGGGCTGCTGGACACTATTTGTCTGTATTTGTATCCAGTTTATATCTGTGTGTATGCGTACATATATATTTAAACTTGAATTATAAAGGGAAATTCTGGTATAAAATCTAATTATTAAATATATATGTGCTATGTGTGCACTAAGTAACTTCAGTCGTGTCTGACTTTTTGTAATGTTATGGACTGTACCCTCCAGGCTCCTCTGTCCATGGGATTCTCCAGGCAAGAATACTGGAGTGGGTAACCATTCCCTTCTCCAGGGGATTTTCCTCACCCAGGGATCAAACCCACATATCCTCCAGGTCCTGCATTACAGACAGATTCTTTACCGCTGAGCCACTGGGGAAGCCCAAATATATATACACATAAACAAAATATCTATGCATACATATATGCATACAGATGGTAAAGAATATATACACACACACATATTTCTTATATTTCGTCCATGATACATCTTCCATGGAGATTTAGAAATATCTGCTATAAGGCTGATGTTATAACATTACTATTACTAGTGTTAATAACAACAAATAATATTTAGTAGCTGCCTACCATGTGCCGAGAACCATATAAATTACTTAACACATGCTATACAAATTTCAAACTAGTTTGTAACCACCGTGAGACAAGAGGATATGTCTGCTTTTTGCATATTACTTTTGAATGCTGAGCACAATGGCTAGTATATACTAACTACTTAATATTTATCATGGGGATACTGTTTATGCAGTTTCTGTCATCTTTGTAACAATTCCCAATGCTTTTGCAAATACATGTGATAGATTCTACCATTTGTCTCATTTTACAGATAAAAGAACTGAAACTTGAAGAAAATTACATAACACTGCAAACACTGAACCGTCTCGGTCATAAATGTTGAAGATAAGGCTTGAATTCAATATTTTCTGGCTGCACTACTGGAACTCTTAACTCTCAAGCTGCTGTTGACGGGTCCTGGGAAGTAGTTTTGAGGCTTTTGGACTTGATGATCCAGGTTAGAACTGATAAATGTGCTGGAGTGGTGTTGAAAGGAGCTCCTTCTTCACGGAACAGAGGGGTTCTAGGCGTTTCATAATCCTACAGTTTGCTATAACAGGTAAAAATCAGTACCCTCAGTTTCCATATTTATTGACAGATGTAATATCTGGGCTGCTGCTAACTCAGTGGAATCCTGATGACCATTCTCTGCCCTACAGAAAAGCAGTAACTGTGGAGACACAGGATTTCCCACTCCATGCTCCCGCTGGTCAGTTACTTTTTTCTTTTCATTTATTTATTTATTTGGCGGTGGCAGGTCTTAGTTGCAGCACGCAGGATCTTTTAGTTGAGGCCTTTGAACCTTAGTTGTAGCATGTGGGATCTAGTTCCTTGACCAGGGATCGAACCGAGGCCCCCTGCATTGGGAGTGTGAAGTCTTAGCCACTGGACCACCAGGGAAGCCCTCTAGTCCTCTACGTGTCCGGTAATTTTATCAGCGAATCACATCTGCCTTTATCTGGAAGTCAGGCTAACACTCTGAGTTTTAAAGAGCTTGTGTGTGCTCTGTCATGTCCAACTCTGCCATCCCATTGACTGCAACCCACCAGGCTCCTCTCCATGGAATTTCCCAGACAAGAATACTGGCTCAGGTGCTTAGTCCTGTCTGATTCTTTGCAGTCCCATGGGCTAGAGACCCCAAGTTCCTCTGCCCATGAAAGTTTTTAGGCAGTAATACTGGAGTGGGTTGCCATTGCCTCCTCCAGGGGATCTTCCTAACCCAAGGATGGGAACCACATCTCTTGAATCTCCTGCATTGGCAGGCAGACTCTCTACCACTGTGCCACTAGGGAAGCCCTTTTTAAAGATCTTATTTGACCTGTATTCCTCTTACCTCCTCTCTGCCCCACTCCAATCCCATGTCTATTTTAAGTGGGGCAAGTCTCCCTCCACAGTGTCTGCGTGAGCTCAGTCGTTTCAGTTGTATCTGACTCTGTGCGACCCCATGGACGGTAGCCTGCCAGGCTCCTCTGTCCGTGGGATTCTCCGTGCAAGAACGCTGGAGTGGGTTGTCATTTCCTTCTCCAGGGGATCTTCCCCACCCAGGGGTCAAACATGAGTCTCTTGCATCACCTGCATTGGCAGGCATGTTCTTTACCACTAGAGCCACCTGGGAAGCAGGAGGGTTAAATTGCATTTTACATGAACTTTCTCCTATGTTTATTTGACTTACTTCATTCCCATCACGAAACTACTGTCCAGACTTGCTTACTGGGTTTCTCCCTTTGTGTTTCAGGTAGAATGATACCCAGAGGCCGCTGAAATTAAGATAAAGCACACTCATCTCTCACTTTACTTTTCCTCTGTGCACAATGATAACATGTTCAATGACTTTTCCAGAGTTTCTTCCTGTTTATCTATAATATTGGAAAAATAATTTTTTGTAGCATATAACTGGCTTTTCCCAGCAGCTTGGTGCTAAGTGAGCCTACAGAGAGAGATAAAATACCCACTGTTGTTTTGGAGCTGTTAGCTATTGTAATGCACATTGTTATGTGATCATTTCTCATATGTAAATAGATGCTTCATGCTACCAGATACTTTAATGTGATTATGTCAAAACTCTTTAGATGAATTCCTTTTTCTGTTTAATTCTTACAGTTGCCTATTCTAAAAGTTGTATCAGGTCCACATGGCTTAAAAAAGAGTTTCAGCATCCAACTGGTAGCTACCAATCAATAAATTACCAGAAAGCTGACTTATTAGATTGCTTGGTGGTGCTTTTATTCCTTTTTATTATAGATATTGTGGCAGTGAAGAGACACAGGGAGAAGGCTGACTATGACTGTGAAAAAATGGAACTCTTCTCCAGAGAAATTTTAAATATACTATTTGGGGTGGAGAATGTGTGCAAATTGAATATAGATGGTTATAAGAACAAACTAGTTAAGAGTTGATTCTTAAGAACTGTCAGAAAATGAAAACATATCTACAGCACTGGAATTCACTTTTGTAGAGAGTTGTTGCTGGGTTCTTTGGCACAGATACATGAATGGAAATCTTTAGAAAGACCATCACTACTTCTTTTTTATTGGAGGTTAGTAATCATTTCAAAATGGAATTCTATGAGTATTCTACACTGCTTATGTGAAATAAATCTGCTTTGATTTCTTTCTCAGTATAACGACTAAATACATACATACACACAGAGCATATCAAGTTAGTCATTGACGAATATACATTATCGGTAAAGAAGGGATAGTTGTCAGCCTCTTCCAAAAGTATATGGCTGCTAAGATTTATTTTAAGATGTGAGCAAACAATGACTAAAAAGTTAGGTTTATTTAAAAATGCTACAGTAGTAATTTTTTAAAAAAATAGTAATCTAAAAAATACATTTTATTTGTAGTTTAGAAGGTTAGGAGTCATTTTGATAAAATATGATATAACTTTAAAGAGACAATAAAAGAAATGAAGAAACTTAATTTGACGACTTTTGATATAATGAGGCAGTTGCTTTTCTATTTCTTCGAAATTCTTCCTCATTGTTTTTCTGTTTTCCCTCCTTTTAGCTTTATTTTGGTTTCCTCCATAGGGCCTTCTATTGTACAACATTTTTCCTGCCACAATTTCCCACGAGAATTGCTTCTGCTTTTCAAGTCGGGAATTAAGTAAACAACATGTTTCCTTAATTTTCTCTTTGTTCCAAATTGAAGATTTTCTTTTCTGTTTGTAGTGGTGGCATGTGGTGTGGGCGGTTTCCTCCTGGCTTCATTTCTCCAGATCTTTCTCTTACATAATTAGCTCCAGTCCCCTGCGTCCTCCATGGGAACTCCAGTTGAGCAGCTAATTACTGTCTTACAAAGCTAAGCATGGGCGCCCTCTTCCTGAGGGCTGACGGCATCCTCTTCCTCCGCCAACCTTCCACCCAGGCATGTAGCATCAGTGCTTTTATGGTTTTCTTGTTTCAGTAGCAATGACACAGTGTCTGCCTCCCTGCTTTTCTTTTCCTCTGATCTGAAGCAAAATCCAAGTTTGCACTGGCTTTTAATTCTTCCACTCGAAAAGAGATGAGTGCAAATTCTTCATGGTCCAATTCCCCAGGAAAAGAGAGAGAGAGAGGGCTCCTAGTGTTGCTAAGTTGGTCCCTCTTGGACTGAGAATTTCTTCACCCTCTCTTTTCTGGTTACATCAACTATGAACACTCCCTGTGTGTTCCCCTGGAGATCTATATATTCCCTGGCTAAACATTCCCCCTAGAGATTTAAGTATTCCCTAAGAAAACATTCCCCCTGGAGATCAACATGTTCCCTGGGAAAACATTCCTCCTGGAGATATAAGTATTCCCTGGGAAAACATTCCCCCTGGAGATCTAAATTACTGCCCTTCAGGTAGCAGAACATCGAGTGTTTTCCATAAACCAAGGAATCTGAGGCCCTAGGAGAACACTGATGTCAGGATCTGAGGCCTGAAGGGCATGCAGATGTTTGCGGAGTTTCCTTAGAAATATTTAAGAATGCCTTTGAGGGTTTTAGTGGTAAATTTTAAGACAAAATCATGATAGGAAATATTCCTCAGAGCCTTTCCAGTTCATGAGCAATATATTTTTAGAATGTTACATCTATAGGGCATGATTAAACAGGGTTTTTTAAAGGCTTCATTTCATTTTCAGGTCGATACAATCCCTAATGCAAAATTCATCTAATTACTTGTAGAAGTTCATATACTTAATGGCAAAATTAAATATCAAGATGAGTTGATGATTGTTCTGTTCAATTTCTTTAAAGTGTTTAGAAAGAGATCTAGTTATTTCAATATTGCTTACTCCAAATAAGCCTATATTAAAGAAAACAGTATTCCCTGACATCTGAATTGCAATTTCACTGCATTGTGGCTTAGACATCTCAACATTTTTTTTCTTCCTTGAATATGAAGTACAAATGTGTCTTTCTGAGTGGTGAACATTTATAGTTGGGATTATATCATTTCTCTAAGCCTAAAATAATGAGGAAAACAACAGCTTTCATCCATATACATTTTCCATATAATTGATTTGGTCACTGAGCTTTTCTGGGGTGGTGGGGTGCCTCACAGGCGGCGGAGTGATAAAGAACCCGCCTTCCAATGCAGGATCCCCTGGAGAAGGAAATGGCAACCCACTGCAGTGTTCTTGCCTGGAGAATCCCACGGACAGAGGAGCCTGGCAGGCTTTGGTCTGTGGGGTCGCAAAGGTCACGACTATGTCACTGAGCACACACACTGAGCTTCGCTACCTGTATCCCCTTCACCCCCGGTCAGGTGCCCTTAATCTGGCTACCAAATAAAATAACTAACTTAACGTCTTGCAGACAAATGTGCTCTCATCTTCTATTCGTTCCCTGGACACTTGGTTCCTTAAATGTCTTAGCTCCCCTCTGTAGCCTTCCTGACCTCGCTCCCGCCTGACTCAGTGGAGCTCATCCCCCAAGACTCCGTCCCAGAGCTCACCCTGGTCCTTCAGACGTTCAGCAGACCCACCCACGCCGTCCCGCTCTGCAGCCTCACTCTGGCCAGTCCTTCTTGCTGGAGGGAACCCCAGATATACACAGGGTCTGTCCTCACTCACACAGCTCTGCTCTCCAAAGAGACAGCCTCATTCTCCTCTCCGAAGCCATGAAACGCCTAGACCTGTGCATCACCCGCAATTCCCCTACTGGCCTCATCACAACCTGGTAAAACAGCAAGCCTCAGACACCCTTGCTTATAAGATACATTCTTATTTCAGGCAAACACTGAAAAAGAAAATGAAAAAGTGACATGAGATCCTCTTATTAGTGACTGTAAGACATATCCCAAATCAGAGATGCTAAAATGTGGAAGAAAAAAAAAAAAGATGTCTTGGGAGTGATGAAGCATCTGTGTGTTACTATTATTAGCATGTAAAATAAATTCATTATTATTAACGTGGCAGAAAGGTCCTAGACACAAAGCCGAACACTGGGCAAAGTAGGGAGGGGCACCCCTACCCTCCTGATTGATCAGAAGGTAAAATCCCTGCACGCCTGCCCACTTGTGGTTTCTGTATCAGCCAAGACAGTGCCTGGCACAAACCAGATACTCAGTGAATAGTAGTAAAATTAATTAGCTAAATTCATTCTGTTTAGTGGTTTTAGCTATGTGTTTCTTTCATTTTCTTTTCTTTTTTTACTTTTCTATGTCTTATACTCATTTTATTATTGATAATCATACAGTTATAGCAGCACTGACTTTATATTTTTCAAAGCAAAGAAGAAGGTGTGCCCTGTGTATAGTTCTACACATATGGTGCATTAGAAATTGTTTCTGAGTATAAGGTTTTTTTTCAATACATTGACAGTAAACATTTTTCGGAATAAGTTTAAAAGGTGTTTCCTTTTCTTATCAAGAGAAACACTGTCAGTGGCTTCAGAATTTTTCCAGTATGCTCATATGGTAGAATGAGGGGCAATTATAGGTGGAAAATCATTGGTTATGCCTGTTTTTATTTTATTAGCCACTTTTTGCATTGCACCTCTAAAAAAATAATGTGAAACTAAAAATGAGAAGGGAAAAAAAAGCAGAAGGGAGACTAAAGGAGACAGCTTGAAAAACTGGCTTATTGTTCGTTTAAAGTGTGGAGCTTAATTCTTATCACTGTACTTTAGGTTGTCATGCATCAAAAAGCTTCAAAAACTGAAGGGCAAACTCATTTGCTTTGCTTGATCCTCCTGGTAGGGAGGGAAAGAAATCAAATGCTATTGTATGAATTTATCATCATATTTTTCAAGGGGGAAACCCATAAAAATCCTATCTGTTGCTCACTTTGTTTGACTATCCTTATCTAATAGCATCATTTACTGAAGACGAGATAAACATCCCAGGTGACAGAGCCCATCATCCTGTGTCAGCTCGTCATGTCCACTGCTGGTCTTAACTCAGGAAATTTTATCTGGGAGGTAGAGTGTCCTTTCACAGAAAACATATTTGACAATGTATACAGTTTTGACTTTTGCTAGGGCAGAATTAGATAGGCTGCATAATTAGTAAGGTGGCACAGTGGTGAAGAATCCGCCTGCAACCGTGGAGACGTGGGTTCAATCCCTGGGTCAGGAAGATCCCCTGGAGGAGGGCATGATGACCCTCCTTGGGTTTTATTGCTGGATTCTTGCCTGGAAAATCCCATGGACAGAGCAGCCTGGGGGACTACAGCCCATTAGGCCTCAAAAGAGTCAGAGCAACTGAGCACACATAATTTGTAACGAGGGTTAGCAAGCGTTTAGTCCCATGGGACAACCTAGCACATTCCAAAGCCTGGCTCAAAGAAATCCCAGTAAAAGGCAGGATTACAGCAGCTGTTCCTCCATGAAAATTATTTATCCTTCACCTTAGTCCCAAATTGTAAAAAAAAAAAAAAAAATCTACCATTTTTTTTCTGATAGTTTTATAGCTTTACAAATTTTTTTTAGCTTTACATTTTATATTTAACTCTTTCTCCACTTTGAGTTAATTCTCATGTAAGGCATGAGACACAGGTTGAGCTTCTTTCTGTGGTCTTATGTCTAATTGCTCGAATGCCATTTCTTGAAAGGATTGTTCTTCATCCACTGAACGGCTTTTGCATGTTTGTCAAAATTCACAGGGTGCGGGGCTCTGTTTGTGGGTCTGTTTATGGGCTTTCCATTAGATTTCGCTGGTTTTTGTGTCTACCCTTCCACCAACACCACAGGGTCTTCATTACTGTAGCTTTACACAGTCTTCAAACTAGGTGGGCTGTTTCTCCTGTTTTATTCTTTTTTAAAACTAAGCTATTCTTATTCCTTTGTATTTTTGTATAAATTTTAGAATAATGTTGCCTAGATCTACCAAAAAAACCTTGCTGAGATTTTGATAGCAACTGTGGAAAATCTGTGTATCTGTTTTGGGACAATCGGCATCTTCAGTCTGAGTCTTCTAATTCTCGAATGTGATCTCTCTCCATTTATTTTGATTTTTGCTTGCTTTCAACAGCATTGTGTGGTTTCCAGCACATGAGTCCTATTCATGTTTGGTTGATTTTCACCTGAGTATCTCATTGTTTTCACTGGCTGTAGATGGTGTGTGTATATGTATGTGTATATATATATACATCTCCTGCATTGGCAGGTGGATTCTTACCTCTGAGTCACCTGGGAAGCCCCCAAAAATTCACAACTCCATCCAACAGTGAGATGCAGACAAATATGACCCTGGATAGGTAGAAACATGTATATTTCCCCTCTATCATTGTGAAGTACTTTAAGTATGAAAATTATTATCAGGTATTCATTGTTCTGTGATCATGATTAGTTGGTATATCCTGTGAGTATTTTAATTGATATGTCGCCTGTTTGTCTTTACTTTAGAAATTTATTTTTAGAAGAAAAAGGGTCAGAGAGTGTCTTGTAGAGATTGCCACAGTATGTACTTTGTGATAACATATTTATGAAAATTGCTGAAAATGGGTAGCAGACTATAGATGCTGGGTCAGATAGAGGTTTGAGGTTTTTCGGCAAGACACATCTCATGGTGTGATTTCCCATCAGGAGGCACGGCCCATGATGTGTGTTGACTAGACCTTCTCACTGAATAAGGGCTGCAAGCCCTCACAAGTATTTGATTCTGTCCTTCCTTGTTCTGTGCATTAATGGAGGAACGTCTATAGAGACAAGTGTAGGGTCTGAGCGGCGGGTGGTGATGTTTGAGCGGTGAGACCGCGCGCACGCTTGCTTCTGCTGGTCCTCCCACACTCAGCCGGGCACCTTCAACCTTTGAGTTGGGTCTTTCTTTGTAGTGTGAAGGGAGGGACTGTCCTCTGCTTGAAATGATATTTTGCAGCCTCCCTGGCCTCTGCTTGCTGGGAAACACTACCACCTTCTTTCCTCCATTTGTGAATATATAAAAAACAAACAAAAAAAAGTCCTCCCACATTACCAACGGGGAGGATGTTAGTAAAATTCCCCCTGATTTAAAATCACTGCTCTAAAATGATTCATTTTATTTTTTGCATCATTTAGAACTCTTAGATTTAAACATTTCTGATGACTTTGTCTACGTACCCTATTGTCTTCATCGATCCCTGGGTGGGGAAGACCCCCAGAGAAGGGAATGGCAACCCACTCCAGTGTTCTTGCAGGGAAATCCCACAGACAGAGGGGCCTGGAGGACTCCAGTCCATGATGTTGTAAAGATTTGGACACAACTGAGCAACTGAGCACGCAAGTGACTTTTTTAATGGCCCTAAAGTAAGAGTGCTGAGTACCTGTTTAATTATGGGGATTGTCATATGTGCATATGTGTGTTCAGTTGCTAAGTTGTGTCCAACTCTTTGAGACCTCATGGAATGGAGCATGCCAGGCCTCCCTGTCCTTCATTATCTCCCTGAGTTTGCTCTAATTCGTATCCATTGAGTTGGTGACACCATCCAACCATCTCACTGTCTCCTCCTTCTCCTCCTTCCCTCAGTCTTTCCCAGCATCAGGGTCTTTTCCCATGAGTCGACTCTTCACATCAGGTGGCCAAAGTATTGGAGCTTCAGCTTCAGCACCAGTCCTTCCCATGAGTATCACAGCCTTGTCATGGTGAAGGGGCTTGTGTAACTCAATGAAGCTATGAACCATGCTATGCAGGCCCACCTAAGATAGATAGGTCATAGTGGAGAGTTCTGACAAAACTTGGTCCACTGGAGGAGGGCATGGCAAATTACTCTGGTATTCTTGCTGTGAGAGGCCCATGAACATGAATAATATGTGCCTAGGTGCATTATCCTTGCAGAAAAACCCTATGTGGCACCTGTAATGATGTCAATTTTAAAACCAGATATGAGCCCCTGTGTCTCTGTCTTTTGAAGTAAAAGGCTTTTGCTCTAGTCTTCCAGGCCTCCCCTGAGTCTCGAAATGTTGGCTCAAGAGTTAATGACTAAAATACTATAAACATGTAGCAACAAAGAATAGCAGATGGACCAGGAGAGTAACAATTTAAACAACAGATGAGCTGCATAGCAGAGTCACAGAAGCTATAGTTCCCTCCTGAAGGACACAGATAACAGTGTGTGATGCACATTCCTAAACTGCTTTTACAGAAAGCAGACTCCTGTCAGATAGAATTTGGTAACCAAAAGCATGTGGACTCCACACCAGTTGGAGGCAGAAGGTTGATGATGCTACCTCCAGAAATACCACCCACCAACCAGCCAGAGAACTGTTCACAAGTTGATCACATGCCCTGTGGCCTTCTCCTTCTCTCTGTCCTTAAAACCCTTCCTAATAATTAGTGATAGTGAGCATCTTTTCATGTGCTTATTGGCCATCTGAATGTTTTCTTTGGAGAAGTGTTTATTTATGTCTTCTGCCCATGTTTTGCTTGGGCTGTTTATTTTTCTGATACTTAGCTGCATGAGCTGCTTATAGCAGAACTATTTGCAATTTCCAGGACATGGAAGCAACCTAGATGTCCATAGGCAGATAAATGCATAGGGAAGATGTGGTACGTATATACAGTGGAATATTAGCCATAAGAATGAATTTGAGTCAGTTCTAGTGAGGTGGATGAACCTAGAGCCTGTTATACAGAGTTAAGTCAGAAAGAGAAAAACAAGCATAGTATATTAATGCATATATATGGAATTTAGGAAGATAGCATTGATGAACCTATTTGTGGGGAAGGAATAGAGATATAGAGAAGGGACTTGTGGACACAGTGGGGGAATGAAAGAGTGGGATGAATGGAGAAAGTAGCATTGACATATATACACACCCTTGTGTAAAACAGAGAGCTGGTGAGAAGTTGCTGCATAACACGGGGAGCCCAGCCTGGTGCCCTGTGATGACCTAGGTGGGTGGGGGTGGGGGAGGGGAGGAAGACTCAGGAGGAAAGGGATGCGTGTATAATTGTGGCTCATTTGCATTGTACAGCAGGAAACAACACAACAATGTAAAGTAATTTTCTTCCAATTAAACAACCAACCAACCTTCCCTGAGGGTCTTTTGATCATGAACTGCCCATTCTCCCTGCTCAGCCACACTTTCCTTCATCACAACCTGGAGTCACTAGACCCGCTTTACTGGGTGCAGGTGAGATGGCCCGACTTTAGTTCAGTAACAATGTCACAGAAATTTCCCAGAAAGAGGAAGTCAGGTACCACAGAGAGTAACTTAAACACATAATTCAAAGAAGCAGCTGATTCTCTGCAGCTTCAGGGTTCATAGCTTTTTCTACACACATTTTTCTTTCTTTCTTTCTTTCTTTTTATAGAGCAGAGACTTCATGAAACAAGGACGGTGAATCTGTTCATCACAGACCATAAAAGAGAAACCTGGAGAAAAGCATATCAGTAGGGAGAGAGTTGCAATAACCTGGGTGGAAATACATGGCAAATGGTGAGGATGGGAGAGACAAGGTCATGCAGCAAGGGAGGGCTTCGGATTTATTTTAATAAAATCTTCTGGAATAAGAGCAAAACAATGGAAACAGAAAAGGATACAATTTTAAGGAAAGACAAAAAAAATAACACCAAAAGCAACTGAGGGATTGTATCCTTGAACAAAACAGTATAATTCAACAGGGTATCTTACAGGAAAAGAAAAAGCATAAAGTTTAGATCTGTCACTCTGACTCTAAAGGAGGAAACAGTGAAATCACTTCTAGTTCTGAGCACACCAGTGGGAACAAGAAATGTAATGGAAAGTCAAAAACGCTGTCCCTGGCCTGGATTGATAATTGCATTTTTGACAAAGTGAACAGTTTGAAAAGATAATGGTAAAGTTGATACAGACCAAGAACCTACTTTGAAAAGTTTGTTGTAATGAAATTGACTTCAAGGAAGGAAACAGTCACAACCTTAGGGAGGAGAACAAAAAAGAAGAGGGGGAGAAAATTGTGAGTGCGTTTTTACAGCATTATTAAACCATTGAAAAAAGAGAGCCTACTTGAAATCAGAAACACTTATAAATCATAGTGCACAAGCTGTTATAAAACTAGTTTTCTTTTCCTTTCTAGCAAATACCCCTTCAGGTAAACTGTTTATTCATCTAGGCTGTTTGCAAAACACACATTGTAATTACAGCTTCCAACTGAGGGCCCTTTTATAGACTTTAATGAGCTTGCATACCTATTTATGCAATTTATCCAGACAAAATCCAGTTATGATTATCCCCACTTCACAGATAATCAAACTGATGTTCAGATGATTAGTGATTAGCTCATAGCCATCCCTGAAACAAAAAGCAAAATGCTGGTTGTCATAGCTTGAAATACACATGTAAACAGAGTGTTCCAGTGAAGGTTTCATGCTGTGTAGACAAAGGGAAAAGCTGCTTAGGAAATCTAATTAGAAAATATATATATATTGTAAAAAGTTTTGAAGAAAAGAAACAGGAAGATATGCAACTTTTGAAATTGTTTTACTTAAAATGTAAAAAAACCCCTGTGATGAAATAATCTTGACTCTGGAATTCTAATATCTATAAGATAGAACTTGTGGAAATATAAATCTATGTTAGTTGTGCTCAGGTTATTAATTTTGAATTCTAGCTAGTTATGATCTTTCTTCTAACTTTAAGAACACATGGAAAAATTACAGCACTAATTGAGGTGGAGGAAAAAAGGAAATAATTAGCCCGCTGTCTGCACATTAATGACTTGTTAGTAAAAGAGTTAAAGATGTAAAGAATTAAAAAAAAAAAAGCTGATGAAATGTGAACTCATTCTCAGTTAGGTAGAATAATCTTAAAGGTAAAATGCTGGATTACATCATCTGTTGTATTTTGAGTCCCTCATTACTCAAAGGATTTAGAAAACATCAAAAGAGCAATAGAAATGATCAAAGAACCACAGGCAGTGATAAAAAGATGAAAGGATCTCCTCAGAAGAGAGAAAATGATGTACAAAAGGCACTCTCTGCCTATCAAACACAAAATAGTGAAGAATAGCAGCATGCTTTTTTCCTCATGACACAATTTCAATAGAATTAAATATTTCCATGAAATAAAAATGTTAATTTTGGCACTGAAGATGAATAGCTGAGTCCCAGCAAAAAAAAAAAAAAAAAAATGTAATAAACCAAAGAGGAAAAGATAAAGAGGATGGCTTAGGGGTTGCTGCAGATCTCACAGTGAAGGTATGAAGGAGAGGGATAGTTCACAGCAGATGCTCTAAGTCCACGGGCTCTAAGTAGGACCACCTATGGAGTGATGGTGAGTCAGGAGGGGCAGAGGACCAGAGGGTGGTCAGGACCTTGGTGCCTGCAACACCTCTCCCCTGCAGAGCCCAGCTGCACACCCTCAGCAAAGAGGGTGGTTTGGCGATTACAGGTAGATGCTTCAGGTGGTAATTACCAACTTCCTGAGTCACATTTTTATAAAACGCAGCTTTATGGATGACTTTCTCAAATGTCCATGTGTTTTGGAAAGATCATTTAAGCATACCTTTTATGCCAAAAGAAGATCCTTTTTGAACATTAATAAACTGCCTTTCTCAAAGGGAAAATACAGGGACTGGGGTGAGAGCAAATCACAGAAAACTTGGACAAGTGTGTGTACACAGAAATCAAAGGCAGGTTAGGAGGAGACCGGAAGAGTTTCCTTCAACTGAAAAGGGACAAGTAACAGCTGTGGGGGCTTTCTCCTCACCTCTCCCCCTCCCAACACTCAGGGTCTACACAGCCTAGGCAGTGCTGGAAGAAATCATAATGCGATCAGACTTTGGGATTGCTGATGAAATCAGGCAAACAAATTAATTTTTAAATTATCTACATTGAAATGGTATAAATCTGAATATTTTTAGAGGAAAGTTAAAATAAGTCACATACCATCCCAAGGTTCTTCAATACTTAAGCATATAAAGGGCTGGGGAGGGGCAATTTTTCTTTTTTTTTTTATCATATTTCTTTCTATAGCAAAGAATAAACAAAAGGATTTGTGTGAGTACAGAGAAAATCATATTTTAAGTTGTCACGTTTCAAATTATCTTCAATATTGAGAACTTTAAGAAACCCTGTCGTCCCGGTCCAGGACAGAGGTGGCCGCTAGGAGCCCTTCTCAGTGAGGGGAGGAGTCCGGCGGCCAGAAGCACGGGGAATCAGCTCTGTGCAGTGGTCAGGAGCCTAACCCTCCTTTGCTGTGAGGATATGATATTTAGAAAAGCATCTGATTTACAGACTGTTTTCAATTTTCCTCCACATGTGCTGCAGCTCAGTGAGACCACATGGCTCAGCCTTCTACTACCCACAGGCTTCACGTTCAACCTCCATCATGACCTAATCCAGATCCTTCAAAATGATGCCTTCTCACCTGAGTGGATGGTTACAAACCAGTCCTCCTATTCCATGATAAAATGTAGGGACTGCGCAGCATCGAGGGGCCTCTGACATGCCTCATCACAAGCTCCCCTGCTATATATTTTGGTCAGTTTTATTATAGGCATTACTGAATTGTTCTTTGTTGTTATTTAGTCGCTATGTTGTGTCTGCCTCTTTGCGACCCCATGGGCTGTAGCCCATCAGGCTCCTCTGTCCATGAGATTTTCCAGGCAAGAATACTGGAGTGGGTTGCCATTTCCTTCTCCAGGGGATCTTCCTGACCAAGGGATTGAACTAGAGTCTCCTGCACTGGCAGGCAGAGAATTCTTTACTGCTGAGCCACCTAAGAAGTCCAAATTTTCCTCTACGATACTGAAAACCCAGCTCCTTTCCCTCCTTACTTTCACCTTTGTATTGAAATGTTCCCAGTTGGAGGGTCATCATTAACAGAGGTAACAATCACATCTCATTTGTCTTGCTAATCGTTCCTGCAGTCAGTTTCCCATAGAAACCAAATACTGGTAGAATTGCTGATTTATATCTTTTTCCAAGCTGGAAGAAAAGCTTGCAGATGTCCTGTTCTATCTCTCATCAGAGATGAGGCTCTTAAAGGCTAGGGAGACATAAGCAGATTTAAGCAAGATTCAGGTCTCTTGGTTACAGCTCTGTCCACTGAACTAGCCTGACCTCATCTGTGGTCCTGCCATGTTTTCAGACCTTTCTGGCCCAAGTACTGGTTGGCCTGGCCTCTCAGCTAGTTTTTCTCTTCAATAGTCTTACTTTGCACTAACCTCCTTTCTGCTCACTCCAAATTTCCAACAGAAAAGCTGAAAAACGTGGAGCTATATTTGCTGCCAGGTTAAGAAATATATCTAAAAGAAAATGCATTTGAGTTGAATCATAAAGAACCTTCTGTGATGAAAGGACCCTCTTGACTTGGAAACATGAACCAGTGTGTGAAGATTAAACAATACAGGACATACAGAGAGAAGATCCACTGCTAACTTCTAAACCGGTCATACAATTCATGAGCCATTTTCAAATCAACACAACTTAGTAATTCCACCAAGGACTCCAAAACAGACTTTTTAAGGTCATTGAAATTCTTAAGGAAGCAGAAATGTGAAAAAAAAAAAAAAAAAAGACCAATAAATAAAACAGCTTGTGGGGAAATTGAAGAACAAAGGATCTAAAGTGGTTCCCATTGTATCTGACTCTAAAACCCAAGTGTTCCAGGAATCATACCTGGAACATCAAACCCTCTGTCAAACCCTCTGGACATCAGTGAAGCAGGGAGACAGCAAGTGGCTAGAAAAATACACAGAACTGCATTCTACCTAGAGAGCTCACCTTGTTGCCCGCAGCTCCCCTGCTGGTTTCAGTCACCCCTCACCGTCTTTTCTCCCTGATAAATACCACTCACACCATGTCCTTCTCCTAACACGGAGGCACAGTTGGGAACTGTCTCCCTGGCAAGTCTGCCCTGATGGTCTCAGCAAGCCCTAATACCCGGACAATTTCCAGAATGCCCCAACTCAGTTACTTTGAGAGTAAAACAGTCCATGAGGATCAATGATAAATAGAGATACTGGGATGTAGCTGCAGCCAAGGGCCCTAAACCCAGACTTTAAACATCAAATTTCTGCAAGAACTTTTCATCTGCTGGTGCTGCAACACCTGCTCTTCCAGCCTCTCCAATGCGATGTATTAAATATTCAATTGGGCTTCCCAGGGGTTTAGTCATTAAAGAATCCACCTGCAAAGTGGGACACCTGGATTCGATCCCTGGGTTGGGATGATCCCCTGAGGGAGGGCATATCAACCCACTCCAGTATTCTTGCCTGGAGAATCCCCACCATGGACAGAGGAGCCTGGTGGGCTACAGTCCATGGGGTCACAAAGACTCAGGCATGACTTACTGACTAAAAAACAACAAATTTAATAAGCAGCTGATTCCACCTTACATGAAGGAGACAGTATTTATAATTCACTCATGAAGTGGAACTCAGGAAAAAGGAGAATTTTGGAGTAAGCTGTGCTTCTGATTGAAAACGGTTCTCAAAGCCAGGGCCTTGCCTTAAGAACACAAACCCTTCCAACAAAAGAATGAGGAATTACTTAAAAAAACACCCTATGTATTTGCCATTTTATATGGTATTTCAAGTGATGATGATTAAGTGTCTAAAGAGATAAGTACTATCACTTCCCATCTTGGGATAAGACACTTCAGACTCAGAGAGGTTAACTAATTTGCCCCAAGACACATAGCAAGTGAGGAAGAAGATTAGGGGCCCCGGACACTCTGAGCCCACGGCCAGTCCAGATGGGAAAGAGGGTACATCTAGAGATCACTGCGAGTGCAAGTCACACAGTCAATTTTTCCTAAGGAAGAAGATTAAATTCTGAAATTCACTCATCAAGCTGAGACTTATCTCAATTTATACATGAATTATCTATTTCAAAAAATTGTTAGAAACCACCAGGGCCATTACCACCTGCCAGATATCTTATATGCATCCTCTCAAATGGTCGCAATCACCCCAGCCAGGCTGGTGGAATTATTCCTCACTGATTGATGGGGGAATCTAGGCTCAGAGAGGTAGAGCAACTCACCCAAAGACACACAGCCATCACGCGGCAAGTGCCAAGACCTCAATTCAGGTCCGTCTGACTTCAGTGGCGATCCTCTCTCCAAGACGGAACGAGGAATTATCTTGATCGCGACACTATCCTAGTAGGAAGTTTGTTGTCATGTGTTTATTTTTATTTTTTGTTAATAATGGCCCATGTTAATACTCCTGTGTGTGTGTGCCAGTCACTCAGTTGTGTCCAACTCTATGTGACCCCATGGATTGTAGCCTGGTGGGCTCCTCTGTCCATAGGATTTTTCAGGTGAGAATACTGGAGTGGGTTGCCATTTCCTTCTTAAGGGAATCTTCCTGACCCAGGGATTGAACCCAAGTCTCCTGTGTCTCCTGCATTGCAGACAAATTCTTTACCAGCTGAGCCATGTTAATATTATCAGTCTGTAGGTAAAACAATTGAAGTCGGGTTGAGTGCATTTGGAATCTACCAGAATAAAACAGCAAAGACATAGAACCAGGTGATTTGAGCCTCAAACACTCAATTATTAATATGCTGGGCTATTAAATGGTTTAAATTTCAGTATCTAACCAGGTTATCAATATGTTTTTCTTTTTAAACATAACTTCTCTATTATAACGTAGGCCTAAACAATTTTTTAATTTAATCAACAACAGCTTTGAGAAAATTCATACCCAGGAGCTATTATATAGATTTAATTTTTATATTCACCTCTACTAGTAATCTTGGTAATATTAAAGAGAGCCCTCTGATGAAGAGGTTTCTAATAATGCTGAAATGAGAGCTCTTTTGGCTGAGATGCCATTTTTCTAATCTTGCTACATTGGTTTTCACACACATTACTCCACTGCTCCTCTGTCAGATAACAGATACATCTTCTCCAGGGGAGATTTGCAAAGGTAAAGCTGTGATAGGATCACAGTTGCCCTTCTCTACACTCACTCTGTCCTAATATCTTTATATGGCTCTTTCTGTCTATCAAATAATGTCTTACAGTGAGTTTTTGCTTTTGGTAGTTAAACGTCTAGAATTAACAACATAAAGGAGGCAACTAGTATTTTTAGAAGCTGCATGTGTCCATGGAGTTGTTTCTATGAACCATAAGAATTTCTCTTAGAACCTGTTTTAGCTTACACATAAAAATACTGCATAGTTCAAAACTGATTAATAAAACTCTGCAATTCTCAATAGCCCTATGCAAAACGGTTGTTGACCCTTGTCAAATTGCTCAGCACCAACTGTCTAGTGAGCTTATGATTGAGAAGCCCATTTACATGCTCAACATAAACCCAGTTGCTCTTTAACTCATATTCTTGGAGAACAAAATACCTACTAGAAAAAGTCAATGAATCACTACTTATTCCTAGCAAAGAATAGTTTAAATTAGTCTCAACATTTTCAGTTATTGCATATATACAAACATATATAAACTTTACATATACTTAATGTATGCAATATATTAACACATTCAATGTTTACATATATTAACATAGTAAATGGGGTTCCCTCATAGCTCAGTTGGTAAAGAATCCGCCTACAATGCAGGAGACCCCAGTTTGATTCCTGGGTCAGGAAGATCTGCTGGAAAAGGGATAGGCTACCCACTCCAGTATACTTGAGTGGGGCTCAGCTGGTAAAGAATCCCACCTCCCAGTGGGAGACCTGGGTTTGATTCTGGGTTGGGAAGATCCTGTGGAGAAGGAAAAGGCTACCCACTCCAGTATTCAGGCCTGGAGAATTCCATGGACAGTATAGTCCATGGGGTCACAAAGAGTCATAGTAAATGTTCAAAACTATTTCCCAAATACCCACTTATGCATGAATTCTTCTGTAATAATAAAAAATGAAAACTAACAAATGAAAAGTAGCCCAGCAAGAATATGTGTGTATGTATGTGTGTGTGTAAGTGTGTGCTTAGTCTCTCAGTTGTGTCTGACTTTTGGTGACTCATGGACTGCAGCCCACCAGGCTCCTCTGTCCATGGAATTCTCCAGGCAAGAATACTGGAGTGGGTTGCCATTCCCTTCTCCAAGGATCTTTTTGACCCAGGGACCAAACCCAGGTCTCCTGCATTGCAGATGGATTCTTTACCAATGAGCCACAAGGGAAGCCCAAGAATATGACAACCAAGAATTTAAACATTGCAAGTATATTCAATAGAGTAAAATATTAAAAAAAAAAACAACTAAAAAGTAGGTAATGCCTATTTTCAACTCATTTGCACAGTTATATGATCAAGTTAATAAAACAAGCATGAATGTATCAAATAATTTTCTGAGTTAGAAATACAGTGTATTTCACACTCTACTTTGTTATTTTCTTATATTTGTATAAGGTATCCACTTTGTTCCTTTTTCCTCATTTGCATCATTACCTAAAATTACCTTCTCTCAATTCTAAAATTCAAGTTCCCGGAAGAGCCAAGGTTCAACACTGCGAACTGGGCTCAGAACCTGGCTGAAGCTAAGTAATTGCTGGTGGGAGGGTGAGTTCTCCAAACCCGAAATGATGCTATTTTGTCAATCACAGTTATTAGCTCCCTATGAGGACACTGTGTACTCTGGGGTAGCCTGGAGACAGAAAGCTGAATCAAATGGGTCTCTCTTCTCAAGGACTAATAATTAAAAATGTCATCTTGGGTAAAAGGGAGATGAAAGCTGCTGGAAACACTGGAAGCACTCCTGCTGAGAGAAGCCTCCTCTCACTAGAGATGAGCCCTGACGTTCCCCGGTGGAGACACAGGTCAGGGACCCCTCGCGGAGGGAATCACGCAAGCACGGAAGGGGGAAAGGGGGCGACGTGTGAGGGACAGGCATGGCCGTGGCACAGAGCAGAGGGGTGGCCACTGAGGGACTGACCTCATGGCCAAGGCCGGTCACAGGGCCCAGCAGACAGGAGTGAGCCCTGTCTATCTCCTGGCACTGGTCCTGGGGTTCCAGGAGCCTCACAGCTGCTCCCTCTCCCAGGAAGGCCCTTGCCATGCAGCACCAGCATCGCAGACCTGCAGACGTTTACACACCCTGCCGTCCTGCACTCGCCTCACCAAGAGCACGACAGGCCTGAATCCACAGGCAGGGCGAGAAGCAGAAGACACCAACGGAAGGCCTAACCACAGACTCATGGGGAGATGGTCCCTGTGGCATTGGGGGGTTCGCCAAAATGTGGATGCAGGGCTCCTGGAATTCACGGATGATCCAGGGAAAGGGAGCTGGTGGGTCACAGTCAAGGGGCCCAGCGGGTTAGGAAGTGGGTGCCATGGAGGCAAGTGACCAGAAAGCGACTCAAGCACAGGAGAGTGAGGCGTGGGCATGTGGACAGACTGAATCTGGATCAGAGCAGCACCAGCAAGTGTGATCAAGCACGGGAGAGTGAGGCATGGGCACATGGACAGATTGAGTTTGAATCAGAACCAGCAACCTGAAAGATCCTTTGTTGGCTGTTGCCTTCTCTGCCACTGGGCTAGAATTCCATAAAACCTTTAAAGCTTAAATTAAATTCTTAAAAAAAAAAAAAAGCTAGCACGTACCTAAAACTATTAACAAGGGGAAAGTGTCCAACATGATACTAAAATGATCTAAACAGTCTATGCACTGGCTACCACTTTGGACATCCCCCAATTCCTGCACTTATTTAAGGAGCAGCTACATGCCTTCCACTTGGTCTGGAGGCTCGGGGTTCATGAGGCATCAGAAGATCCGTGCACTGCAGAGCTCCAACCCACGGGACAGACAGCAAAATGACTGCCAGGAGGAAGGCGGTTCACTGTGGACCAGGAATGTGTGCACAGAGCATCCACGATAAACCTGTTAAGCGGGAACTCCCCCCAGCCGCCAGGGAAAGAGGCAGAGGTGCTCTGCTCAGTGAGAACAGCGGGGGACCCCTGTGGCTGCGGCTGTTAGAGGCGCCACAGGGAATCCCTGCACTCCTTGCTCGGGGATGACGAAAATGGACAATGCTAGAGAGAGGCGTCGGAGAAGGCCGTGGCACCCACTCCAGTGCTCCTGCCTGGAGAATCCCACAGATGGAGGAGCCTGGAGGGCTGCAGTCCATGGGGTCACTAAGAGTCGGACGACTGAACGACTTCACTTTCACTTTTCACTTTCATGCCCTGGAGAAGGAAATGGCAACCCACTCCAGTGTTCTTGCCTGGAGAATCCCAGGGACAGGGGAGCCTTGTGGGCTGCCGTCTATGGGGTCGCACAGAGTCGGACACGACTGAAGTGACTTAGCAGCAGCAGCAGCAGCAGAAAGAGGTGTGAAGCTTTGAGCTGAGAACCTTCAGGGAACTAGGTCCAGGTCCCCCTGACATGACAGCCACCAGACCAGCAGAGGGGAAAGCAAAAAATAAGGGACTCTGGAATGGGCAGGAGAGGAAGGTGGCCTTAAGTATGTACTGTGTATTTTTCTAGGAAATGAGGCCCATTAGAATCCTAGAGAGGTTGTTCCCAGGGGAGGAGTAGTGAGGGTTTCTGGGGTGGTGAACCTTGGGCACCACAGCGGCCAAGGCCACTGGAACTCACAGCTGCATCCCTGCCCAGGAATCACATCAAACAGGGTTGTGTCTGCTCCCCAGGGGCACCGCATCCATGGTTAATGGTACCAGTCCTGCCCACCCGCTTCAGTTTGGGAAAGCTCTGGAGGGCGTCCCTAGGATCAGCCAGCATTCCACATGGACCTGTGACTGGTTAAGCGGCTCCTTCTCTGCCTCCATCTCCTCCCTGAAAGTATCTCAAAGAGTCCCCCCAGTACACGCTCCCAAACAAGTCTGGCTCAGTCAGCATCCAGCACAAAGGGTAATTTGTCATGGATTTAAATCAGGTCCTTGAAAACATTTTAAAATCCACATTAGGTACAAGACCATATCTACTGTGGACAAGGGCAACACACATCATAAAACCTTGATGGGTTCATCTTGGATTTTGCACAAAATTAAAACACAAAGCTAGTTTTAGTTGAACCATAGAGAAGGCTGAGCACCGAAGAACTGATGCTTTCAAACTGTGGTGCTGGAAAAGACTCTTGAGAATCCCTTGGACTGCAGGGAGATCATACCAGTCAGTCTGAATAGTCACTGGAAGGACTGGCGCTGGAGCCTAATTTCTATTACTTTGGCCACCTGACACAAAGAGCCAACTCATTAGAAAAGACCCTGATGCTGGGAAGGATTGAAGGCAGGAGAAGAAGGGGGCAACAGAAGATGACACGATTGGTCGGCATCCCCGACTCAATGGACACGAGTTTGAGCAAAGTCACAGAGATAGTGAAGGACAGAGAAGCCTGGAGTGTTGCAGTCCAAGGGGTCGCAGAGAGTCAGACACAACTTACTGGCTGAACAACAACAACCTTGTGTTTAGGGTTTAGGCATCACTCTTAGCCTCACAGGCACAGTCCTGCCTGACCTTGTCTGAGCATCAGCTTCAGGCTACAAGGCCAGGGCCACGGGCTAACGTTACATATGGACCGGCAGGCTCTCCTCTGTTCAGTGGTCACACTGCACCTCTACATCCACTTGGGCCCCTTTGAAATGTGTGATTTCTCACACAAGGGGCTACAAAGGGTCTGTCTTATCAGTCAGAGTGAACCCAATCATTCAAGTAGAGTGAGTGTGTTGATCAGGGTTCTTCAGAGAAACAGAACCAACAGGATATTTTTATCTTTATCTCCATCGCTATGTCCATATCCAGCTCCAACTCTATATCTGTCTATCCATTTACTATCAAAATGAATTTATTATAAGGAATCAGCTTACATGTTTACAGCAACTGAAGTGTCCAGACCCAAGAGAGCCAATGATGTAAGTCCCAGTCCAAATCAGTGTCCAAAGGCAGGAGATGCCAGTGTCCCAGTTCAAAGACAGATGGACAGAGGGAGCAGCTTTTCTTCCTTCAGCCTGTCCTTCAATTCAGACCTTTAACTGATTTGATGAGGCCCATCCACACTGGGGAGGGTGACCTGCTTTACTCAGTCCACCAATTCAAATGTTGACTTCATCCAGAAACACCCCTACAGACACACCCAGAACAATGTCTGCTGGAACATGTGGGTACTCTGGGATCAGCCATCACAAGAGTAACAGCACAACTGTTCAAAGCTTGGACAACCTTTGTTCTGTAGCAGCAATTCTGTTCACCAGGAATGGTGCAGAGAACAGCTCTCTGAACTAGGTCATGTTCCTTTCTGGTAAACTCATCACAGACCCCTGGGATTATGGGGTACAGACCGAGGTGCCGACACAAATCTTCACCCCTCAGCAATGTGTCCACAGGGTCTGGGACACAGCTCTGTCTCTGAAACAGCAACAGTGAGCTCTATTTTCACAGAAACAATTCTAAAATAGCCGAAACAAGCCTCAAATAGGTCTTGTTTTACCACACAGCGGCACATCACAGGGGACATTTCCTTTCATTTACCCCCTGCTAAAATTCAAATAGCTATGGCAAATTACATAAAACATGATTTGTGGAAATCAGTTCATCAACACATGTAATGAACTCTAACCAAACATTATTTTTGTGACAAAAAAATGATACAGAATTAACCCGCTTAACTGGAGACAGTGAAGCCATAAAAATACAGGGCTGCCAGCACTGGAAACTCATGACTGAACAAATATGCAGGTATTTTGCTTGTTTCCTGTCCACCTTCCTCAGTGCTGGAGAGACTGTGGTTGTGGGAAGCCCACCCCTGAACTGATATTTTGTTTTTCTTTCTCTTCTAGTGAATAAAAATGATCTGCTGTAGCATACAAAGTATGCTGTTTTAAATGTATAAAATGTCAAACTCTATTTCATTATTATATTTTGACAAAAATTCTTCTGTATTATTAAATGAAATTTAACATTGATTTACAAAATTATTTATACTCAGCATTTACCTTTGTGATTTATGATAGAAATTTTGAAATATAAAGTAGAAAAACTATGCACTAAGCCAGTTAATTTTCCATATATATTGTTCTGCTACTCACTATATATATATATATATATATATATATGTATGTATGTATGTATGTATGTATTAGAATTAGCATTAGTCGCTCAGTCATGTCTGATTCTTTGTGACCCCATGGACTATAGCTCTCCAGGTTCTTCTGTGCATGGGATTCTCCAGGAAAGAATACTGGAGTGGGTAGCCATTCCCTTCTCCAGGGGATCTACCCAACTCAGGGATAAAATCCAGGTCACCTGCAGTGCAGGCAGATTCTTTACTATCTCAGCCACCAGGGTAGCCCATATATATTAACTATACATATATGTGAATTCCCTGGGGAAGGGAACATCGACCCACTCTAAGTATTCTGGCCTGGAGAATTCCTTGGGGTCTCAAAGAGTTGGACATCAATGAGTGATTTTCACTGTGAATTACATATATGAATTATGTATGATTTATGTATTTATGAATTATATTTGTATAAATTATACAAAATTATATAATATATAATGATTATATATTCAGTTCAGTTCAGCCGCTCAGTCAAGTCCGACTCTTTGTGACCCCATGGAATGCAGCACACCCGTCTTCCCAGTCCAACACCAACTCCCGAAGCTTGCTTAAACTCATGTCCGTTGAGTCGGTGATGCCATCCAACCATCTCATCCTCTGTTGGCCCCTTCTCCTCCTGCCTTCAATCTTCCCCAGCATCAGGGTCTTTTACAATGAGTCAGTTCTTTGGATCAGGTGGCTAAAGTGTTGGAGTTTCAGCTTCAGCATCAGTCCTTCCAATGAATATTCAGGACTGATTTCCTTTAGGATAGACTGGTAGGATCTCCCTGAAGTCCAAGGGACTCTCAAGAGTCTTCTCCAACACCACAGTTTGAAAGCATCTATTCTTTGGTGCTCAGCTTTCTTTACAGTCCAGCTCTCACATCCATACATGACTACTTGAAAACCATAGCTTTGACTAGGTAGACTTTTGTTGGCAAAGAAAAGTCTCTGCTTTTTAATATGCTGTCTAGGTTGCTCATAGCTTTTCTTCCAAGGAGCAAGCGTCTTTTAATTTCATGGGTGCAGTCACCATCGGCAGTGATTTTGGAGCCTCCCAAAATAAAGTCTCTTACTGTTTCCACTGTTTCCCCATCTATTTGCCATGAAGTGATGGGACCAGATGCCATGATCTTAGTTTTCCAAATGTTGAGTTTTAAGCCAACTTTTTCACTCTCCTCTCTCACTTTCATCAAAAGGCTCTTTAGTTCTTCTTCACTTTCTGTCATAAGGGTGGTGTTATCTGAGGTTTTTGATATTTCTCCTGGCAATCTTGATTCCAGCTTGTGCTTCTTCCAGCCCAGCGTTTCTCATGATGTATTCTGCATAGAAGTTAAATAAGCAGGACAACAATATACAGCCTTGACATACTTCTTTCCCTATTTGGAACCAGTCTGTTTCCATGTCCAGTTCTAACTGTTGCTTTTTGACCTGCATACACATTTCTCAGGAGGCAGGTCAGGTGGTCTGGTATTTCCATCTCTTGAAGAATTTTCCACAGTTTATTGTGATCCAGCCAAAGGCTTTGGCATAGTCAATAAAGCAGAAGTAGATGTTTTTCTGGAACTCTTATGGTTTTTCGATGATCCAGTGGATGTTGGCAATTTGATCTCTGGTTCTTCTGCCTTTTCTAAATCCAGCTTGAACATCTGGAAGTTCATGGTTCATGTACTGTTGAAACCTGGCTTGGAGAATTTTGAGAATTACTCTACTAGCGTGTGAGATGAGTACAATTGTGCAGTAGTTTGAGCATTCTTTGGCATTGCCTTTCCCTGGGGTTGGAATAAAAACTGACCTTTTCCAGTCCTGTGGCCACTGCTGAGTTTTCCAAATTTGCTGGCATATTGAGTGCAGCACTTTCACAGCATCATCTTTTAGGATTTGAAATAGCTCAACTGGAATTCCATCACCTACACTAGCTTTGTACATAGTGATGCTTTCTAAGGCCCAATTGACTTCACATTCCAGGATGTCTGGCTCTAGGTGAGTGATCACGCCATCATGGTTATCTGGGTCATGAAGATCTTTTCTGTATAGTTCTTCTGTGTATTCTTGCCACCTCTTATTAATATCTTCTGCTTCTGTTAGGTCCATAACATTTCTGTCTATAATTGTGCCCAAGTTTGCATGAAATGTTCCTTCGGTATCTCTAATTTTCTTGAAAAATTTTCTTGAAAATTAGTTATGTATTACATATACATAATAAGTTTTGTAGTATAATGGATGGGTAATGCTGCTTGCACAGCTGTATTATAATTATTTGTACCATATTTTTTCCTTTTTGGTTTTTTAATTGATTACTTTGAACTAAATATTTTCATATGCAAAAAATTTTTAAACAACAAACCTCATCTCTCTTAGTTTGCCTTCTCAGACACCTGAAATACCTCCCTAAAGAGTTATTGCTTTTTAAACTTTGCATAATATTTTGCCAATACTTTTCTTAATTATCAGAATATTCTCTCTCTCCGTATACACACACCTATATACACAGATGTGTGTGTGTGTGTGTGCGCACGCACATGTGTTTAGTCACTCAGTCTTGTCCAACTTCAACTCCATGGACTGTAGACCATCAAGCATCTCTGTCCATGGGATTCTCCAGGCAAGAATACTGGAGTGGGTTGCCATTTCCTTCTCCAGGGAATCTTTCTGATCCAGGGATCCAGAACTAGTCTCCTGCTTGGTGGGCAGACTCTTTACCACTGAGCCACATGGGAAGCCCAGTGAAACTAGTATCATTATTATTTTCTCCCTTATTTTTTTAAAAGAGGAATGTGACACACAGGAGGTTAGATAACTCACTCTAAGTTGCACAGCTGAGTGACAGAGTGAGGGCCTGGGTAGTCTGGCTTCAGAGCCTACATCCTGAACCATTACAATAAATGTTACTTACACATACTGTTAAAACCTAGAAAGTGAAACACATGTAAGGATTAGTGGTATATATTTTCTGATCATATAATAGACAACTACATTTTCAGTCAAATAATGTGATTATTTATATATTTGATTGGAGAAGGAAATGGCAACCCAATCCAGTATTCTTGCCTGGGAAATTCCATGGACAGAGGAACCGGGCAGGCTACAGTCCCTGGGGTCACAAGAGTCAGACACAACTTAGTGATTAAATCACCACCATATATTTGATGATCACCTGTACAAAATGTTTTTATTTTATTGCCAATTTCTAGCTTGATATAGCACTCTGGAAATAATAGTTTCAAGGCCATCTTTTTTTTTTTTTAAGTTAATTAAGTTGTTGATTCTACTTTATTTTTAATTGAAGCATAGTTGACATAATGTCATGTTACTTTAGGTGTACAGCACAGTGAGCATAAACTGACTATACATATATATATATATAGTTTATATATATGTGCATATATATAAATATATACATAAGCAGATGCTTGTTGGTTATCTATTTTATGTCAATATATACTAGTACTAGAATATCAGAGAAGGCAATGGCACCCCACTCCAGTACTCTTGCCTGGAAAATCCCATGGACAGAGGAGCCTGGAAGGCTGCAGTCCATGAGGTCACTGAGGGTCGGACACGACTGAGCGACTTCACTTTCACTTTTTACTTTCATGCATTGGAGAAGGAAATGGCAACCCACCCCAGTGTTCTTGCCTGGAGAATCCCAGGGACAGGGAAGCCTGGGGGCTGCCATCTATGGGGTCGCACAGAGTCGGACATGACTGAAGTGACTTTGTAGCTTACTAGTATATATACATGTAATCCCAAACTCCTAATTTATCTGTTCTACCCCCTTTCCCTTTTGGTAACCACAAGTGTGTTTTCTGTGTCTATGAATCTAGTTTTTTTTGTAAATAAGTTTATTTGTAACTTTTATTTTTATATTGTTTTAGATTCCAAGTATAGGTGATATCATATAATATTTGTCTTTCTCTATCTGGCTTACTTCACTTAGTATGATCTTCTCTATATGATGCCTTTCTTTTGATATATGATATTCTCTCAATTTTTAAAATCCTCAAATCTTACCTTATCTCTCTGTTTTAATTATCTTATAAACTACAGAATATTGCTCTGTCAAAAAATAATAAGTGGCCTTGGACTGGCTCTCTCGCGAGGACTGATAGCCATCCACTTATTCACCACATCTGAGGCTGTAGCTATTAACCGCCTATCAGGGCTGTTAGCAGAGTACTAATTAGGACTGAATGTGATTCTAACTTATGCTGTATGGTCATCAAACTGAATCATGATGCCTGGAGGAATATTCAATTATAATTGAGAACACTTACATTCGTTAATGTTCGAAGATCCTCAATTTGGGGATGACGCTCCTCTCTCAAGTCTATCCTAGTCTTTATGGCACCTGCCTTAGAACTGTTGGCTGTAATTCACAGTCACTTGCTGTTGGGGAGTGTCTGGTATTTGACAGATGTGTTTAGATTCTACCAGAGGCAGGAGCAAGCACAGGTCAGGTGGAAAGGATTCTACCTCGGCACACTTTGTTAAATAATGCAGTCACGTAGAAGTTCAATTAAAGGTCAACTCTAAATCCCCAAATGTCAGGACATCTTTAGCAATCTTCTGTTCATTGTAGCCCTCACCTTCACACAGGCTGCAAATACCCTTTGGGAGCATTTCTCATTAAAAAGAGTCAGGATGTCCCCCTCATAGCCATGCTTCCAGCAAGGAGGAATCTTCACTCTGTGTGGATAAGGACACTCCTGTAGGGGCTTCTAGTCACCACAGGACTTTTCAGCATGGTCACTCTCCTTCATCTTACATGGCAAGGGTGTAGCCCTGCTATGCTGCCTTCACTGTTGGGCTCAAGACACCCTCACCCACCGATTTTATGGTTTTGACATTGGGAAATGCATTTAATTACCTGCCCCTTTGGCTTCTTGGACAATAAGTACTAGCTGCTTTTTTTCAGCTGCTGAATACCCAGCAGTAAGCACTTAGAAGACAAGAGCACGCTGCTTCTTTGCTTAAATTCACAAAATAAAATGCAATAAAACAAACTCCCAGCTCTCCAGATTGTTATTTCTCATTTACACATATGTATGCATACATTTGTCTTGTCAAAGATTTCAATAAACTCAAAATGGATTAAAGATCTAAACGTAAGACCAGAAACTATAAAACTCCTAGAGGAGAACATAGGCAAAACACTCTCCGACATATATCACAGCAGGATCCTCTATGACCTACCTCCCAGAATATTGGAAATAAAAGCAAAAATAAACAAATGGGACCTAACTAAAATTAAAAGCTTCTGCACAACAAAGGAAACTCTAAGCAACGTGAAAAGACAGCCTTCAGAATGGGAGAAAACAATAGCAAATGAAGCAACTGACAAACAACTAATCTCAAAAATATACAAGCAACTCCTGCAGCTCAATTCCAGAAAAATAAACAACCCAATCAAAAAGTGGGCCAAAGAACTAAACAGACATTTCTCCAAAGAAGACATACAGATGGCTAACAAACACATGAAAAGATGCTCAACATCACTCATTATCAGAGAAATGCAAATCAAAACCACAATGAGGTACCATTTCACACCAGTCATAATGGCTGCTATTCAAAAGTCTACAATCAATAAATGCTGGCGAGGTTGTGGAGAAAAGGAAACCCTCTTACACTGTTGGTGGGAATGTAAACTAGTACACCCACTATGGAGAACAGTGTGGAGATTCCTTAAAAAACTGGAAATAGAACTGCCTTATGACCCATCAATCCCACTGCTGGGCATACACACCGAGGAAACCAGAACTGAAAGAGACATGTGTACCCCAATATTCATCGCAGCACTGTTTATAATAGCCAGGACATGGAAGCAACCTAGGTGTCCATCAGCAGATGAATGGATAAGAAAGCTGTGGTACATATACACAATGGAGTATTACTCAGCCATTAAAAAGAATACATTTGAATCAGTTCTAATGAGGTGGATGAAACTGGAGCCTATTATACAGAGTGAAGTAAGCCATAAAGAAAAACACCAATACAGTATACTAACGCATATATATGGAATTTAGAAAGATGGTAATGATAACCCTGTATGCGAGACAGCAAAAGAGACACAGATGTATAGAACAGTCTTTTGGACTCTGTGGGAGAGGGAGAGGGTGAGATGATTTGGGAGAATGGCATTGAAACATATATAATATCATATATGTAACAAATCACCAGTCCAGGTTTGATGCATGATCCTGGATGCTTGGGGCTGTTGCACTGGGATGACCCAGAGGGATGGTACAGGGAGGGAGGTGGGAGGGGGGTTTTGGATGGGGAACATGTGTACACCTGTGGCGGATTCATGTTGATGTATGGCAAAACCAATACAATATTGTAAAGTAATTAACCTCCAATTAAAATAAATAAATTTATATTTAAAAAAATTAAAAATATAATTAAAAATTTTTTTTCAGTGAACTCTGTAATCAGTGGAGCCAGTAAGATGTTTAAAAAACTGTATCAAAGAAGAATTCAAAGAAAATGTACATATAGATAATTAGTAATACTGAATCAAAACTGCAAATAGATGCAAAAGTCTTCAATATTCATAATTGAATCTCCCCCATGCCAATTTTCTATTTTTTTCTGAAAATAACTTACAAATTCTTTCTTTATATGGGTCCCCTAACAGTAAAATAATTCAAATAAAATAACCACTATTTCTACTTTATTACAATTCTTTAAAATTTGTTACTTCTTTAGAATTTTGAAACTTATGGAAAATATCTAAAGTTTTTAAAATATAAATAGTTATGTGGGACAATGTTTTATTATGAATACTTACATTTTCTTAGATTATGGTTTATAATGAGTAGTTTCCTTCAAATAGTAGATCTTTTCGGTGTCAGTAAAAATTGTATGTTTAAGATGCAATTTCCTGGTAATTTTGATCAACTATCAGTGCCAAGATATTTGCAGGAGAGTATAAAACAATCCTGAAAAGGCTTCTCATGACTATAACTTGAATTCAAGATGAGAATGGGTTCTTTTCAAACTTACTGAAAACGACTTCAAATCAGTCATGGTTTTTGAAAGTATGTCAGTATATTCAAGGGCTTCCCTGGTGGTTAGACAGTAAAAAATCTGCCAGCAATGCAGGAGATCCAGGTTTGACCTCTGGGTCTTAATAATCCCCTGGAGAAGGGAATGGAACCCACTCCAGTGTTCTTGCCTGGAAAATCCCATTGACAGAGAAGCTTGGTGGGCTACAGTCCCATGGGGTTGTGTAGAGTTGGACACGACTGAGTGACTTTCACTCACTCACTCACAGTATATGTAAATAGCAGCTTAGATATATATTTTAAGTTTTATAAATAAGTTTTTATATAATAATTTATAAAACATTATTAATATTAGTAAGGTCACCACATCATTTCTGGGGACACATTTCATTATTTCTTTTAGTCAAATACACGAAGGATCTAAGCTGAAGATACAAGCAGTACATACATCACTGCTTTGATTTTGCATAAATGCAAAGGAAGAATTTAATATGCCCATGAGCCTTCTTAAATGTTTATTTCTTGAGTTAAAATGATGTAATTACTGATACAGAGAACATGAAAGGAAGGCTCTACAGTTGAATGGTCTGTGTGTTCCTGTGTGTATCTTTTTGCCAGTTAAAACAGATGTGCTTCCCGACAGCTATGCCTTGAGGTTGGAATATCATGAAGATCATTTCCTCTCTTCCTCTTCTGGTCTTGGATCCCCTTCTAATTTGTCTCACTCTCAGTTCTTTACCATTTCTAGCAATCAAGAGCCGACCCATGGATCCTGGGATGCCCCGAGACACATGCTGAGGGCTGGCTGGCTGCCACATCGTCACCTTTAGAACCAAAGTGCATGAGAAGGGAGTTACGTGGACTAAACCTCTGAGAACCTGAAATCGGAAGGCAGCTTGCTGCTTTTGTTTTTTGAAGGGTGGCAGTGAGAAAAGATTTTTGTTTTCTTTCTTCTGTTTTTGGTGGGAATAAGTAAGAGATAATTTAGTTTTTAAAGATATTGTCATTGGATAAAGATTTTCCTGTGAGTCCAGAACTGTTTGTGAATGTCTAACAGAAGGAAATATCACTTATTTCCCAGAAGATATTGTAGGACACTTGAGAAAAAGCAGGGCTGAGCTGAGGCTGACAATATAGATGGGGTGGCCCAGGGGTTAAGAATCCACTTTGCAATGCAGGGGCCTGCTCAGAGAACTAAGATCCCACATGGTGTGGAGGACCTAAGCCTCGAGCTGCAAACTACTGAAGCCCACGTGCTCTAGGACCCACGTGACACCACTACTGCGGCTGGTCACCACAGATGGAGAGTCCACGCTCCGCAGAACAGGTCCCACGTGCCCCAACTAGGATCTGACGCACAGAAATACAGATGTGTTCCCTAGGACATCCAGATGAGAGAATGTAGGTGGAACAGTGAGATAGTTTACACCCAGAGCACAGGGCCCCGGGTCACCTGCACAGTAGCTACTTCACTACAGCAACTCTCAGCATCCCACAACTCAGGGATGAAGCCAACTTCCCCAAAGGAACCTTCCTTTCTTCAGAGCAAGCACAGTCATAACTCTCAAAGCAAGGTTGTTAGTAGATTCTCCCCAACTCTGTCAAGATTTCCCTGTGTTCCATTAAAAAACCCACACATTTATACATGAGGATGCATATAATAGGCTTCATTGAATCAATGCTGTTGAAATCCATACTCTGTTCTAAATGTTCCCCTTAGGTATAACCATGACAGCTTCCTCCCAGGAAGAGAGAAAATGCCAAGATCTACAAGTACGGACAATTTCATTGCTTGCATGTGATTCTTAATGTCACTCTCCATTTTGCCACCATAATGGCCAGCCAAGCTCTCAAACATTTCCTGCTTGCTAAAAAGAGCTCTAAATAAAACTATAACTAAGGAAGTTGCAAATAAGTCCCTATTTTTAAACATTGTTCTCACTTATCGCTTTCATTTATATCTGAAACGTAGAGAATGACCGTGGCCCTCTGCGCAAAAGAGGGTTTTAGTGTGTTCGGATCTTACCTTGGTAAATGGCTTTAAATCCAGGTGAGGCTATGCTGTCATCAGACTGTAGGTGCAGCCACATCTGGTTGCTCATACTCACGATGAGGTCGGGAACACTGGATCCAGTGAGTCTGCAGAGACAAGAAACGCCAAAACCATGGTTTAATGTACCAAATAGCTCCACTTTTACCTTGATGGGGCTGGGTTGGGTGTCCTTCTACTTAAACAGGCAAGCCATATACATATAAGACCCTCCTTCAAAGAATCTATAGCCATTTGTAATTTATATTCATAATCACAATATCATTGACCTTTTACAGTAATGATTCTATATTATAACTGCAAACTTGTATCTTTGACTTTAAAAGTCGACATATGGTGACTGACACTTCTGTGTATCTGGCACTGAAAGTTTCTTTTATTGTTGTTTAGTTGTTCAGTTGTGTCCGACTCTTTGCAACCCCATGGACTGCAGCACGCCAGGCCTCCCTGTCTAACATCTCCCAGAGTTGACTCTAACTTATGTCCATTGAGTTGATGATGCCATCTAACCATCTTATCCTCTGTCATCCCCTTCTCTTCCTGCCTTCAATCTGTCCCAGCATCAGGGTCTTTCCAATGAGTCAGCTCTTCACATCAAGTGGTCAAAGTATTGGAGTTTCAGCTCCAGCATCAGTCCTTCCAATGAATATTCAGGATTGATTTCCTTTAAGATTGACTGGTCTGATCTCCTTGCAGTCCAAGGGACTCTTAAGAGTCTTCTTCAACACGACAGTTTGAAAGCATCAGTTCTTCAATGCTCAGCCTTCTTTATGATCCAACTCTCACATCCGTACATGACTACTGTAAAAACCATAACTTTTACTATATGGACCTTTGTTGGCAAAGTAATGTTGGCTTTTTAACATGCTGTCTAGGTTAGTCATAGCTTTTCTTCCAAGAAACAAATGTCTTTTAATTTCATGGCTGCAGTCACCATCTGCAGTGATTTTGGAGCCGAAGAAAATAAAGTCTGTTACTGTTTCCATTGTTTCTCCATCCATTTGCCTTGAAGTGATGGCCCAGATGCCATGATCTTAATTCTTTAAATGTTGAGTTTTAGGGCAGTTTTTTCACTCTCCTCTTTCACTTTTATCAAGAGGTTCTTTAGCTCCTCTTCACTTTCTGCCACATGGGGGGTGTCACTCTGCATATGTGAGGTTATTGTTATTTCTCCTGGCAATCTTGATTCCAGCTTGTGCTTCATCCAGCCCAGCATTTCATGTGATATACTCTGCAAAGAGTCTGACGTGACTGAGTGACAAAGCACACACATACACACATAATCTGCATATAAGTTAAATAAGCAGGGTGACAATATACAGCCTTGATGTACTCCTTTCTCAATTTGGAACCAGTCTGTTGCCACATGTCCAGTCTAACTGTTGATTCTTGACCTGCACGCAGGTTTCTCAGGAAACAGGTCAGGTGGTCTGGTATTCCCATCTCTTGAAGAATTTTCCAGTTTGTTGTGATCCACACAGTCAAAGGCTTTAGCACAGTCAAGGAATCAGAAGTAGATGTTTTCCTGAAATTCTTTTGCTTTTTCTATGATCCAGGGAATGTTGGCAATTTGATTGCTGGTTCCTCTGCCTTTTCTAAATCTAGCTTGAACATCTAGAAGTTCTCGGTTCACGTACTGTTGAAGCCTGACTTGGAAAATTTTGAGCATTACTTTGCTAGTGTGTGAGATAAGTGCAATTGTGCAGTAGTTTGAACATTCTTTTTCATTGGCCTTCTTTGGGATTACAATGAAAACTGACCTTTTCCAGTCCTGTGGCCACTTCTGAGTTTTCCAAATTTACTGGCTTTTGGCTACAGTACTTTAACAGCATCATCTTTTAAGAATTTGAAATAACTCAGCTGGAATTCCTCACCTCCACTAGCTTTGTTCATAGTAATGCTTCCTAAAGCCCACTTGATTTCACATTCCAGGATGTCTGGCTCTAGGTGAGTGATCACACCATTGTGGTTATGTGGGTCATTAAGATCTCTTTTGTAGAGCCCTTCTGTGTATTCTTACCACCTCTTCTTACTATTGTCTGCTTCTGTTAGCTCCATACCATTTCTGTCCTTTATTGTGCCCATCTTTGCATGAAATGTTCCCTTGGTATCTCTAATTTTGTTGAAGAGATCTCTAGTCTTTCCCATTTTGTTGTTTTCCTCTATTTCTGTGCATTGTTTACTTAGGAAGGCTTTCTTATTTCTTCTTGCTATTCTTTGGAACTCTGCATTCAAATGGGTGTATCTTTCCTTTTCTCCTTTGCCTTTCTCTTCTCTTCTTTTCTCAGCTATTAGTAAGCCCTCCTCAGACAACCACTTTGCCTTTTGCATTTCTTTTTCTTGGTAATGGTTTTGATCACTGCTTCCTGTACAAGTCTCTGGGTGCAGAATTGTCCATGCTCAAATGGGGGAAGCACTGGACAAACTGGGAGATTTGGTCACCCTCTGTGGTGGACAGAAGTCCCTTCCTGCTGGATGAGGGACAACATCACACCATGAACATGGAAGCTTGTCTAAGCCAAGAAAATTCTGTTCATTCACACAATGCATGGCTTGCACAGTCTGGAATTTTTATGTACCTTTACCACAAAATGCCTTTAAAAATTATATCTGAGGATGGACTCTTCTTGAGCGCTAAAGATAAATACCAAGCCATGGAATGACAGGGAGGAAACATGAACACACTGACTAAGTGACAAAAACCCATCTGAAAAGGCTGCATACAGTAGGAGTCCAACTCTAGGACTTTCTGGAAAAGGCAAAACTATGAAGACAGTTAAAAAAAACATTCAGTCATTGCCAGGGGTTGGGAAGTGGGAGGGATGAACAGGTTCAGCATGGGGATTTTTTTGGGTAGTAAAGCTACTCTTCATGATACTGCAATAATGAATATATTACAGATACATGATGGATATTGTAAAGATGGCTACACATCACTGTACATTTGTCCAAACCCACAGGCTTCAGCATTGAGAGTGAATCCTAATGTAAACCATGAAGTTGGGTGGTGATGATGTGCCCACAGAGGTTCATCTTTGGTAAAAAAAAAAAAAAAAAAAAAGCAGCACTTTGTGTGGGATCTTAATAATGGTGGGGGTAGGGGGTTGTGCATGTCCACAGACAGTGGTGGTGTGGAAAGCTCTGTACTTCCCTCTTAGTTTTGCTCTGAAAATAAACTGGCTGTAAACAAAGCCAGGGGACACACACACACACACAGAGGAACTCAAAGGTGACCACACGTTAGAAGAATACTGACCAGGAGAACAGCACACACAGCTGACAGAATTCGCAAATGCACTGAAGGTCCCTTCTGCATATTAACGCCCAGGTCACAGCGAACAGAAGTTTCAGTGAAGCATTCATCGTGTGTTAACAAAACAGTCACACAGCGGCCGCCACCAGCCAGTGAGAGGAAACACTAAATTCATTGACTGAAGTCAACATGCGGACAGAAAAGCACGCGGAAAGGGAAAAAGTGTAAGAAAGAAAAAGTCAATTCAGCCCAAACCAACGTCTGCAATCAGAGAGGAAGCTCCGCTGTCAGCAAAGTTGTTTTGGGGGTAGGAGCCCCTGGTCCGCCCCGTGGATCACACACGCAGGTCAGCACTGCCTTCTCAAGAGCTCGGCTCCTCAGAGGAAGATGAGCAACAGTTATTACACGCGCAGGTCCTCAGTGTCACACAGACGAGAGAAGGGTTTCAGCGAGAGATGGGCAGGCGCCGAACGGGTTCCTCTTTTTGAAGATTCACCCGTACATGCTGCTCTATGTGCTTGTTTGAAGACAGACTTTTTTCCCTTCCCTGTGCATAGATTTTATTCACATGTAACATACCAAACACGGCAGCGAGCATGGATGTCTGGCATTAAAGTCTGCTCTGACTTAGGAAGCTAAACGATTCTTCCTTCTGCTGCTCAGTCCTTCCAGAAAGTATCTTTGTCTAGCCTTTTGCTTTCAATTATTCTATGTACATAAACATCTTACATTTGTCTCTTACAAGCGTCAAATATTTGTTTCATATTTTCTCAATTTTTATTTCATTTACATTATTCTTATCCAGAGATTTTAGACTTTTATTTAAAATATAATTACTAGTAAATGAAAGCTCATATTTATGGTGTTCTTGCTTTTTTGATTAGCCAATGTTTTTACTGTCTCTTTAACAGCTTGTTTCTTTTCCCCAAAACTACAAAGATACCATTCTGTTGTCTTTTTACTTCTTTTATTTATATTGAGAATACTCCTATCAATCTTATATTTGCCCCTTTGAGAATAAAACTTCATTGCTTATGCTATCTGTAAGATTTCCCCCTGTTTTTCAGCAAATTTATTATAATGTGCCAGGCTGAGGTTTCTCTTGTATTATGCCAAATGTCTTGTAGAATTTCTTGAGGCTTTATCCTGATGCCTGTTGTTAACATTGGAAAATTCTTTATGATAATGTCTTCAAATATTAGTTATGTCCCATTTTCTCTTTCTCTGCTTCAATTTCAACTACACATGTATCTTCTGTACATTTTCTTCTGCTTCAGGTTGAATATTTTCTACTATTCAACCTTCCAGTTCAGGCCATATCTATTGAGTCCTTTATTTCAGATGTTGGTATTTTAAAATTCTTAACACTTCCATTTGATTTGTTGTTATGAATTCCAGCTTTCTGGAAAAATTATTGATCATTTTATTTATATTCTGACATATATAAAACATAATTAATTATCAGAGTTCCTTAGTGACAACTACACTATTTATATGTCCTTTTCTTTTTCTATTGTCTGTCTCTTGGTTTTGAATCATTGAGGGTTATTTCCAGACACTTTGGTTGAATGCTAGACTTGGTAATAAGCCATCGTAGAAGCTGTGCTTTTATCTTCTTCCTTGGAAAATTTAATTTTCTTCTGGCAGTGAGAGTAACCACCTTGATTCAGTCAGTCTTTGGAAGGACTTCAGGCTTCTTTTCAAGGTTGCTGATTTCTCACTGCTTACGCCCTCTTCTGCCACAATTCAGAGACGACAAGTTTATATAATTACACACGGCATCAACGAGTCACATGAATTTCACCTCTTCCACATTCCTTTCACCATTTCCTGCTTTTTGTCTATATCTTCTGAGTATCTCCTGTCAACATCACTGAAGTAGCCTCCTAAGTTATCCTCCTGGTTCTGGTACCACTTCCACCCCCCGGTCCCGACACTTGATTTAATTTTAAGTGTCTTAAAATGCAATTATCTTGTAGAAAATTTTCACACATTGAAAAGATGTATAATGCCAAATTAATTACTTTAGAAAAATCTGAGTGCAAATACTTTGAATTTATTTTATTTCTATACTGGACTTCATTTTAATGCAGTTTTATGTTGGTCTGCAGATGCATATAAAACCAAATAAGCCTGTACACTGCTATACTACAAAGTTCCTTCAATCAAAATTAAATTAAGATGATGTGAATTACTTTAGTTTTAGAATTTAATGCTGATACTTAAGTGATTGCTGTGTTTATGAAAATTATTGTAAATGGCTTGGTACAATCATTTAATTTTAAATTAATTATTTAGTACATTTGCCAATTACTTAACCATTCAGAAAGTATTTTATGTTTTTTTTTTAAATTTTACAAAATTATTTTCTAATTATTTAAAACAAAATACTTCCCTTTTTATTCCTCTTTTTCTCCTCCAGAAGTATTTTACTTTGCTAGTACCGACAGAAATATATGTTTAAAATAAAGAAGCAAATATTATTACCCTCTGCAACTGTTTGTTGAAAACAGGATTTTTTTTTCTTTGAGCAATTTATAATTGAAAAGTAAAATAAATGCTAGTTTTGGTAAAATACTTTAATAGCCATCACAACACATAAGCTATAACTTTTCTTTAAAACAGCTTTATTTTATCCAAAATTGACCTTCTAGTATATATAATATGTATATATATACACATTATATATATATATATATATATATAATTTAATTAAACTTAAAAATAAGATTATTCTAACTAACCACCAGAATATTCAACTTCTTTATTAGGAAACTATATTAAAATTGTCTTTTGGGGAAAAAGCCATCATATTGGAGGTGTCTAGCTGCCAACCACCCTTTCCTTCCATCTCGGAATTCTTAACCTGTTGCTCCAGTCATATTGGTATTTTTAACAATTCTCTAAAAATATCAGCACTTCTAGGCCTCCTGGATTTTGGTAAATATTGAAATCACTGCCCAGAGTGCCTATGCTCCCTGGATAGGAACCAGGAATTCTTATAGACTTTGAAGATTCTCACTTCACATTTGTTAACTCCCTTAGGTGAGGCAGGTTTTTTTTTTTTTTCTTCCCCAGGTCATTGTAGAATAGTACACTGCAGACACTTCACAAATGTATCACAGGCATCTATTAATACTTCCTCTTTCTCCTTCCAAATTCTAAACTTTGAGTGCAAGTTTATGTCACCTGACCTTTTTAACCCCCAGACTCTTGCACATAAAATGCGCCATTGCTTTAAATAACTGCATACATGAAAAAAATATAAATGAATCCCTATTAAAATTTATTAAATATCTTCATATTTAAATTTCATAGGAATATCTCCCACTAATGATTTAAATCTTCATTTGATCTTAGCATACCAAGGACCTGGCATCTGAGGTTCTGCTGAAGCTGTGCCTTTAATTTACCCTGTGATTTTAGCTTCATTATCTTACATCTATGTCAGTTTCTTCATCCGGGAAATGATTGCATGAAATTATCTTAGAGGGGTCTTTTAGACCTAAACTTTTCTTGTCTCCTTGATAGAGTTCAGCCCTGGTGGAGCCGTGGTGACCTCAGTAGTCTGACAGGCCCCTGTGCAACAGGATCAGTGCTGACCTGAAAGACTTATGGAGAAATCAGAAGTTTCTTTGAATATCAGTCCCAGCATATTGAATCTAACTAACCCAAAAGGAAGAAAATGACTTTTGATTGTGTGTTTGTTCCTTTCCTACAACCAGGGTGCACTGCTATCAAGAGAACGGCTAAATTCTTTCACATGAAAAGGAGTCATTGTTCTTTTAACTTCACTGATGGCTCAGATGGTAAACAATGTCTGCAACGTGGGAGACCTGGGTTCTATCCCTGGGTCAGGAAGATCCCTTGGAAAAGGGAATGACGACCCACTGTAGTATTCTTGCCTAGAGAATTCCATGGCCAGAGAAACCTGGGCCCTGGCGGGCTACAATCCATAAGTTGCAAAGAACTGGACACAGCTGAGTGAGTAACATTCTCATGATACGATAAAGGACTTCTCTGGTGGCTCAGATGGTAAAGAATCTGCCTGCAAGGCAGGAGACCCAGGTTCAATCCCTGGGTTGGAAAGATCCCTTGGAGAAGGGAATAGCTACCCATTCCAGTATTCTTACCTGGATAATTCCACAGACAGAGGAGGCTGATAGCCTACGGTCTATGCAGCTACAATGAGTCAATTAACACATGTGGAAATAATTTCACAATGCTTTGTTTGCTGCTAATATTACAGTGTATATGAAAGTCGTCTCATTTCTGGACAGGTCTTTTTGGCCCAAGTTGAAAGAGTCAACATTTCTACCCTCATATATTAATACATGAAATATATTTTCTGGAAAGGAAACTACAATTCCTTTCCAGCAGATGAAAACAGTATGCTGCTGCTGCTGCTAAGTCACTTCAGTCGTGTCCGACTCTGTGCGATCCCATAGACGGCAGCTGACCAGGCTCCCCCGTCCCTGGGATTCTCCAGGCAAGAACACTGGAGTGGGTTGCCATTTCCTTCTCTAATGCATGAAAGTGAAAAGTGAAAGTGAAGTCGCTCAGTCGTGTCCAACTCTTAGAGACCCCGTGGATTGCAGCCCACCAGGCTCCTCTGTCCATGGGATTTTCCAGGCAAGAGTACTGGAGTGGGGTGCCATTGCCTTCTCTGTTCACTCAGCACTGCACCATACAATTCCCATGTCATGTGGAATTTGTAGTTTGTTTCTTGATACTGATGAATAGAACTTCCTTGTATGACTAAGGTATATTTATTTACTCACCTATCCAAGGACATTTATGTTGTTTACAATTTGGCAATTAGGAATACAGTTAACTCTATTCATGCATGGCAAATTTTATTTCTTTATGATAAATCCCACCTAGGAGTGGGATTGCAGGATTATATGATAAATAAATATTTAACTATATGAAACTGCCAACGTGTTTTCCAGAATGGCTGTACCATTTCACATCCCCACTTGCAGTCTCAAAGAACACATAGTGTGTAATTGTATTTATGTGATATTCTCAAGAAGACAAAGTTTAATGAGGGAGAACAGATCAGGGGGTCAAGGTGTAAGGTGGGAGAAGGTGTGACTGCAGAGAGACAGCACAGTGTTGAGAAGTGACAAACCCCTTTTGTATCCTGACTTTGCTGGTTTATTTATATGTATAGATCTGTACTCCAAAAAAAGTCTATTCTACTGTATATTCATTAAAGAAATAATTTGCTCAAACCTAGAGATTAAAACAATAAATCTGAGCTAACTTCCCTGAGGTCTAGGAGACATGGGTTCAATCCCTGGTCAGGGAAGATTTCGTAGCTGCAGGACAACTAAGCCCAAGTACTGCAACTACTGAGCCCATGCACCTAGAGCCTGTGCTCCACAACAAGAGAAGCTGCTACAAAGAGAAGCCCGCACACCACAACTAGGGAGGAGCCCCAGCCTGCAGAAACCAGAGAAAGCTTGTGCGCAGCAACGGGGACCCAGCGCAGCCAACACTAACTAAACAAAAAATAATAAAAATTACAAAACAAAACAAAACTCTGAGCATGCCACAAAGCTATCAAAACATGAATCTGATGCAAAGTAACACCTGGAACACATCACACCTGCAACGTACTGCCAGGTACCTGAAAGGAAAGGGTTGTGGGGAGCCTTTACAAGTAAACGTTACAAGTTACAACCTGGCCTAAAAACTGACCTGTTTTGAAGCTTTTGCAGTTTTTTAACATCAATAAATTTCAGAAGATCTGGATAAAGTATAGGAAATACAGAGCAATTTAAAATATACATTGTAGTTGACTGTTTGCCTTGATTGGGTTGATACAATGTGTGCCAGAGATAAATGGGGAGAAGCTAAGACACAGTGCATGGTCTACGTAGCATCTGACAAGAACCTCCCTCCCTCCAGGATGGAGTAAAATGCCTTCAGGGAGAGTCAGAGATGCCCTGATGCAAATCCTCAGAAAAGGAGGCAGAGTGTATCACAAGTTGACATCATCATTAAACAAACGAGGAAGAGGGGATGTAACTCCGGTCTTGGAACCATACATTTGTACTCTGAGGTTCAGTTCAGTTCAGTTCAGTTCAGTCACTCAGTCGTTTTTGACTCTTTGTGACCCCATGGACTGCAGCACAGCAGGCCTCCCTGTCCATCACCAACTCCCGGAGTTTACTCAAACTCATGTTCACTGAATCAGTGATGCCATCCAACCATCTCATCCTCTGTCGTCCCCTTCTCTTCCCACCTTCAATCTTTCCCCACATCAGGGTCTTTCAAATGAGTCAGTTTTTTGCATTAGGTGGCCAAAGTACTGGAGTCTCAGCTTCAGCATCAATCCTTCCAATGGATATTCAGGACTGATTTCTTTTAGGATGGACAGGTGGCACATCATTGAGAGCCTTTCTGATCAGATCCTGAGGGCAAATCCGCCTGAAGGCAGCCCTGATCAGAGTTCCAGGTTCTCCAACTCACAGCATCCCTCTGGCTCCTCACACAGGGGACCTACAGGTAACGTGTCTACTTACATGATATATACCAGAACAGGAAGAGGAAATGTCAATGACTCCAGTATTCTTGCTGAGATAATCCCTTGGGCATAGGAGCCTGGCGGGCTACAGTGCATGGGGCCGCAAAGAATTGGACATGACCGAGTGACTGAGCCCAGTCCAACAGTAGAACAGAGGCTGGGAGTGGGAGAGTGGCAGGACTCTGGCTTTTACATCAAATTAACTTTAGAAAGTCATTTTAGGCTTTGGTCTTATAGAATAGATATTCAGATTACTATTATATGTGAAGTTAAATCTGGGGATTGACAGTATGTATGCTGAAGTTGTTAAAATCTCCCCACTGGCACCTATGTGAAATTAGAACAAGCTTTTCGTTGACTTTGACTCTTGCACAGGCAAGCTCCACCCTCTGAGGATGCAGCTGGTATCCCTCTTGTGATGTCAGGCGGACCAGCACCACCTGTGTGGGGGGTGGTAAAGGGCCTGGTAACCACAGGTGTCCAGGGCCAGCCTCCCACTCCCCAAGTGCCTGGGCTCCCTTTTCTGAGGAAAGACACAGAGGCAGGAGAACCTACGAGAGAGACCACCACACCAGTGGCCCGACCCATGAAGATTCTGTCTCTGTAAATCTGAGACTGAGACTCCCCTCCCCTCCCAGAGATGGGGTGGGGGGGACAAGGCATGAGCTGGAGGAGGGGGCAGCGACTAGAGTGAGCTCCACGGGCACAAGCCAACCAAGTGGAGCAGGGCAATGCCATAGAGCAGGGGTCCTCAGCCTCCGGGGCCTAAGGCCTGCTAATCTGGGGTGGAGTTCATGTAATGATGACAAAATAAAGTGGGCAATAAATGCAATGCAATAGAGTCATCCCCAGAATATCCCCCATCCTGGTCCATGGAAAACTTGTCTTCCACAAAAACCTGTCCCTGGGGCCAAAAAGGTTGGGGGCCGCTGTCTTACAGGCCCTGATAACGAGCCCATCACCGGAACCCAGCCTGCACATGTTGGCCAAGAGCTGCGTGTTAAGTCTAACCAGGGAGACTGCCTGCTGAAATAAGAGGTTTATGTAATTTCTAGTACATCACAACACGATAGACAAAACAGCCAGGGTCTGCTCATCACATTAAGAGCTGAGAAAACCACAACTTGAATGAGAAAAGACAAACAACAGACATCACCTGAAATGAATCAGGTGTTGAAATTACCTGACAAGGATTTTAAAGCAGCCATGGTGTAAATGCTTCAATCATTTACAAACTCTCTGCAATCAAATGCAAAACAGAATATTCAGCAAAGAAACAGAAGTTATTAAAAAGACCCAACTGGAAATTATAGGACTGAAAAATACAGTAGTGAAAAATATAATAATAGACAATAAAATAAAAGTAGCCAGAGGGGCTTATAGTAGACAGAATGGATATGCATGCTGACATGAGAACTTGAAAAAGGATGGCAGGATCCCTTTCATTGACTCCACAGAGGAGACAGAGTGGAAGCAAAGTGAACAGAACACTAGCAACCTGTGGACAAAACCCAAAGGTTCAGCGTCTCATCATTCCAATCCCACAAGGAGAGAAGAGAGAGCGGGACTGAAAGAGAATTTAAAGCAATAATTGCTGGAAGCGCCCCAAATCTGGGGAAACATATAACCTACAGTTCTAAGAAACCAAGTGAACCTCAAACAGGATAAACTCCAATGAATCCACGTTAAGACACATTTAATTAAACTTTTGAAAACCAAAGATGAAGACCAAAATCTTGAAAACAGCCAGAGAGAAGTGACTCATTGCTTATAAATACCCCTAGGTGTGTCAGTGGATTTCCTAACAACCCTGGAGGCCAGGGTATAGAATTTCTTGGTCACAAGACTGAGGGTCCAGACAGATTCAGTGAATGACAGTCCAGATCTCTTCCTTCTTCCTGTTAGTAAATTTCACATCCAAAGGCAGTTCTGAGCACCACATAATTCATTACTTTAAGGCAGAGATAATAACTACAACAATATAACATCTTCTCTTCGCTTCATACTTTTAGCCTTTCTCAAACAATTTTTCATTAGCTGTTTCATTTTGCACTTGAATGCTTTTGGGTTGCAAAGTCAGCATGAGATGGGGAGCCATGCTTGCTGCCCTTGAGGTGCAGGCCCCTCGTGTTTTTTTGTTTGTCTTCTTTTACTTTTTATTTATTTCCTTTTAGCAGTGCTGGGGCTTCTTCGCTATGGGGGCTACTGTCCAGTTGCAGCGTGGGCTTCTCACTGAAGTGGTTCCTCTTGTGGAGTGTGGGCTCTCGTGCAGGCTAAGTATCAGTAGCTGCAGCTCCTGGGTTCTAGAGCTGACTGATGAATCCTGGCGAAGAGATCCGTAGCTCTGCAGGATAACAGTGCAGCAAGGAGGGCATGCATTTCCAGCTTCTTAGAGAAAACTGCTGCAGTGAGTCAATGCTGTAGCTGTAACTGTCAGAACAGCTGGGACAGGACTCAGGCTGGACCCTGAGTCTGGACCCCAAATGAGCTGGGACAGGCTTTGCTCGGTCTCCCACAGGCACTGCCGTTGGGCTGTGTTTCCTTGGGGCCGATGGCTTCTCCTCCTTCATAGGAAGGTTCCCCAGAGACATGGCCCCGAAAGGCCCAGGTCAGCTTGCTCTCCCAGACACCCCAGAACAGGTAAAATCCCAAACCTAAAATACAGGTGTCCAGGGGTCCGGCTACCTCCCCACTGACAGGGCTGTTGGAACAGAGAACGTAGGTTCTCTGACTCTCCTCGGGGTGGTGTTGAAGGTTGGAAAGTCTCCGAACTTCTCCACCTGCAGTTCACCTCCCCATGCCCACCAAAGCCTACTTTTACCCACCTCCGTGTCCTACAACATCTGAATTTCAATAAATACTTCTCCAAGAACTCAAGGAAGAAAGATTCCCCATAAGAGATGGAGGAAGGAAAGCTAGCAATGGATGGAATCCACACGAAGAATAGAGCGTTTAGGATTTGAGTCTGATCTGCAGTCCTATACAAATCCATGCTCAAAGTCAACACCATTATGAGAAAGACTATATGAAGAAAAAGTTTTGATCATGAGGTTCCAGAGTTCTAAGAATCTAAGGAGTGTAATTCTTATCTAATATAGGGTTTTGCCTAGAGAGAATTTAGGTAGCTACCTTTATGTGCTTACTCTTTTTTTTAATATAAATTTATTTTAATTGGAGGCTAATTACTTTACAATATTGTATTGGTTTTGCCATACATCAACATGAATCTGCCACGGGTGTACATGTGTTCCCCATCCTGAATCCCCCTCCCACCTCTCTCCCCATACCATCCCTCTGGGTCATCCCAGTGAACGAGCCCTGAGCATCCTGTATCATGCATCGAACCTGGACTAGCGATTCGTTATGTGCTTACTCTTAATGTAAATTGCTCAGGCTTTTCTCCAAAGCATTGAGATGTACTGTGACTGACTTCTCTAATAATGTCCAAAGATACATAGACACACACATCAGTTTTCAGTGTCTGCTTTGTTATAGCTGTTTTGAAGTCTTTTAATAAAAAAGTGAATTTTGCCCCTTCACCCAGCACTTGCAGACAACAGGAGAGGTAGGTTGTTACAGTCACACAAGAGATGGAGTCACTTCTAGGAACAAAAACCAATGTAAGAACAGAGGATGAAGCAGCCACAAGAAACAACAAACAATAGAGTGAGAAAGACTAGAAATCCCTTTATGAATTTGGAACATTTCATGTAAGGATAGGCACGATAAAGGACAGAAGTGGTAAGGATCTAATAGAAGCAGAAGAGATTAAGAAGAGGTGGCAAGAAAACACAGAAAAATATACAAAAGTCTCAATGACCCAGATAACCACAATTGTGTGATCACTCACCTAGAGCCAGACATCCTGGAGTGTGAAGTCAAATGGGCCTTAGGAAGTATTACAATGAATAAAGCTAGTGGATGTGATGGAATTATAGCTGAGCTAATACAAATCCTAAAAGATGGAGTTTTAAAGTGATGCACTTTATATGTCAGCAAATTTGGAAAACTCAGCAGTGGCCACAGGACTGAAAAAGGTCAGTTTTAATTCCAAGCCAAAGAAAGGCAATGCCAAAGAATGTTCAAATTACTATACAATTATGCTCATTTCACATGCTAGCAAGGTAATGCTAAAAATCTTTTAAGCTTGGCTTTAGGAGTACCTGGATTGAGAACTTCCAGATGTGCTAGCTGGATTTAGAAAAGGCAGAAGAATGAGAGACCAAATTGCCATCATTTATTGGATCATAGAAAAAGCAAGGGAATTCCAGGAAGATATCTACTTCTGCTTCACTAGGCTAAACCTTTGTGTGGATCACAACAAACTGTAGAAAATTCTTGAAGACATGGGAATATCAGACCACCTGACCTGCCTTCTGAGAAACCTGTATGCAGGACAAGAAGCAATAGTTAGACCAGACATGGAAAAACAGAATAGGGAATAGAGAACTTCAAGGCTGTATATTGTCACCCTGTTTATTTAACATACATGCAGAGGACATCATGTGAAATTCTGGGCTGGATGAACCTCAAGCTGGAATCAAGATTGCCGGGAAAAATACCAACAATCTCAGATATGCAGATGATACCATTCTAGTGGCAGAAAGTGAAGAGGAACTAAAGAGCTTCTTGATGAGGGTGGAAGAGGCAAATGAAAAAGTTGATTTGAAAGTCAATATTCAAAAAACTAATGGCATCTGGTCCAATCACTTCATGGCAAATAGATGGGGGAAAAGTGAAAACAGTGACAGATTTTATTTTCTTAGGCTCAAAATCACTACACACAATGACCACAGTCATGAAATTAAAAGATGATTGCTCTTTGGAGGGGAAAGTATGACAAACCTAGAAAGGATATTAAAAAACAAAGACATCACTTTGCCGACAAAGGCAAATCTATGGTTTTTCCAGTGGTCATGTACACAGGTAAGAACTGGACTGAAAAGAAGGCTGAGCACCCAAGCACTGATGCTTTAGAATTGTGATGCTGGAGAAAACTCCTTAGAGTTCTCTGGACTGCAAGGAGATCAAACCAGTCAATCCTAAAGGAAATCAACCCTAAATCTTCATTGGAAGGACAGATGCTGAAGCTGAAGCTCCAATCCTTTGGCCACCTGATGTGAAGACCTGACTCACTGGAAAAAGACCCTGATACTTGGAAAGATTGAGGGCAGGAAGAAAAGGGGATGACAGAGGATGAGATGGTTGGATGGCATCACCAACTCCATGGACATGAGTTAGAGCAAGCTCTGGGAGATGGTGAAGGACAGGGAAGCCTGGCATGCTGCAGTGCATGGGGTTGCAAAGAGTTGGACAGGACTTAGGGACTGAACAGCAACAAAGTCTCCTTACTGGTTAATAGAAGAGTAGTGACGAGTACTCAGGCAGAGACAATACTGCTTGCTCACAGATTTCCCTGATACTAACTATCCCTCCCCTAGACAGATGGGCACTTACAACCTGTCATCTATGTCTATAATCCTCAGAACATCCTGAAATGAATGCCATTTCCCAGGCACTGGCTGCTAGTAATTGCAAAGGCCAGAGGAAAGTCTTGAAGAACCATGTCTCTGGATACAGTTCTGCAAATTACATTTGAGAAAGTTATCAATATGTATTGTTGAAGACGTCTCAAGAGAGATTTGCTTAGTGAGTTAATTTGAAGTCAGTCATTCTGTAAAAGGAACCTGAATAAATGCATCCATCTCTTGGGAAGACTCGGCTATTGAAAGAGTTCCCCTAATATTCAGTTTTTCTCCTTTTGGGCCAAGAAACTTGAGAAAATAAAAAGCCATTAACAGAAATTAGGCTTTTGAAAACTATATTTAGGATGAGCCAGTTAGGCTCTCTCACTTCTGAATTTCTCCTTAAAATTAAGATCTGAATAGAATTCATTCCTCAGCCCCGCTAAAAATGGGAATGTATAAAATCTTGAGCCCAACATAGTATACATCAGATACCCATAAGAAAAGGTTCTTAACCCAAATTTTATTTGAAATATGTATCAGGAGATTCAGTGATTCAATATACTTTCTGGTATATAACCATCTGAGTGTCGCTGCCATTTCCAATTAGATTTTAAACTCTATGGTAGGAATCCTGTATGTCAGGTCTGACATATTAGTGCTCAAAAATATTTTTTGATGTATCCCCTAACATAACCAGTTTATCTGAAGACACCAGCTGTGATTCTCCCATTCATTCTTTTTCTGTAATTGTGTATACTGAGGAAATACATCAGTGGCTTTGCCTTTCTCTACTACAAATGATTAAATGCCCAACTGATCTTTGTTACATTATGTTTCCCAAAGGGCATCTCACTTTGATTCAGTTGACTATTTAGTTTTTCATTTATAGATTTGAGCTATTGGGAGGAGGTTCTAATAACATTTATGTCAACGTAACACATAGCTTGCTGTTGCTCTCCTAACAACAAATAGCATGGAAAACAATGGGTGCACGGCCACAGATCTTTAATGGCAACCTAAGGGACTTTATACGGCATCACTTGGCCACATTTATATTTTGCATTTAGTTGAAAACTTTTCTCATTTGTTTTAATGACACCCCTTCTTAAATTAGACGCTATGGTAATAATGAAGCTATCTCGTGTGCGGATTGTATTTCTTTCCTCTCCAGTGTGTTCACAGGCATTATTTCATTTTGCTCCTTACCACAGGCAGGAAACGTTTATTATACATATTTTATAGCCATGAAGACACAGGTACAGAGTGGGTCACAGATGGTTAAGAGCAAAGCGTGGGCCGGAAACTCCATCTCTGGCACCCTGGCCCCATCGTTATGCACTGACTTGGTGTCCAGAAGTGCCTCTCCAGACCCATGCCAGGCTGTGTGCCTGCCATCAACATGGCAGACTGCAAACATATAGATGTCCAGGCCTTATCCTGCAGAAATCCAATTTTTATAAATGAATGCAATGTGGGGTAGTCATTGAGCAAAAAAAAAAAAAAAAAACTATTTGTTAACAGTGTGAGGAAATAAGGACCTTCGTATACTGTGGTGGAAGAAAATCTATATAGAACTTTTCCTGAAGGCACATGAAACAGTATGACTATTTGTACAAAGTAGTTTATTGCATGGAGAAGGCAATGCCACCCTACTCCAGTACTTTTGCCTGGAAAATCCCATGGGTGGGGGAGCCTGGTAGGCTGTACTCCATGGGGTCGCTAGGAGTCGGACACGATTGAGCGACTTCTCTTTCACTTTTCACTTTCATGCATTGGAGAAGGAAATGGCAACCCACTCTAGTGTTCTTGCCTGGAGAGTCCCAGGGACGGGGGTGCCTGGTGGGCTGCCATCTCTGCGGGCGCAAAGAGTCAGACACGACTGAAGCGACTTAGCAGCAGCAGTTTATTGCATAGCTTCTTAGGAAGGGGAAATTATGGGAGGGATGGGGAAAAGCCAAAGGTTATCAATGATAAGGAATACAGACACGGTCAGGATCACTAAGTCTGAACACCTGCTGGAGCAGACACCAGGTTTGCGAATTGGGGTAAGTCTAAGCCTCGGTTTCATCATTTGTATGATGAAGACAGTATTAACCCCTAACTTATAGGATTAAGGTGAAGGCCAAAGAAGATATATATTAGCACAGTGCATGGTACACAAGATGTTCTCAATAAATGCCATGAGATCACTACTGTTATTATTATAATCATAATCATAGGCCATGGGCCAGTAACATGAAACATGATTTTAATTGTTAGTAGTAGTAGTTACAAAACATGAGATAAAGTTATGTACTGACAGGAAAGTACGTCCAAGACACAACAAAGGAGAAGAGATTGTCCCCAGAGCCATCAGCATTCAGGCTTATTAATTTTAAAGGTATGGACAGACATTCAGCTGCAGAACTTTTTTTACAACATGAATCACCTCATAAGTAACTCGTAAATAAGAGAGTAAGTGGGCATCACAGCCACTACTGCTCCCCTTTTGTCATTGTTTCCTAGCTGAAGCTATCAGGGGTAAGCTTTCTCTCAAATAAACAGAAAACCTCAGCCATGAATAAGCAGATTAAGAGAAAAAAGGTGAAAATCCTGCAGAATGACTTTCATTCGTGAAAGCAATTTCTGGTTTAGGTGTCTGCAGAGTCCCCACAGGAAGCTGTCTGTGTAGGTTGCAAGCGCAGAGGAAGGGGCTGTTGAGACATTTCCGGCTGTGCTGAAGATACTGAGTCAAGATGCCCCCAGGATCACGGCTTTAATTCTGAAAGAACAAGTCTGCTAAAAACTACCCAGACTCGCCTCACGGCCCTGAATCTGCAAGAGGCTGAAAGCATCCAGAGTGAAAGGTGCAAACCCCTCTGTGAGTGCAGACCCCTCTGTGAGTCCAGCTGCAGAGGAGCTGGTGCAGGGACTCTGCTGCTGTACCTGGCAGGGCTGCTTCTGAATCCCCCAGGACTCTGGGTTGGGAGGAGGACCACGGACATGCAGGGTGTTAGCCCCACTCTTCTCCCCACCATCTCTGCTACAGTTAGTATGCAGCTCTACAGAATGCAAGGCTTTGGAAGACACATGGCCTCATTGTAGAAAATATTTGTACTTCCCCAAACATGGATAATGGAATAAGTGGAGGGAGATTGACAGGGAGGAGCTGAGTTGAGAAACTTATCACCTCTACTTTCTGCTTTCCAATATATTCTAAATTTTTGCCATATTCTTAATGATTTGAAATAAATAGAAAAACATTGACAGAGATATTAATAGAACATAATGATGAGTTAATTCTCACATAAATCAGAGTTTGACACCACTAATGTAGCCACATGTGGCATCTATTAAACTTCTGATTGGGAATGGAAAGTCTGACCAGGATCTCCAGTCAACACCCATGTCTGCACAGACACCTCCCCATCCCAGGAAAGAAAAAAAACAAGGGAAGATGTACTCACACATACAAGACGGTCCTGGTGTCCCCTACTTTTCCAGCATCGCCCACGGTTAGGGTGTCATAGCCTCTTTCTAGCTCAAACTCCTCAAAGGCAAGCTTGATGACCTGAATCAAACACAAGACAGAATTACTTAGCATAATGGGAACTCCCTGGGACCTTGCATACTGCATATATCCAGTTGTTCCATAATGCCATTGTTATTTCAAATAATATCAAGTTGCTTTTTAAAATAATGATTATATACATTTGAGAGCCCCTGATTATAGGATTCTATGGAACTCAAAATTGCTATCACTCCAGAGATATTATCAGGTTTAAAAATGAAATCAACCCATATTATATGTTAAGCCCATTAAGTATTTATTCTCATATTTATAGTGTTCAGAATCACCAAAGGTTAAGTCAGTATAAGCAAAATAAATGGAAACTGCAGTTAATGAGATCTATTTAGAGGATAATTGGAACACCAAAAAATAAACATTTTCAGTGTGATGTCCACAGATTCCATGTAATTACTCATATTTACATATGAAAAAGACCTTCTGAGGCTGGAAAATTGTCCTCTACATTTACCTTGCAAAGCCTTGTCTTTTTTAAAATAAAGAACACTTTGGGTGCTCAACATCATCTAGACAAGACCAGGTTGCGTCTGATGCGTGGATGTGGTATAACACTATGCACGTCTTTCAGTAGAGCACATATCCTTTTCTCCTGATAAAAGTAATTCTTGCTTTGTTGACCGAAATTGTGATTAAGGGGAAAGAGTGTCTGGGATGTCAAAAAGTTAGGCTAGAGCCCTAGATGACAAGGAGAAATAGATTGATGATGGAACTATATGATAGATAGATACATAGATAGAGACACTAGATAATCTGTAATAGATAAAAAGGAAAGGAAGAAGATATCACTGATGAAAGAGAGAGATGAATAGATAGGTAAAAGAGATCAGTAAATGGAGATGATGGCAGTAGAAATACATGAAGAGATAGATGGATAGATGATAGAGATGGTAGATAGATAGACATAGGTAGGTAGGCAGGTAGTTAGAGTAACAAATGAGGTACATAGCTAACTGAAGACAGTGAGAGAGAATGGCAAATACAGAAGCCATTAACAGTGTAAATACACTTTGATGAGATTTATTTAACAGTAACTCTGAAACTCTGGAATCTTGTACAAAACATCAAATGCTTATTTATTAAACCTGAGGTCTAAGTGGCACCAGGGAGGAAGGCAGACTTTGGACTACTATCCGATTTGATGTTGCTTTTCTGAGCAGGCTCTAACCAGGTGCTTTCCTGAGCAATGCTAATATGGGATGCATTAATTTTGCTATTTGAAATTCTTACTAAAATTAGTTGTATAGCCATTATAATTTATTTTAAAAATCTACTCTTTCAAATTGCAATGTTTGTCTGAATACATTATTTTAGCAATCTAATTTGAAACAGGTGTAGGGATTGATGGCTGTTGTTTATGAAGCCCAGCAACCAAGGATGGTTTTACTTCATTTTTTGTCTTTCCATGCGCTGATTTATAAATGTCCATGGTCTAACAAGATAGAATAAAATGATTGAAGATTCACACATCCTGGAGGTTCCCATTACCCTTTTTGACACACTGATTCTGTGTTGACTTGTCTAACAGCCTGCAGTGAAACAATGATAATCCATTCAAGCCTGAGGGTCATGCTTGGCTGATTTTTAATGTCACAGATGTGAGTCTCACCACATAAATGTGTTTTTATTTTGGGTGTAAAAAGGATCATTCTTTAATTCTTTTAAGCCAAAGCAAAGGGTGTCGGAGACGTTTTTGTCAGGGTTTAGTCTTGACAATCAGCCTCTACTGAGAGTCAAAGGACAATCTTTATGCCATTGCTGCTGCTGCTGCTGCTAAGTTGCTTCAGTCATGTCCAACTCTGTGTGACCCCATAGATGGCAGCCCACCAGGCTTCCCCGTCCCTGGGATTCTCCAGGAAAGAACACTGGAGTGGGTTGCCATTTCCTTCTCCAATGCATGAAAGTTAAAAGTGAAAGTGAAGTCACTCAGTCGTGTCCAACTCTTTGCGACCCCATGGACTGCAGCCTACCAGGATCATCCACCCATGGGATTCTCCAGTCAAGAGTACTGGAGTGGGTTGCCACTGCCCTAGTTTTTTATAAAGTATGGCATTCTATAAATATATCTGGGAGCAAAACAAAATATACATCTGGAATGAAAGTTGCTGTCATTTCTCAGTCAGTGATGAGTGATGTGATTAACAGAATTCATTTTTGTAAACAAAATTTTTGTGTATTTAAGGAGTATAGCATGAGGATTTGATGTCCACACATATAGTACATGACCGCTACTATAGTCAGGCTAATAAACCTGTCTCCTCACTTAGTCATCACTTGCATGTAAAGTAAAAGCACCTTAAATCCATTCTCTTAGCATATGTCCAATGACCAATACAGTATTATTGTCTACAGCCACCATGCTGCCCATAAGATCTCCAGATTTATCCCCACCTCCACATTCCTAGTCACCACGGTTCGAATCTACTTCTATGAATTTTTTAAAAAATGTATTTAATTGGAGGCCAATTACTTTAAAATATTGTATTGGTTTTGCCATATATTGACATAAGTCCGCCATGAGTGTACATGTGTTCCCCATACTGAACCCCCCTCCCACCTCCCTCCCCATGTCATCCCTCTGGGTCATCCCAGTGCACCAGCCCTGAGCATCCTGTATGATGCATCAAACCTGGACTGGCGATTCGTTTCACATATGATAATACACATATTTCAATGCCATTCTCCCAAATCATCCCACCCTCTCCCTCTCCCACAGAGTCCAAAGACTGTTCTATACATCTGTGTCTCTTTTGCTATCTCGCATACAGGGTTATCGTTACCATCTTTCTAAATTCCATATATATGCATTAGTATACTGTACTGGTGTTATTCTTTCTGGCTTACTTCACTCTGTATAATAGGCTCCAGATTCATCCAACTCATTAGAAATGATTCAAATGTATTCTTTTTAATGGCTGAGTAATACTCCATTGTGTATATGTATCACAATTTTCTTATCCATTAGTTTGCTGACAGACATCTAGGTTGCTTCCATATCCTGGCTATTACAGACAGTGCTGCGATGAACATTGGGGTACACATGTCTCTTTCAATTCTGGTTTCCTCGGTGTGTATGCCCAGAAGTAGGATTGCTGGGTTGTATGGCAGTTCAGGCTGGTTTTAGAAAAGGAAGAGGAACCAGAGACCAAATTGCCAACATCCACTGGATCATGGAAAAAGCAAGAGAGTTCCAGAAAACATCTATTTCTGCTTTATTGACTATGCCAAAGCCTTTGACTGTGTGGATCACAATAAACTGTGAAAAATTCTGAAAGAGATGAGAAAACCAGACAACCTGACCTGCCTCTTGAGAAACCTATATGCAGGTCAGGAAGCAACAATTAGAACTGGACATGAAACAACAGACTGGTTACAAATAGGAAAAGGAGTATGTCAAGGCTGTATATTGTCACACTGCCTATTTAACTTGTATGCAGAGTACATCATGAGAAACGCTGGTCTGGAAGAAGCACAAGCTGGGATCAAGATTGCAGGGAGAAATATCAATAACCTCAGATATGCAGATGACACCACCCTTATGGCAGAAAGTGAAGAGGAACTAAAAAGCCTCTTGATGAAAGTGAAAGAGGAAAGAGTGAAAAAGTTGGCTTAAAGCTCAACATTCAGAAAACTAAGATCATGGCATCTGGTCCCATCACTTCATGGGAAATAGATGGGGAAACAGTGGAAACAGTGTCAGACTTTGTTTTTCTTGGGCTCCAAAATCACTGAAGATGGTGATTACAGCCATGAAATTGAAACTGAAAGACACTTCCTCCTTAGAAGGAAAGTTATGACCAACCTAGATAGCATATTCAAAAGCAGAGACATTACTTTGCCAACAAAGGTCCACCTAGGCAAGGCCATGGTTTTTCCAGTGGTCATGTATGGATGTGCGAGTTGGATTGTGAAGAAATCTGAGCACCGAAGAATTGATGTTTTTGAACTGTGGTGTTGGAAAAGACTCTTGAGAGTTCCTTGGACTGCAAGGAGATCCAACCAGTCCATTCTAAAGGACATCAGCCCTGGGTGTTCTTTGGAAGGACTGATGCTAAAGCTGAAACTCCAATACTTTGACCACCTGATGTGAAGAGTTGACTCATTGGAAAAGACTCTGATGCTGGGAGGGATTGGGGGCAGGAGGAGAAGGTGACGACAGAGGATGAGATGGCTGGATGGCATCACCAACTCGATGCACATGAGTTTGAGTGAACTCTGGGAGTTGGTGATGGACAGGGAGGCCTGGCGTACTGCAATTCATGGGGTCACAAAGAGTCGGACACGACTGTGTGACTGAACTGAACTGATGGCAGTTCTATTTCCACTTTTTTAAGGAATCTCCACACTGTTCTCCATAGTGGCTGTACTAGTTTTCATTCCCACCAACTGCGTAAGAGGGTTCCCTTTTCTCCACACCCTCTCCAGCATTTATTGCTTGTAGACTTTCGGATAGCAGCCATTCTGACTGGCGTGAAATGGTCCCTCATTGTGGTTTTGATTTGCATTTCTCTGATAATGATGTTGAGCATCTTTTCATGTGTTTGTTAGCCATCTGTATGTCTTCTTTGGAGAAATGTCTGTTTAATTCTTTGGCCCATTTTTTGATTGGATCATTTATTTTTCTGGAATTGAGCTGCAGGAGTTGCTTGTATATTTCTGAGATTAATTCTTTGTCCGTTGCTTCATCTGCTATTATTTTCTCCCATTCTGAAGGCTGTCTTTTCACCTTGCTTATAGTTTCCTTTGTTGTGCAGAAGTTTTTAAGTTTAATTAGGTCCCATTTGTTTATTTTTGCTTTTATTTCCAATATTCTGGGAGGTGGGTAATAGAGGATCCTGTTGTGATTTATGTCGGAGAGTGTTTTGCCTATGTTCTCCTCTAGGAGTTTTATAGTTTCTGGTCTTATGTTTCGATCTTTAATCCATTTTGAGTTTATTTTTGTGTATGGTGTTGGAAAGTGTTCTAGTTTCATTCTTTTAAAAGTGGTTGACCAGTTTTCCCAGCACCACTTGTTAAAGAGATTGTCTTTTCTCTATTATATATTCTTGCCTCCTTTGTCAAAGATAAGGTATCCATATGTGTGTGGATTTATCTCTGGGCTTTCTATTTTGTTCCATTGATCTATATTTCTGTCTTTGTTCCAGTACCATACTGTCTTGATGACTGTGGCTTTGTAAGTAGAGCCTGAAGTCAGGCAGGTTGATTCCTCCAGTTCCATTCTTCTTTCTCAAGATTGCTTTGGCTATTTGAGGTATTTTGTATTTCCATACAAGTTGTGAAATTATTTGTTCTAGCTCTGTGAAAAATACCATTGGTAGCTTGATAAGGATTGCATTGAATCTATAAATTGCTTTGGGTAGTATATTCATTTTCACTATATTGATTCTTCCCGTCCATGGACATGGTATATTTCTCCATCTATTAGTGTTCTCTTCGATTTCTTTCACCAGTGTTTTATAGTCTTTTATATATAGGTCTTTTCTTTCCTTAGGTAGATATACTCCTAAGTATTTTATTCTTTTCATTGCAATGGTGAATGGAATTGTTTCCTTAATATCTTTCTATTTTCTCACTATTAGTGTATAGAAATGCAAGGGATTTCTGTGTGTTGATTTTATATCCTGCCACTTTACTATATTCATTGATTAGCTCTAGTAATTTTCTGGTGGAGGCTTTAGGGTTTTCCATGTAGAGGATCATGTCATCTGCAAACAGTGAGTTTTACTTCTTTTCTAATTTGGATTCCTTTTATTTCTTTTTCTGCTCTGATTGCTGTGGCCAAAACTTCCAAAACTATGTTGAATAGTAGTAGTGAGAGTGGGCACCCTTCTTTTCTTCCTGACTTTAGGGGAAATGCTTTCCTTTTTTCACCATTGAGGATAATGTTTGCTGTGGGTTTGTCGTACATAGCTTTTATTATATTGAGGTATGTTCCGTCTATTCCTGCTTTCTGGAGGACTTTTATCATAAATGGATGTTGAATTTTTTCAAAGGCTTTCTCTGCATCTATTGAGATAATCATATGGCTTTTATTTTTCAATTTGTTAATGCGGTGTATTACATTGATTGATTTGCAGATATTGAAGAATCCTTGCATCCCTGGAATCATGATGTATGATCTTTTTAATGTGTTGTTGGATTCTGATTGCCAGAATTTTGTTGAGGATTTTTGCATCTATGTTCATCAGTGATATTGGCCTGTAGTTTTCTTTTTTCATGTGGCATCTTTGTCAGGTTTTGGTATTAGGGTGATGGTGGCCTCATAGAATGAGTTTGGAAGTTTACTTTCCTTTGCAATTTTCTGGAAGAGTTTGAGTAGGATAGGTGTTAGCTCTTCTCTAAATTTTTGGTAGAATTCAGCTCTAAGCCGTCTGGACCTGGGCTTTTGTTTGCTGGAAGATTTCTGATTACAGTTTGAATTTCCGTGCTTGTGATGGGTCTGTTAAGATTTTCTATTTCTTCCTGGTTCAGTTTTGGAAAGTTGTACTTTTCTAAAAATTTGTCCATTTCTTCCAAGTTGTCCATTTTATTGGCATAAAATGTTTTATAGTAGTCTCCTATGATCCTTTGTATTTCTGTGTTGTCTGTTGTGATCTCTCCATTTTCATTTATAATTTTATTGATTTTTCTCCCTTTGTTTCTTGATGAGTCTGGCTAGTGGTTTGTCAATTTTATTTATCCTTTCAAAGAACCAGATTTTTTCCCCTTAGCACTGCTTTTACAGTGTCCCACAGGTTTTGGGTTGTTGTGTTTTCATTTTCATTCATTTCTATCCATATTTTGACTTTTTTGATTTTTTTCCTATGATTTGTTCTTTATTCAGCAGCGTGTTGTTCAGCCTTCATATGTTGGAATTTTTAATAGATTTTCCTGTAATTGTGATCTAATCTTACTGAATTGTGGTCAGAAAATATGCTTGGAATGATTTCAATTTTTTTGAATTTACTAAGGCTAGATTTATGGCCCGGGATGTGATCTATCCTGGAAAAGGTTCCATGTGCACTTGAGAAAAAGGTGAAATTCATTGTTTTGGGGTGAAATGTCCTATAGATATCAATTAGGTCTAACTGGTCTATTGTATCATTTAAAGTTTGTGTTTCCTTGTTAATTTTCTGTTTAGTTGATCTATCCATAGGTGTGAGTGGGGTATTAAAGTCTCCCACTATTATTGTGTTATTGTTAATTTCCCCTTTCATACTTGTTAGCATTTGTCTTACATATTGTGGTGCTCCTATGTTGGGTGCATATATATTTATAATTGTTATATCTTCTTCTTGGATTGATCCTTTGATCATTATGTAGTGTCCTTCTTTGTCTCTTCACAGCCTTTGTTTTAAAGTCTATTTTATCTGATATGAGTATTGCTACTGCTGCTTTCTTTTGGTCTCTATTTGCGTGGAATATCTTTTTCCAGCCCTTAACTTTCAATCTGTATGTGTCCCTTGTTTCGAGGTGGATCTCTTGTAGACAACATATATACGGGTCTTGTTTTTGTATCCATTCAGCCAGTCTTTGTCTTTTGGTTGAGGCATTCAACCCATTTACATTTAAGGTAATTATTGATAAGTATGATCCCTTTGCCATTTACTTTATTGTTTTGGGTTCGAGTTTATACACCCTTTCTGTGTTTCCTGTCTAGAGAAGATCCTTTAGCATTTGTTGGAGAGCTGGTTTGGTGGTGCTGAATTCTCAGCTTTTGTTTGTCTGTAAAGCTTTTGATTTCTCCTTCATATTTGAATGAGATCCTTGCTGGGTACAGTAATCTGGGCTGTACGTTATTTTCTTTCATCACTTTAAGTATGTCCTGCCATTCCCTTCTGGCCTGAAGACTTTCTATTGAAAGATCAGCTGTTATCCTTATGGGAATCCCTTTGTGTGTTATTTGTTGTTTTTCCCTTGCTGCTTTTAATATTTGTTCTTTGTGTTTGATCTTTGTTAATTTGATTAATATGTGTCTTCGGGTATTTCACCTTGGGTTTATCCTGTTTGGGACTCTCTGGGTTTCTTGGACTTGGGTGATTATTTCCTTCACTTTTTAGGGGAGTTTTCAACTATTATCTCCTCAAGTATTTTCTCATGGTCTTTCTTTTTGTCTTCTTCTTCTTGGACTCCTATGATTTGGATGTTGGGGCATTCGACATTGTCCCAGAGGTCTCTGAGATTTTCCTCATTTCTTTTAATTTGTTTTTTTTTTCCCCCTCTCTGTTTCATTAATTTCTACTATTCTATCTTCTACCTCACTTATCCTATCTTCTGACTCCATTATTCTACTGTTGGTTCCCTCCAGACTGTTTCTGATCTCATTTATTGCATTATTCATTATATATTGACTCTTTTTTATTTCTTCTAGGTCCTTGTTAATCCTTTCTTGCATCTTCTCAATCCTTTTCTCCAGGCTATTTATCTGTAACTCCATTTTGTTTTTAAGATTTTGGATAATTTTCACTATCATTATTCGGAATTCTTTACCAGGTAGATTCCCTATCTCTTCCTCTTTTGTTTGGGTTGGTGGGCATTTATCCTGTTCCTTTACCTTCTGGGTGTTTCTCTGCCTCTTCATCTTGCTTATATTGCTGTGTTTGGGGTGGCCTTTCTGTATTCTGGCAGTTTGTGGAGTTCTCTTTATTGTGGTGTTTCCTCACTGTGGGTGGGGTTGGACGGGTAGATTGTCAAGGTTTCCTGTTTAGGGAAGCTTGTGTCAGTGTTCTGGTGGGTGGAGCTAGATTTCTTCTCTCTGGAGTGCAATGAAGTGTCCAATAATGAGTTATGAGGTGTCAATGGGTTTGGAGTGACTTTGGGCAAACAGTATATTGAAGCTTAGGGCTGTATTCCTGTGTTGGTGGAGAATTTGTGTGGTATGTCTTGCTCTGGAACTTGTTGGCCCTTGGGTGGTGCTTGATTTCAGTGTAGGTATGGGGGCGTTTGATGAGCTCCTATTGATGAATGTTCCCTGGAGTCAGGAGTTCTCTGGTATTCTCAGGATTTGGACTTAAGCCTCCTGCCTCTGGTTTTCAGTCTTATTCTTACAGTAGCCTCAAGACTTCTCCATCTGTCACTTCCAAGGTGGTTCCCTCTGTTTTAGCTTCTGTTTGCTGGTCTCTTCAGTGTCTGATTTTCTCCCTGACACAAGGGGGGGCGGTGGTGGACACTTTTTTAAGGCTCACTTGTTCAGTTGTGCTGTGGGGAGGGAGGGACACTGCCAACAAATAACACTGGTGTGTGCTCGCAGTGTCTCAGCCACACTGGGTTTGTCCCCACTCATGGTGCATGTGCCCTCCCTGCCCACACTGCTCAGGCTCTAGGTTGCTCTGCCAGCAACTGTCTGAGGCTGGCCCTGGGCTGCATGCATCTCCCAGGTATAAGCCCCTCAGGTTCAGGCACTCGGGTAGTGTTCAGAGGAGCAGACTCAGTTGGGCTTGCGTTTTGTGCCCTTCCCAGGTCCGAGCAGCTTGTGTGACCAGGTGTTTGGCGAGTGCTGTCGCTGTGACTTAGCACCTCCCGCATCCCTGCCACTCTGTTTTCTGGGTGTACAACCGGCACACCTTCTCAGGTGGATGTCAACCGTCCAGAGCCCTAAAGAGTCTTGGTGAGCAATGAAGCCTGCTTGCAGTTTGGTAGATACTGCCTTGCTGGGGCTGTGATTGCCTCCTTCTGGCTCTGGCTACCCTCGCCTGCCTGTCTCCAGTGGGGGATGGGCCAGTCTGCAGCCAGCTAGCTCTAGTCAGTCCTTTGTTCTGTGAGTGGGTCTGGCGGTGTCTTAGGTTAGGGCTTTTCACTTTTTCGTGGGGTAGCTATCCCACAGTCTGCTTTGCTATCTCAAGTTAGTTCCTTCAGACTGCCCTCGGGGCATTTGGGCTTGGTCCTTACTCTAAGCAATGCAGCCCACATCTCCCTGTCCAGCCCCCGCTTGCTAGTGGGGAATGCGGGCATCTGCCCTGCTTCTCTGCTGGGAGTTACCGTTGGGCACATAATCTGTGGGTTTTAATTATTTATTTATTTTTCCTCCCAGTTATGTTGCCCTCTGAGGTTCCAAGGCTCGCCACAGACTCGGCAGCGAGAGTGTTTCCTGGTGTTTGGAAACCTCTCTTTTTTAAGACTCCCTTCCCGGGACAGATCTCTATCCCTACCTCTTTTGTCTCTCTTTTTATCTTTTATATTTTTTCCTATCTCCTTTTGAAGACAATGGGCTGCTCTTCTGGGTGCCTCATGTCCTCTGCTGGCATTCAGAAGTTGTTTTGTGGAATTTAGTCAGCGTTCAAATGTTCTTTTGATGAATTTGGGGGGGAGAAAGTGGTCTCCCCGTCCTATTCCTCCGCCATCTTAGGACCACCTCCTGTGAATTTTTTTAGATTTCACGTATACATGAGATCATGTAGCGTTTCCTTTCTGTGTATGGCTTAATATTCCATTGCATGCATGTATATATGGTGGCAGTGATTGAGTGGCTCAGCTGAGTCCGATTCTTGTGACCCCATGTGCTGTAGCCTGCCAAGCTCTCCTGTCCATGGAATTTCCAAGGCAGGAATAGTGGAGTGGATTGCCATTTCCTTCTCCAGGAGATCTTGTAAATCCATGGATTGAACCCACGTCTCCTGCATTGCAGGCAGATTCATTACTGCTGAGCCACCAGCAGTACACACACAGACACACCACATTTTCTTCACTCATCCATCTATGGACACTTAGGTTGTGTCTGTGTTTTGGCTGTTGTAAATAGTGCTGCCTGATGTTTTAAAGTGTGAATGATTCAGTGGCATTTAGTTCCAAATGTTTCCTTTAGCTTCGTACACGCACACAAGCACACACACACATGAATCACTAGGCTTCCTCATCAAAAGTTATATTTTTTATGTGCCTTTGGTTTCAGTGTCCTCTTTAAACTATATTTAAACTTTTTAGAATGACATGTTTCTGCCAGAAATTGTGATGATAGGAAGAGATACAGAATAAGAGAACAATTTTACAATTTTCTGAGATGTACAACAGCACAAAATAAATAAGCAAAAAGTCCCTACATCTTGGAAGAAGCTAACTCATAATCACCTTAATGAATGACTGTAGGGTTGAAATCAACAAGGTAAGGAATGATAAAGGGGAAGGGGAAGGAAACTGATAAAAAGAAGGCTTAATGATCTGAAGTTGAACGGTCAACTTCAAGTCATTTCGCAGAAGAAAGACTTTTCAAACTATGAATTTCCTCCAAAATAATATAACCCTATATCTGGAAATTGCTAACGTGCTTGCCAAAAGCAATTTATTTCACATTTTCAAGGGAAATTCACACTTTCTTAGGAGCTAAAAATTATGAAATAATTGCTAACAAGTTTTAAGGTTTTTAGCCTGGGGTACTGAGGACCAAGCATAGGAAAATTGAAAAAGTATTAACTAATTATAAAGAGACAGTCCTGTCCAAATGCATGCAGCACAGGGCCTGGGTAAATGCACACTGGTGTTTCCCACAGAAAAGTACATAAAATGTTTCATATCTGCAAATTACACATGGCAGTGGTCAATGATATGTAGTATGAAATTACTAAGATTTGGTTGCAACCTAGAAAGAAAAGTGCTTTGAAAGAAACAATTTAGGAAAAAAAAAATTTTCTAGGATAGCCTTGCTTTATATTTAGCCCCACATACAAGCACTAAATGTCCATTTAAAATTAGAGTTCAATGCACTGTTAATAAAAAGAGACCTATAATAATATGGCAGGACTAGTGGTAAAGAATCTGCCTCCAAGTGCAGGAGATGCAAGAGACGTGGGTTTGATCTCTGGGTTGGGAAGATTACCCTGGAGCAGGAACTGGCAACCCACTGCAGTATTCTTGCCAGAGAAATTCCATGGACAGAGGAACATGGAGGGCTACAGTCTATGGGCCGCAAACAGTCAGATATGACTGAGCACATTATACTTATTTCAAATGTAGCTGCAATATTATTAACCTGTGCTACCAAGAGTCAAATTAACCAGGGAACCAGAGGCAGAAAAGAGAAACACTCAAACAGGCAGGACAACATGCAATTTCTCCATCCACAGATGTCTGGTCATATCATCACATCACAAGAACACAAGGGGCATGCCATATGGATCCCAGAATCTCCCACGTGGTTCTGTCCTCTAGAACTTTGCTGATTTCCAGCCTAAAGGCCAGCACTTCCCTGGTTGCTCAGATGGTAAAGACTGCATCCCTGCCTGCAATGAGAGGGAGCCAGTTTTGATCTCTGGGTCAGGAAGACCCCCTGGAGTAAGCAAGCAGCAACTCCCTCCAGAATTCTCGCCTGGAATTTCGTGGACAGAGGAGCCATGGCGGTCGCAGAGTCAAACATGACTGAAGCAAGTTAGCACATAAACAAAAACAAAACGCACCCTGAAGGCCATCCTCTGTCAATTCCCTTCTGTCAGCAGTAACTGGAAATAAATTACTTTCACTCTCTCTGTGATGCACCTATGGGGACCTTCATCCCTGACATCAGGCCTCCTGAGGATCTGGGTGCTGAGGATCAAAAGTAGGATGCAGCCACGTGTGTGAATTGTGTAGTGGTACAGCAGGCACTGGATTAGCAATAGCTGTGTCATCACCACCTTCATTGGCTTCTATCCTAGGAAACTCCTCACGTCCACCAGGCCAGGCCACATTCTGCCACCAACTTGAGGATTGTATTATTTCAAACCTCACAAGTCTTTATAACCAAGGAAAACCCTGGCTCTCTTCATTCTGACTTAGCAATTCCTAATACCAATTTTTTCCAAAAAAGGAATCCTCTGTCATTTTATTTCTAGACACATGTTTCCAACTACACACCTCCCTTTTCATTTCAGTAGAATTGTGCTTCTCCTAAGAAGCTTGTCTTGGAAAAATACTTAGACACAATACTACGGATTCTCAAGAATTAAAGTCAGATCCACAACATTTCAGAAAAAGAAGTGAATTGGGTGTTGGATGAAGATGACAGGGACTAATATTGTAAAGAAAATCCTCAAGCAAAAATCATCAAAATGTCAATAAAACTGTCAGAGACAGAGTATACTTACAGTGCAACAAAGACTAACCAGCTCACCTGAGAGACTAAACAAACTCCAAAGCAGTGATGGAGGCATGTTAAAGCAGTTTACTGAGTAAAATAAGAGAACAAACTAGTGAGATCGCTGCATGAGTTTCATTAATTCTGGAAATGAAGCAACCAGAGAACCACAAGCAGTGTTTGGGAGATTATTGAAATGCATTCCCAGGTGGATGAAAGAAGACAGCATAGTTATTAAACATGAGAGACTGGGAATTTGAGAGTCACAATACAATAACTGCTATAGAATAAATCAGAGGGTTATTAGATGTGGTAAAATGCAGAATTAACATTTACAGAATGTTAAAATCTATCCACGCAGGATATGTGGAATAACTTAGCTGGAAATTTGAAGGACTAAAAGATGAAAGGATTGCAAGAGAAACATACAGATCCATAGATAAAGGCAGAAAATATGGGAGTTTATGAAAAATAACTGGAATGAAGGGGCAAAATCAATAACTAGAAAAATAACAGAAGGCACATTTTTTATAGCTGGGTACTGATGAAAATAGATCTAAAAAAATGGTACATTATGGCCCTGCTTAAACAAAATAAATCAAAATAGGAATATATCATCTCATAGAAGTATTCAAGAAATCTAAGAGTTCCATAGAGTAACACAGAAGAATTTCAAGAAATGCCAATCAAAGTTAGTTTTGTTTATCTCTGACAAATAAAACCCTAGAGATGATGGATCAAGATTATAAGTCCCAGATAAAAAGAAAAAAATATGTCTTTTTTAGCATGTTTATTTAGTGAAGAAGTTATTTTGTGTAGGAAAGAAAAGAAAATATTTTTTCTTAAATGTTTCTGGTATTTTACTAACATACTGCTTACCTCCAACTTGGCTGAAAGATACTTCAAAGAACAGAATTAATTTTAAATAGTTATCTAAATGGTATTTTACTTAACTGTGAAAAGAATTAGCTAAAGAATATTTTTTAAAGTCCTCTTTTTAAAATATATTTATTTTAATTGGAGACCAATTACTTTACAATATTGTGGTGGTTTTTGCCATCCATTGACATGAATCAGTCATGGGTGTACATGTGTTCCCCATCCTGAGACCCCCTCCCGCCTCTCTCCCCATCCCATCCCTCAGGGTCACCCTAGTGCAGCAGCCCTGAGCATCCTGTCTCATGCATTGAACCTGGACTGGTGATCTGTTTCACATATGATAATATACATGTTTCAATGCTATTCTCTCAAATCATCGCACCCTCGCCTTCTCCCACAGAGTCCAACAGTCTGTTCTATACATCTGTGTCTCTTTTACTGTCTCGCATATAGGGTTATCATGGCCATCTTTCTAAATTCCATATATAAAGAATTCCATATATAAAGAGTGGTTAAGAATCTGTCGGCTAATACAGGAGACACAGGTTTGATCCTTGGTCCTGGAACTAAGATCCCATATGCTGCAGGGCAACAAAGCCTGTTTACCACAGCTACTGAGTCCACACGCTCTAGAGCCCATGTTCCGCAACAAGAGAAGCCACTACAGTGAGACGCCCACACACAACTGGGGAGCAGCCCCCGCTGGCTGCAAGTAGAGAGAGCCCGTACATGGCAACAAAGACTTGGAAGTCAAGACAGAGCCAGTGTGTCAAAAAGGGCAAGGGGAGCACATAGCCAAAATAAAGTAACTAATTAAGAAAAATAAATGACGTTATATAGAAAGGAAAGGGTTGAGTTGATAAAAATAAAGACATGTACATTTATTTCTACATATTGAGTAACAGAGTTAGACAAAGAATCAAGCAACCTATTTACTTTCGGGATTGAGCCCCAGATGCCAGAGGTGGCTTCCCGAGGTGGCTCATTAGTGATACAGCCATTATAATTTATTTTAAAAAATCTACTCTTCAAACTGCAGTGTTTGTCTGAATATATTACTTTAGCAATCTAATTTGAAACAGGTGTAGAAATTGGGAGCTGCTGCAAACCAATATCAACATTGCTTATGAAGCCCAGCATCCAAGGATGGTTTCATTTAAATTTTTGTCTTTCTCATGGGTCAATTTATAAATGTCCATGGTCCAGCAAGAAAGAAAGGGGGAAAAAAAAAAACTAACTAAAGAATCATATGACCTGGAGGTTCCCATCAGCATTTTGACATCCTGACTCTGTCTTGACTTCTATAACAGCCTGCAGTGAAGCAATGTGAATCCATTCAGGCCTGAGGGCCAGAGTTGGCCAATTTGTAAAAAAGTGGAAATGAGGCAGCCACCCAACCTTATGTCAAGCTTGCAGGGAGATGTTGCCACCTGAACATCAGTGGACTAGGTTCTACTGTTATAGTTATCTATCATGGATGCTAGCAACATAGCTTTGGTGAGGCCATTTAAATGCCTCCATATCATGGTCACCCACTTCTGTTTCGTGAAGGCAAAGGAAGCTTAAGAGAGCTTGGGATTTACGAAGTAAACAGGAGGTAGAGGGTTCTACACATGTGTTAAGAGAAGAAGGTGAAAACAGGAAAATACTGACACTCTCAATGTATGGGATGAGGGGAATGGATGGCCTTAGTCCTGCTTCAATCAAGCCCTACAAAGCGATGGTTTACACAGACATTTTACATGGTTCATTCACTCATTTTTAATTCATCTTCAGTTATGTCTATAAATATCTCCTGTCCTGGAAGGAAAACTCTAGAAATATACAAATTCCATCAAGAAAAAAAAATAGGTCAGGTAGAAATAGCTAATGATGAATATGAATTAATACTTCAAACTATGACACTTAAGAGTGATCTATTATTTGACCCCAAATTTGTACCTTGATATAAAAGACAGGATTTCCCCTCCTTTAGGTCTTTTGTGTCTAATTGTTCTCTCTTTGCTCCTGGACTGTACATAGTTCGCCTCTTACTAGAAAGTTCTCTCTTGAGTCCTGGGAGTGGCTGTCCCTCCTACAGGGATCCAATTTGAGTATTTTTTCTCAAGGGTCTTTTTTGACCCTGTGAATACCATCCTTACACTGTTCACTAGCAGTCATGCTTATTACCTAGTATTCTTCCTCTCAAAGTCTCTTCACATTATCTGAGTTTTCTTTTTTACCTATCAATGGAGAAGGCAATGGCACCCCACTCCAGTACTCTTGCCTGGAAAATCCTATGGATGGAGGAGCCTGGAAGGCTGCAGTCCATGGGGTCGCTGAGGGTCGGACACGACTGAGCAACTTCACTTTCACTCTTCACTTTCATGCATTGGAGAAGGAAATGGCAATCCACTCCAGTGTTCTTGCCTGGAGAATCCCAGGGACAGGGGAGTCTGGTGGGCTGCCGTCAGACACGACTGAAGTGACTTAGTAGCAGCAGCAGCATCTGTCTGTGTATCTACCTATGTATCTGTCTATCTATGTATCCATCTATCTGTGTATCTGTCTATGTATCTATGTATCCATCTATGTATGTATGTATGTATTCATCTGTCATCTATCTGCTCATTTCCTGTCTTTCCAATTAGAATGAAAAATCTAAGAAAACAGGAGTCATTTTGATTTCCTTTTTTTAACTACTGGGTTCAGCACTGTATGTGCATAAATATTTGCTGAATCAATACACTTATCTTTCCCAGGTATACCATTTAACCTAAAAAACCTGGGACTATCACATATACACAGGGTTTAACTTTAGACTCTAAAGCTAGTCAAAGGTTGATGGCCTCACGTTAGCATAAACCAAAATAGCTCCAAAGTTGTACGAAGCAAAACCAAGTTGATGCCCTTCAGAATAAGGGGAAAAAATTATACTCACAAATATCTGTAACATTCCAGCATGCCTGAGGATTCTAGAAATTTTTCTTTTTTTATATGGAATTATTCATTAAGGGTAAGAATGGTTTATTTTATGGGCATACTCACCCTCACCTATTCCATCCCTAAGAACTGCTAGCTAGTAAACTACTTATTCAGGAATTAGATTTTAATCATTAAATTCATAAGATTTCACCAGTGGTTCAACTTCTCAGTTTTACTAAAACAAAACAAAACAAAACAAAACAAAACAAAAGAATGGTTCTTGTCATGTCACTTTTTTCAACTAGTAGAATAAAGGCTGCTTTTGATTTTGATACTAGAAGAGTCTTTCTGACATTTTATTCTACAGCAAAACTTGGGCAACAATTTTTTCTAGCTACCAAACATGCATAGAAAATCTACTACATTTCAAATCTACTTAAACATCCCACATCTGTATATTTATTTCAGAAAATATTTTGAACAATGCTTACACATTATTTGGCCTATAGCTACCCATACAAAAATGGACTAATTAAGAACAAAAAAGCTTATTTCTGTGGTCATAGATGAATGGTAAATTTACTGGGGTTCTTCCAAAATATGCTTTCTAGGGATTGTAAATGACGTAGGAAGAGGCTCACTGGTGGTCAGAAGAGGTCCTGAACCTCCTCTGGCCTTGAATTTTGGTTTTGTAGTTTACTAGCTGTATGATTTGTGTAAGTAAATTCAGTTATGCATGTTTCCCTTTCCTTATCTACATGACATGCAGAATAATATCACAATGGGATTATTGTAGGGAAGAAAGAAATGAACATGCATACAACACCTGAAATAGTATGTGATGCATACTACACATTCGATAGGTTTCAGTTAGCTCTAATTCAAACATGTGCCTTGCTCTTGGGCTGGGCTTTATCAACAGTCTGGTAATTGCTCACTCTCCTTTCATTCAAATTATCCATCATATACATCCTTAACAGTCCATTATAGTTTTGTTCTGTAAACAAATTTGAACTGTTCTTTTATTGAAAATGTTCACTGTCTCTCTCCAGAATCCATGAAGTTTAAATTATCTTGTAGCATGTTTCTCAAAACACAGTCCACAGACCCCCTACATCAATAACTTCTGTGTAATTAATTAGTGATATTAAAAATTCAGATTCTTAGAACCCAGAAACGCTGATGTAGAGGGAATTCTGGTATAAAAATATACCAAAATGCTGCATGGCTATCAATGGATTATGGACCAGTGATTGATTCTCTTTTTTTTCTACTTTTTTGCACTCTTCCAATTTTCCTAAATGAATGTTGTGTGTGTGTGTGTGTGTATTCCTTTTAAATAAAAGAAAATCATATGAAATTTAATTATTTAATTTAGCCAGCAGCTGAGGATAGTTGCAAATTCTGGAGCTTAAACTATGCAGCTATAGATTAGCAACATGTAGAAAATGACTATTTAATTTTAGACATTTTAAATGCTATTGGATTGTAGATAGAAGATACCCAAGTGTATATGATTTTTTATCTGACAGCATGTAGAAATAATATTGTCTTTGTTAAATGTCATCAGTAGATTCAATTAAGAACACTGAAAAATGACTGAAAGGTAAGGATTAATGATTTCCATCAAGTAAAATGCACTATTCCATGTAAGAGTCAACTACAAGGCAATAGTACAACAGTTCAAAACAACTCAGAATTTGGAGTTAATGTAGGATGTCAAAAATGAAAGGAAGATACAAAAGGAACAAATGAGAAACAACTAACAATGCCCTATGCTGCTGCTGCTGCTATGTTGCTTCAGTCGTGTCAGACTCTGTGCGACCCCATAGATGGCAGCCCACCAGGCTCCCCCGTCCCTGGGATTCTCCAGGCAAGAACACTGGAGTGGGCTGCTATTTCCTTCTCCAATGCATGAAAGTGAAGTCGCTCAGGCGTGTCCAACTCCTAGCGACCCCATGGACTGCAGCCTACCAGGCTCCCCTGTCCATGGGATTTTCCAGGCGAGAGTACTGGAGTGGGGTGCCATTGCGTTCTCCGAACCATGCCCCATAGAACAGTTTAAATAAGTTGCTGCGTTTCTCAAACTCCAGCCAGGACTAGGGAACTGAGCACTTCATTGTGCCTTGTGTTTGCTGGAAATACTAATTAGAGGAGACTAGACACCATGCACATTCTAGATAGGTCGCTAGGAGTCGGACACGACTGAGCGACTTCACTTTCACTTTTCACTTTCATGCATTGGAGAAGGAAATGGCGACCCACTCCAGTGTTCTTGCCTGGAGAATCCCAGGGACGGGGGAGCCTGGTGGGCTGTCGTCTATGGGGTCGCACAGAGTCGGACACAACTGAAGTGACTTAGCAGCAGCAGCAGCAGACACCATGCACATTCTAGACAAGTCAACCTGAGAAATATAATTTAGATCTCCAGTTCTGCTAGTGACAATGCAACTGTAGTGCTTAAAAGGAATCCATAAAACACATAAAAGAATCATTAGTGAATTTCCTCATATTTTCCCTTTATTTTATTTCAAACTGAGAATATGGCAGTTTTAAATTGGAAGATAAACTATCTCCTTTAAACTATTGGCAAGCTAACCTTTATTTTTATTGCAACATTTAAAAAATCCTTTACAAACCAAAATTAGAGAATTGACTTTTGTGCTTTACTGTCCCCTGTGCAAATATTTGGGTGACTTAAAATTAAGAATAAAAGCATATATGTTTAACAAGATGACCATTCCTTAATTTTAAACACAATGATTACTTATCTCTGATGGGCAAAATTATCAACACTTTTTTTTTCTCTGCATATGGAAGTTATGTTTTATCAGTAATGGCTTCTCCTTAAAAAATAGCTGTGTCTTCTCATTCAATGACAGCTTGTCCTGCTTGCTATTTTTATGTACTTGTTGGAAAGAATGAGAACTGGATACTTATGATTGCCTCTAGTAGATATGTTTCCTTATTCAACCTCTTCAAAAATACTCTCAAGTCTTCTGAACTTTCTTCAGATCTTAAGTATCCTTATTTCTGGCAGAGGAGCTGATCATCAAGGACAAACAAACTTGTTCAATCTTTTATTTATTTTTTTTTATTTCCACTTAAATATTCTCTGTAGCTTTAATCTCCATGCATTTGGTTTTGTCTTTAAAACTGGCTATAACCCACTTGCTTTATTTTCAAATATGTTTAAATCCACCCAGAGTATGAGGGGTTAATACTCAGGGTGTGAAGAAAGTTCAGAATACTTAAGATACCTTCTGTGACCATTTCATAGCTAGAGGATGAGCAAGGCACACAAGCATTTAAAAGCAACAGTCAGAAAATGTAAATCAGAACCAAAATCATTCAACTACAGGTAAGCATGACTTATAGTTTCCTTTTGAGAAGTATAGGCATTTCTTGACCACACTTCCTATGCAAGTTATCTTTAATCATTTTATTTTTTAGTTGCCCAGTTCTCTGCTTGGAAACAGCAATGGGCTTCATCACCCCTTTTCCATGTAACACACAGCTGACATGTAACCCAGAATGGCACAATTCTACTTTGATATTTATGTATTAAAGTTAGGCAGAGCTAAAAGAATGATGAAAAGATATCTAATCTTCACAAGTTCCTCATCTGTGAAGTGTTGTAGGATTTTTAACAAAGAAGAAATGTGGAAACATAAGACAACTAGCACACAGCAGCTGCTCAGTAAGTAGTAACTCTGTTCAATGTGTTTCTGTTCTAAGTCTAGCAAGTATGTTTGTGCTCTCAGTCATGTCTGACTCTTTGTGACTCCATGGACTGTAGCATAGAATTGTCCTAAATTATGGTAATGTCTTATCCTAAGAGGGCTTCCCAGGTGGCTCAGTGATAAAGAACCCACCTGCCAATGCAGGAGATACAGGACACATGGGTTTGATCCTTGGGTCAGGAAGATCCCCTGGAGGATGCGTGCCAAGTCCCTTCAGTCATGTCTGACCTTTCTTGACCCTATAGATTGTAGCCAGCTAGGCTCCTCTGTCCATGGTGACCCTCCAGGCAAGAATACTGAAGTGAGTTGCTATGCCCTCCTCCAGGGGATTTTCCCAACCCAGGGATCGAACCTGCATCTATTATGTCTCCTTCATTGGCAGGTGGATTCTTTATTACTAGTGCCACCTGGAAAGCCCCAGGAGGAGGAAAGGGCAACCCACTCCAGTAGTCTTGTCTTGGAAATCCCATGGACAGAGGAGCCTGGTGGGTTATAGACCATGGGGGTCACAAAGAGTCAGACATGATTTAGCAACAGAGCATGCATGCTTATCCTGAGAAGAGTTTATCTTCCTATAAGTAAGACCACATTTTAATTATATTTCTAATATATTAATGCTGCTAGCAGAATTTTTAGAAATGTTTACAATGTCCATCTAATTTACTGAAAAATAAAATCTATAGTCCTGTGAAAGTACATTGAAAGAGGAAAGTGTTGAAAGGATAGAAGAAAATAGTCTTAAATTTCAAAGTTTTTCATCCAGTTTATTGTCACAAAAATAGCAGAAAGGGAAGTTGAGCAACTCTATTCTAATATTTTAATGATATTTTATGATATTTTTCAAAGTCATGTGACTAGTCTTCAGAGACTGTTACCCGTGACCTTGATAATGATAGGACAGTAGGAGCTCTTCCCGAAAAGTGGTAAACACAAACAACATTTGAAGCTTAGATACGTAAGGTTAGTTAAATTTCTGTGTTGCATAAGAACCCAAGCTACATGCTTCAGATAAGTGTGTAGGTAGATATAAAAATCATCTTTATTTTGCCTAGCATCTGGATTGAGTTGAAGGCATAGATGCCCTAGTTAGTTCTTGAGTGGTGAAATGAGTAACACACACACACACACACACACACACAACTATTAGCAATACAGTACATGAGTGATGACCTCTTCTCTCAAGTAAATAATTACAATAATGCTTCCAAGTATTCAAACTAACTTACTAGTGTTTTCTGTTTTAACTCCTTAAGTTAGAAGGCTTAACTTAGAAGACCATCTTCTAAGAAATAAATTACATGTCTTAGAGAAGACAAAGGTTCAGGCATCTAAACACATTGTGTGCTTTGGTATTTGTAGTCAGAGGTGCTGCAAATTTGAAAATGCCACATCTATCCAACTCAATGTCTTCACTCATAACCCTTATACTATAAGGAGGCCACAGTGTGGTTACATCTCTACAAGAAACTCTGCAATAACTGTGGTACCATCCACAAGAAAAAGACATGCAAGAAGGCAAAGTGGTTGTCTGAGGAGGTCTTACAAACAGCTGAGAAAAGAAGAGAGGCGAAAGGCAAAGGAGAAAGGGAAAGATATACCTATCTGAATGCAGACTTCCAGAAAATAGCAAGGGGAGATAAGAAAGCCGTCTTAAGTGAACAATGCAAAGAAATAGAGGAAAACAATACAATTGGAAAGACTAGAGATCTCTTCAAGAAAATTGGAGATACCAAGGGAATATTTCATGCAAAGATGGACAAAATAACAAATAGAAATGTCAAGGCCCTAACAGAAGATACTAAGAAGCAGAAGATACTAAGAAGAAGTGTCAAGAATACACAGAAGAACTGTACAAAAAAGGTCCTAATGACCCAGAGAACCACTATGGTGTGGTCACTCACCTAGAGCCAGACATCCTGGGGTATGATGTCAAGTGGGCCTTAGGTAGCATCACTACGAATAAAGCTAGTGGAGGTGATAGAATTCCAGCTGAGCTATTTCAAATTCCAAAGGATGATGCTGTGAAAGTGCTGAACTCAATATGCCAGCAAATTAGGAAAACTCAGCAATGGCCACAGACCTGGAAAAGGTCAATTTTCATTGTAATCACAAAGAAAGGCAAAGCCAAATTGCACTCCTTTCACATGCTAGCAAGGTAATGTTCAAAATCCTTCAAGCTAGGCTTCAGCAGTACATGAACTGAGAGTTTCCAAATATATAAGCTGGATTTAGAAAAGGCAAAGGAACTAGAGATCAAATTGCCAACATCCACTGAATCACAGAAAAAGGGAATTCCAGAAAACATCTACTTCTGCTTCCTTGAGTATGCTAAAACCTTTGATTGTGTGGATCACGACAAACTGTGGAAAATTCTTAAAGAGAAGGGAATACCTTACCTGAATTCTGAGAAACCTGTATGCAGGATGAGAAGCAAAAGTTAGAAACGGACATGGAACAACAGACTGGTTCAAATTGGGGAAGGACTATGTTAAGTCTGTATATTGTCACCCTGCTTATTTAACTTACATGCAGAGTACACCGTGTGACATGCTGGGCTGGATTAGTCACAAGCTGGAATCAAGATTACCAGGAGAAATATCAACAACCTCAGATATGCAGATGATAGCACTCTAATGGCAGAAAGTGAAGAAGAACTAAAGAGCCTCTTGATGAGGAGGGAGAGTGAAAAAGTTGGCTTAAAAATCAACATTCAGAAAACTAAGATCATGGCATCTGGTCCCATCACATCATGGCAAATAGATGGGGGGAAAGTGGAAACAGTGACCGAGTTTAATTTCTTGGGCTCTAAAATCACTGTGGATGGTGATTGCAGCCATGAGATTAAAAGATGTTTGCTCCTTGGAAAAAAAAGAAAAAAATATATCAAACCTAGACAGCATATTAAAAAGCAAAGACATCACTTTGCTGACAAAAGTTATTATTGTTCAGTCACTAAGTCATGTCCAACTCTTTGTGACCCCATGGACTACAACACACCAGGCTTCCCTGTTCTTCACTATCTCCTGGAGTTTGCCCAAACTCTTATCCATCAAGTCAGTGATGCCATCCTACCATCTCAGTGAACAACAACAATAATTATTTTTGCTTTACCCAAATTACTCTATCCTATTGTAGCATTTCATTCTCACTCAGAGTACAGGACATAGGATTTTGGAAGAGATGTTTTGATTAGAAATCCACATGTTTCCAACCTAGTTACAGAACTTAAGCCTCAGAAAGAGTAAGCCCCTTATAGTCAGGATTGCCCAGTTGTGGAAGGGAGCTCAGAAAGGCAGTGTAGTACACAAAACACACATACACACAGGCACATTCAAGACATGTGATTTCTAAGATGAAAACCAAATCACCCGTGTTTAGAGACTTCTCAAGTTATGCTATTAGTTTGCTTAACTTTGACAACTTCATTTTTATTTCAATATTATTATACTTAATAAACAAAAAGGATTTCCTGTCTAACAAAGGGAACTGCATTCAATATCTTGTAATAACCTATAATATAAAGAAATCTGAAGTTGTATACCCGAATCTAACACAATGTTATATCTTAACTATAGTTAAATAAAAATTATTGTGTTTATAAACCATTTTTGATAGAGTTAAAAAAAAAGAGTCAACTCAATATTGTTTAATGTAAAAATGTTCCTAAAATTATATGGCTGTGTACTCACTGTGTGCCCCAGGGAAATGACATTGTGTAACTATCAGCCATGCTTTTATTTCTAATCCAACCTATGAATGTTTCTGCTTGGCTTATGCTCTGCAGACTGTTAGAAGCTAACTAGAAAGAATATCTCTTTCTTGTTTGTTTTCTAACAAAACTTTACTAATAGATATTGATGTCTGATTTTCATATAGTGTCTGTGTATTATGCAATAGTCCGTCTTTTAATTGACTTACTGTTTAGGACCTTATTCTCTTTAGAGTGGTCAGTATAGTAATCTCCCAAATACCTCCTGTCCCCATACATGCACAGCCTCTCCCATTATTAACATCTCGACCAGATGGCACATTTATTATGATTGATGAACCTACACGGACATGTCATCATCACTAAGAGTCTGCAGTTTAAGTTTCCCTCTTGGTCTTGCACAGCCTATGGGTTTGGACAAACATATAGTGACATATATTCAACATGATGGTATCAAACAGAGTAGTGTCATTGCCCTTAAAATCCTCTATGCTCCACCTGTTCATGCCTCCATCCCCCAACCCCTGAAGACCACTCATTTTTATATTGTCTCTATACTACTTTCCCTGAAAGTCACATAGTTAGAATCATACGGTATATAGCCTTTTCAGATCGGTTTTTTAAGCTTAGTATTATGCATTTAATTTTCCTTTGTGGCTTCTCACGGCTTAATGTCTCATTTCTTTTTTCTACCTTTTTGCTCATTTCTTTTCAGTGCTGAATATTTCATTGTCTGGAGGTCCCACAATTTACTTATCCATTCACCCACAGAAGGGCATCTTGGTTGCTTCCAAGTTTTGGCAACAATGAATACAGCTGCTTTAAACATTTGTGTGCATGTTTGTGTGTGGGACATACATTCTCAACGCCTTTTGGTGAATACCAACAAGTATTCCTGGATTGTACAGAAAGTGTATAGAGTATTCGGTTTTATAAGAAACTCCCCAACCATCTTTCAAAATGACCGTGTGGTTTTGCAGTCCCACCAGCAATGAATGAGGGTTCCGTTGCTCTACATCCTCAGTGGCATTTGGTAGTGTTAGGCAGTTAGAATAGGAAAAAGGAGTCCAGCATGGCGGTGGCTAAAAGACAAAAAAGGGAAAAGCCCCCAAAAATAGAACAAAGGAAGGTCTGAGGACCGGAGTGAGGACCTCGGGTAGAACAAATGGCACTCCTGGCTAGCCCAGTTTACATAGGGCAGGCCTAGGGTGGGGGAAAAACATATAAAAAGAGGAGCCAAAGGGCCCGGGCGCTCTCCCTCTTTCCCGCACGCACGCGCTCGCTCTCTCTCTTCGCGTCTTTTGGGTCGGCATTCCCTCACGCCTGGAGGAAGTATTTTCCTTTATTTTCTAAATAAAATTGATCTATCTGAGAACTATAATACGATCTGTCTGAGAGCTGTGACACGCCGAGGGCTTTAATGTCCATCACTTCAAATCTTTTTTGAGGTGAGATAGAACCAAGGAGATTACACTCCCCTGACAGTAGGATTAGGATTCTGGATTTTGGCCATTCTACAGGCCGTGCTGTAGTGTCTCATTGCTGGTGAGTATCTCATTTTAAGCCCCAATTTACTGCATTATTTGTGTATACATCGCAAGCTATTCACAGCGAGTCTTGGGTCCTGTAGCATTAACAGTAGCATTTTCTGGTCTGTCTGGGACTGTGCCAGTCAGAAACCACCCAGAACCTGACCTTTTCTGGGCAAGATGGTGTTGCTGTGTGCTGAGAGCCTGAACAACATTTGGACTAGGAACTCTCACAGCAGCAGGCCAGGTGAGAGGGAATTAGCATTTTCAGTGAGAAGGGCAGCGTTTCAAAAGCACTCTGGGAAGCTGAGTAAGGATCTTGCTTCTACAGTGGGTTTAATTTCAAGGTAATCATGGTGGTATCTCAGGCCCTGAGTTCACAAAAATCTGCAAGCCGAGCTATATTACTGACATCAGGACGTAGCAGGCCATCCTCTGTGATAAGAAGCGCTGTATCACGGCATTGATTTTACTCTGAAAATCCTGGTGGGAGCCTTTGCCATTGTTGACACTTCAGGCAACAGAGGAGGAAGCCCGTCACTGAGGTGCTTATTGTACCTTCAAAGCCTCTTTCCTGACACACTGTCAATCTTATCACAACAACGATCGATGGAATTAAATGCTGCTCTATTTACTCAGTTTCCTAAGACCCGTACAGATTTTAACATCTATATGTTGTAAAGCACTTCTTAAGAGGAAATGAATGGGAACAGTGCACTGTGAGAATTTCTAATGGAGCACTTGGCTGCTCACCACAAAGCTAATGCAGGGACTGTGCCCCAGGTCGCAAAGCCTCCATTAGGGAGTGTCATCGTCTGGGTTTCCATGACAGAACACACGGGGCACACCCCGGTCGCCTCACATACATTGTTATAAACTTGGCAACAGCTCTTTCAAAACGGTAGAAGCGGCCCATCTCTCTAGTTGTGCAAACACATTGTACAGCTTAAATAACTTACTCCAGATCAAACACTTAGTAACCTGGATATGCCTAGCTTCAAAGCGAGATCAAAATGCTGAGTCATCAATTCAGGTTAAAGAAATTACCTGTGCTCTCACTTAGACACTGGAAGCAGCAAGGCAGTATTTAACTTGTGTTTCTAGATAATAGCCCCATGCAGGATTTTTGACATTTCTCTATCAGTCATAAGAATAAATAGTTTTCCCTTCCTAAATTCTCTATAGAATACAATTTGTCTTATAACATAAAGCTATCATAGTAAAAACAAATAGAAAAAGACATATTCTTTCAGAGAGGGAAAATATTTGGAGAATAATTTTTGTGTAAATGGACACTTCAAATCCCTTTTGTGTGAGTTGGGAGAAATAAAGACCTCTCCAAAGGTAAGTATATTTTAAATTATAAGTGGTTAAACTTCCCACACAGTTTATATACAGCAAATATATTGTTGCAGATTGGCTATTCTGTAGAATTTGCTATCTGGACCAAGTGTCAGACATAAAACAGTCAAACAAAACTCCTACGAATAGTAAGGGCCCAGGAATGCCACTGATGAATCACTGTCTTGTGTTCATTCTAAGGCAATATGTTATCTTATAGATAATAGACTTAATTCTCCCATAGTAACTTCCCATCAATATTTTATATCTTCTGCCTGATGCAGACAGAGTCAGAGGGACTATGAGCGCCTACCTTCATGGACATCACAGTCTATTCACTGGTCAGTAAGAAGGTTTTGGAGTTCATAGGTCTAGCCCAGTGGTCCCCAATCTTTTGGGCACCAGGGATAAGTTTTGTGGAAGACAATTTTTCCACGAACAGGGATGGGAGTATGACTGGCGGGGATAATTCAAGAGTATTACATTTTTGTGTACTTTATTTCTGTTATTATTGTATCAGCTCCACCTCATATCATCAGGCATTAGATCCCAGAGGTTGGGGTGCCCCTGGGCTAGACCAGCCTCACCTAAAAGGAAACAGAAAAGACATAAGGAGGCAAATTATTTTGCCCTGAGAAGTGTATTCTGTGCCCATGTGTACTTGATATCATCCAGGTGGACCCCGGAGATTAACTCGCATTCTCCTCTCTCAGCACCTCTTGCACTGTGTTCTCCTTTGTGAGGAAGAGGCTCCCAGGTATCTCCAACAAGGTCAGTTTCCTGGCGCGAGAGGGTGGTGCTGTGGTGGGCAGTTTTACCTTTCACCTTGACTGGCCCACTGGAGGCCCAGGTGCCCATTCAGACACATTCCTGGGTGTGTCTGTGAGGGTGTTCCTGGCATTTGAATAGGAAGACTGAGGAAAGCAGATTGCCCTCCCCAGTGTGGAGGCACTGTCCAACTTGCTGAGGGACCAAGTGGAAGAAAAAGGTGCGAGGAGGTTGAATTTGCTCTTCCTGCCGACTTGAGATGGGATGCTGGCTTCCTGGCCTTCCTCACTGGCTCTCCTGGGTTACAGACAGCAACAGTTCCTAGTTTCCATAATGGTGTGGGCCAGCTGCTATAAGAAATCTCAGCTCTCATTCACACACACACACCCTACTGGTTCTGTCTCTCGGGAGATCCAGACTACTACAGATCCCTTGTTCTCCAGTTTCCTAATCTCACCCTCATCTCAGTGGGGAGCCCATGAGACCTACAGAAAGTAGAGTGACTGGAAGTGTGGGTTTGGGATTACTCAGACCTGGCTTCAAAGCCAAATTACCCTTTATTAACTGGGTTGCCTTCAGTGTCAACCTGTCTAATACTCAGTTCCTTTACACGTAAAATTGGTGTATAGGTTTGTGGTAGACAACTCTAGTTGCCTACATACCACCACCTATCTTGCTTTCTCTTAATTACCCATCCTTGCTTTTCTTCGGAGTGTCAACACATGTTTCCAAGGACCTCTCTCCACTGGGGGTGTCCAGGTGACAAATCTTTGTTAGACATGTAAGTGGAATTGGGTGAGGCTTCTTAGAAGCCTCAGGGGCAAGACTGTCCCATTCTGTCTCCCTTCTTCCTTCCCAGAGAATGTGGCTAAGACGGCAGCTCTCTCTTGTACAGTTCAGACAGCCATCTACTAGGAGAGCAGATAAAATGCCAAAAAGAGCCCAGAAATTATATGAAGACAACTTAATCTTAAAAATCTATCTCCACATTTTTCACCACATAAAAAAGCTCCTTAATTTTATAAGCCAATATTTTCTGCTCTTTCATGACTCAGAGTCAAATACAATTCCTAATTGACACAGGGAGCCAATGTGAAATTTTAATGGGAAAATTCAGGTCAAGTGTCTGCCATAATATTCGTTTTTTATTTTTTAAAAGTACTCCTGCCCTTTCAAAGAGCCAATCTTGAAAGGTTACCTAACATATGCTTTCATTTATATAACATTCTGGAAATGAAAAATCACAGAGCTGCAAAATAGAGGTTGATAAAAATCAGAGCCAGACTGTGTGATGGTGCAACTACATGGCAGTGTCCCAGGGGAGGTCTTCCTGGTAATGAAACAGTTGTGTGCCTTTTCTAAAAAAAAAAATGTACTTATTTATTTGGCTGAGACAGGTCTCAGTTGTGGCAAATGGGATCTAGTTCCCTGACCAGGGATCAGGCCTGGACCCCTGCACGGGGAGTGTGGAGTTCCAGCCACTGCACCACCAGAGAAGTCTCAACAGTTCTTCACTTTGACTGTGGTGGTCAAATACAAGTGAAAAGATGTCACAGAACCGCACAGTGCATGTGAGACCTGGTGAAATCTGTAGATGACATCACTGTCAACTTCCTGGTCTTACTGTTGTCCCATAAGCACCTGCGTCATTATCCTCCTGGACAGTCTGAGAGACAGGTACACGTTCTTTCTGTGCTTTTTAAACTTCCTGTTGAATTGCTTATTACTTCAACATTAAAAGTGACAAACTGTCCTGTTTGATAACAGTTGGTGTGCGTTCCTTAATTGAACAAGTTATGGAGAAGGAAATGGCAACCCACTCCAGTGTTCTTGCCTGGAGAATCCCAGGGACGGGGGAGCCTGGTGGGCTGCCGTCTATGGGGTCGCACAGAGTCGGACACGACTGACGTGACTTAGCAGCAGCAGACACAGTTAGGACTAGGTTTCTCAAAGTGGCCATGACTGACATCCTGGCCAGACAATCCCTGTGGGCAGAGCTGGCCTATGCCTCTTGGCCTGCTGGCTTCTGTCCACTCGGCTCTGAAGATGCTTCTCACCAGCCTGTAACAACCTGAAGTACCTCCAGACATTGCCATATCCATGGGAAGTGGGGGGACATCACCCCTGTTTGAGAACCACTGATTTAATGTAGGATGAAAAATGATTATTCATTTTACAAAGAGTGTTGATATAAAATTCCTTCACATGGCCAACCCCTCTGGTAGAATGAAAATCTGATTTGTTGTACAGACATTCAAACCAAGTGCTGAATTCTGAACTATATTGTGAAAAGGGATACATACAGCTGCATTTTAAATAACTAGGTTTCCCTATACTGTGGAGGTGCTTTGTTAGAACTGGGTGGCAAAATGCTTCTCTCCTAATTTTCACAAGATTAAGGGTGAAAACTACAAAGGACCATGGAACGCTTGAGAGCATGGCAGGTAGAGCTCATGGGGACAGAAGATGTTGGTGGGCACGAAAGCAGACATGTCTATTCTGACTATACCTCCTCCAGCCCCTGAGACTCGAAGAACAGGGACTTCCTAAGAGAATTTGCAGTCATGAAATTAAAAGATGCTTGCTCCTTGGAAGAAAAGCTGTGACCAAACTAGACAGCATATTAAAAAGCAGAGACAATACTTTGCCAACAAAGGTCCGTCTAGTCAAAGCTGTGGTTTTTCCAGTAGTCATGTATGAATGTGAGAGTCAGAATATATAGAAGGCTGAGTGCCAAATTGATGCTTTTGAACTGTGCTGTTGGAGAAGACCCTTGAGAGTCCCTTGGACAACAAGGAGATTCAACCAGTCAATCCTAAAGGAAATCAGTCCTGAATATTCATTGGAAGGAGTGATGCTAAAACTGAAGCTCTAATACTTTGGCCACCTGATGTGAAGAGCTGACTCACTGGAAAAGACCCTGATGCTGGGAAAGATTGAAGGCAGAAAGATGAGGGGACGACAAAGGATGAGGTGGTTGGATGGCATCGCCAACTTGATGGACATGAGTTTGAGCAAGCTCCGGGAGTTGGTGATTGATAGGGAAGCCTGGCCTGCTGCAGTTCATGGGTCGCAAAGAGTCGGACAAGACTGAGTGACTGAACTGAAGGGACTTTCTTGGCCCATCTTCCTCACAATCTCCACTCCAGTACCATAAAATATATCAGGGAGTGACATTCAATAAACTATACAACATACCTTGAATTTCAAAATACAAGTTTATGTCAACTGACTATTTCAGTATCTTGTAGGGCAGAGTAGCTGGACCTGAGACAGAAAGATCCTTGCAGCTGGGAAACTTTAAGATCTGAAACAATGGGTGTAAAATTATTCAGACTGTTTCTTCCCCGCAAACTTACAGTTGACAGAAAACACCTGGGTTAAATTATTTCTGGAAATAGTTCTCATTTAAATATAAGGATGCCGCCTAATTAAAGTTTTAATACTTATTTGTTTGTTGTAAATGTGCATTTGATTTGCATTTATCTACAAAAATATAGTAAGTAAAATAAGCCTTAGATAACTGCATGTCACAGAAAAGTATGGCAATTAACATACAGTCACACTGACCTATTTTTAGGCATTTCAAGAATTATTATTCCAAGGACTTATGGACAATGTTCACTTTAATAAAAGCTGTAACACAGGCACTTTCAGTCAGATGTAATACTGACTTCTCTGAGTACTAGATTTATTATTTAACTAGAATATTAAATCATGTAGTTAAAGGTAACAAGTATAATATTGATTCAAGTTCTCTCATTTGCACTAGGCTACTCATGTCATGAGTTGTGTTACCAAAATGCAAAATGTTTGCATTTTGCAAAATGTCACTAGTTCATATTTCAATGCAAGCTTTTTTTCATAGTCTTTGGCACTAATTATAAGAATGAAAAATGAGCAGTTTTCAAGTTGCATGCGATGACCTACATGCTTAAAAGACCATCCAATTGTACCAAATTAGTTCAAAAGAGAGTACTTCACTCTCAGAGTACTTGTATCTTTACAATGAAAAGAAAAGCACAGTAACTAAAGAATGCAGACAGATTCTAGGAGGATAGGACTGCTGCCACTTATACCCAGAACTTTTGAGTCAATTCTCCCAAATCCTGGGGGTACAGAGAGCGAAGAGGAATATGGTGTGAGTTGAGGCCAGAGAGATGGTCTTGAGCCTCGGTCAGTTATTGGCTTTTATAACACCTTTCCTTCATATCATGTGGCATGATTATGATTTCATATTTACTTGTCTCAAAAAAAATATGATTGTAAATTTGGGTTAGGAGAAGAAATAGACTATGGGACTCAAACTCAAACTGTACAAAGGGGAACTTTGAAGTATAGACAATTTTTTTAAAATTAACTTCTTTTTATTGAAGGATAATTGCTCTACAGAATTTTGCTCTTTTCTGTCAAACCTCAATATGAATCAGCCATAGGTATACATATAGCCCCTCCCTTTTGGAACTCCCTCCCCATTCCACCCATCTAGGTTGATAGAGAGCCCCTGATTGAGTTTCCTGAGCCATACAGCAAATTCCCATTGGCTATCTATTTTACATATGGTAATGTAAGTTTCCATGTTACTCTTTCCATACATCTCACCTTCCGCTCCCCTCTCCCCATGTCCATAAGTCTATTCTCTATGTCTGTTTCTCTGTTGTTAACCTGTGAATAAATTCTTCAGTACCATTTTTCTAGATTCTGTATATATGTGTTAGAATATGGTATTTATCTTTCTCTTTCTGACTCACTTCACTCTGTATAATAGGCTCTAGGTTCATCAACCTCATTAGAACTGACTCAAATATTTTCCTTTTTATGGCTGAGTAATATTCCATTGTATATATACCACAACTTCTTTCTCCATTCATCTGTTGATGGACATCTAGGTTGCTTCCATGTTCTAGCTATTGTAAATAGTGCTGCAATGAACACTGGGATACATGTGTTTCTTTTAATTTTGGTTTCCTCAGGGTATATGCCTAGGAGTGGGATTGCTGGGTCATATGGTGGTTTTATTCCTAGTTTTTTAAGGAATCTACCATCTTCCACAGTGGCTGTATCAATTTACATTCCCACCAACAGAGCAAGAGCGTTCCCTTTTCTCCACACCCTTTCCAGCACTTATTATTTGTACACTTTTTGATGAAGGCCATTCTGACCGGTGTGAGGTGATATCTCATTGTCATTTTGATTTGCATTTCTCTAATAATGAGTGATGTTGAGCACCTTTTCATGTGCTTGTTAGCCATCTGTATGTCTTCTTTGGAGAAATGTCTGTTTAAGTCTGTTTCCCACCTTTTGATTGGGTTGTTTGTTTTTCTGGTATTCAGTTGTATGAGCTGCTTGTATATTTTGGAAATTAGTCCTTTGCCAGTTATTTCATTTGTTATTATTTCCTCCCATTCTGGGGGTTGTCTTTTCACCTTGCTTATAGTTTCCTTTGCTGTGCAAAAGCTTTTAAGTTTAATCAGGTCCCACTTATTTACTTTTGTTTTCATTTCCATTACTCTAGGAGGTGGGTCACTGATGATCTTGCTTTGATTTATGTCATCGAGTGTTCTGCCTATGTTTTCCTTTAAGAGTTTTATAGTTTCTGTTCTTACATTTAGGTCTTTAATCCATTTTTGAGTTTATCTTTGTGTATGGTGTTAGGAAGTGTTCTAATTTCATTCTTTTACATGTAGCTGTCCAGTTTTCCCAGGACCATTTATTGAAGAGGCTATCTTTGCCCTATTGTATATTCTTGCCTTCTATGTCAAAAATAAGTTTCCCATAGCTGCATGGGTTTATTTCTGGCTTTCTATCTTGTTCCATTGGTCTATATTTCTGTTTTTGTGCCAGTACCATACTGTCTTGATGACTGTAGCTTTGTACTATAACCTGAAGTCAGGAAGGTAGATTCCTCCAGGTCCATTTTTTTTTTTTCCTCAAGACTGACTTGGCTATTTGGGGTCTTTTGTGTTTCCATATGAATTGTGAAATATTTTGTTCTAGTTCTATGAAAAATGCCATTGGTAATTTGACAGGGATTGCATTAAACTTGTAGATTGCATTTGGTAGTATAGTCATTTTCACAGTATTGATTCTTCCTACCAAGGAACATGGACTATCTCTCCATCTGTTTATGTCATCTTTGATTGCTTTCATTAGTGCCTTATAATTTTCTGTGTACAGTTCTTTTGTCTTCTTAGGTAAATTTACTCCTAGATATTTACTTCTTTTTGTTGCAATGGTTAATGGGATTGATCCCTAGTGTCTCTTTCTGATTTTTTCATTGTTAGTATATAGAAATGCAAATGATTTCTGTATATTGATTTTGTATCCTGCAACTTTGCTAAATTCACTGATTAGTTCTAGTAATTTTCTGATACTATCTTTAGGGTTTTCTATGTACAGTATCATGTCATCTTCAAACAGTGAGAGCTTTACTTTTTCTTTTCTGATCTGGATTCCTTTTATTTCTTTTTCTTCTCTGATTGGTGTAGCTAGGACTTCCAGAACAATGTTGAATAGTAGTGGTGAACAAGAACCTTGTCTTGTTCCTGATCTAACAGGAAATGCTTTCAGTTTTTCACCATTGAGAATAATGTTTGCTGTAGGCTTATCATATATGGCCTTTACTATGTTAAGGTAACTATGACCATTTTTTGAAGAGTTTTAATCATAAATGGGTGCTGAATTTTGTTGCAAAGGCTTTTTTTGCATCTATTGAGACTATCATATGGTTTTTATCTTTCAATTTATTAATATGGTATATCACATTGATTGATTTGTGTGCACTGAAGTATCCTTGTGCCCTGGAAAAAACCCAACTTAATCATAGTGTATGAGCTTTTTAATGTGCTGCTGAATTCTGTTTGCTAAAATTTTGTTGAGGATTTTTGCATCTGTGTTCATCAATGATATTGGCCTGTAGTTTTCTTTTTTGTGTCATCTTTGTCTGGTTTTGGTACCAGGGTGATGGTGGCCTCGTAGAATGAGTTTGGAAGTGTTCCTTCCTCTGCAATTTTTTGAAAGAGTTTTAGAAGGATAGGCATTATCTCTTCTCTAAATGTTTAATAGAATTTTCCTATGAAGCCATCTGGTCCTGGGCTTTTGTTTTTTGGGGAGATTTTTGGTCACAGCTTCAAATTCAGTGCTTGTAATTGGGATTGTTCATAATTTCTACTTCTTCCTGGTTCAGTCTTGGAAGATTGGACTTTTCTAAGAATCTGTCCATTTCTTCCAGGTTATCCATTTTATTGCCATATAGTTGTTAATAGTCTCTTATAATCCTGTGCATTTCTGCATTGTCTGTTATAACATCTTATTTTTCATTTCTAATTTTGTTGATTTGATTTGAAGTGTAGAATTTAGGAATACTGTTTAAGACCTTGTGACATAATGGCAGAACTAGGACAAGAATGCATATCTTTCTGAATCTCTGTTCATGGTTGCCAAAAGCATAGAGCTTGTATTGGGGGAAAATATCATTTCCTCAGAGGCATTCATTGGTGCATTTGTGTTTATAAACACCTTTCGAAAAGCTGATGTGGTTGTTTCACCCACAAAAAATTGAACTTAATCCTACACAATGCACCTATGTATTTTCTTTCTCTTTCTAAGCAATCATGTCCTTGGATTTTCTCATTTTCAGTGTCTATTTCTGTGAGCAGTAAAGCATTGAAGTAGATGGAGGAGTAGGGATTACTGCTTGTAAAAATCAACAACTCTCTGCACAGAAATGACATTTACAAATACATTCACAATAAATTTGCATGACTAATAATGATGATATATATTTTTGTTTTATTATGACATTTTAATTTTATCTATGACAGTAAGAAGAAAAGGGCACAATGATACATTTTGAATGTTCAATTCCAAAACAAACGTTTTTCATAGTTAATCCTACTAAACCTTCTTCAGTTTTGTTGATCTTTCTCCCACACTGATTTTCTCTATTGTTTTCTACTCTCTACTTTATCTCTCTCTACTATGTATTAACTTCCTTCTGTTGTTAGATTTGGATTTAGTTGGTTCTTACTTTTTCTGGTTCTTTAAAAGAGTAAAGTTAGGTTGTTGATTTGAGATCTTCTTAAAAATGATTGACAGCTATAAATTCCCCTCTTAGCACTGCTTTTGCTGCAGCCTGTAAGTTTAGGTGTGCAGCGTTTTATTTTCAGTTACATCAAGATAGCTTCTGGCTTCCCTTGTGATTTCTCTTTTGACACACTGATTATTTAAGCTACATATTTACAATATTTTGTGTCCTCATTTTGCTACTGATTTCCAATTTCGTTCCATTTTGGTTGAGAAAAGGTACTTTTTTATGATCTCAAACTTTTAAAATTTATTAAGACTTCTTTTGTGGCCTAAAACATGGTCTATCCTAGAGAATGTTTCACATGAGCTTGAGGGAAAAAAGCAAAGTGTAGTATGCTGTTTTGGGATGGTGTGAAAAACAGTTTTCAAAAGGTATTTGGGAAGAAGACATAAGCGACTATCTTGAATATGTCTGTATTAAATTAAAATTAATGCCCCAGATATTTACAGTATATTATTTTGATACTAGTCAGCAATTATAATTATAAAAATATTATCACTATTATTCTAAATAATTTGTTTATAACGCAACAGTGAGTTGTACACATATATAAACACATACTAATAAAGGCTACAAACTTATGAACATATGATTAATATTTTATTAATATTTAAAATAATTAAGCCCAGTGCTTATGCAAAGAGTGTGTTTTTATAATCAAGATAAATGAGCTAAGTCCCTTCAGTTGTGTCTGACTCTTTGTGACTGTATGGACTGTAGCCCACCAACTGGAGTGGGTTGCCATTTCCTTCTCCAAGGGATCTTCCTGACCCAGGGATCGAACTCACATCTCTTATGTCTCCTGCATTGGCAGGCAGCTTCTTTATTGCTAGCACCACCCGGGAAGCCCGAATCAATGATAAATCACTACCAAATATAATAGAATACTGTAGCATAAATACTTTCAAAGTAGTTTCATGTAACATCTGATGACAAATATCTCATTTTGTAGATAGTCTTGGACTCAATTCAATTAGCTGAATATTATACATTTTAATGGCAAAAATGTCTATGATACTTTGACACAAACAGCTGAATGATCTTCCATTACAACTTTATACAATCTTCTCAGTATAGGAGGTAGATTAAGCGTGGGTACACTTTGTATTCCAGGTGAAGTAGTTTAGAGATTGAATTGTGTCAAAAATTTGACAGAAAAGAACAGACCAAAATCATATCCAAATGTCTTCAGTCTGATAATTCCTTAGTGATTCAAAGACATCATTTAGTAATAGTTCTATACTGGAGGTTAACCCGTTGTTGTTAAAGAGTCATCTCAAACAAATGCTGCTCTGGGCAGGCTTCCTGTAGCTTCCCGTGAGGTTAGAGCATCTCCCACAGCCTCCCAGTGCCCCATGAGCTTTGTTCTAACATGACATTTATCACTCCATCACCTGGTAACTTTCCATCATCATGTCAGCCTCTCCCAACTAAGCTCCAGGGCACTTGAGATGTTCCTTTTATCTCTCTTATCCAGCATATGACCTGGGAGATATAAGAAGTTCACTTTCTTTCCTGAGTCTTTGTAGGCTTAGAGATAATAGACTGAAGATGCCTCCCATCCATATCTTCCAGATTTGTCAAGAGAGCTCTTCACGTGCTAAGAGTGCCTTTGGTTCACCAAGAGCAAAAACAGCTCTCAGATGTGAGTGCAAATGAAATGTTTTGATTCTGCATCTTTTATATTTCCAACCCATATTTTCCAAAGAAAGATTATCCTATGGGTCACATTCATGATTTCCAGTTATCAGTTTCAACTTCCTTTCAAATAATTATTTTAGAGTCATAGGATATTAGAGCTCATATCCTTCCCCTCACACACATTCCCCAATAATAACTCCCCTTGAAGGAATCACATCCTCTCTGGATGTCTCATCCTCTCATACCTCCCCTGATGCTGTAATGTTTCCTAGGTGATGCAGAAATTCTACATTCAGTGATCTAATGGGCTAATTCGTCTTTTTCTTGCCAATTCACTCATTTTCTTCATTTTTAACATGATATAAAATTCCGAGAGGATCTGCTTTCAATCCTTCTTTGTTCTCTTTAAACACATTGCTTTATACCCAGTGTAGTTCTCTTTGATTCTCTCCAGCTCTGCTTTGTACAAATTACCTACCACTCACTGAAGGATTAACACTGATAATACCTTCTGTAAGACTCAGGAATAAATAGATACTTTTGACTTTGTCAGTTAGTGGAAAACCTTTTCATAAACCAGTATACTCTCAATTATCTTCTGTGATGGATATAAAGAGTTTTCTGCTGGATGTCAGATGGTTCCTGGGGAGACGGGTTCCAAAGCCAGGAGACGTTAGGAGATGCTGGTGGAGATGATCCTCTCAACTCTGACAGCTTCCAGAGCCTCTCATAAACCAGAACACAGTCATCCAAGGTGAGAGCACACAGACTCTTTCTTCAAAATTGAATTTACTTTATTTCTTTTATCATGAAATTCTCACAAGAAGGCTTGTGTGGGTCACATTTTGAGAAATGTTGACCTGCTGCCTAAATTTATTCATTGACTGTCTGGAAGCCACCTGCTACAAATTATTTACCCTAGAACTTAAATAAAACAGAACTACACAGCCAGGGTTACTGCAAGAAGATTACAACAAAAGGCTCTGAAATGGGTTTTTCAAACTTTGGATGTTCTTTGGGTCTTCTGTATACCACGCCAAGTCACTAAAAGAAAAACTGAATCTGGAGGATAAAGATAATAAAAGCATACATCAGATGGCAGCCTCATTGCCTTTTTTGTAAATCTAAAAACAAAACAAAACAAACAAACAAACAAAAAATGGCTTTAACCTTCAATTATATAGTGATACTGTTTGGCAGTTCAAATCCCTCCTGCTCCCCCTCCCAAAAAAAAAGTGTAAGGGTGAAACTCCTCATGCTTTCTTCTGTCTCCAGATTTTGCATCTGAGTATGTCTGTGGTCTTCAATTGTGTTATAGGCAAAATTCTGCTGCTCCTAAAGTTCAGGCCTGCTGTGAACCTTACACACCCTGGATAATCTCCTCTACCTGAGTGTGGTCAAGCTCTATGAGTATCTAGGTTACTTTACATGGCAAAGCTGACACCCTTTAATTACCCTGTGATATATGATTCTATTGCACTCACTTGGAGAGGGAGTCTGCTGCTGACCTTGAAGGAGTGGGCTGCCATATTATAAGGAGGCCAGCTAACCGGGACCTGAAGGTGTCCTCACATAGCTGAGAGAGCTGCCAGGATAAGAGCCAGAAATAAAATGAGGACTTCAGTCCTACAACCACAAGGATCTTGATTTTTCTAACAACCTCGGTGAGTTCTGAAGAGAGCAGGAAGCTCCAGGTGAAAGTGCAGCTTGGCCATCATCTCAATTTCAGACTTTGAGAGACCCTGGGCAGAGAGCCCAGTCTCCCTAAGCCAGACTTCTGATCTACAGAAGCTGAGGTGATGGAGGGTGTATTGTAAGTGCCAAGTCTATGCCAATGTTTTAGACAGTAATAGGAAATGAACACTGGCCATCCACTAATCTTGGTGGGAAGTTCCCTGTGTAGATTTTCACAAAGAAAATTCTTTCAACATACATAGTGCAACGTTCCTGAAGATTTCAAGGGCCCATTTGGGAAGACCCTTTCTTCCTTCTCCTGCCCCCTCCCCAAATACCCATCTTTCTACTCCAAGCTCCTTGACTGAAGCCACCAAAATGCTCTTTATTCCTTGAAGGTAGATGACTATCTCTCTCTTTGCTAGAATTTTGGGGACATCCTACATAGAGCGTTTTGCTTTCTGACTCATAGAGCTTGAAGAATGATTCTTCCAAATGCGGGGCTGACTTGCAAAAGTAATCTAGTAGATCGATTTTTCCAATGTGAAATTCATTGCAACAGTAGTAATGGAAATGCCACTCTGAGCCCCTGTTGTGTAATGGGCTGTGCTGTGTGATTTGCAGATTATTTTCAGTTCTTAAATTTCAAAGTAGAACTCATTATTACCATCCTTTCTGGAATCAAAGAGAGGCGAGAGGAACCCCAACAATCAGAGCTAGAAAGTGCACCTAGGATTTTAACTTATGTTTGTCCAGCTATAAAGTTCCAGATCTGAATCTTACTGTATTCTCTCCTGAGCTGAATGTTTGCTACCTGAGCAAATTGTTGTTGTTCAGTCACTCAGTCATGTGCGCATCTTTGCGACCCCATGGAGTGCAGCACATCAGGCTTCCCTGCCCTCCACTATCTCCCGGAGTTTGCCCAAACTCATGTCCATTGAGTCAGTGATGCCATCCAACCATCTCATCCTCTGTCACTCCCTTTTCCTCCTGCCTTCAGTCTTTCCTATCATCAGGGTCTTTTCCAATGAGTTGTATCTGGTGGTCAAAGTTTTGGAGCTTCAGCTTTAGCAACAGTTGGCAAAAGGTCATTTTGGTTTCGGTGTCTTTAGCCCTCTCGGGTACCCAGCAATGGGCTTAATCCAGACAGGAAAGACAGGAATTGATGGTGGTGGGGTTGAGTGCAATAGCCATTTTATGATCCAGTGCAGTGACTTTATATAAGATAGTGTACATTTGAATCCCATAATCCTTTCTTAAAAATCCTGGCAAACTCTCTCTACTCCTCACTGTGCCTATGTGTAAAAGGGAATTACTAGAATTCATAGTTGTGAGGATTCCTATGAGAGTTAAATGAGATAACTTATGCATACAAATGGTCTGCTGCACAGTGAACATTCTATGAATGTTAGACACTAGTACTGCTACTGTGATTGCTATACCAAGCTTTGATGTCGAAAGCCTGAGGCTATATTTAAATAACAAAGCACCTGACTATCAGCAGAGGTATACAGAGAACCAGAGAAAGGCAGGTATGCTTCTCACAGTAGGAAGCATCAGTGTAAATCCTCCATGAGTTGAGTTAATCATTCTGTGTCTATGATGCATATCTGTACTTCAGTTTTCCAACTAGCTCCTTTGAAACATATTTCACTTGGTGGAGTCTGGTCTCAATCAGTGTTGACACCTAAGGGAGCCTGCTGGAATTCCATCAGTCCTGAGTCTGCCCTGTGAACTGAAAGAAGAGGGGGCTTGGTGTCAGAAGACAGGTCACCGTGGGCTGAGTGATGCTGAGCAAAGGTTTCCTCTTTGGTTAGTGGGGTTTACATGGTTTCCCCTGTGGGATCAGCATCTTCCCTGGTGGCTCAGATGGTAAAGAATCTGCCTGCCACACAGGAGATGTGGGTTCAATCCCTGGGTTGGGAAGATTTCCCTGGAGTAGGAAATGGCAACCCACTCCAATATTCTTGCCTGAAGAATTGCATGGGCAGGGGAGCCTGGTGGGCTAGAGTTCATGAGGTCTCAAAGAGTCAAACACAACTCAGTGACTAACACTTCCACTTTCATAATCCTCACAAGCCTAGTGCAAATAAAAATTATAAATCAGAAGTGTGAACTGTCACCACCATCTAGTGGTCAGAAATGTTGTCATTAAGTAGTAGAAAGGAAGCCTTCATCTTAGAGCAGTTTCTAGTCCCATTCTAGGTGAGGCTTGAGCCCCCAAGTCCCAAGGCAGCCACCATATTAATTGCCCTCTTCAGCATCTAGAATGGTGCTAGCTACATGCCATCCATGGGGCAAGGTGAGAGACAGTCACACAGGTCATCCTGAGTGTTTTGTGGTTCAGACCAGGAAACCACGTGGAGAAAACAAGGGCCCAATTTAGCAGTGGTCGGGATTTACTGAGAACCTTGCATTGTCACATTGTGGAGCAACGAGTCAAACCCTTTCCTTCTTACGTGAATCATCTTCCATTCATATCTGCATGAGATTTTATTATTGCCCAGTGCTTATTTTACACAATATCACATGTCAGGCAGTGATACCATTTACAGCATCCATTGCATTCCAGAAGCTGATCATGCATGGCACGCTAGCTAACAGCAAAATAAATTAAAAATATTTAAAATGATTTCCTCAAGAATTTGAGACAGTGGTTCATAAACATATGGACAAACCCCTACTTATTAATCTTTAAAAAATACATGTTTTTTGTTTTAGATAGTTATGCCATTGTGATCGGAGAAGGCAATGGCACCCACTCCAGTACTCTTACCTGGAAAATCCCATGGACGGAGGAGCCTGGTAGGCTGCAGTCCATGGGGTCACGAAGAGTCGGACACGACTTCACGACTTCACTTTCACTTTTCAGTTTCATGCATTGGAGAAGGAAATGGCAACCCACTCCAGTGTTCTTGCCTGGAGAATCCCAGGGATGGGGGAGCCTGGCGGGCTGCCGTCTATGGGGTCGCACAGAGTCAGACACGACTGAAGCAACTTAGCAGCAGCAGTAGCAGCAGCCATTGTGATGATGCAGTGACGGGAATTGCATTTTCTTTAATGGTATCTATGGAACAACTTTTATTTCAGGTAGATCCCAGGTTGATTTGCACTACTTTATATTTGCAAATTATATGTCACTTCACATATTATCTATCTATCTATCTATCTATATATATATAAACTACTTCATGATAGCTGGAAATTTAGAAAGAACATTAAGCCAATTAAATATGTCTCCTCCATTAACACTCAGCTCAAACTTCGTCAGATGGGGCAAAGTCAGTAAACACTTCCCAGTTAATGCACCAGTCTCCTCTCCCATATTTCATCACGAATGTTCCTTGTGTTTTTCTTGGGTATAGAATAATGAGTATGTCTTCCATTAAAGCTGTTTACTGACTGAGAGTAATGATGTAGTCTGACATTTTCGTACCCTCATTAGAGAAATAGACTTGAACACCCATATAAGACACCACACTCAGCACTTTTTCTGTTACATATGTGAAAGTTGTGTCCAAATGGCCTGATCCTATCTGCACTGCTACTGCTAAGTCACTTCAGTTGTGTCCGACTCTGTGTGACCCCATAGACAGAAGCCCACCAGGCTCCCCCGTCCCTGGGATTCTCCAGGCAAGAACACTGGAGTGGGCTGCCATTTCCTTCTCCAATGCATGAAAGTGAAAAGTGAAAGGAAGTCGCTCAGTCGTGTCCGACTCTTATCGACCCCATGGACTACAGCCTACCAGGCTCCTCTATCCATGGGGTTTTCCAGGCAAGAGTACTGGAGTGGGGTGCCATTGCCTTCTCCACCTACCTGCACAGTTTTATAATAAAAAAAGAGTGATTCAGATTTCTGAATGAACACACGGTTCAAGATCCACAACTTCCATCGCAAAGTTCCTGTGAGGATGCAGTGATGACTCTGGCCCACCCGTCTCCTAACTGTGGGCCAGAGTCATCACTGCATCCTCACAGGAAGGCACCAGAGGGACCTGAGAAGCCTCCTGGACTCAGGCTCAGCCCAGTCCCCATCACCTGGCGGGAGTCCGCAGCTCCACCTGTAAGCTGTCGGCATGGCTTTGCCCTCTCTATCAACACAGCAAATTCTGCCAAGTTTTGTTTTAGACAGTTAAACCGCTGTGATGATGCATATGGCATCATCGAATGATGGACTGTGATGGACTCCTCTCTCCCTCACACCCACATCTGCTCCTCAACAGTCCTGCAGGCTCTCTGCTGGCCCCAAGGCCTCCACACGTCTCTGCCTGCCCTAAGAACATGCCTGCCCTCCCATGGGACACATGTCTTCCTCCTCGTTCTCCCTCCCTCCCTTGCTTCACCCATACTTGGTTCTGCACACAGCAGCCATAGAAATGGACTTAGTAAATGATCTCCCTAATATAATATTTTTTAAGTTCAACTCCACTTCAGTTAAAAAATAAGAATTAAAAAAAAGGGATGTGATGCACTGCACAGGAAATATAGTCAACAAGGGTATAACTTCGTATTGTGTGTAATCCATAAAAATAATGAATCACTATGTTGTGCCCCTGAAACTAACATAATGTGTGTGTGTCTGTTCAGTCATGTCTGATCCTCTTTGAGACCCCGCAGACTGTAGCTTGCCAGGCTCCTCTGTCCATGGGATTTCTCAGGCAAGAACCGGAGTGTGTTGTCATTTCCTCCTCCAGGGGATCTTCCTGATTCAGGGATCAAATCTGCCTCTCCTGCACTGGAAGGCAATATTCTTTACTGATGAGGCACCTGGGAAACCCATAACTAACATAATATTGTAAGTCAGTTACGCATGTGTGTGTGCTAAATAACTTCAGTCATGTCCAATTTTTGGTGACCCTATAGACTGTAGCCCACCAGGTTCCTCTGTCTATGGGATTTTCCAGGCAAGGATATTGGAGCAGGTTGCCATGCCCTCCTCCAGAGGATCTTCCCAACCCAGGGATCAAACCCATGTTTCTTCTGTCTCCTGCATTGGCATGTGGAATCTTCACACTACTCTACTTGAGAAGCTCCTTAATACTGATCAGTTCAGTTCAGTTCAGTCACTTAGTCACGTCTGACTCTTTGTGACCCCATGAATCACAACACGCCAGGCCTCCCTGTCCATCACCAACTCCCGGAGTTCACTCAAAATCATGTCCATTGAGTTGGCGATGCCATCCAGCCATCTTATCCTCTGTCGTCCCCTTCTCCTCCTGCCCCCAATCCCTCCCAGCATCAGAGTCTTTTCCAATGAGTCAGCTCTTCACGTGATGTGGCCAAAGTATTGGAGTTTCAGCTTCAGCATCAGCCCTTCCAATGAACACCCAGGACTGATCTCCTTTAGAATGAACTGGTTGGATCTCCTTGCAGTCCAAGAGACTCTCAAGAGTCTTCTCTAACACCACAGTTCAAAAGCATCAATTCTTCAGCGCTCAGCTTTTTTCACAGTCCAACTCTCACATCCATACATGACCACTGGAAAAACCATAGCCTTGACTAGATGAACCTTTCTTGGCAAAGTAATCTCTGCTTTTCAATATGCTATCTAGGTTGGTCATAGCTTTCCTTCCAAGGAGTAAGCACCTTTTAATTTCACGGCTGCAGTCATCATCTGCAGTGATTTTAGAGCCCCTAGAAATAAAGTCTGACACTGTTTCCCCTGTTTCCCCATCTATTTCCTATGAAGTGATGGGACCAGATGCCACTTTAGTCTTATTAATCAGCTAATATTTACCTGATACACTCCTAAGCTTTTTATTTAAAAATGTTTTTCTCTACCTTTATTGAGGTAAAATTGATATACAAAAAATTGCACATAATCAATGCAGACAGTTTAGTGATTTTGATCATAGGTATATATTGGTATTGGGGCTTCCCAGGTGGCTCAGTGGTAAAGAACCCATCTGCCAATGTAGGAGCGTTCCTTGGGTCAGGAGGGATCCCTGGAGAAGGAAATGGCAATTCATTCCAGTATTCCTGCCTGGGAAATCCCACGGACAGAGGAGCCTGGATGGCTGCAGTCCATGGGGTCACAAATGATTTGGACACAATAGAGTGGCTAAACAACAACAATATACGGGTGTTAGTATCACCATGATCAAGATAATAAATACTCTCAAATGCGCAATATCTTACTGATAACAACAGGCACAGTGCTGTCCAGCAGATCTCTGAAACTTATTTATCTTGGAGAACTATAACTTTATACCTATTGAAGAAGAATTCCCCAAACCAAGGTAACATCCATTCTGGTGTTTCCATCTGTAAGTCTGACTGTTTCAGGCACCTCATGTTACAGGAATCATGCATTATTCACAACAGCCAAGATGTAGAAGCAAACTGAAGGTCCCTGACAGATGATGGATAAAAAAACATGGCCCGTCCATACTATGGAATATCATTCTGCCTTAAAAGGGAAGGAAATCCTGCTATTTGTGACAACATGAATAGACTCGAAAGACACTGTGCTGAGTGAAATAAATCAGCCTAAGTTCTTTAATATTTCACTTTGTCTTTCTCCTCAGTACTCTAAAGATCAGGATTAAATCATAACTTCATTCCACAAATACTTTCGAGCACCTGCTATATTCTAGGCACTGTCCTAGGGTGGCTCTACAACAGGGAACAGGACAGACACATTCCCGCCTTTATGTGCCTTCCAGGGCAGGGACGGAGGCAGTAAACTCCTCAGAGACTGTGTGCTCATCGCTGGGGACAGTACAGGGAGGAACACCAGTTGAGGTAGTGGTGTGTCTGTTGAGCTCAGGCTCTGCTGCACAGAGATCTGCAGGGTGTGGCCGGCAAGCCTGTTCACGTCTCAGAGATCATTTCAGACAGCTAAGGGCAGAGGGAAAAGCCCTGCTTGATGTGCTTGAGACACAGGAGGGGAGACCAGTGAGCCGGAGCCTTAGGTGAGGTGGGAATGGCAAGGTGTGAGATCCAGGCGGGGAAGGGGCTCCGTGTGGGGCAGCATCGTTAGGACTTCCGATCTTGCACTGAGTGAGACGACAAGCCACTGGAGGGTTTGAGCAGAGACTGATGGAAACAGACTTTTAAAAGACTCACTCTAGTTTCTGTGCGGACAATAGAATGAACAAGGGCAAGAGCAGAGTACACATGCTGGTGACGTATGACAGAAAGCAAACCAATATCGGAAGCCAATCATCAGGCAATTAAAAAAACAATAAAAGATTTAAAAAGAAAGAAGAAAGAGCAGAAATCAGGTAGCTGAGAACTGCAGTCACCCAGGTGAGGCAAGACACGGTGGCTGCTGAGATTTTCTTACGATCAACAGAAGTGTGGAGTGGTTAGGTATTGGGTATAATGGGCAGAGGAGATACATGTATATATATATCTTCAAATACTAAGATGTCATTGCATTTCAAAGTATCCACAACCTAAAATATCCCATTCACATTCCTCCAGAATTCCTGTACACACAACATCAAATACTGAAATAGCATTTTCACACTACTACACTTGAAAATACCACTTAGGAACAATATTTTTGGAAATAGAGGATTTAAGGCATTCAATTGGAATCATATATATATATATCCAGTTTTGCTGATGAAATGTCAAAAATGAATTTAAAGTATTTTATCCCAAGGAACTGAAAGAAGCAATTGTCATTTCCTAAGAAGATGGTGCAGAGAGTTTTGAAAAGAAAATCTAGACTTAGTTTTGGGGGCATGTTATGTTCACTAAGCCTATTGGCTATACAAATGGAGAGGCGCGCAACTGGAGATGTGTGCTGGGATGCAGAGGAGAAATCCTACCAGATGAGGACTTGAAAGAGGTCACATATGGATGACAGTATTTCAAGTCTAGGGATAGAGTGAGTAGAGATGGAAAGGGGGGAGGACCACGAGGTGCCCAGGACAAGGATAGTTACAGGCGAGGGGCACCAAGGGTATCAGAGAGGGGTTGAGGAGTTGGGGAGAGCAAGACAAGAGAACAGGAAGTGGCCCAGGTGGGCAGTGAAGGGAGCGCTCCTGGGATGAGAGCCCATGCTGATGGCAGGTCGGGGAGGAGGAGGCCTTAGCTGAGAACCAGCCGTCAGACCTGAGAGCAAGATGACCGCCACAGATACACCTGTGGCTCTCTGGTCAGGATGGAGGGTGAAAGCTTGTCTAGGCTGGGCTCCAGGGAGAGTAGCAGAGGTTCTGAGACAGGGCACACATTTTATCCTAAAGAGAAACAGTTCTAAGACAGGGGTGTCCAGAAATGCACTAGTCCAAGACACCCATGTCAGTAAAATATACATGTGGATAGTTCTGTAAATCAATATGACATTATGTTTAATCTGAAAGTAATGAAAATATATTACATCTTTTCCCCTACATATATCACCTTGATCTTTCCTTATTTTTTTCTTTTACTCCTTCAGGGAGATTTATCAAGGTGGTATAATGTTAATTTTAAAATACATTATTTTATGAAAATGAGCTTTGTCTATAACCTTAACACAGGACAACCTTAGTAGATATTAACTCTCACTAGTCCCTTACAATCTAGCAGAGTGCATGACCTCATACCCAGCACATCAGATCAGATCAGTCACTCAGTTGTGTCTGACTCTTTGCAACCCCATGAATCACAGCACGCCAGGCCTCCCTGTCCATCACCAACTCCCGGAGTTCACTGAAACTCACATCCATTGAGTCAGTGATGCAATCCAGCCATCTCATCCTCTGTCGTCCCCTCCTCCTCCTGCCCCCAATCCCTCCCAGCATCAGAGTCTTTTCCAATGAGTCAACTCTTCGCATGAGGTGGTCAAAGTACTGGAGTTTGAGCTTTAGCATCATTCCTTCCAAAGAAATCCCAGGGCTGATCTCCTTCAGAATGGACTGGTTGGATCTCCTTGCAGTCCAAGGGACTCTCAAGAGTCTTCTCCAACACCACAGTTCAAAAGCATCAATTCTTCAGCACTCAGCCTTCTTCACAGTCCAACTCTCACATCCACATATGACCACAGGAAAAACCATAGCCTTGACTAGATGAACCTTTGTTGGCAAAGTAATGTCTCTGCTTTTGAATATGCTATCTAGGTTGGTCATAACTTTCCTTCCAAGGAGTAAGCGTCTTTTAATTTCATGGCTGCAGTCACCATCTGCAGTGATTTTGGAGCCCAGAAAAAGAAAGTCTGACACTGTTTCCACTGTTTTCCCATCTATTTCCCATAAAGTGGTGGGACCAGATGCCATGATCTTCGTTTTCTGAATGTTGAGCTTTAAGCCAACTTTTTCACTCTCCACTTTCACTTTTATCAAGAGGCTTTTGAGTTCCTCTTCACTTTCTACCGTAAGGGTGGTGTCATCTGCATATCTGAGGTTATTGATATTTCTCCCGGCAATCTTGATTCCAGCTTGTGTTTCTTCCAGTCCAGTGTTTCTCATAATGTACTCTGCATATAAGTTAAATAAACAGGGTGACAATATACAGCCTTGACGAACTCCTTTTCCTATTTGGAACCAGTCTGTTGTTCCATGTCCAGTTCTAACTGTTGCTTCCTGACCTGCATACAGATGTCTCAAGAGGCAGATCAGGTGGTCTGGTATTCCCATCTTTTTCAGAATTTTCCACAGTTTATTGTGATCCACACAGTCAAAGGCTTTGGCATAGTCAATAAAGCAGAAATAGATGTTTTTCTGGAACTCTCTTGCTTTTTCCATGATCCAGCAGATGTTGGCAATTTGATCTCTGGTTCCTCTGCCTTTTCTAAAACCAGCTTGAACATCAGGAAGTTCACGGTTCACATATTGCTGAAGCCTGGCTTGGAGAATTTTGAGCATTACTTTACTAGCAGGAGGTAAAATACTGTGTGCGAGCATGTACAGATGTGTGCATGTATATGTGTGTGTATACATGCATATGTATGCATAGATATGCACATACATGCAGAGATGTGTGTATGCACGTGTATGTGTTCAGTTCAGTTCAGTCACTCAATCGTGTCCGACTCTTTGCGACCCCCATGGGCTGCAGCATGCCAGGCTTCCCTGTGCATCACCAACTCCCAGAGCTTTCTCAAACTCATGTCCATCGAGTTGGTGATACTATCGAACCATCTCATCCTCTGTCATCCCCTTCTCCTGCCTTCAATCTCTCCCAGTATCAGGGTCTTTTCCAAAGAGTCAGTTCTTCGTATCAGGTGGCCAAAGCATTGAAGCTTCAGTTTAGCATTAGTCCTCCAATGAATCTTCAGGACTGATTTTTGGGATGGACTGGTTGGATCTCCTTGCAGTCCAAGGGACTCTCAACAGTCTTCTCCAACACCACAGTTCAAAGGCATCAATTCTTTGGCTCTCAGCTTTCTTTATGGTCCAACTCTCACATCCATACATGACTACTGGAAAAACCATAAATTTTACTAGACAGAACTTAGTTGGCAAAGTAATGTCTCTGCTCTTTAATATGCTATCTAGGCTGGTCATAGTTTTTCTTCCAAGGAGCAAGTGTCTTTTAATTTCATGGCTGCAGTCACTATCTGCAGTGATTTTGGAGACCCCAAAATAAAGTCTGTTACTGTTTCCATCGTTTCCCCATCTATTTGCCATGAAGTGATGGGACCAGATGCCATGATCTTAGTTTTCTGAATGTTGAGTTTTAAGGCAGCTTTTTCACTCTCCTCTTTCACTTTAATCAAGAAGACTCTTTAGTTCCTTTTCGCTTTCTGCCATAAGGGTGGTGTCATCTGCATATCTGATGTTACGGATATTTCTCCCTGCAGTCTTGATCCCAAATTGTGCTTCACATGATGTACTCTGCATATAAGTTAAATAAGCAGGGTGACAATATACAGCCTTGACATACTCCTTTCTCAATTTGGAACCAGTCTATCATTCTGTGTCCCATTCTAACTGTTGCTTCTTGACCTGCATACAGATTCCTAAGGAGGCAGGTAAGGTGGTCTGGTATTCCCATGTCTTGAAGAATTTTCCAGTTTGTTGTGATTCACACAGTCAAAGGATTTAGCTTAGTCAATGAAGCAGAAGTAGATATCTTTCTGGAATTCTCTTAATTTTTCTATGCTCCAACCCATGTTGGCAATTTGATGTATATGTGTGCATATATATATGTGCACAGGTATATATATGTGCACAGGTATATATGTGTGTGTAGGTACAGATGTGTGTACACATGTACATGTGTTCGTGCATGTATAGGTATGCACATGTGTGTGTACAAGTGTGTGTATGCTTGTATATGTGTACACACATGTTTTCTATCTTAAGGACAGAGGTGGCTATAATAATTTCAAGGTTCCATTGTCTCTAGAATTCTACTAAATAAAATGGTAGTTTTGTTCCAGTGCTTAACATATTCTTGTATAAAGGAAAATCTGTGAAACATATACAGCCATTTTTATAAGAAAGGAAATATCCTAAAGAATTTATGAATTAAAATGGCAAGTCTCACATTTAACCACATAATATTTAAATTCTTTAGAAAGACAGACTACAAAGCTGTATTCTTTATTTTTTAAAGCAATTTAACGTATTCAGCAATGGAAAGCAATTTAGAATGAAAGATAGCTATCATACAAATACAGGTTTAATTTATTATCTCAGTAGAGTATAGCATTATACATTTGGATCAGAACTTTCACTTATTAGATAAGCTTCTCATCTGACTAAAATGCTGATATTCTCAGATTTTAATGGTTTGTAATCCAAGATGTGATTATAATTGGGCCCTAGAAAGTTGGAATTAATTTTTCATGGGCTTAATACTCAATTATGGCTCTATTCCCTGGCAAGTCCTCATAGGTTGTTGTAATTCATACATAGCTTACTGGTGTGTATTAGGTTGGTGCAAACATAATTGCGGTTTTGGACTGTGATTTTTAAATCATTATAACTAGGCTCAAACACATCTTTATTAATCAAAATAGGAGCTATTAAAGTAAACACAATTTTGCAAATGAGAAATAAGTTGGTTTGTTCCTGGAGCATAAAATAAACCCATGCTTCAGGATTCAGTGAACTCTTGGAAAGCATTTTCTGCCTCCTGCTGGTTGTGGAAGTGTTTTCTCTGCAAAAAGTTGTTAAGATGCTTGAAGAAATGGTATTTGGTTGGTGAGAGGTCAGGTGAATATGACAGATGAGGCAAAGCTTTGTAGCCCAATTTGTTCAACTTTGATTGTGTGACATGTGGTAGGGCATTGTCACAGAGAAGAACTGAGTCATTTCTGCTGACCAATACTGGCTTCAGGCATTGCAGCTTTTGTTACATCTAATCAATTTGCCGAGCATACATCTCAGATGGAAGGGTTTCACTGGGATTCGGAAAGCTATAGTGGATCAGACTAGCAGCAGACCACCAAATAGTAATCATGACCATTTTTGGTGACAGTTTGGCTTTAGGAAGTGCTTTGGAGCTTTTTCTCAGTCCAACCACTGAGCTGGTCATCACTGGTTGTCATATCAAATTCACTTTTCATCACACATCACAATCTAATCAAGAAACGGTTCATTCCTGTTGCATCGAATAAGAGAAGACTACACTTCAAAATGATAATTTTTTAAATTTTTAGTCAGCTTATGAGTACCCACTTATTGAGCTTTTTCACCTTTCCAATTCACTTGAAATGCCAAATGACCATAGAATGGCCAACGCTGAGATCTTCTTATAACTTCTCATGTAGTTGTAAGAGGATCAGCTTCCATGATCCTCTAAATTGGCTGTTGTCAACATCTGATGGCTGGCCACTACACTCCTCATCTTCAAGGCTCTTGCCACCTTTGCAAAACTTCTTGAACCACCACTGCACTGTATGTTAGTTAGCAGTTCCTGAGCCGAACATGTGGTTGATGTTGTGAGTTGTCTCCACTGCTTAACGACCCATTTGTTGTTGTTGTTGTTGTTTTTGGCAAAGTAATATCTCTGCTTTTTATTTTTTTATAGGAAGTATTATATTTTATTTTATTTTTTGTTATAGTTTTCTTTTTTTTTAACTTTACAATATTGTATTAGTTTTGCCATTTTGAACTTGAATAAGAAAATCACTCAAATCTGCTTCTTGTCTAACACCATTTCCCTAATCTAAAATACACATTAAATAAATGGCAAGTAATAAGTCACTAGCAAAAAAGCATAAAGTGAGAAATGTGTATTAATATGATGTATGACATAGCCACATTTATTTAAGAATGTATTCCAATATCAAACAGCAAAGACCCACAATGCAAAACCACAATTACTTTTGCACCAACATAATACTACCTCAAGGATCCAACCAGTCCAGTCTAAAGGAGATCAGTCCTGGGATTTCTTTGGAAGGAATGAGGCTAAAGCTGAAACTCTAGTACTTTGGCCACCTCATGTGAAGCACTGACTCATTGGAAAAGACTCTGAATCTGGGAGGGATTTGGGGCAGGAGAAGAAGGGGACGACAGAGGATGAGATGGCTGGATGGCATCACCGACTCGATGAACATGAGTTTGAGTGAACTCCGGGAGTTGGTGATGGGACAGGGAGGCCTGGTATGCTGCGATTCATGGGGTCGCAAAGAGTCAGACACAACTGAGCGAATGAACTGAACTGAACTGAATACTACCACCACACAATTTCCCCTGCTGTGCTTTCTTTCATGTATGCTTGCTTCTCCTGGAAAATATACTCCCCGTTTCCTGCTAGAAATGCCACAAGAAATTTCAACCCCAATAAGCAAGTCAAACTCCCCCAATTCCTGCCCTTTTTTTATGAATAAGGACATTCACTCCTTCAGGACGGGCGCCGTGGTTTGGAAATGAAAATCTGCTGGGGTTCTGAAATCTGTTGCCAGAAGTCCAATTCAAGGAAGAGGAGCAGTTCTGCTTTGTGGTCACCATGACACCATGACACTGATCCCCCGAGGAAAATGGGCAGGGAGGCCATGAGAAATCTAGTACTTCTGCTAGAGAATGAGTATTCTTCAGAGTCTCTAAATAAGTCTTACTTTTTAAGTAAGTCTTTCTGGTTTACACTGTCAAAGGGATTTCTGAAGATCTCTCTCCCTGACTCTTGCCAGCAACATCTTATTAATTTTAAGTCCAGAATAACTATCAAATCTGCATCTTCCTTTCTAGTCTCTCGAATCCATTTGAATTACTAATGTATTTTGCATGGCACAATTTAATACCTGGGTTTTTTAAACTGGCATTCGCAGTGAGAGCTTGTGATAGAAGAAAAATGAGCATCATGGTTTGACCATTCTCCAGCTCACGATGTCAACGCTCATGGTGATGGCATGACTGGACCCCTGTTGGTGATGTCATCGGTGGACTGGCTCACCTGATACATGCACATTAAGACCTTGTTCTTTTGGTCCAGTCTGCTCTTGTTTCCTGACTCAAGCCTGGGAAGGCTGCTGACATGTGATAAGAGCATCCTGGTATCCACTCCCTTCCTCCCTGTCATCTGCCCAAACTTCCTTTAATGTGTTGCCAAACAGCTCACAAAGTAAGCTTGCTATACTTTGCAAATAAATGCTGCAACAACATTTTCATGTTAAGGAAGGAGTTCTAATGCTCCATCACCCAGCTGCCCTTCACTGTTGCTCTATATGCTGTCAGGTGTGGGTAGTGCAGGTCTACATGTCAGCGGCACTGTGAAGTTGTATTTTCACAGTCCGCTCAGTTGTGTTTTAAATGTTATTACCATTTACACCATGCTCAAATATACGGAGAAGGTGATGGCACCCCACTCCAGTACTCTTGCCTGGAAAGTCCCATGCATGGAGGAGCCTGGTAGGCTGCAGTCCATGGGGTCGCAAAGAGTCGGACACGACTGAGCGACTTCACTTTCACTTTTCACTTTCATGCATTGGAGAAGGAAATGGCAACCCACTCCAGTGTTCTTGCCTGGAGAATCCCAGGGACGGTGGAGCCTGGTGGGCTGCCATCTATGGGGTCACACAGAGTCAGACACGACTGAAGCGATGCAGCAGCAGCAGCACATATCTGATGTCTGATGGCCTGATGTGGTGATTTCTAAAGATAAGGTGAGAAGTAGAAGACAAACTTGCTAAAGTTTCAGATGATTCTGATAAGGTTAGTGATAAAAAGAAATGACCTTCTTTTGTGTCATTTCTGTGCTTTAAATGCACCACAGGATACAAAAGCATTCTGTCTTCACAGTGAAAGAGACTTGTCATCATTTTACACAGGGGATCCAAGTTGTCCAATTCACTGTTTTGCACACTGCATTGTACGTGCAAACATCTTACAGACATTGCACTGGCTTTGGCAAACTTGAAGATCTTTAACAGCAAATCACTACCATTTGTTATGTGATGGTGCTGGTTACCATTCCATAGCTGTTTAACAGCTCTATTAACAAATAGAGAAACACTTGTTGAAAAAGAAGTCACATTGGTAAAAAGGCTCTGTGAGAAAGTTACTTAGTAGCAGAATTTACTAAGCAGAGAGGACAAAGCCCAACAGTTGGTGAAACCTTAAACACTCAGCGTAAAGACTCACAGTGAGCGCAGAGTGGCACTCCCGGGGAAGATGGAGCACGAGAGCCGTAAAGCACATGTCTCCTCCCAAATGATAAAAGCGCAACTTTGGCCCACACACTGACGAAACAGCACATGATGCTGAGGAGGACTTCTACAGGACACTGGAGAAACAGCCTTCCCAACAAGATACTAGTCATCAGATCTCACTAACAAACGTAAATGGTGGTAAAAGTCCTGAACACGTTTTCTGCTGTAAACAGTGCTTTAAGTCAGCAAAGACCAAGATGTCCTGGATGCTTTGTGCTCCTATCCAAAATAAAAGATGTGTTAGAGAACCTGTGTTGGCACCTACACAGATGGTGCTCAATTTTTTGACCTCGTGGGAGGTTTGACTCGATTACAAAAGAGACTCCTTAGGTTATCACAGAACACAGTTTTCTTACAGGAACGGACTGTTGTACAAGCTCAGGGGAGAAGCTACAAGGTGATGAACTTCATGAACTGGAGACAAACTTCAGAATGTTTAAGGACTGTGGGGACATGTAGAAGAAGAAGACTGTGGAAGAAGAGAAGAGCTGCAGAAACTCATGTCTGCAGTGGCCTCATCCCATGAGCCGACCATTCCATCCTGTCTGCCTCCTTGTGCTTAGTCGCCCAGTCATTTCTGATTTGTTTCGACCCTATGGACTGTAGCCCACCAGGCTCTTCTGTCCAGGGGATTCTCCAGGTAAGACTATAGGAGTGAATTGTCATGCCCTCCCCCAGGGGATCCTCCCAACCCGGGGATCGAACCCAGGTCTCCCTCATTCCAGGTGGATTCTTTACCTTCTGAACATTCCATCCTGCCTGCACATCACACCTAAAACCCATCAGATAGAAACCCCATTGGTTTCTATCTCTTTGCTCAGTTTTATTGGTTTATTTACTGGTTGGTTTGCATCGCCAGGGTACCTGTCACCACCTGAAATCATGTTGTCTCTTTGCTTCTTCATTTCTGCCTCTCATTTCATTTAGAAGTAGTTTCATGAGAGGCCACACTTGCTCTGTCCTGAGCCCTGGGTCACACACAGATACTCTATGAATACTCATTCTCAATGAGTAAATAAACTAAAACACTAGGTATATGTAGCCTATGTTCAGATACTGGAAGTCACTGCTTCTTTTGTGAAAACCCAAGAGCATATAGATCTCATGTGACTCCTTCATCAGTGACCACAGGAAGATTCATTTCTTAAAACTTTCTGGCTGCCTATCTGTCAGGATAAACCTCATCTAACTTGAATTATCATCTTCGTGATGCATTTGGAGCTGATGCTGCTTAAGGTAAGTGGTTAAAAAGGTAGACTTAAGATTAGCAAGGAGAGATAAGAAAGCCTTCCTCAGTGATCAATGCAAAGAAATGGAGGAGAACAACAGAATGGGAAAGACTAGAGATCTCTTGGGAGAAGGCAATGGCACCCCATTCCAGTACTTTTGCCTAGAAAATCCCATGGACGGAGGACCCTACAGTCCATGGATGGTAGGCTGCAGTCCATGGGGTCGCTAGAGTCGGACACGATTGAGCGACTTCACTTTCACTTTTCACATTCATGCATTGGAGAAGGAAATGGCAACCCACTCCAGTGTTCTTGCCTGGAGAATCCCAGGGACGTGAGACCTGGTTGGCTGCCATCTATGGGGTCACACAGAGTCGGATATGACTAAAGTGACTTAGCAGCAGCAGCAGCAGAGATGTCTTCAAGAAAATTAGAGATACCAAGGGAATATTTCATGCAAAGATGGGCTCCATAAAGGACAGAAATGGTATGGACCTAACAGAAGCAGATGATATTAAGAAGAGGTGGCAAGAATACACAAAAGAACTGTACAAAAAAGATCTTCACGACCCAGATAATCACGATGGTGTGATCACTCACCTAGAGCCAGACATCCTGAAATGTGAAGCCAAGTGGGCCTTAGAAAACATCACTACGAACAAAGTTAGTGGAGGTGATGGAATTCCAGTTGAGCTATTTCAAATCCTGAAAGATGATGCTGTGAAAGGGCTGCACTCAATATGCCAGCAAATTTGGAAAACTCAGCAGTGGCCACAGGACTGGAAAAGGTCAGTTTTCATTCCAACCCCAAAGAAGGGCAATGCCAAAGAATGCTCAAACTACCGCACAATTGCACTCATCTCACACACTAGTAAAGGAATGCTCAAAATTCTCCAAGCCAGGCTTCAGGAATATGTGAACCATGAACTTCCAGATGTTCACGCTGGTTTTAGAAAAGGCAGAGGAACCAGAGATCAAATTGCCAACATCTGCTGGATCATGGAAAAAGCAAGAGAGTTCCAGAAAAACATCTATTTCTGCTTTATTGACTATGCCAAAGCCTTTGACTGTGTGGATCACAATAAACTGTGGAAAATTCTGAAAGAGATGGGAATACCAGACAACCTGACCTGCCTCTTGAGAAACCTATATGCAGGTCATGAAGCAACAGTTAGAACTGGACATGGAACAATAGACTGGTTCCAAATAGGACAAGGAGTACATCAAGACTGTATATGGTTACCCTGTTTATTTAACTTATATGCAGAGTACATCATGAGAAATGCTGGGCTGGAGGAGCACAAGCTGGAATCAAGATCACCGGGAGAAATATCAATAACCTCAGATATGCAGATGACACCACTCTTATGGCAGAAAGTGAAGAGGAACTAAAATGCTTCTTGATGAAAATGAAAGAGGAGAGTGAAAAAGTTGGCTTAAAGCTCAACATCAGAAAATGAAGATCATGGTATCTGGTCCCATCACTTCATGGGAAATAGATGGGGAAACAGTGCAAACAGTTTCAGACTTTTTTTTTTGGGGGGGGGGGCGGTGCTCCAAAATCACTGTGGATGGTGATTGCAGCCATGAAATTAAAATATGCTTACTCCTTGGAAGGAAAGTTATGACCAACTTAGATAGCATATTAAAAAGCAGAGACATTATTTTGCCAAAAAAGATCTGTCTAGTCAAGGCTATAGTTTTTCCAGTAGTCATGTATGGATGTGAGAGTTGGACTGTGAAGAAAGCTTAGCACCGAAGAATTGATGCTTTTGAACTGTGGTGTTGGAGAAGACTCTTGAGAGTCCATTGGACTGCAAGGAGAACCAACCAGTCCATTCTAAAGGAGCAAGTGTCTTTTAATTTCACGACTGCAGTCACCATCTGCAGTGATTTTGGAGCCCTCAAAATAAAGTCTCTCACTGTTTCCATTGTTTCCCCATCTATTTGCCATGAAGTGATGGGAGCAGATGCATGATCTTCATCTTCTGAATGTTGAGTTTTGAGGCAGCTTTTTCACTCTCTTCTTTCGCTTTCATCAAGAGACTCTTTAGTTCCTTTTCACTTTCTGCCATAAGGTTGGTGTCATCTGCATATCTGAGGTTATTGATATTTCTCCCAGCAATCTTGATTCCAGCTGGTGCTTCATCCTGCCCAGCATTTTGCATGATATACTCTAATATTTTGGCCACTTTATTCAAAAAATTGACTCACTGGAAAAGACTCTGATGCTGGGAGGGATTGGGGGCAGGAGGAGAAGGGGATGACAGAGGACTAGATGGCTGGATAGCATCACCGACTTGATGAACATGAGTTTGAGTGAACTCCAGGAGTTGGTGATGGACAGGGAGGCCTGGCGTGCTGCGATTTATGGGGTCCCAAAGAGTCGAACATGACTGAGTGACTGAACTGAACTAACATCTCTGTGATTTAGTTTTCTTATCTTTGGAAAGGAAATAATGAGAGAGCACAGTCTCAGTTGTGTCTGACACTGCCAGCACATGGGCTGTACAACCAGGCTCCTCTGACCATGGGACTCTTCAGGCAAGGATACTGGAATGTGCAACCATTTCCTTCTCCAGGGGATATTCATGACACAGGGATCAAACCTGTGTCTCCTGTATTGCAAATTTATGTCTGAGCCACCTCCTCCTGCAATGCAGGATACCCAGAGGAGCCTGGCAGGCTACAGTCCATCGAGTTGCAAAAAGTTAAACACAAGTGAGTGACTAACACTTCCACTTTCAGTAGAGTAGAGGGGTTTTAAGGATTTAGTAAAATAATGAGCACAATTTCTTCAAGTTTCTGAAATAAGCTAATTTCTCAGTAGTATTAGATAATATCTTCTGGCACATTTTTCATATTATAGTATCCCCACCCCCTTCCATCCTTGAATAATTAATATTTAGAAGTTCTGATAAATGAACAAATTATGAAAACGAATACACTTTGGACATGGAAAAACAGACTGGTTTCAAATTGGGAAAAGAGTATGTCAAGGCTGTATATTGTTACCCTGCTTACTTAACTCATATGCAGAGTATATCATGCAAAATGCTGGGCAGGATGAAGCACCAGCTGGAATCAAGATTGCTGGGAGAAATATCAATAACCTCAGATATGCAGATGACACCAACCTTATGGCAGAAAGTGAAAAGGAACTAAAGAGTCTCTTGATGAAAGCGAAAGAAGAGAGTGAAAAAGCTGCCTCAAAACTCAACATTCAGAAGATGAAGATCATGCATCTGCTCCCATCACTTCATGGCAAATAGATGGGGAAACAATGGAAACAGTGAGAGACTTTATTTTGAGGGCTCCAAAATCACTGCAGATGGTGACTGCAGTCGTGAAATTAAAAGACACTTGCTGCTTGGAAGAAAATCTAGACAACCTAGACAACATATTAAAAAGCAGAGTCATTGCTTTGCCAACAAAGGTCTGTATAGTCAAAGCCATGGTTTTTCCAGTATTCATGTATGGATGTGAGAGTTGGACCATAAAGAAAGCTGAGCGCCGAAGAATTCATGATTTTGAACTGTAGTGTTGGAGAAGACTGTTTCGAGTCCCTTGGACTGCAAGGAGATCCAACCAGTTAATCCTAAAGGAAATCAACCCTGAATATTCATTGGAAGGGCTTATGTTTAGGCTAAAGCTTTAATCTTTTGGCCACCTGATGTGAAGAGCTGACTTATTTGAAAAGACCCTGATGCTGGGAAAGATTGAGGGCAGGAGGAGAAGGGGATGACAGAGGATGAGATGGTTGGATGATATCACCTAAACAATGGACATGAGTTTGAGCAAGCTCTGGGCATTGGTGATGGACAAGGAAGTCTGGTGTGCTGCAGTCCATAGGGTGTCAGACACAACTGAGTGACTGAACTGAACTGACCTGAATACACCTGGCTGTAAGCCTTTGGGGAGATGTAGTGCATAAATGCTTCAGGGTACCACAGATGAAAGGCACTGCTCTGCCCTCTGGGAATCTGGTAAGCAAACAGACTCTACTGAATATACAATTTTCATTATAACTATGTTTGTTAACATCCTCTGCTTCCCTAATCATGACTTCTGCATTGGTACAGCTCTGTTTTCAGAATTTTTAGTAAAGATACTGAAGTTCTTCTTGATGATCCATTATGCTTCTCATAGCTCAGGACTGATATTAAACCACAGGATGGTATTTTATTCCATGTGATACAGATACTGATACAAGAAGCACTCTGTGGCGTGCATCTCAGCACTTCTGTGCTGAAGGCAATGGGCACAGATAGGATGTTCTGTTGATACTGCTGCAGAGAAGGAGCCAGTTCCATCTCCATGTTGGAAAATCTTTCTTTGCCTTGCTTTTCCTTGATTTTGTTATTATAATTATACTTAAGAGCTTGCCTCTGAGGACCCTGCTCCTCTGTTTGACTATAAATTAAAGTGTCTTTCTTCAGCTCATAGAGAGATAATTTGTCCCTGCCCACCTGTGAATAGAAGAGATTAACACACCCCACCCACAAAGGCCTCCAAGGGCTGGCCATTCCCTTGGAGATATTTGTAAAATTGAAGACCCTTTCACTTCCCAACTGCCTCTTCTTCTCTATTCTGCCTTTTGACTTTAGTTCCTCCTTGCTTCTTTCTCTCTGGCTCTACAAAAGAGGGCCACCCAAGATGGACAGGTCATGGTGGAGCCTTCTGGCAAAACATGGTCCACTGGAGAAGGAAATGGCAAAGCACTTCAGCATTCATGCCTTAAGAACCTCATGAACAATATGAAAAAAGTTATGATACTGAAAGATGAACTCCCTAGGTCAGAAGGTACCCAATATGCTACTGGAGAAGAGCAGAGAAATAGCTCCAGAAGCAATCAAAAGGCCGAGCCAAAGTGGAAGTAACTCCCAGTTTTGGATGTGTCTGGTGGTGAAAATAAATTCTGATGATGTAAAAACCAATATTGCATAGGAACCTGGAATGTCAGGTCCATGAATCAAGGTAAATTGGAGGTGGTCAAACAGGAGATGGGAAGAGTGAAGATCAGCATCTTAGGAGTCAGGAAACTAAGATGGATGTGATGACACTTACACCTACTACTGTGGGCAGGAGTACCTTAGAAGAAGTAGAGCGTCCTCATAGTCCACAAAAGAGTCCAAAATGAAAAAAGGACAGAATGTCTCTGTTCGTTTCCAAGGCAACCATTCAGTATCACAGTAATCCAAGTCTCTGCACCAAGCACTGATCCCAAAGATGCTGAAGTTGAATGGTTTCATGAAGACCCAGAAGACCTTCTAGAACTAACACCAAAATAAGATGCCCTTTTCATCATAGGGGACTGGAATGCAAAAATAGGAAGTCAAGAGTTACATAGAATAACAGGCAAGTTTGGCCTTGGAGTACAAAATGAAGCAGGACAAAAGCTAGCAGAGTTTTGCTAAGAGAACGGACTGGTCATAGCAAACACCCACTTCCAACAACATAAGAGGCAACTCTACACAAGGACATCACCAGCTGGTCAATACCAAAATCAGATTAATTATATTCTTTGCAGCTGAAGTTGGAACAGCTCTATACAATCAGCAAAAACAAGATCAGGTGACAACTGTGGCTTAGATTATGAACTCCTTGTTGTAAAATTCAGACTTAAATTGAAGAGAGTAGGGAAAACCACTAGGCCACTCAGGTATGACCTAAATCACCCTCCCTTATGATTATACATTTCAAATCCTAAAAGATGATGCTATTATAAAGTGCTGCACTCAATATGCCAGCAAATTTGGAAAATTCAGTAGTGGCCACAGGACTGGAAAAGGTCAGTTTTCATTCCAGTCTCAAAAAAGGGCAATGGCAAAGTCCCTTGGACTGCAGGGAGATCAAGGCAGTCAATCCTAAATGAACTTAACCCTGAATATTCATTGGAAGGACTGATGCTGAAGCTGACTCAGTGGAAAAGACCCCGATGCTGGGAAAGATAGAAGTCAGGAAGAGAAGGGGATGATAGAGGACGAGATAGCTGGATGGCATCACCGACTCAGCTAGGCTGTGAAGAAGAGGGACATAAAGAATCAGACACAACAGAACTACTGAACAGCTACAAAACAACCTGGCATCCAGACCCTGACAAGATGGTTATTTTGAGGTGCTCGCCTGCCTTGTTTTTTGTCAGTCAGCTCCCCAAATACAGTCCCTTTTTTGTCTTAACCCTTCGCTTCTCGGATTCATTGGCCTGTTTTGTGGTAAGCAGAGCTAGCTTGGACGCGGTAAAAATATGAGTACGCTTGAGGTGACCTGGGCCCCCTGGCCATCCCACCCTGCAAATCCCAAACTTGATGTGAGACCTTGAAGGTCCATTCTTGTTAGACTCAGGCACATACTTGCTGAATTCCACAGGGGCAATGACATTCCAAGTGTTGAATGGGAAGGAAATGTTATGGCATGTGTTTGAAAAAATGCTATCATTGACTTCTGTTCTGAATCCTTGAAAGGAATCGCATGAACCTTAGAATGAGTGACAGAGAGCTTCTCTATAAGGAGGAACTGAGTCTCTCTTAACATGTAAGGACAAGGATGGGATTTCCCATGGCAGGGAGGGCTATCTGCAGGGAAAACTGAGGTATGCTTTGGAAAGAGAGATGGAGTGAATTACTGGAAACTTAAAATACACACTGACACAGAAAGCCTGAAAATGATCTAATTATTGTCTCTATGGCACTTTTTTTTTTTTTTTTTCTATATCAGGTTAGCTTACACAACCTGGGCCAGATAGCAGCAGAAGGTAGTGTCAGGAACCATTTAACAGGAGGCTTCCTGTGTGCTGTTTTGGATCTGTCAGGAATTCTCTGTTCCTTATTAATTCCTGAATATTCAGGAATTAACAGGAGAGGCAAGCCTCTCCTGGGGTCTGAGGAATCCAGGCATTTCCTTTGTTAGTTTTTCTATACGGTGATAAGTACCCTCTTCCTTTTTATGAAACGTATGGTAAAAGTGATTATTTACAACCCTCTCTCTTTCATATGGATGACCTCATGTTTCTTTGATTACTTGTAAGTTTTGATTTTATCTCTGCTGAAAATAGCTATCTTATAAGACAGTATAAATACCTACACAATGTTGAATAAAACACCTTTGCTCCATCAGAGCTTTGGTCCCCGTGTCTTTCTTTCTCTCTCTCTCTCTCTCTCAGGCTATTTCTTTGGAGCATAGAGGCCCTCTGAGTTCACTTTCCTGCCCAGGCTTCTAAGACCCTCTTGAGAAGGCGCTCTGAGCTTTCACCCCATCGAGAGGGTGCCTGAGGCCTCCGTGAACAGATCAAGCCCCATGTCAGGGACTTTATTGGTTTTCTGCATAAACCAAGGAATATCAGCCTCTTTCTCTCCTTTACTTTCTTATCGTCGACTCTGGACCACCAGGTTCCGGTCCATAAAAGGACCTCAACAAAGTAGGGCGATGGCTCAGAGCAGCTGGAGGAAAACCTGAAGAGTGCTGCTAACTGGGGCCGGCTGGACTGAGCGTCCAGGAGCGCATGATGGCACTGGGGAAGAGCTTCAAGGCGGAGCTCCACGGTCTCCTCTGTGTCCCCTAGACATGGCCAGGAGGACCTGGGGTGATCCTGGGAGAGCACAGCTGATTTCACCCCGGGGAGTCAGCGGGCCCCTTCCCTTGCAGGGCGGGGGGCGGGGTGGGGGGGAGGTGGAGCTCTGGGAGGCAGGGGCAGGGCAGTGCCTCAGGATCTGAGTTGCACACCTGAGCTCCACCTTGAAAATTCCACACCTGAAGCGACTTATTAAAAGCCTGCTTCACTGGAGATTGTACGTAATTGTAGCTCATTTACTTTAATCCTACATCAAGATAAACTTGTTTTACATATTCATTTAAAAATACATATGTATACATACATTTGCTCTTGGAAACTTTTCATTCAAAGTGAGTTTTTTTTTTCAAATACGTACCAATCATAATTTGAATTTTCCATTCATTTAATTATCTATATATACATGCCAGACATTTTTCTATGAACTATATAATAGTTGAGCATTTTAATCACATTTTATCTGTACAGGACTCTGCAAGTCAGGCAAAGTCATAGTAAAGCAAGTATTTAAATAGATCATGTTTTCTTGGTGTTAAATGGGAGAATGTTAAAACTGGTGATTTTAATCCAGGCCAAGGACAAAGCATGTAACATATGAAAGTTACAAACTTACATGCTTTGCCTGGTGACTCAGATGGTAAAGAATCTGCCTACAATGCATGAGATGGAGGTTTGATTCCTGGGGTGGGAAGATCCCCTGGAGAAGGGAACGGCTACTCACTCCAATATTCTTTCCAGGGAAATCCCATGGACAGAGGAGCCTGGCAGGCTACAATCTGTGGGGTCACAGTGAGTGGGACACAGCTGAGTGACTAACACTTTTACTTTCAAGGACACAGCACGTAAGATATGAATGTAGCTACCAAAGTTATGCTCTAGATATTTTAAAATCTGTATTACTCCACATATACATTGTATGTAAGACTCCTCACAATACCCAGCAGGACCAGATATTGAAACATTTCAGAATCCTAAATTCCCAAAGTGGATTTTCTAAACATGAAATATTTAATTAAGAGTACTTGTTATAATTTAAGTAAGAGTGCTTGTCATGATAGAATTTAGAAGGGATTCTGTGAGATGATATAATTGGTTCACACTTCTAGTAAAGTGAGTAAAGCAAAATGTTCCTATTATACCCAGAAGAATTCAAAGTCACTCTTTCTCTTTTAAGGAAACCACAAAACAGTGAAGCAGGTGCTGGATATGTCTGCTGTTAATGAAAATAATTGCATTCTCCATTGTGAGCACTTGGAAAGAAAGGTGTGATTTCTTCTGCTTCTGCTAGCTGGCAGGTTTATTCAGTTCCAAGTACAACTGCCCAGCATCTGTCCACTGAGAGATGACCAGGGGGTAACTGGGTGTGGCTTCCTCCACACTGCCATCACCCTCAGGGGGCCCGCTCCTGGTGTTGACAGCCATCAATGCTTCACACTTCAGTGCAAACCCATGGAAACAATCCCCAAGTCATTAACACATTCTTTCAAATACACATGCCAAAGCATTAGAGGACTGTGAAGACAGCAGAACATATTATCCAGACCTCTGGAATATTCTCTTTTTAAGTCTGCATATTGGTAGGAACAGTTGGGTAACAGGCATCATCAAAAATACAAAGCAGCTTAATGAAAGCAACAAAATATGGGGAAAGTCAACTGCTTGCAAAGTATTACCCACAACCAAGCTTAATAGCAACAAATGTACTTTTTGTGTTGCAGACAACAAATGTTGCTAAGCGAATAATATTCTGTTTATAATGCAACATTTTTGTTTACCATATTTGGCCATTTTTAAGACCTAAATAGTATGTAGATTTGTGAGACTGGTGGCTTGGAAATAACTATATCTATTTAAAAACAATAATTATGGCACTATTTTCTCTGCCTCGTTGGTGATATAAAGCAATGCGTGCTCGTCCATTGCCATAGCTACTTATTCAGTATCAAATGGCCATCATTATGGCTAGAAATTCAGATGTAAGAGAGACTTGCTTGCAAAAGATAAAAACTTATTCATCCAAATCAAGATTCCCAAGATATACCGTGATATTTTGTACCATTAAGAGAGAAGCAAACAAAATTTCAAAACTCTTAAGATAAATTGTTATTTTAGCTCTGAGTTAGTCATGAACTGGTCAAATCTATTTCTGTTTGGGGATTTTTTCCCCCTCTATTTTGGGGAATTTGACCATTTCTTCTGCTTTCAGTTGCAATGCTTGAGTATGAAGGTTAGCTTTTTCAATTTAAGATAGTGAAAAAAAGAAGAAAAAAACAGAACCGCTTCTGCTTCACTTGTGAACACTTTTCCATTTGTCTTCTAATAGAGTGACATAAAAGTCTTTGGAGGGCCACCCAATTTTTACAAAATCAGGATCTGAATACATGAAAAACACCAGGTCATATATTAGAACAAAAATATACATCTGGGTTATGTCCAGGTGGCAAGCATTACAGAAAGCCTTCTCCACCTTTCTGTCCCTAGGACCAAGAATCAAAAGTTTGTTAGAGTTTTTCTGTAAAATCTTATGGAAAACCTGAATGAACTTTGTGGCCAACTCAATACAATTATTGATGCCTACATGAAGCCTTTGTCTACATCTCCACAGGCATTCTTCACCTCTTAACATAGTCTGCACACTACTAATCCTGTCTCCATCATGTGTGTGTGAATGTATTATACACACATATGTGTGTATGTGTATATGTGTGTAATTCAGTTTGGCTTAAAAATGCAACCAAATCAAAAGCACACACCTTGTTTTCTATTTTCTTTTGAGTGCCAAGAAGAGATATAAAAATAAGTAAATTTGACTTAAGAAATTGAGTCAGAGCTGAGCAAAATGAAGACAGAGCAGATGTGTCTGAGACAGAAAAGACAGGATGTTGAGAAGGGCAAGTCCAGAGGCCTGAGGAGGAAGCAGTCACTGGAACCCAACACAGTTCAGGAACGGAGCTGCAAATACTAAACAGTGATGATCGGGAGGACGCTGATGACAAAAGAGCTGGTTCAGAGGGGATGTCCTGGAGAGTGGACAAGGACCAAGTAACGGATCCTAACAGAAGACGGATGATGATGACCTAGAAGAATCCAAGGGAGCCTCGCCGAATGTGCAGTGAAGGGAAGCTGGCAGGGAACCGGCTTTCCCTGCAGTGGGAGGAAAGCCCACTGACAAAAGTCAGTGACCTTTAAGAAAACTGAGGGGACAGTTAAATAGACCCCACTGCGGCATCTGTGAGTGAAACACAGGGTGCGATGAGGTATGACATTTGACCCTGGCTCTCCACTGATCTGTGGCTCCCTCAGTGAGGAAAGAAAACCCAATGAACTATATCTATTCAAATTCCACTTCAAAACCTCTTAAAATGTTGTGAATGCAGACAAATGCCTTTTCTGCATCTGTATGGATTTGTTACTTCAAATTATGTACAAAATCCACTGAATAATAATAAAAGAAGTGAACGCTCCTTCCTCCCAAAGGGCACTGATAAACAGTTGTATTTTCATACAAGCAGTGAACATAAAGCAAATTTTCTTATTTGTCTTAAGATATTGAGTTACTTATTAAGTTACTCATTGGTGTATAAATTGCTGTGACTAGTTCAGTTCAGTCACTCAGTCAGGTCCGACTCTTTGTGACTCCATGAATCGCAGCATGCCAGGCCTCCCTGTCCATCACCAACTCCTGGAGTTCACTCAGACTCACGTCCTTCAAGTCAGTGATGCCATCCAGCCATCTTATCCTCTGGCGTCCCCTTCTCCTCCTGCCCCCAATCCCTCCTAGCATCAGAATCTTTTCCATGAGTCAACTCTTTGCATGAGATGGCCAAAGTATTGGAGTTTCAGCTTTAGCATCAGTCCTTCCAAAGAACACCCAGGACTGATCTCCTTCAGAATGGACTGGTTGGATCTCCTTTCAGTCCAAGGGACTCTCAAGAGTCTTCTCCAACACCACAGTTCAAAAGCATCAATTCTTCTGCGCTCAGCTTTCTTCACAGTCCAACTCTCACATCCACATATGACCACTGGAAAAACCATAGCCTTGACTAGATGGACCTTTGTTGGCAAAGTAATGTCTCTGCTTTTGAATATGCTATCTAGGTTGGTCATAACTTTCCTTCCAAGGAGTAAGCGTCTTTTAATTTCATGGCTGCAGTTTCCATCTGCAGTGATTTTGGAGCCCCAGAAATCAAAGTCTGACACTGTTTCCACTGTTTTCCCATCTATTTCCCATGAAGTGATGGGACCAGATGCCATGATCTTAGTTTTCTGAATGTTGAGTTTTAAAGCAGCTTTTTCACTCTCCTCTTTAACTTTCATCAAGAGGCTTTTAAATTCCTCTTCACTTTCTGCCATAAGGGTGGTGTCATCTGCCATCCCTTAAATAGATCTCGAATCCGTTTTCTTCTCTCCAAATCTGATGTTGTTTCTTGTTCTGATTTAGGTCCCTATGCTCAGTTGCTCATCTGTGTCCAACTCTTTGCAACCCCATGGACTATAGCCCTCCAGGCTCCTCTGGGCATGGAATTTTTTAGGCAAGAATACTGGAGTGGGTTGCTATTTCCCCCTGCAGGGGATCTTCCCAAACCAGGGATCAGGTCCATGACTCTTGCGTCTCCTTCCCTGCCAGCCAGCTTCTTCACAAGCAGCACCTGGGAAGCCCCACGTAGGTCCCTCCTGTCTCATAATTGAAATGAAGTCCTGAGGTCTCCCACTTCCAATCTTGTGACCTTCAGATCTGTGCAGGTGACTGTGGGCAGGATGATGTCCTGCCCTCATGCCCTGCACTGACACCTGGCAGCAATAGCTGCCATGCATGTTCCACTTACATCTCATTGAATGTAGTCAGTAGTGATAATGAAAGCAGGACGGGGAGGTGAGGGAGGCGGAACTGAGAGGAGGTGAGGAAGGAGGCACTTGTGTAGTGTCTGGAGAACTGTGTTCAGGTGCTTTACACTGACTTTATGCTCTTCACAACAACCTTCAGAAGTGGGAGCTGTAAACACCATAAGGACGCACTGGGGTTCAAAGCTGTTAGACATTAAACATCTGTTTTTCATATCATACACCTAGTCTGCAATATTTTGTTATAGCAGCCTGAATGAACCACATAACAGAGTTCAGTGGACGAACCACATAAGACAAAGTTTAAACACCTTAAATCACTTCAATCCTGAGTTTAACACCAACAAAAACACTACTCTCTGAAGAGCTCAAATTAAAATTAGGTACTGAAATTTTGCCAGCCAAATGTATTAGAGAAAAACACACGCACAATATCCACATATCAAAGGATTCTAAGGAAAGCTGTCTTCCGTGTTTAATCCTTTCAATGAAAACCCCAGTGATAAATGTTTGAGAGCATTTGCTCAAAGTTCCCATAATCTGTGGTTCACTAACCATAGATTACTTTCTTAAGAATTTGATCACAGGCATCCTCAAGAGTTTTATCTCAGAAAATATGGATAGTTGAATGTACCTATAATGAAATATATTAATAAATATCATATTACTGTGTTAATTTTTACTGAATTTCTACTGGGCTAGTTCAGCAAGAACAATACAATTGAGTGTTTAGAAACCCACTTCTCTACTAAAGTGAATCTTCTTGAGGAACTATTTCTTTTAAATTTTCTGCCTACATAGCATGTTTTCCTAATATATGCATATTAATATAATACACATATTAACACATATAATTCTCCAAATATGCATTATATATAATGTGTATCTTAACCTAATATATATTGTGATAATTATATATATAAACAAACATATGTAAGTGAATGGATTTAACTTGGCATTCCACAATCTTATATTTACAACATACTTTACTAAGAGACACAACGAACTTCCCGCAATGACTACTCTGTATGAGCCATTTTATGTTAACACTTGGTATAAACTGACACGTGGAACATGGTTATATAATTGTCAAAGCAGGTTTAAGACCAGGAAAGAGTGTAAGTCACCATGAGAGGGCTAATCTTTCAACAAAAAAGGAGCTTATTAACTCATCTCTCATTGACTCATCAATTTGGAAATCAATTTTAGATTTCTATTCTACCCTATTTCTTAAAAATTTACAAAGCATGTCAAACAACAAGCCAAGGTGTACCAACCCTTCTTGTCTAGAATGCTGTTAGTATTCTAGCAAGAGCTGTTGTCTGGAAATTTTGACGTAACTGTTCTTTACTGTTATGCTCAAAATGTAATATACCTTCATCACCACGAACTTAATCGGGAAACCCCCTTATTTGGAATGTCTCCCAAGGAATCAAATTAGGCCTAATTATGCTTAATGGCAATGTCTGCTGCTTAATTTGGATGGTAATTCTGCTTAATTGAGATGCCTTCAGGTGTCTAAGTGGTGCTCTTGTTTGAGGATCCGTGTGAGCCTATCCATGCAGAAGCGTTGCTTGTTCTCTGAGCATCTCACCAAAGTAAACGAAGGAAGGCAAAGAAATTTCTGGAGCAGTGTAACACAAAATTCCTGAAATTTAACTTGTTAATTGTTATGTGTTCAGAGTCAACAAAATATATACGAAGCCTTTACAAAAACCTATGTAAGTGTGCACAAACATGAGAGAGAAAAGTGAACTTGTATAATGAGAGAAATCCATAAACCCAAACTGCATAAATTCAGTATTTCATTTGTCATTTTGCAGCTTGGCCAGGTTTTAAAATCAACTTCAAAATACCAAGGAAAAAATTTCATGAGTTTTAATTAATCTTAGCCCACTGGTGTCCAGTGGAACAGGAAGATAATGGGACATGAAACATTTCAAAAGCAAAAGAGGAATCTGGTGATAACTGAAAACTCTTCCCTCGACCTCTTGCTTATCTGTGTGTGGTAGACATGACTTGTCACCAACAACCACTGGCCCTTTCTCTGACTTCCAGATGGTTCTTTCCTCCAGCTGCTCAGTATCTTGAGCATGGACATCTAGCTCAGGTGGTCTTAAGGGGAGCATCTAGGAGTTTCTAGACAATTCCTGCCATTTCTCAGGAAGACATGCAGTGTTTCTTCCTTGAGCATTGAACGTGATGGTATGGTAGCATCTTGTGACCTGAGGGGTATGTGATCATTACTCAGAGAGCAAAGCAGAGAGAAAGGCACACACCAGAGCCCTCAGCTTCTTAATTAAACCTGGAATCTCCATGGCTCTGCCCTTTCATTGCATGAAACAACATTTCCCTAAAAACGTTTGGCTTTTAGTCAGCTCTTCTATTATCTACAGCCAAGAGCATCCTATCAGCGCACTGAATAACCTACCGCTTCATTTCCTTGTGGTTCTCATCAAAGTGATAATGGAACAGATAGCTGCAAAAGAAATGACTCTTCTTCCAGGAGGAAGAAAGCTGACTAAGAGGCTATCAGAGCTCTGCAAAGAGCACACATGTTTCTATCCTGAAATAGAAGTAAACAGCTCTGAAATCTTACCTTCCTGGGTCTCAGCTTCCTTGCTGTCGAATGAAGGGTTTAGACAAGAGTAACTCTAAGCTGCTGTTGTCTGCATAGAGATTTCGGTCATTCTAGTACATACAGTGTGGACAGAGAGTGTCGCCTGCCACGTCAGTAAATGAAGGATGTTGTGTCCATCAAGCCCCCAGTCTCTGCCTCGTGGGGGCACTCAAGGTGGAGGAAAGCAGGACACTGGCCCTGGAAGGTTAAGATGGGCATCCAAGCAGGGATTCCATTGAGTCCAGGCTCTGCATCTTCCCATGTATAGAAAAGAGCTAAAATTCACTGAATTCAAATGTCCACTTTTCTTCTATTAACAGTAATCTTTTGATGTTTGACTACCTATTTTTCCCAAAAAAACTGCTATATGTCCTGGTTCCTCCCTGACCTGCCCTGAACAGCCCCCTGCAGTCATCTGAGAGCCGTCTCATGGGCGTACATCCTCCGTGCATGCATGCCTGCTTCGTCACTCAGTCGTGTCTTCTCAGTCAGAGAAGCCTGACTCCCAGGCTCCTCTGTCCATGGGATTCTCCAGGCAAGAATACTGGAGTGGGTTGGCATTCCCTCCTCCAGGGGATCTTCCTGACTCAGGATCGAATCCACGTCTCCTGCATCTCTTGCATTGTAGGCAGTTTCCTTACCACTGAGCCACCAGGGAAGCCCCTATGTCCTCTGTATGCCCTCCAAGTGACACTAATCCTCAACTTTCAGGTTGTGCCTTTTTTCAGTTGACAGTAGGAAAGACATAGAAACACTGATATATAGGGGTATCTTTCATATAGAAAAATATTTATGATTATCCATATGTAATCTGGATGTAAATGAATTTTAAACTATTGGGAGTGAGTTAACCAAATTCCCTGAAGATTTCATCTGGAGCTTCTGCTTTCGTGCTGAAACTCCAGGGCATCGTCCATATAAGAGTTTAGTATTTCAAAACTTGACGTGGATACTTCTGCTTGCAAGATCACCATCACTGATGGTGGAGCCCAGTGCACCGTCCAACGGCCCTGAGAGAAATGTGATGCTGCCAGCAGGACTCTCTTTGGCTCTCTCTGGCCTCTCTGCACAATGTCACACTCATCCCAGGTTTCGGCAGCTAAGGACACACCTGGGAATCCCGAGCTGACCTCTCTGAGGGACACACATTTGGAGATATAGCAAGCCCCTCACTCTCACTGCACCCAGAGCCAAACCCATTCTCTCTTCCCTTAAACAGCTGGTTTCTGAGGCCCTTTCCCTGTTTCCAGGTAGAGAGAACTTAGAATCTAATTGTTCCAACCTGGGATGATTAGGAGAATAAAGAAGGGTGTTATCATCAGTAATTATGTAAGGACAGTGGATGTTCACTGGGAGTCCCCCGGGAGGCTGGACCTTATGTCCATTCTGGCCAGGGTTTCACCACCCACCCCAATTCTGGATTCCTTCTCCTCTCCCCTTGCAGCAGGTACCACAGGGGAAGCCATGTGTTCACAGTGTTAAGAGAATCAAGACCACCTGCCCACGGATCGTCCTCTTTCACTCCCTACATTCCACCTGGAGGCCATCGACTGATTACTGACTGCTACTGCGATAAAAAGTTCTCATCACAATAAAAAATATGTTAACTATACAAGGTGATACATGTTAACTAAACATTGCAGTAACCAGTTTTCAATATAAATACATATCAAATCATTATGTTGCACACCTTACACTAAAACAATGTTGTATGTCAGTTGTTATATGACAATCAAGCTGGAAATAAAACCATAATATAGAGGTAACCTTCAGGAGCAGTAGGAGGGAAGCACACTGAGAGTACTTTATAAGTGCATCCTAGACAGGCTTTCCAACCAAGGCGGATAGACTGACGCGCCATGAAGCAGCAGATTTTTAATTCAAACAAGATGTAAGGGTGTGTGGCACTCACCAGGTTGTTCATGGTAAACAGTTGCCATGGTAGAGAGTTGAGCTGCTCAAATGTACAGAGGGGAGCTGAGAGTCTTACCTTGTCAGGGTCCGTCGTAGTGATGACCCAGACACAGTGAGCATTGTCTTCGTACTGAACTGGGTAATTAGGAGAGGTAATGACGCCACTGGGCCCACGCAGATTCGATCCACATGTTCTTGCTAGAAATATACAGAGAGGACGTTATTTTCTACAGGGTTTCATCTGTGTGGTGAAGACACAAAATGCACATGGAACTTCAAGTTAGCTCTTGTGTGACTGCGATAAAAAACTGTGAAATCAAATTGGCAAGTAGATTTTGCTCAGCCTTTGGGACCTTTGCTTGGTACTTGCAACGCTTACCTGGAACTCTTCTTTATCACGTTTCCCAAAGCGTTACCCTTCACAGAATGAGCTGACAACAGCACCTTGAAGTGAAGTGAAGCCGCTCAGTTGTGTCCGACTCTTTGTGACCCCATGGACTGTAGCCCACCAGCCTCCTCCATCCATGGGATTTTTCAAGGCAAGAATACTGGAGTGGGTTGCTGTTTCCTTCTCCAGGGGATCTTCCCTACCCAGGGATTGAACGCAGGTCTCCTGCATTGCAGGCAGGTTCTTTACCATCTGAGCCACCTGAGAATCCCGACAACACTACCTTGACAATATCAAACCAAATTAACCCATTTTGGGCCCCATTCTGACTCCTGCAGAGAGGGTCTGATAAGGCGTTTGGGTGCACACAATGCAATACGAATTCAGGAGACCAGAATTAACGTCTCAACTATGCCCGACAGGATATGTCCTTGCATAAGTAATCCCAGCCCCCACAACCTCAACCTTTCTATTTTTAAATTTACTTATTTTTGGCTGCACTGGGTCTTTGTTGCTGATAGTGGGCTCTCTCTAGCCGGGAAGAGTGGGAGCTACCCTCTAGCTGCCGTGTGTGGGTTTCTCATTGCCATGGCTTCCCTTGTCGAGGCTCCAGGCTCCAGAGCACAGGCTCAGGGGTGGTGGCGCTCACCCTTAGTTGCTCAAAGCCATGTGGAATTGTCCCAAACCAGGGATCAAACCCCTAGCCCCCTGTACTGGCAGGCAGATTCTCAACCACTGGACCACCAGAGAAGTCTCTCATTCTTTCTATTTTACATGAGAATGATGCAAGGGATGATATTTAAAGTTCCTCTCAAGCTTTAGATTTTATTCTATAACAAATTATATCACATGCAAATTACAACTTAAAATACAGTTGAAAGTATGAAGAAAGAAAATAGAAATGATGACTCCCAAAGGAAAAAGAAAATACCTTAAAATTGAAACAGTGCATAAATGGCATGACCCAATAAAAACGACCAAGTTTTGAATACAAAAATATTTCAATTGATCTTCTCTTTAGAAAAGGAGAATTTTTTTAATGAATACTCAAGTTTTGGAAATCAAATGTCATCCTAAGCTCCATTCTTAACATTAATAATTTGAACTGTGTTTGAGAAAAGAGTGGAGGAAACTAAACTTCATAAATAAGCACTAATGTAAGAAGTTCGGGTTCATTTCCCTAAGATGTCATATAACATAAACTGACTAAGCTGCCATCCACTGAAGAGCAGACTTTAGTCATCGCCCATCCTTCCTTCCCTCCGTCTTGCCAGCTGAGCTTCGGTACAGGTCAGGCGCTGTTCCAGGAGACTAAGCTGCAGCATGAAACAGAACTGGCCTCTGACTCCCAGGGGCATCTTGCAGAGGAGGAGGCTGAAGAAACCGTTTAATCAGGCAGTGCCTAACTATTCCCTTTTCCATTTATATTGATGTAGCAATAATGTCAATATGCCTATTTCTAATAATATTTCTTTTTTGTCAGTATTAACCTACGAATCTCTTTCTTAAAAGACTGTGAACCCCTTGACCTTGGGAAAGCATCCTTCCTTCACTGTACATCCTCAGCACCATATCTAATGTCGATAGTTGTGAACACAAAAAAATGTGAGAAAATGACTTTAGACAACCTTTTTGTTACTTGATACTAGCTAAGAATTAACCTACTAGACACTGATTAACAAAAACATGAAAGCTATCGTTCAAAATATTAGCACTTGCTTTCAAATGAACACCACTGTTTCATCAATACTGAAGAAGGAAATGGCAACCCACTCCTGGATAATCCCATGGACGGGGGAGCCTGGTGGGCTGCTGTCCATGGGGTCGCACAGAGTCCACCACGACTGAAGTGACTTAGCATGCATGCATGCATTTCATCAATACGGATGGAAGGTGCTTTGGTTTCCAAAGCCCAGTGGGTGTGCCCTGGACACAAAGCCTTCTAGTAAAGCAGTGTCCACAAGCACATATATCTGCACTGTGCGGCTTCACCCTCCAAGGGGTCTACTTCCAGGAGTGTGTTCCTGAGAGGATCATGAACTTTGGATCCACACGTTTCTTAAAGTATTCTAATATTACCAGTTGGAGAAGGAAATGGCAACCCACTCCAGTGTTCTTGCCTGGGAAATCTCGTGGGCAGAGGAGCCTGGTGGGCCACAGTCCATGATGGGGTAGCAAAAGATTCGGACATGACTGAGCGACTAAACAGCAACAACAATATTACTGGTATTAATTAGAAAAACCTTAAAAAAACAGTTTACAATAAAATTTGAGTCAACTTACCTTTGTGTTACACATTCCTACTTTGTGAAATTTCATACAGAAGAGCTGACAAACACAGTGTAGTGCAAGTAAAGGAATTTTGAACTAATATTATCCAAGTGCTAGTCTAAGCATTTCAAACTTAAAGACAAACTCATCTGAAGGATGTGTACTGTGGGGAACTAATGTGCTACATTCCCGCTGACAATTTGTACTCCTCCCGTCATTAGCTCCAGCTGCCACTCTGCTGGAAAGTTCGCCAAATCTGACAGCCCGTCGATGGCCATGGGTCCCAGTTGTCTGCTTTGAAGCCTGACCTCTAACTTGACTTATGAAATTCATCTTCATGAAATTCATCTTACCCACTGCTTGGGGAGACAGGATTATTAGTGATTATATTTTTAGAGAGATAACTATTAGTAAAATATTCATAGGAAACTAGCACATTTTCTATACTTTGTGTTTCATACAGAGTGAGTTGTGAATCCAGTCCCTTCAGAGGTATTTCTCACCAAAAGTTGTCAAATTAATATGCATTTTTTTTTCTTTTTCTTAGAACTGTCTGTATTTTTTGTAGTACATTTTCCTAATAACTTTTGATTTTTTTTTCTACTCATTTAAAAGAATGACATCAAAATAATCAGCTGAAATGAAATATGTGAGAATATTCATGGCAGGGATTTTGTTTTGTTTTGTTTTGCTTGCTATGTATAATCTCAACAATTAGAACAATTCCTGGTACTTAATAGTTACCCCCATAAATACTTGTTGCTGCAATTTTGAAGTAGACTGATAGTCTAAGTAGTTAGTTCTAATCCTCTTTCTTGGGGGAATTGTTGACACTTTTAGCTGGTACCTCAGTCTTGATTTTTTTAAGTTGTCCACATTCTAATTGTCTACCTCTTCATCATGTGATGCAGAGAAGGCAATGGCACCCCACTCCAGTACTCTTGCCTGGAAAATCCCATGGATGGAGGAGCCTGGTGGGCTGCCGTCTATGGGGTCACACAGAGTCGGACACGACTGAGCAACTTCACTTTCACTTTTCACTTTCATGCATTGGAGAAGGAAATGGCAACCCACTCCAGTGTTCTTGCCTGGAGAATCCCAGGGACGGGGAAGCCTGGTGGGCTGCCGTCTATGGGGTCACACAGAGTCGGACACGACTGAAGTGACTTAGCACTCATCATGTGATGATCCTATCATCATCACACCAATTACAATTCATTAGGTACTATTTTCTTGTATCAAGCCTTTGCTACTAGTCACAACCACAAGATTTGCTATTGGTGACAACCCAAAGTTCAACCTCCCATGTGTAGAGTCTCTACCAGATAATAGCAACGTGTCTTGAGTTACCATGATCTCTGTGTGCCATTCTCCAAGTATGCATAGAGGCTGAAGTGCAGACTGGACATTCTCTTCTACATCTCCTGCAGACACCCTGTCTGGGGTTTTCTCTCTATGCTCTGGCACTGTGGCAGAAAGGCTCAGACTAAGCTGCCATCTCCCTGAGCTGCTGAGAGGGGGCAGCAGAGCGAACGTCACTCCTGCCTGTCACTCCCCTCTTCTTCCTTCCATCAGCTTCCAGCACCATAAGGCTAATTGTCTTCCATTGCCTTCACTCTCTATCATGTTTGTCAAACATCCAGGCTTTGAGAAGGATAAGAAGAGCCAGAGAAGAACACAGAACAGCCACAGAGATTACAGGTAAACCGGGACTAAAGCTGCACTGCAGTGTATCCCATGAGTGAACATCAGCAGGCCAGATTTTTAAGCAAATCTTAAAAATGCTTAATAAATGTTCTTTGATAATAACCATGATCTAATTAATGTACATTTAATGTTACTTATGTGACAGTGTTCTAAATTTGTAAGCTCTGGGAATGATTGTGGAGGGAGTTTCTGCCACCGGCCCGAGGGTCATGCTCAGTTAGGATGGTGAGGGTGTGCAGACCCTTCTGCAGAAAGTGGGCGGGTGGCCTCAGTTTATCTACTAACCACATCTATGCTGCTTTGCAAGCTGCAGTTTGTCGCTATAACTGAGTACAAACTGGACTGATGATCAGAAGACTGTATGATTTGACTCTGAAGCTTTCCCCCCTTGCCCGTCTCTCTCCACTCCTGGACTCTGCTGACTCCTCACTCCTCCCCAAAAGGGCTGTGCAGCTGTTCAGACACTACAAGGCTTAGTGACCTGCTCTGATTGTGATGAGCAACCTCACTGTATCCTTGGAGACCAGGACCTGCTTCCCAAACAGTTGCTTCTGTGCTAAACACATATTCAATTAGTCAACAAAGTATCTAATTAAGCAAATAATTAGGTAACTACAATATGCCAGTGTCAAGCAAGTCTTTATAGCAAGATATAAATACATTCCCATAATGGAAATGTATACACACATTTACACATTTTAGAGTTGAGTACACACTCGCCACTTTCTGCTCTTGCCAAGGCATTCCCCCGTGTCTGAATCTTTTTGGAAATATAACACCTAACGTAAAGTAATTTGCACAGAAATCTTAAAAATGCTTAATAGATGTTCTTTGATAATAACCATGATCTAATTAATGTACAGTTAATAGTACTTATGTGACAGTGTTCTAAATTTGTAAACTCAAATTTTACTTATATCTAATGTGTTTTAAAAATTAAACTAGAATTTACAAAATGATCACTGGAAATATAACATATAAAGAAGGAAAGTGGAAAGGGAGAAGAAAACTAACCAGTTTTAAATGCCAATATGTGCTATTTATCCATTAATCATTGAGTATTTATTAAGTATAACATGTATTTGTTTCACATGATTTATCTTACGCAACTTGAAGTAGTAATTTATCTATTTATGTTCAATCAGTTCCGGGAATCTTTACCATTCTATAGTAACTACTTAATGAAATTAAATTGAAGAGAAGAATATTCTAATTGATTAAACTTAAATTAATAGGATATCTGGACTCAGAAGCTTTTTAAAAGCAAATTAAGAATTATATTGGAGAGTGTGATTCTTGTAGAATTTAAAAGAAAATCACCCATTTTATGTCCATATCCAGACTCAGCCAAAATGGAGAAAGTATGCCAGAGGTTAAGAGCTTGCTTTTCTGAATCACTCTTGAGTTCCAGATCTGGTTTATGAAGCTATCAGATGTGTTATCTTAAATTATTTAATTTTAAGCCTCTCGGGTAATCCACTTATTATAACAATCATAACTTCATCCACGATTTCTGTAAGGGTTGGAGGAAGGAATGTAAGTAGAGCACCACACACCATAGCACAGGTAGTAAAAAGAAAATGCACAGTGAGTGCTCACTGAGAGTTGGGTGCTGTTTCCAGCACAGAGGATGCAGCAAAGAGAGAAAAACCTAAGCTCCACGCCTGCATCAGGGGATTAACCACACAGACGTCTAATGGCAGGAAGACACTCGATTTCTGCAGGAAAGCAGAGTCAGGGTTCACAGAGCATTTGGAAGAGGGTGGGCACAGAATGGGCACGGAAGGGTTTGGATGAGATGACATCTGATGGTGGGTGCAGGATGGAGAACCACCTGGGGGTCTGGGGGAGAAGCGTTCCAGGCAGAAGGAAGACAACAAACGCAGGCAGGCTGTCAGAAACACCCCAGGCATGTTCTAGGAGCATTATTAGCACCCAGTTAACACTGGTTTCCTGGAGAAGGCAATGGCACCCCACTCCAATACTCTTGCCAGGGAAATCCCATGGACGGAGGAGCCTGGTAGGCTGCAGTCCATGAGGTCGCTAAGAGTCGGACACGACTGAGCGACTTCACCTTCACTTTTCACTTTCATGCATTGGAGAAGGAAATGGCAACCTACTCCAGTGTTCTTGCCTGGAGAATCCCAGGGACGGGGGAGCCTGGTGGGCTGCCATCTATGGGGTCGCACAGAGTCAGACACGACTGAAGCTACTCAGCAGCAGCAGCAACACTGGTTTCCAAGTCATTTTATGTCAGGTGAATTTGAGAGCAGTGGCATAAAAATACATGACTTTGTTATCTTCAGTAACTTAATAAGAAATAGAGAAAAACATGTTTTTCTCCCAATTGACATTCAAGTAAAGAGTACATATCCTTAGAAGTCTAGAAGCGAAAACAGAAATTTATCCAAATTCACTGGAATTAAAGTAAAAGTTAAAAGTGTGAGAAATTAAGAGGTACAAAATTCCAGTCATCAAATAAATGAGTCATAGCTTAGGGAATATAGCCAACAATAATTTAATAACTTTTTATGGTGATATATGATAACTAGACTTATTATCATGATAATTTTGTACTTTATAGAAATATGGAATCACTATGTTGGGTAACAGGAATTAACATGGTGTTCTAGGCAATTACACTTCACATACAAACTCATAAAAAATAGATGAGATTTGTGGTTACTAAGGGGTGCAGAACAGTGGAGGGGAGGATTGAAAGAAGGTGGTCAGATGGTACAAAGCTCTAGTTATGAGACAAATCAGTCCTAGGAATGTAATGTACAGCGTGATAAATGTACTAAATATACCAATGTCTGTTATGTATGAAAATTCTTAGAGTAAATCCTAAGAGCTCTCAATTAAGGTCAATTCCTTCCTTAATTGACTGATCTGAAATCTTACAATATGTGCAGTGCTCAGACCATAGGCATTTTATTGCATTTGATAGATGGTTGGATTTAGAACATGTGGCTGAGATAATCAATATAAGGTCTGCTTTAAAAGTTCAGAGTGCATATATATATTTTCTGTTATATCTATGACAAAGAAGTTGTTGTTTTCTTTTCCTTTAAAGTGTATGTTTCTTTAAATCTATGGGCTCATAGTTACCTGACATAATAATCAGTATTAAAATACAGTCTTCAAATTGGCTCTGGACCCTTAGTCTGGTAGAATGAAGTCATCTTTCAGGTATAAATGGTCTTTCCACTACTATTTAAAAGGTCATTTCTGTATGGAGAGGAAATATGAGTAGGGAAGATTACACTGTAAAGTTCTCAGTAAGTGACAAGTTAATAAGTTAAGGATACTGCTGGGCTAACCTGACTTGGAATCCTGAGATAATACTAGCTCTATTCTGTGACCCTCTGAGGCTCTAACTGGCGTCCATGCAACCACAGTTACAACTGCAAAAGCCACTTCACTTTTCTTATGTGCCTTGTCAACTCAGACAGCAACTAAAAATATTAATTCCACAGATTAATGTTCATTAGCATTAAAAGAAATTCTCTCTATATACCCCGCTCAAACACCGATGGAATAAATGCCAGCTGAAACATTTTACTCAAAAAAAAATACAAGTGCATCCTCTTCTTCTCTATTTTGTTTGCTTATTTAAAAAAAAATATTGCCAGTTAAAGATACTTATACAGTTTCAAACAGCTCGTAATATTTTACCCTGTGAAAAATCATAATGGTTGTTTTCATATCCCTAAATGAAGTAAGTATAATTTTAAACAAGATCACTTGTATAATTACTGAGCTATGGCAACCATTCATCTGTGTGCCAACAGGAAGAAAAGGTAACATCCCCCATCCTCAGGGTTAATTAGCTAATGTAAGCATTGGCTTAGGACCCAGTGTCCAGATGTGAACGATCCCTCCTGACTCACTGCAATTTATCAAATGCTTCTATCCAATAATCCTCCCATGGAGAAGGCACGATAATTACTTAAGAGTTAGAGACCCTTCATGAAGATCGGAACCTTGAGAATCAGCCCTTCCTTAATTGACTGATCTGAAATCTCATAATGTGTGCAGTGCTTAGACCAGGGGCATTGTATTACATTTGATAGATGGCTGAATTTAGAACATGTGGCTGAGATGATCAATATGACGGCTGCTTTAAAAGCTCAGAGTGCGTCAGGAATACCCAAACTGTACTGCTCACCTCTGACTTACAGTGTATTACGGCAGTAGCACAGAGGGGAAGACGAACTTGAAAAATTGCCCTTGGTGTTTGGAATCTACTGATAGCTAAGTAAATACTCCTGTATTCTGTTTTGTGTAGCATGAAATAGTATTATGCTTCATGTTATCCATTTCCCCCTACACTTTAGACAGCTAAAGCCATCTTTAGAGAATAGTCATAAAATCTCCACTTCAATAAAGGTTTCTCAACTCTTCTTTAGTTGGGGAATCAGTCATTAAAAGCCAGTAGAGACACTATTTAAAGGAGGGGATGATGACAGACACAGGGTTCCTAAACATTGCCAACCTGGGAAATGGATGGGTTTTAATAGGAGAAATGAGGGACACCAGCCAGGAAACTGCTCGTGACTCAGAGAGACCAGTTCTGCCCATCACACCCACAAGGGTGTTGGGAGCTGAGAAAACGCGGCTGAGAGCAGCAGTGAACGCGGCACTGTCCATGGTAGCCACCAGCACCTCTGAAGATGGAGTGCTTGAAATTATGCTGGTCTGAGCCGCGCTTGAAATGATGTTGGTCTGAGCCGTGAGCATAAAATGCACACTGAATGTCCAAGACAGAGTGTGAATAAAACAAAGCGGGAAGAAAAGGTATCTCCTTAGAGTCTTTTCAACTATACATTAAAATAATTGATATGTTTAGGGTTAAATAATATTCTTAAAATTAACTGCACCTGCTTCTTTTCCAATCTGGCTACTAGATACTTTTTTTAAACAATTTATTTATTTTTAATTGAAGGATAATTGCTTTACAATATTGCATTGGTTTCTCTCATACATCAACAGGAATCAGCCATAGGTATATGCATTTTCTCTCCCTCTTGAACCTCCATCCCACCCCTCTAGGTTGTCACAGATCACCAGATTTGAGCTCCCTAAAATTAGATCAGTGGCTTGCATTTTATTTCTGGCTGAGAGCCCTGCTCTAGAGGCTCCATGAAGTGGTCCTCTATAGGGTCAGCCTAAGATGCACTGAAGCACTTGACCATCCATCTGTATGTGTACCTGATTAGGTCATGGTACATGGTGACTACTTGATAAATAGAAGACTGTCACCCAGACTAGAGAGAGGGATGTTCCTGCTGGCTTTGCAGAAGGAAGCTGACCTCTTGGGAGAAGGTTGTATGGCCAGGAGGTGAGGACAGGGCAGGGAAAGGGAGCTGAGTGTGGAGGACAGGTTCCCTGCTTAACCACAAGACTCACAGATGAGCCCTTTCTAGTCCAGAAAGTAGGATATGCACAGGCACACAGCTCCACCTCTTCTCTTCCATATTGCTTACAAATATAATCCTACACTGATACAAAAATGCCAAGGAACATGAGAGAGGGATGATTTATCCCTTAATTTATCTACACACTCCACTCATGAAAAGCTGCAGATGATAGAGGGTAGAAAAAAAATGTCATATTTTGAGTGATTGACTCCATCTCTCCTTCTTATGGAAATACACCCCTATGGCAAAGATTCCCTTAATAGCTATGTTCCTTTTCTTTCATAGAAGTATAATTGTTTGCTATATATGTAACCACCTGGAATATACATATATATATATATATGTTTCTAAGTCTCACAACAAGGTGAGAATATCTGGCTGGATTTTGGCCAATTGGACTGAGAAGGAATGCATGTGATGGTTTTTGCAGACTCTCTCCTAAACTCCTCCATCCTGTTGCCTGGAGTTTGGATGCCACCTTGGACCATGAGGATGGAGGTTTGACCACAGGGAGGACAGAGTGAGACTTGAGGAAATTTCCATCTCTGAAACAGACCTGCCCATCCTTGTCCTATACTGCCTATATCTTAATTCTATATGAAAGAAAAATTCACATCCATTTGTTTTAAGTTTCTCTTGAGGTGTATTTTTTTTAAGTCACCTAATTGTTATCACCTTACCCTAGACAGTTTATGTCAAATTCTTCTATTTAGGAGATTTCGGGACTTTTGATTTAAGGTTTATTTAATGTCTTATTACTCTAAATGCTCTAAAATACAGGTTTCTTTAAAATTGTGTTTTTAAAGATTTTTTTTTATTGTTCCCCAGACACAGTCTGCTCCAGTATATAGATTTAAAATACACATACTATAAGAAAATGCTTTCTTAAGAATTATTCCCAGCTGCTATAGCTCATTATTTCATAGAGTTACAAGTAGTAAGTGGAAATAAACTAAAAGATTAGTCCATGAAAAAGAAAGTACATCTAATTGAAGGAAAACAGCTGAGTCATCAACCGGGAGTCAGGGGTGGAGGGGGAGAGATAAGTAAATCTGAGTGTGAAGGAGAGAAGTGGATGCTGGAGAGAGGGGAGAAGCTGTCCATGGGAACCAGACCAAGAATCACACAACAGACAAACACCCTGTGGAGGAACATCTCTTTTCAAATATGATAAAGTAGACTGTGAGAATCTATGGGGACAGGAAGTCAGGTGGCTCCTCCTCTGGGGGCCTCTGGGAGTGAGCAGCTGGTAGCTCAGGGGGGTAGAGGAACTGTCCTCCCTTAGCCTGGCTGGAGCAGCTGTCGGCTGAGACAAGCACCTCTGAGTGTTTGGTACCAAGTCAGAGCACAGTTAGGAGCCAACATGCTGAGAAAGTGTTTTGAGTCTAGATGAGATTTGGCCCAAAGTGGATACAAGGAAAACTTCTGAATTAATAAATAAGGTAAGAATCAAATAATATCCTGATCGATATTTCCTTTATGTTACTTTTAATATAAATTTGAAACAGATGTACATTTACTAGTTTTGTCTGTTGCTGCTGCTGCTGCTAAGTCGCTTCAGTCGTGTCCGACTCTGTGCAGCCCCATAGACGGCAGCCCATCAGGCTCCTCCGTCCCTGGGATTCTCCAGGCAAGAACACTGGAGTGGGTTGCCATTTCCTTCTCCAATGCATGAAAGTGAAAAGTGAAAGGGAAGTTGCTCAGTCCTGTCTGACTCTTAGTGACCCCACGGACTCCAGCCTACCAGGCTCCTCCGTCCATGGGAGTTTCCAGGCAAGAGTACTGGAGTGGGTTACCAGTGCCTTCTCCAAGTTTAGTGTGGGCTTTTAAAATAATGCTGTATGTTCCTGATCTAGAAAGGCAAGAAAAACATTAGAAAATGAACACATTGTTCCCCCTTAGGGGGAAAGCTAGTACCTGAGGCTTGGTCCTCATTTGTCACTGGGAGAATGAGAATTACCACTTCATGGTGGGAACACTGATTTTGCTAGAGCTCCTTTGAAAGCCTAATGACGTTGCATTAGTAAATATTAGTGTACAGATAGTCTAATGATAACAGGGGAGGGCACAGCCACACACTCCTCCTGACGAGAGCGGGTGCTCCTCCAGGAAGGGAAGCATTTCACAGGGAAGGGTCACCTGCAGGCAGCCCACACACCCACTCTGCCCTTGGGATGCACAGATGCTACAAAGGTGTGTTCTCTACATGTGAAAAGGTAAGGGCACTCTATAGTAAACCAGGCAATCTAGTATTTTAGCTTTGATGAAACTAGCCATTTATTTCACAACTACTTCATTTCCCAGGATGTAAGTGACATGGTTCATTTTGCATTATACATTTTTACAACCAAAACATTTTAAATAAAAATTTATAAATCCATTCATCTGAAAAAGACTATAAGGAGGGAAAAGATATTGTTATATATGAAACTTCCCTTTTTATTCTTTGTTCAGCTTAGTAGTTTTTTTCTTCTTCCTTTAAAACTACCACCTTGCATAAATTATTTAATGGCCACAATGCAAACAAACAAACAAAAAAACCAAAACAGCTAGCTTTTCTTTTAATTTTATTAATTTTTTCCTGAGTAAAATATCCAAAACAGTTTTCTGCTGGTTTCCCTATGGCTTCTATAATTCTGGTAGGATTTTTCACATATTTCATAGATGCAACAAATATTTGACCTCATTGAAGAAGATGATGATAATGCAACATTTTGTTCTATGTCCAAGATTAGTTTAATAATAAAATGATGACTTCAGATCATGCTAACAAACTCCCTTTATCACTTATACTATCAAAATTCAAAAAAATAACTTCACTGCTATTGCAAAGTGAGCATTTTTAGATTTACAGGGACTTGCATTCTGATTCCAAAGCATCTAGTTATGTAACATATCTTTGTACATATGCAAGCTGTGTGTATAGATAGATGGATACCAAGTTATATAGAATGTGTTGGAATGATTAGGTTTGCTCGTGTATTTCCTGACATTTAAAAAACACAAATATCCTTGGAAATGTTTGTCTCCAAAAAATTAAAAAAAAAAATATTTCTTGTTAACCGACATCACCACAAAAAGGTAAATCATCACCAAGTTTTGCTGTCTATACACTGGACTTTGCACTTGGATCTCCTTGTGTATTCAGCTATAAGGAAAGAGAATCTGGGCAGACGTGACCACCCCGACTCACCTCTGCAAATCGGCCGGTGGTCGCTCCACGCAGCCAGGGTGTCTGTGACTCTCTGACACGTTATGCTCTTGGATCCCTGGAGCACGTAATTGTCCTCGCAGGAGAACTGTACATTTGCACCAACCCTGAGCAATTACAAAACCAAAAACAACCCGGATTACTCGTGGAAGATGTCTTTAAAAGAAACCATCACAGTGCTGCTACCATGTAATGCCATCAAAACAATATAAAAATATTAAGTGACCCATTAGCAATTATTCACAGATAAACCCTTTAATGAAGCACAAGACTTGGGTTCAAATTCCCGTTTTGCCAAATTATCTTAAATAAATATATGATCCTTAAGGTATCTTCTCTAAAATTAAGCAATAACAGACATGGCAGGACCAGGTGTTTGCAGTTTAAGTAAGAAATGCATCTGAAGGAATTAAACCCTGGAATCAAAACAAAACTGGATGTCCTTCCATGTGGATAAACATCCTACCAAAAAAAAAAAAAAAAGAAAAAGCCCCATTAAGAAATGTCTCAGTATACAAAAAGATAAGGACTCTAGCATTCCATTTATATGAGGTGTCAAATATAGTCAAATTTATAAAATAAAAAACTAGAAGGGTGGTGACCAGAGGCTAGTGGGGTCAAGGGGAAATGGGAAGTTGTTAATTCAAAGGCATAAAGCTTAAGTTAAGTAAGATAAATAATTTCTAGAGATCTGCTATACACCATTGTAGCTTAGTCAATAGCAATGTACACGTTAAGATTTTTTTTAAAGATACTTTTCAAGTTAAGTGTTCTTATCATCCTCATAAAACTTGCTTCCAATGAAAAACAAGGGAAAAAATGTCTCAGTAGAGAATTTGTTGGGGCTTCCCTGGTGGGTCAGTAGTAAAGAATCTGTCTGCAACACAGGAGCCTCAGGAGACGCAGGTTCGATCTCTGGGTTGGGAAGATCCCCTGGGGGAGGGCATGACAACCCATTCCAGTATTCTTGCCTGGAGAATTCCAAGGACAGAGGAGTCTGGTGGGCTACAGTCCATGGGTCGCACAGAGATGGACACAACTGAAGTGAATGAGTACACATGCATTCAAAGAATTTGTTACCACTGTAATATGTTAATTATATTTAGAAGAAGGCTGGTGCTATTACATTTCAGAAATGCATCTTACAGGAAAAGATACTTTGCTTTAGAAAAAAGCAACCCATCCAGACTGGAGTCAGATGAAAAACTTCTTTGCCTCCAGAGCTGCCTCAGGAAACACGAAGCCTTAAGGCTGGGAGCAGTAACGGAATGTGGTCGCAGCATCACAACTCAGCAGGTGCATGAGGAAATGCGAGAGGCATACCTCGGGTCTGAGCACACCCGATCCCTTCTTCTAAGCCTGCTGTACGGCACTGAATTCAGTGCAGTGTTGCTTTATAATCCTACAAGCCTGTTGTTACAAGAGGAAATTCTGCCTGTGTCCGTTTGACAAGCTCCAAGGTTGAGGTTGACAAAAACGGGAATGAAAGACAGTCTTTTAGAGAAAATATGAATAGTTGCCCATGTAATATGTAAAGTTATTAATAGGTAAAAGATAATGAAAAAATAAACAAATGCTGTCTTTTCTTGCTTATGGACAAAATTCTGGTCTGCAACATCACAGTGGACATTATTCCAGTAACATAAGAGCATCTCTCACACTTGAACGTAACATCCTGGGATCATCACAGATGTCTATAAAAATCATCACATCAGGGTCAAATCAATGTGAAAAGACCTGGATTAAACACAATTCACCATCTTTCTTGTCCAAAGGGGACTCTCAGCTTACTAAAATTTAATATGCAAAATGTGCTTTGCCTACTTAAGAAAATTTAAAATATGTAGAATTTTCCAAATTTATCTGATTAGGAAACCCTTTTGCACAAAGTATCCAGGGCAACTAGAATTCTATGGAGGTAATTTTGAGAAAAGCTTTATAATGACATAATATGTATTATCTTTTAAAAAAATAAAATGTAAACAGAATTCTAATTTCAATGTCTGGTTATAGCAGTTATTTAGAATAGCTATACTTTTTAGACACATCCCTTCATAATTTCATTGGCCTTTGGTCATTGTTTAGACTTCTGAGAACAGACTAAATAAGAGAAAAAAATCTAAATATTTGGTTTGAAAACAACTATTCTCTCTCTCTGTTCTTTATGCTAGGTCCCAGTCTTCAGTTCCCCTTATTTACCTAAATTTCAGTTCTCATACTTCTCATCATTCTTTCAATACATTTTTATTGAATATCTATGTGCCACACACTACTCCAGGTACCAAAGATACAGAAATTGCGATTGACAAAGTCTCATGGGGATAGCAATCTAGTTAAAGGAGGACAAAATGTTCATCGCAGCGCTGTTTATAATAGCCAGGACATGGAAGCAACCTAGATGCCCATCAGCAGATGAATGGATAAGAAAGCTGTGGTACATATACACAATGGAGTATTACTCAGCCATTAAAAAGAATACATTTGAATCAGTTCTAATGAGGTGGATGAAACTGGAGCCTATTATACAGAGTGAAGTAAGCCAGAAGGAAAAACACCAATACAGTATACTAACGCATATATATGGAATTTAGAAAGATGGTAACGATAACCCTGTATACGAGACAGCAAAAGAGACACTGATGTATAGAACAGTCTTATGGACTCTGTGGGAGAGGGAGAGGGTGGGAAGATTTGGGAGAATGGCATTGAAACATGTGAAACGTCATGTATGAAACGAGATGCCAGTCCAGGTTCAATGCACGATGCTGGATGCTTGGGACGGGTGCACTGGGACGACCCAGAGGGATGGTGTGGAGAGGGAGGAGTGAGGAGGGTTCAGGATGGGGAACACATGTATACTAATTAAATAATTTTCTATTAAAGAAAAAAAAAAGAAAAAAAAAAAAAAAGAAACAAATTGATCACACTGAATGTCCTTGGTTGAAGGAAGGATAGGAGAAGAGAAAAGTAAAAACATGGGGAGAGGAAATGACATGACATTTGGTGCTTAGTATGTTACTCTCTGGGCTTCCCTGGTGGTTCAGTGTAAAAAAAAAATAAAATAAAATAAAATAAGAAGAAAATGAAAGTGTCATAAGTACTGTGAGCAAAATAAACCAAGCGGTGTGATTAATAATAGGTTAGGGAGCGCTGGGATTTAAGAGTGTGTTAATGTTTTTTTGATCCTCTCAAACTGGGGTGCTAGTGTCTCACACAATATTTTGGGCATGATCAAACATAAAGGAAGGAAAATGATATTATTGTTTCCCCCTAGCATCTACCTACTTTAGTTCCAAAGCCTGTCATTCATAGTTCTAATGGATGCACTCCACCCCAACAAAGTATCTATCTTTTTCATACATGCTTTTCATACATCTGATCAACTTAAGGCATTCTTAGTGAATCCTGTTAATGTTGACTGGTAGATCTCATTTCTAGCAATATAATATAGATTTATTATCCAAAGTAGGAGAAAATATAGCCAGAGTTGCTTTTTGGAAGTCATGAGAGTGTCCATTAATAGAAATATGATTGACTATATTATTCCATATGCATTTCAAAGAATACAATGTTTCTTCAAAATGAGCATAATATGTAGCAATACAGAGAAGAAAAAGATTTTCTACAAAATTGTTACCTCAGGTAACTCTTAGCTTTATAAGTATCTGAATCTGTGTATCAGGAAAAATCAGCATAAAGCTATTTTTGGAGTGCTAATAGAATCACAAGTACACTTTTGTTTCTATATTACAATAATTCTACCACTTCTGATTTTATTACAAGTTAACTTTTAAAATGTTTTAAGATCCTACTATTAGATTGCCCCTTTGTTCTCACTCTCTGAGACAGAACTCTTTCACACCTAACAGAGTTCATACCCTCCTCCGATTTTCGTCAGACAAAAATTAAAAAAGCTCTTCTACCAGAGGTGAGGATTCTTCCTAATGTTCCATAATCACTGTAGGGTTACCACAGAGGATCTAGTCCAGAAATCTCTATCTGGGTTCTGGGGAAATCTGTCCAAAGTATGTACAGAATCCATTCCTTAATTTCTTGCCTGAAACCTTTCAACAAATGATTGAAAATAACAACTGATAAAATAGCTAGGCTTTTCTACTTTCAAACAATAAAAATCACTAATAAGCAACCTCTGTTCTTGACTATGCAATGAAAAACAGAGCCACTGATGGGTAAATTCTGCATTGTGATGAACAAGGCTGAGCTTGAAACTGATGATGACCCAACTTCTAATTTATTATTTCAACCTCTTGCTTTGGTTTTATCTAGTGCATAAATTAGTCCGATTTAAAATCCATGCACACTTTCAACTTCAAATACATAACAAACTAAGCTTTTATTTATGATTGGATTTTATGATTACTATGTTTGAAGACATACATATAACATTAGGAAAACTAATTTGGTTTTCTGGAAAGTACTCAGAAGAAAATAACAGAAAAAAATTATTAGTACCTTCCAACTGGCAAATGAATTCAGAACACCTTAGATTAATTTTGTCAAACAAGTTTGACTATTGTGAATAGTTGGAAATTATCACAAATAATTTAGACAACTGATTTTGTGTAATCTCAAGATAAACAGTGATTGATAACAAATATCCAAATGGCAACTTTTAAGTTAAATAGTTGAAGCAGAGTGATTTTGTATTTTAAATAGAAGAGAAGAAGAGAGAAAATAACATTTTTTTACCTGCATTGGTTCACAACTGGTTATGGTCTGGCTTTTAGCATGAGGCGCCCTATTAGTCATAAAGATGCACGGTTGAGCTAATGGGAGCAAGGGATACTTCATTGAACAACTATTGGACAATGAGGTAAATAAATATAAATTATTATGGGGAAAAATGATTTTACCTTTAGTGAAAAGATAAGAAATTGAAAAGGCCAGAAATTGAAATTTGTGTTGTATATTTAAAGATTCATATAATTAATTTGTTGTTCTTGTTGTTCAGTCATTAAGTCATATCTGACTCTGTGACCCCATGAACTCCAGCACTCCAGGCTTCCCTGTCCTTCACTATCTCCTGGAGTTTGCTCAACTTCATGTCCATTGAGCCAGTGATGCCATCCAGCCATCTTATCCTCTATTGCCCCCTTCTCTTCCTGCCCTCAATCTTTCCCAGCATTAGGGTCTTTTCCAGTGAGTTAGTTCTTCGCATCAGGTAGCCAAAATTTTGGAGCTTCAGCTTCAGCATCAGTCCTTTCCATGAATATTCAGGGTTGATTTCCTTTAGGATTGACTGGTTTGATCTCCACACTTTCCTTTCAGTATCTGTGTACTAGAGTGAAACCCACCATAGAAAGCCCTGTTGGTTTCAGAGCTGGTGATTTGTTCAGGGAATAGCAAGTAGCCGGGTTTGTCCTAAAGAGTGCTGCTCCAAAGAGGTGCCCATTCCTCCCTGCTCCAGAGGTTTTCCCCTGTAGACTCTGGGATTCTGGGTGCTCTCCTGTTCCTCCTCTCCTCCTTTTCCTCTCTTTGAGGTAAGCTTTGCTCTTTCATTGTTCCACATAATATTTCATTGGAGAAATAAACTAAAGCTGAGAAAAGCTGGGAAAAGAAGCCCCACAGAGAGGCAGCTCCCAGGAGAAGGGTCCCCAGGAGAAAGCCTCACATTTCATTCACCTTGAAATCCCTCACTGCCTCCAGCAGAGCTTGTTGCACTTACAGTATCCCTGAGACTACACAGGACAAACAGGAGACAAAGACATGAATTCAGCCGCCTTGCACCTCACACTAAATGTGCAACCAGCCACCACAATGCAAGACTCCAGGAGTAAATTCCAAGGGTGGCGAGGGAAACCCACCTCAGGAGCCACCTTGCTAGCCTGTGTCTGCAATCACATGCCTCTATTTCAAAAGAAGCTATTTTGGATAGCCTACTGATTCTTTGATAAATTGGCCATACTGCACTGGGGAAAGGAACTCTGATGCTCAACTGTATATGCTCCACCGATGGCAAGACCTGGCCCTAATACATGCAGACTGACTTCAGGCTGCAAGATGGTCCATGGAAACCAGCCCCTCCCTCCTAAGGCATCATCAGAGGTGTCACGCACAGCTTTGCAGACAATGGCATCATTGAGAGATGCATGTGTGGCTGCTGTGAATATCACAATCCTTTTATTAGCCTTTTGATTTTCACACATTATGTGTCATTTCTGGGTCATTTTTCTTCTTATAGTGACAAGTTTTAGACTCGTCTCGTCAAGCCTTAAGGCAATTTAGTGTCACTAAAAACGCATTAGAGAGTAGATGGAACTCTCTAGCCTAAGGAAAGAAAAGAATCTAATATTTCATAGGATTTTTAGATATTATATATTAATAAAAGCACAACAAAGGCCCCTGACAGAGATCTGAATACAAGCAACAATAATGGTGTGAACAGGGCTTCAAATGACAGGGACCTGCAGACTCTGAGAGGTCTCAGATATGTGTGTACAGCATTTAGAAGAATCTTCCCATGAATCTTCCCTGTGAATCTTCCCATGAGCAAATTTAATTTGCGTCTTCTGAGTATGTCCTAAGTTCATGAGGATCTATTATTTAGTAAACAAGATTTTTTCATCTGACCAAGTAGAAACACGAAATTCTTAAGATTCACACCCACCCATTTCATATAGGTGGCTTTTGTTGTTCAGTCACTCAGTTGTATCTGACTCTTTGCAACCCCATGGATTGTAGCATGCCAGGTTTCCCTGTCTTCCATTATCTCCTAGAGTTTTCTCAAATTCATGTCCATTGAATTGGTGATGCTATCCTACCATCTTATCCTCTGTCATCCCCATCTCCTCCTGCCCTCAATTTTTCCCAGCATCAGGGTCTTTTCCAATGAGTTGGCTCTTTGCAAAATATTGGAGCTTCAGCTTCAGTGTCAGTCCTTCCAATGAGTATTCAGGACTGATTTCCTTTAGGATTGACTTTAGGAAGACTCTCAAGAGTCTTCTCTAGCACCACAATTCAAAAGCATCAGTTCTTCAGCACTCAGCTTTCTTTATGGTTCAACTCTCACATCTGTACATGACTACTGGAAAAACCATAGCTTTGACTAGATGGACCTTTGTTGGCAAAGTGACATCTCTGCTTTTTAATCCACTTTCTAGGTTAATCGTAGCTTTTCTTCCAATGAGAAAGAGTCTTTTAATTTCATGGCTACAGGACCAAGCCAAGCTGAGAAAAGGGTGGATCAGGGATCCTAGGGAAAGCAGTAAAAGTGTCTTGGGGCAGGTGATGCTGAAACCACAGCAGGCCATGTAGGTGTTCAGAGTCACACCATGAACAGCACCTGCGCAAATGAGTGTTCCCTGGCTGCCCTGCACACTTCTGTGCCGATGTGGCTTTGCTGGCCAGTGTGTTTGCTTCACCTTCTTTCCACATGGACTCATGCCTCATGATTACTTTCACCTCTGGGGAAGAGAGGTGGGAGGCTTGTCCCACCTCGGGGTGTTTGCTCAGGTCTCCTTCTACCTGGGCTGGTCCCACCCCAGTACTTCACAGGCTTAGACCCTCTCCTCATTATCCTCTGAGTGCAGCTCTGAAGTCACTTCCCTGGAGCCTCTCCCTGCTCTTCTGTCTCCAAAAGAAGAATGCCTTTCCTGCTCAATGTTCTGGTTTGTCCTAGTACCTCTGGAGCATGTCATGATTCTGAGGGCTCAGCACATTTTGGAAAGGAAGGAAACTCATCAATTAATAAGTACAAGGATGACAGGGATGGGTCCTTCACTTCCCAACCTGTGGCCCCCACTAGTGATCTGAGCTTCCTCTCCGTGCTTCCTGTGGGAGGAGTGACTACGAGCAGAGGAATGCAGGTGTGGAGCTGCCTCCCTGCTCGGCTCCATCAGGGCCCTGGCTCCAGGTCTCCCCGGACGTGCCCTGCCCCTCTTCTCGAGCGGTCCTTGCTCCAGGCCCAAGGACCTCCCACTCCTTGTCTCTTGCCTTCTATCCAGATTTGCTCTGAGCAAGGTTTGATGTACTGTCCCTACACTAGACTATGTGATGGGACCAGATGGTGAGCTCTCTTGCCCACCCAGAGGCAGCTCCACTTCATCAGAGCAATAAGTGGCAGAGCAACATCTTGGTCCCTAAAATCCCTCAAAAGTCAAGGAGAGGGGAGGGTCCCCCACCAGGCGGGCACCCTCTCTGCTTCCCACAAAGGGCAGCATTGGTTCTTGTTCTTATTGAACACTTAACAAAAGTCTGCTCTATAAAGAGAGCTGAGGAATTAATTTAAAAACACATGCAAAAAACTGTAGATGGCATCAGTAAGCTAAAAACTGATGAATCCTCAGGTTCCTAATCTTCCCACATGTCTGCCCACTTGCCTTTCTCCTGTCCTTCTCTCCTCCACACGTTTACAAACAGGAAGATTAGGAAGTGCTCTGGATTAAATTTAGGAGGGTGGTATGAAAAGAATGCAACCAACAGGCGAAGTGGGCAGAACAGTCAAATCCAAAACCACTTAACAAGTCATGGTTTCTATTACTAGCTGAATTCCCTGGTGGCTCAGATGGTGAAGAATCTGCCTGCAATGCAGGAGACCTGGGTTTGATACCTGGGTTGGGAAGCTCCCCCTGGAGAAAGAAGTGGCTACCCACTCCAGTATTCTTTCCTGGAGAATGCTATGGACAGAGGAGCCTGGCGGGCTACAGTCCAGGGGGTTGCAAAGAGTCAGACATGAGTGAGAGATTAACACTACTTTCATTAACTAACTAGCTACCCTAGAATATAAATACAGAAACATGTAATTAGCCTCTAATTAAAATAAATAAACTAATTTAAAAAATAAATACAGAAACATAGAAGATGTCTAAACCTGCAATTATCAGCAAGTGTCAAGTGCGTCAGAACTCAAAGGGAGCCTCACAGAGGTTCTGTAGAATCATATTAGACTTTGGCAAAGGCATGACCATGGGACACAGAGCTTTATAGCTTTGATGGACCACAGGGATTATCATATTCTATTTCTGTCCATTCTTTACAGATGAGGAAGCCAAGAAACAGAGAAAGAATCTATAGTAAAGAAGGTCATTTTAAGGAATCTCCAGAGGGGACATGTGTATACCTGTGGTTGATTCATGCTGATGTATGGCAGAAACCAACACAATATTTTAAAGCAATTATCCTTCAATGGGAAAAAAAAAAAGAAGAAATGTAAAACAAGGTCATTGTAAAGAGTGTTAATATTTAAACGATCTCTGAAATCTCATTTTTGGCAGTCATAATAATGTGGCTAATAAAATAATCAACTATCTATTGCATTTTGAAATTAAGAAATTGATGCATGCTTCAATAACAATGAACAATTCTCCCAGAAAACTACTTAAATGGATATTTTGACAAAAATTAATTTGCTATTACAGATACTGTGAAGACTGGGAGAGACAGAGGGAGAATGTTCCATGAATTCTACTCAGTGGATTCTTCATTAGAAACAGTTTTAGCCAGATAAATGGGATCTGAAACACTGTAGTGTGCCCTTTTTCCAAGGGACAAAAAGGTTTCAAATAGAGTGAACAGAAAAATACTGGTTGTGGTATTCATTTAAGTAGTTCTTAAAAATACAGTCAGTGCTCCTTGAAAGTGCAGTCAGATCAGATCAGATCAGTCACTCATTCGTGTCCAACTCTTTGCAACCCCATGAATCAACGCACGCCAGGCCTCCCTGTCCATCACTAACTCCCAGAGTTCACTGAGACTCACGTCCATCGAGTCAGTGATGCCATCCAGCCATCTCATCCCCTGTCATCCCCTTCTCCTCCTGCCCCCAATCCCTCTAAGTATCAGAGTCTTTTCCAATGAGTCAACTCTTCGCATGAGGTGGCCAAAGTACTGGAGTTTCAGCTTCAGCATCATTCCTTCCAAAGAAATCCCAGGGCTGATCTCCTTCAGAATGGACTGGTTGGATCTCCTTGCAGTCCAAGGGACTCTCAAGAGTCTTCTCCAACACCACAGTTCAAAAGCATCAATTCTTTGGCACTCAGCCTTCTTCACAGTCCAACTCTCACATCCATACATGACCACAGGAAAAACCGTAGCCTTCACTAGACGGACCTTTGTTGGCAAAGTAATGTCTCTGTTTTTGAATATGCTATCTAGGTTGGTCATAACTTTCCTTGCAAGGAGTAAGCGTCTTTTAATTTCATGGCTGCAGTCACCATCTGTAGTGATTTTGGCAGTAGTCGCTGGCAAATATTTTTTCTAGACTACTTCAGTTTTCTAGTAATAGTGAAGCTTCAGTAGAAAGTAAAGTGCCTGCAGTCAGTAAATGGCATAGAATAGTATTATGTTCCTCAAATTTTTTTTCAAATTCTAAAAGCACTTTTAAGCTTGTCAGGGGACTTTGGTGCTGGAAATCAAATGCAAGGTGCTAGGAAAAGCCTTTTTTTTCCATTTCTCACTGACTATGTAAGTTTTCCTTTATGTACCCCAGTTTTTCCTTCCATCTGATGACACATAACTCCATCTAGGACCTCCTAATTTCATAATGTGTATTATGCAACAGGTATTACATATATATATTATAGATATACACACAGAGAATGGATGAGCAAGGTCTTCTGTAAAGAGAACTATATTCAGTATCTATGATAAATAATAATGGAAAACAATATATACAAATGTGTGTATATGTATAACTGGATCACTTTGCTGTACAGTAAAATGAATAAGACATTGTAAATCCACTATACTTTTGTATTAATACATTGTTAGCTTGAGTGATGACACACAAATATCAATAATATAAATACTTGTTTTGAAATACTTAGTTTTGAGTCATAATAATCACTTTTTCAACTCCCAAATTCCATTCTGAGCATAGGTCATGTTTTAAGAAAATGTCATTCATCTATTCTCTGACCAAGGGTATTAACTTAATTGGTTTAGCTGAGTACTAATGAGGCTATGATTGTACATCCCTAGGGATAGGCTTGTTAGTTTCAATTTAATGCAATTCAACAGGAAAATAGTGTCTACCCCGTGGTGGACACAGTAATAAGAAATGAAATCAATAGTCCTTCCTCTTTGGGATCTTGAGATCTAACGTGAGAGAAGCAGACATCTAACATAAACATATGTTTCTATTATTCTAAGATGAGTCTAAGATGATAGAAGCATAAATAGGTGTCAAAAGCACTGGGAAAAGCTGAAATAGCAAGATGAAGTGATGTGGGAGTGCCCTGTAAAATGGAAACCAGCTGTGTGGATGGAAAGATCAGGACACACAGAGAAGATGAGGATAGTCAGCATCTGACAAAATAAACATGCTTCTGAGGCTGCTCTGTACCAGCCTGCCCTACCCCACTTGCATCTCTTGTCAACTGAGAACAACTGTCAGGATGGTGTGGGTGTCGGGGGATGGAAAACCATCCTTGATGAAGGATGTGGCAGGGGTGGAAGAAAACAGGAAGACAGAACCCGAGGGCATGGAGGCCACTCTGAAGTGGGGGGCGGTTAGGATGGGTACCGCAGCTCATATCAACCTGGGACTGCTGCTAAATGCGGTTTGGTCATGAAGGTTGGTGAGAGGAGCTCAGGAAAGGACAGACATCAGGGATGTCCCTAAATTCAATTACAGGGTCTATTATATACAATAAAAGATTTTAACAATGCATCTTAGGAACCTAAATGTACGTAAAGAACTTACAACATGATGTACATAATATTTATCTAAATGGATGATATTTATGTCATATATACATAAAGGTGCTATAATATCTAGCAGTGAGTAGCAAGTCTGCTGTCAAGCTATGTGGATTCTCTGTGCAAATCAAAGTTGCTCACTTCAAACTTTGAGGTCAATAAGATCATTTCAAATCTCAGCTCTAACTGTGATTAGATACCTTATTATGTTGACATTCTGAATTTCAAGAGTTGTATTTGCAAAATAGTGGTATTTATACCTGCCTATACATAGGTCAGTGGAGAAGGCAATGGCACCCCACTCCAGTACTCTTGCCTGGAAAATCCCATGGATGGAGGAGCCTGGTGGGCTGCAGTCCATGGAGTCGCTGAGGGTCGGACACGACTGAGCGACTTCACTTTCACTTTTCACTTTCATGCATTGGAGAAGGAAATGGCGACCCACTCCAGTGTTCTTGCCTGGAGAATCCCAGGGACGGGGGAGCCTGGTGGGCTGCCGTCTATGGGATCACACAGAGTCGGACACGACTGAAGCAACTTAGCATCAGCAGCAGCAGCATACATAGGGCACATCTCCTACTAGCATAGGAAACGGATGAATAATAAATGCAAGAACCCATCCATAGCTCTCCATCCCCACTCCAGCTTCATCCCCATACAGCAGTATCTGTACTGTTCCATCAATCCATTCATTAATATTCAGTTTTAATAAGTACACTTTGTCTTTAAGAGAGCAACTGATGGTGAAGAAAGCTGTCAGAAAATTGTTCACTAGTTGATCTAAATTCAAATAGAAAAGCTTTGTATTTTAGGCTTCCATTATTTAGAATTCTTTATAGATAATACTGGAGTGAATATTTAGATTTTCTAAGGAAAACAAAAGATTTCCAAAGAAACAAGAATAATAGTATAAATAAAATCAGATGAGGAATATTTTACCAACCTAATAAAGTGTACTCGTTTCAAACAAAAACAGCTCCAAATTATACATAATTACAGTGCTAACTACAAATGAATTCCATCCACTCATCTTGACAATGTTGGTTATTAGTTTGGATTATATGTTAGTCATTCGTTTTGATTATAAGAATTTAGAAAGAACTGAATTGCCTTTCATTAAAAACAGTCTCAAAAAGACTTCAAACAATTAAGAATATCCCTCTTCTCTGTTCAAAAAGTGAACGTTTACAGTGAGCTTATGCTAGGCACATGGATATGTCATTTCAATAAATGAGTATAAGATGTATTCACGTAACTCTGATCTTCCAGTTTGTATATGAATATACATAGATGTTACTCTCACATGACTGAAGGTGAAGTCACTCAGTCGTGTCTGACTTTCTGCGACCCGGTGGATTGTAGCCTACCAGACCTCTCCATCCACAGAATTCTCCAGGCAAGAATACTGGAGTGGTTTACCATTTCCTTCTCTAGGGGATCTTCCCGACCCAGGGATCGAACCCGGGTCTCCCGCATTGGAGGCAGACGCTTTAACCTCTGAGTCACCAGGAAAGCCCATCACATGACTGGAGGCAGTCAATAAACAAACAAAGATGGTGCACATCTAATGTCAGTGATCTCTAGAGGTGATGGTCGTTCAGTCACTAAGTTGTGTCTGACTCTTATGATCCCATGGACTGTAGCTTGCCAGGCATCTCTGCACATGGAACTTCCCAGGCAAGAATACCAAAATGGGTTGCCATTCCCTTCTCCAGGGGATCTTCCTGATCCAGGGATCAAATCTGGGACTAGTCAATTACAGGCAGTCTCCTGCAATGCAGGCAGATCGTTTACTAACTGAGCCACCAGGGAAGTCCCCCCTGATCTCTACACAGTCCCTAACTACCAGTAGGGATGATATGGAATTTTAATTTATATTATACTATCTTATCAGGTATTATAACAAATATCTGAATAGCATATTGTTATCTTCCTATGTTCTTTCTCACCATAATCCCAACAATAATTTTTATGTTGCATAGAGTCACCAGTATTTCTAGTGCATCTCTTTTCAAGATGTGACCCAAAAATGCCTGTAGTGAGTAGTGAGACCCTTTTACAGGGTCTGGTATTTTTATAATAATACTAAGATCTTCCTTTTTCTGTGATACAATTCAAATTGTCTAAAATATTAAATTTTTAAAAAATTTGTATCTGATACCATGAGTTTGACAGTTTCCCATTGCGTAAAGATTTTTTTTTCTGATAACATAAGTAATGACATTAAACAATTGTGGTATCTTTGATATTGTATAGTCAAATGTATCAATATGTGGAGGAACTCATAACTCGATGATTTATTATTTGCCAAATGACCAAAGCATGGTGGTATAAAATCATGCACATATAAAACGTTAATTCAAGAAGGAAGCTAGATCAACAGCTTTTAATGTATGGACACATTTATTGTTATCATTTCATATTTCACAAAGCAGCTAATAATTTAGAAAATATAATTACTATTTCTGTTATAGTATAAAAGAATATGAATAATTATTTGAGAAAAGTATTAAAATATCCATTTCTTTTTCAACCATATGTGAGGTAGGATTCTTTTTTTTTTTATATATTTTATCCAAAACAACCTAGTGCAACAGATTAAATGCAGAAGCAGATGTACTGATCCATATGGAGGTTTACCATACTAATGCTAATTAAAAGAAAGCTGCAGTAGCTGTGCTAATAGAACACAAAAAATATTGCCAAGAGTATAAAACAGGATCAAGGATAAAGTGGGTCACTTCATAACATCAAAATTCATTAAAATATATAGCAATTTTGAACACATATGTACCTAATAACAGTGCTTCAAAACACATGAAGCAAAAACTGATAAAACTACAAAAAGAAATAGACGAGCTGACAACTGTAGTAGAAGATTTCAGTATACCTCTCACAAAATCAGCTAGAACAAGTGATCACAAAATCACTATTAAACCATTAAATCACTAAAACCATTAAAGACTTGATTGCTACTATGAACTAATTTGACCTAATTGACCTTTAAAGATACTTCACCCAACTGTAGTAGAACATACATTCTTTTCCAGGGTACGTGGAATTTTTGCCAAGGAGGAGCATATTCTAGGCCATAAAATCATTATTAATAAATTTAAAAGGATTCAAGCCATAAAAGTATGTTCTCTGACCAGAGAGATCCCTGGAAAATCCTTAGATATTTTGAAACTAAATAGGATGCTTTAAAAATAACCCACGATTAGCAGAAGTAATTACAAGAGAAAGTAGAAAAATATTTTGTATAAGAGTGAAGTAAGCCAGAAAGAAAAAGACCAATACAGTATACTAATGCATATATATGGAATTTAGAAAGATGGTAACAATAACCCTGTATACACGACAGCAAAAGAGAGACTGATGTATGGAACAGTCTTTTGGACTCTGTGGGAGAGGGAGAGGGTGGGATGACTTGGGAGAATGGCATTGAAACATGTATAATATCATATATGAAATGAGTCGCCAGTCCAGGTTCGATGCATGATACTGGATGCTTGGGGCTGGTGCACTGGGACGACCCAGAGGGATGGTACAGGGAGGGAAGAGGGAGGAGGGCTCAGGATGGGGAACACGTGTACACCTGTGGCGGATTCATGTTGATATATGGCAAAACCAATACAACATTGTAAAGTTAAAAAAAAAAAAAAGAATATAAAATAAGAAAAAAAGAAAAGTATTTTGAACTGCATGAAAAGATAAATATGAACTTTATGGGATGCAGTTAAAGTAGTTCTAAGAGTGAAATCTATAGCACTGAACACCCACATTAGAAAAGAAAAAAGATCTTAAACCACAGCTTCAATCTTAAGGAACTAGGAAAAGAAGAGCAAATTAATCCAACAGTAATCAGAATAAAGAAAATAGCAAGAACAAAATCAGTGGAATATAAGAAAAATAAGCCTAATACAGAAAAATTACTAAAACCAAATGTACTTTTTTTGAGAAGATCATTAACACTGACATATCCATAGACAAATAATCAGGTAAAATAGAAAAACACAATTACCAACATCAGCAATTGGAAATTTACTATCACTGTTGATTTAAAGATGATAAGGGAATATTATAAATAACTTTATGCCAATAAACTTGACAACTTAGATTAAACTGAAAAATTCCTTTAAATTTGAAAGATACAAATTATCAAATCTATTCATTTGAATAGAGATAGATAACTGGAATAGGTGTGCAGGTAGAAAAGAAGCTTGCTAAGTCACTTCAGTCATGCCCGACTCTGTGCAACCCCATAGACGGCAGCCCACCAGGCTCCCCCGTCCCTGGGATTCTCCAGGCAAGAACACTGGAGTGGGTTGCCATTTCCTTCTCCAATGCATGAAAGTGAAAAGTGAAAGTGAAGTCGCTCAGTCATATCTTGACTCTTAGCGACCCCATAGACTGCAGCCCACCAGGCTCCTCCATCCATGGGATTTTCCAGGCAAGAGTATCAGAGTGGGGTGCCATTGCCTTCTCTGAGAAAAGAAGCTTAAGTAGTAATAATTTTTTAAAAACTCATAAGAAAATTCTAACTACAGGTGGCTTCACTGATGAATTTCTCAAAAGCTTAATAAAGATGTATTACTGAATCTCACAAACTCTTCCAGGGTATTTCAGAGGATAGAATGTTTCCTAATTAATTTTATGAGAATAATATTATTACTCTGATAGCAAAATCAGACAAAGTCATTGCAAGAAAAGACTGTAGGCCAATATGTCTTGTGACCATAAACTTAAAAATAGCAAATCCAACATTATATAACATAGATAAAACATCATGACCAAATAAAGATTATCTCAGAATGTAAAGCTGGTTTAATATTGAAAATCAATCAATGTAATTAATCATGTTCACAACTAAACAAACAAAAAAGACCACCTCAGTAGATATAGAAAAGCTTTTACAAAATCCCACACCCATTCCTGTAAAAACTCCCAACACTTAAAGTAGGACACTTCCACAATTTGATAAAAAGGAATCTATGAAAAAATGTATAATTAATATCATTCTTACTGATGAAGTCAGAATGCTTTCCCTCTAAGATCAGGAATAAGACAAGAATGTCTCACTAATCTTATTCAGCCTTGTAATGTTGGTACTAGCCAGTTGCTCCAAGAAAGAAAAATAAATGAACTACATTCAGGTGGAAAAGAAAGAAAATAAAACCGTCTTTATTTGTAGTTTACAGGATCAACTAGGATGAAAGTCCTAGGAAATCTATAAAAATAAAGCTCCTAAAACTAGCTTATATTTCTGTATCAACACACACTATATACTCAAAAATGGCAAAAATAATATTTACATTGGTATTGTGAAATGAAAATATCTCTTGCCATATTAATAAGCAAGAAATGCCACAGCCATCACCAATTTCTGGCCTCCAAATGTGAAGGAGAGTTCATGTGATGGTCAGACTTCTGCTCTCTATGTTGCAAACCTGTATATAGCCTGACTTCCCCACTAGCCTCCTTAGAGCAGTATTCTTAGAGCTACTGAGATGCTGTGTCCTGGGCTCAGAGTCCTAACATTCCCACCAAATAAAATAACTCTCTGCTTTCAGGTTGTGACCACATTTTTTAGCTGACAGCTTTGGCGATCAAAAGGAAGGATCCAGAGCATATTTCACTTTTCTGTCTGAACTCTACAAGAAACTGGAGCCATGGTACCAGCAGAGGCCCCTTGTACCCATCCGCTTTCTTGGGAGTTCAGGACAGCTTTTATTAAGTATCTCCTGGTCCTTGGATCTCCCATATTTGTTGAGATTCTGGATTTTTGGATGGTGGGGTATAGCAGGTATCTGCCCCTCCTTACAAAGGTGTTGGGGAGCGGGGTGGTGGGAAGACACCGGGAAATACACATCTAGAGTCTAGATAGTCGGTGGGGCTCAGGTGGAAGATACCTAGAGAATTTGCACCCATGGAGAGATATGGATGGGGGTAGGCTCACTTTTAACGAAAAATACCTGGGCTTGGTTGAAAGATCCTGAGGTGGCTCCATCATAGACGGAAATAAGGAATGGAGCTCATACTTGCAAGTACATAGCTAACTGGAAAAATTAAATCTTGCCCTAAATATTGAGGGGGCTCTTTGATGCATTATTGTTGTTATTCAGTCACTCAGTCAGGTCCAACTTTTTGCGACCCCAGGGACTGCAGCATGCCAGGCTTCCCTGTCCTTCACATCTCCTGGAACTTGCTCAAATTCATGTCCATTGACTTGGTGATGCCATTCATCCATCTCATCCTCTATTGTCCCCTTCTCCTCCTGCCTTCAATCTTTCCCAAGATCAGGGTCATTTCTAATAAGTTGACCCTTTGCATCAGGTGGCCAAAGTATTGGAGTTTCAGCTTTAGCATCATTCCTTCCAAAGAACACCCAGGGCTGATCTCCTTCAGAATGGACTGGTTGGATCTCCTTGCAGTCCAAGGGACTCTCAAGAGTCTTCTCCAGCACCACAGTTCAAAAGCATCAATTCTTCAGCACTCAGCCTTCTTTTTGGTCCAACTCTCACATTCATACCTGACTACTGGAAAAACTGTAGCTTTGAGTATGTGGATCTTTGTTGGCAAAGTAATGTCTCTGCTTTTTAATATGCTGTCTAGGTTTATAATAGCCTTTCTCCCAAGAAGCAAGTATCTTTTAAGTTCATGGCTGCAGTCACCATCTGTAGTGATTTTGGAGCCCAAGAAAGTAAAGTCTGTCACTGTTACAGTTGTTTCTCAATCTATATGCCATGAGGTGATGTGTACTGCAGTTAAAAATTAAAAGCTGGCTTGGTAAAACCTTAAGCAAGGCCTTCTAAGGGCAAGCTTAGATTTCTCTGTGACTTTGAGATATAAATGTTCTATCTGATTTTCCTAGGTTGCTTTATTGTGCACTTGTTGCTCTTTGGCCTATAAGAGGTCTTTTAGCATTCTTAATCATCTTCATCACCATAGAGCTTTAATTTACTGGTGGCCAGATAATGGATCCTTTGAAAGTTAGAAAAACAAAAAAGTATTAAATCTAGAGTGCCCTTACTGCAAACAACTGTTTTGTTGATACCTATAAAACAAAGGTCAAATTAACCTAAGAACTTTTACTGGAATGAGAAAAACTGACTTAGGAAGCTTCATTGAAGGCTTCTTCTCAATGGATCTTACAAAAACACTTGTTGTTTTTAAGTCTCTCAGTCGTGCCCAACTCCTTGCGACCCCATGGACTGCAGCACACCAGGCTTCCTTATCCATCTCAAATTCCTGGAGCTTGCTCAAACTCATGTCCATTGAGTCGGTGATGCCATCCAACTATCTTATCCTCTGTTGTCCCCTTCTCCTCCTGTTTCAATCCTTCCCAGCATCAAGGTCTTTTCTAATGAGTCAGCTCTTTGCATCAGGTGGCCAAAGTATTGGAGCTTCAGCTTCAGCATCAGTCTTTCCAATGAATATTCAGGCTTGATTTCCTTTAGGATTGACTGGTCTGATCTCCTTGCAATCCAAGGGACTCTCCAGAATCTTCTCCAACACCACAGCTCAAAAGCCTCAAATCTTTGGTGCTCAGCATTCTTTATGGCCCAACTCTCACATCCATACATGACTACTGCAAAAACCATAGCACTGACTAGATGGACCTTTGCAGGCAAAGTAATGACTCTGCTTTTTAACATGCTATCTAAGCTTGTCATAGCTTTTTTTTTTTTTTTCCCCACAAGAAGTAAGTGTCTTTTAATTTCATGGCTACAATCACTATCTGCAGTGATTTTGGAGACCCCAAAATAAAGTCTTTCACTGTTTCCATTGTTTTCCCATCTATTTGCCATGAAGTGATGGGACTGGATGCTATGATCTTAGTTTTTGAATGTTGAGTTTTAAGCCAGCTTTTTCTCTTTTCTCTTCCACTTTCATCAGGAGGCTCTTTAGTTCCTCTTCATTTTCTGCCATAAGGGTCATGTCATATGTGTATCTGAGGTTATTGATATTTCTCCTGGCGATCTTGATTCCAGCTTGTGCTTCATACAGCCTGGCGTTTCACATGATGTACTCTGAATATAAATTAAATAACCAGGGTGACAATATACAGCCTTGATGTACTCCTTTTCCAATTTGGAACCAGTCCGTTATTCCATGTCCCATTCTAACTGTTTTTTCTTGACCTGCATACAGACTTCTCAGGAGGCAGGCAAAATGGCCTGATATTCCCATCTCTTGAAGAATTTTCCAGTTTGTTGTGATCCACACAAAGTCTTCAGCATAGTCAGTGAAGCAGAAGAAGATATTTTTCTGGAATTCTCTTACTTTTCCATGATCCAACGGATGTTCGTAACTTGACCTTTGGTCCCTCTAAAGACATAAATTCAGTCTTTACTAAATTCAGCTTGAACATGTGGAAGTTCTTGATTCAGGTACTGTTGAAGCGTAGTTTGGAGAATTTTGAACATTACTTTGCTAGTGTGTGAGATGAGTGCAATTGTGTGGTAGTTTGAATAATTTTAGTATTGCCTTTCCTTGGGACTTGAATGAAAACTGACCTTTTCCAGTCCTGTGGCAGCTGCTACATTTCCCAAATTTGCTGGCATGCTGAGCAAAGCACTTAATCAGCATCATCTTTTATAATCTGAAATAGCTCAGCTGGAATTCTGTAGTGATGCTTTCTAAGGCCCACTTGACTTCACATTCCAGGATGTCTGGCTCTAGGTGAGTGATCACACATCATGGTTATCCAAGTCATTAAGATCATTTCTGTATATTTCTTTTGTGTATTATTGCCACATCTTCTTATTATCTTCTGCTTCTGTTAGGTCCGTACCGTTTCTGTCCTTTATTGTGCCCATCTTTGCATGAAGTGTTCCCTTGGTATCTGTAATTTTCTTGAAGAGATCTTTTTTTCCCATTCTATTGTTTCCTTGTATTTCTTTGCATCGATCACTTAGGAAGACTCTCTGATCTCTCCTTGCTATTCTTTGGAACTCTGCATTCAGATCAGTATATCTTTCCTTTCCCCCTTTGACTTTCACTTCCCTTCTTTTCTCATCCATTTGTAAGGCCTTCTCAGACAACCAGTTTGCCTTTTGGGGCTTATTTTTTGGGGGGATGGTTTTGATCACTGCCTCCTGTACAATGTTATGAACCTCTGTCCTTATTTCTTCAGGCATTCTGTTTATCAGATCTAATCCTTTTAATCTCTTTGTCACTTCCACTGTATAATTGTCAGAGATTTGATATAGGTCATACCTGAATGGGCTAGTGGTTTTGCCTATTTTTTTTTCAGTGTAAGTCTGAATTTGGCAATAAGGAGTTCATGATCTGAGCCACAGTCAGCTCCTGGTCTTATTTTTGCTGACTCTATAGAGCTTCTCCATCTTCAGCTGCAAAGAATATAATCAATCTAATTTTGGTATTGACCATATGGTGATGTCTATGTGTAGAGTCTTCTCTTGTGTTGTTGGAAGAGGGTGTTTGCTATGACCAGTGTGTTCTCTTGGCAAAACTATCTTAGCCTTTGTTCAGTTTCATTTTGTACTCCAAGGCCAAACTTGCCTGTTACTCCAGGTATCTCTTGACTTCTTACTTTTGGATTCCAACCCCCTATGAAGAAAAGGACATCTTTTTTTTTTTTTTGGTTTTTGTTCTAGAAGGTCTGGCATGTCTTCAAAGAACCATTCAACTTCAGCTTCTTCATCATTAGTGGTTGGGGCATAGACTTGGATTACTGTGATATTGAATGGTTTGCCTTAGAAATGAACAGAGATCATTCTGTTGTTTTTGAGACTGCACCCAAGTACTGCATCTCAGACTCTTTTGTTGATTGTGAGGGCTACTCCTTTTCTTCTAAGGGATTCTTGCCCACAGTAGTAGATATAATGGTCATCTGAACTAAATTCTCTCATTCTGGTCCTTTCTAGTTCACTGATTCCTAAAATGTCAGTGTTCACTCTTACCATCTCCTGTTTGACCACTTTCAATTTACCCAGACTTATGTACCTAGTATTCCAGGTTCGTATGCAGCATTGCTCTTTATAGCGTCACATTTACTTCCACTAGCAGACACATCCACAGCTGTGCATTGTTTCCACTTGTGTTCAGCCTCTTCATTCCTTCTGGGCTAGTTTTTCGCTCTTCTCCAGCAGCATATTGGGCACCTACCTGCTGACCTGGGGAGTTCCTCTTCCCATGTCATATCTTTTTGACTTTTCATACAAATGCTAATTAGAACAATTAAGAATATCAACAAAAAAGTAGAAGAAAAAAGGTCTAATGATTATTTCAATGAGTTTTTTTTTTTTTTTTTTTTGAGTTACTTCAAATGAATAAAAAATTATTTGGATGGTTACTTAGAACAGGATTAATAAAATAGACATTTACATAATTAAATAAGATTTACTGTTACTATCCTACCTAAAGTTAATGAGCCAGAGGGAGCCCCTACTGGTCCCCAACATTAAATGCTAAACAAGTCTGTTCTATTTACCCTAATTTTAAGTTATATACTTAAACAACTAGAAGAATTTATATTGTGATATCTCACCAGGGCTTCCCTGGTAGTTCAAATGGTGAAGAATCCACCTGCAATGTGGGAGACCCAGGTTTGATCTCTGAGTCAGGAAGATCCCCTGGAGAAGGGAATGGCAACCCACTCCAGTATTCTTGCCTGGAGAATCCCATGGACAGAGGAGCTTGGTGGCCTACAGTCCATGGGGTTGCAAAGGACAAGACTGAGAGACTAACAAGTTCACTTTCATCTCATAGTTATTTGGGGACAGTTATGCCAAAGGGCCTGACTTTTTTGGCTCTACCCAGCTCTGGGGATCCCAGAGCCTTTTATATAAAAGTAGGTAAAATAGACAGGGACAAAAGAGAAAAGCCTTCTAAACTCTCCCCTAAGAGCAAAAGTTATTGATTGGATCCTTATGAAAGCTAAAGTTAAATGTATAAAAGTTGATGGAATCTACATAAAGATATATAAATTGGCATGTTTAAATGGGCTTTATAGAAGGTGGTTACAGCTCTTATTTAATTATATTGTGGGATAAACAAGGCATGTAGATTGCCACTAAGGAAATATTAACTAAACGTACTGAGGAAGGTTCTATTCAACAATCAAGTTCATGGCATTTGTGGAGCCTTCTAAAATCTTTTAAGCTAAGTGACTAAGAAATTTTTGTTTTTAAGGAAAAACTGCTTATATTAAGTTGAGGGACATGTAGGTGAGCCCTTTCTTCTTCCAGCTGAAGACCATGGCCTGCCAACGGTGGTTATTTTAAGTGTGCTCTCTTCATTTTCCCCTCAGTGACTCTCTTATGATCCCTTCCCTTTGTTGTTTCACTCCCTTCCCTCTTCTCAAAAAACAGTTGGAAACTTATGGACACCCAGGATGACTTTGTCTTATACCTCAATCACCTTTTCAGACCTGTCTCAGTTTTAAAGAAGCTACGTGAAAGAAACTGAATATTTTAAGAAAAATGAATATTAATATTATTAGGTAGGTAGAATAGGGAAAAGGAGTCCAAAATGGCGGTGGCTAAAAGACAAGGAAGGTCAAAGGAAGGTCCGAGGACCAGAGAGAAGACTTCAGGCAGAACAAACAGCACTCCTGGCTAAGCCCAATTTGCATAGGGCAGGCCCAGGTGGAGGAAAAAACATATAAAAGGAGGAGCTAAAGGGCTTTCTGACGGACTCTCTCTCCCGCGTGCGTGCGCTCTTTTCTTTCTCTCTCTCTCTCACTCTCTCTCTCTCCTGCTCTCTTCTAAATAAAATGGAGCTGTAACACTGACTTGCCTAAGAACTGTAGCACAGTTTGTCCAAGAGAGCTGTGACGCGCCAAAGGCTTTAATGTCCATCGCTCCAAATCTTTGTTGTGATGAGACAAAGAACTGAGGAACATACACTCACGTGACATCTATGGTGCCATGACTCAGATATAACCTGGCTGAAACAACCTCTGCATGGAAGAGGCCAAGCACAACAGGAGCCCAACTCAGCGAAACTCCCGGGCTAGAAGCGGAAGGTGAAGAAACCCAGCGCAGGGGAAGGCCCATCATTCTGGAAACCGGGACAGTGAAAAACGAACTCAGCAGAAAGCTCATGCGGCCCAGTCTCAGATTCCAGAAGACCTCCAGTTAAGGTAAGAGGTCCTCGCTCCTATGGCTGGAGGGACCTTTACAATCTCTCGTTTCTTATTTCCTCAAACCTCCCGTGAACAGGCGGGCGGCAGGGGCACAATTGAGGGACTCTGGAGAGGCTACTACTCAGCATGTCCCAAAGGCGCTATCTGCTGAGCCCCAGTAGCTGTTACACAAGCCAGTGGGGGTTCTTCTGTCCTTTCACTTCTCTGTGCCAAGGGTCAGACCAATGAAACTGTGAGCACCGGTCAGATATTTAGCAAATTTTCTGGCGAGCTATGAAGGGGATTCCTTGGCATGTTTTTCCCACTGCTTTTTCCTCATGTCCTTTAGCTCTCTCCCGGGACTCAAGCCCGGCCAAAACTAATGAAACTCAGGCTCTGATGTCTCATCGCAAAAATTCATTGAGAGACAAAGTGATAAGAGGTAGATTTGTTAGGATCCAGAGAAAAGCCACCCTTCAGGGTGTGAACTGTTGCCAAGGGCAAGTGCTGGGGCCATGGAATTAGGCCTGGCTAGGTTTTGTGAGGGGATGGAATTCATATGCTAATGAGTGAGAGGATCATCCCAGCCATTGGGGAACAACCCACTCCTCCCTCTTCTGACCTTGTGCCTTGGAGCTGTCTTGCCACCTCTGGGTGTGTCTGTTGGCTTATAGACTGGGGATTAAGGTTTACTTGAATTTGACTTGTCATCTTGGACCCAATTGATTTTAATTGGTTTACATTATACCCTTGTGCTATGTCATTCTTTCAAAGGTTGTGCTCTGCCCCCTTCCCTCCTGTTTCATGCTCTTTTCCTGAGCCCCACCCAGATCCACAAGGCTGCCTCTACAATCTTCTGGAGAGACAACCAGAAAATAGTTGGCCTTGGGAGGGAAATACTCTATAATATCCAAGCCCCTAATCCTACCCAATACTGGGCACACTGGAGATCTTGGGGACACCCAAACTCCAGACCGGGGGGTCCCAGGAGGTCATCACGCCTTGACCTGCCTAAGGATCGGTCTTTGAAAGGTTGTCACGCCTCAACCTGTTCGGGGATCCTCTAGTCCCAGGGGTCCCAGGAGGTTGTCATGCCTCGACCTGCCCAAGGACCCAATCCTCGGGAGGCCGTCATGCCTCGACCTGCCCAGGGATTCGATCTCTAGGAGGCTGTCATGCCTCAGCCTGCCTGGGGGTCTGCACCCTGACCCGGGGACGCCTGGCTCTCAGGTTGCAACAGTTCTGGGTAGGATAAGCTTCAGAAAGACTCACCCTTAAGGAAGTCTACCTATGGAGACAGAAAGGAGCCTATTACTTGCAGGACTGTTCCCAGTCTCAGCAATAACTCAGGAGCTCAATGAGAACTCCATTGCTTTTCTGGAGAGGCTAAAAGAGGCACTCCAAAAGTTTACCAACCTGGACTTAGACTCTTACGAGGGACCGGTGATTTTAAAGGACAAATTCCTGTCCCAATGTGCATCAGATATCAGAATTAAGTTACAGCAGCTACAACAGCAGGACCCTGCTGCCTCTTTAGATGAGATGGTCCAGACAGCCAGCAATACTTTTTATAACAGGGAACAGGAGAAGGAGGCCAAGGCCCAGGAGAAGGAGAGAAAGAAAGAGACAAGGCATGCCCAGATGCTGGCCGCCCTCCAGAGAAGCCCTATGGCAAACCCCGAGTCCTTGAGGGACAAGGCACGAGACAGATGCCTGATCTGTAGACAGGTGGGACATTGGGCCAAAGAGTGTCCAAACCGTGACAAGTCTCCTAGAACGGCTTGCCACAAATGCCATCAACTGGGACTTTGGGCGGCACACGCCCCTCAGGACCCAAGAGCCTCAAAGTCAAGCGCCAAGCCTACCCTCACCATGGTTCAAGAGGACTGAAGCAGCCTGCTCCAGCCTGCCCACCTGTCACAGATAGCTATCACGGGGCTGGAGCCAAGGGTGCAACTGGATGTGGCAGGTAAGTCCGAGAATTTCTTGGTTGACACAGGGGCTACCTACTCTGTTTTGATCTCCTACTCTGGAGCCTTCTCTTCCCAAACCTGTACCATTTTGGGTGCTACAGGAAAAGCAACTACTAAAAGATTCACCCGAGCACTTCTTTGTTGCTGGGATGGACAAATATTTTCCCACCAGTTTCTGGTGGTCCCTGAGTGTCCTACCCCCTTATTGGGAAGAGATATACTCACTAAACTGGGGACCACCCTTGTGATGGGAAGTTTTTCAGCCCCTAGGGTCTTACAGCTCCTGGTTACTACTGAAGAACCCAGTACACCTTCAATAGAGAGGAACCAAAAACTATGGGAAGACAAAATTAACCCCCAGGTGTGGGATCAGGGGATTCCTGGACGAGCCCACCAAGCTGAACAGGTCATCATTGTCCTCTGAGATCCCACTCGATTTCCTAACTGGAAACAATATCCTCTCAAAAGAGAGGCTCGGGAGGGACTACAGCCTTTAATAAATAAATTCCTTGCTTGTGGGCTATTGGTCCCCACCAGTTCGCCATGTAACACCCCAATCCTCTCAGTAAAGAAAAGAAGACGGAACCTGGCGAATGGCTCAAGATCTCCGGATTATAAATGAAGATGTAGTCCCCCTCCATCCCACAGTACCCAATCCCTATGTAATCTTGGGAGAAATCCCACCCAGTGCCAAGTGGTTTACAGTCTTGGATCTCAAATATGCATTTTTTTGCATATCGCTGGCTAAAGAATCCCAATATCTTTTTGCCTTTGAATGGGAGGCCCCAGGAGAAAAACACCAACAGATGACTTGGACAGTATTACCTCAGGGGTTCAGAGATAGCCTCCACCTGTGTGGACAGGACCTTAGCCGAGATCTCCTAGATCTGGACCTGGGACCTAATGGGAAAATATTACAATATGTAGATGACCTACTAATCTGCTCTCTACATGAGAAAAGTGCCCAACAACATGCAATTCAGGTTCTAAACTTGGCAGAAAGGGGATATAAAGTCTCCTGTGCTAAGGCACAGATGGTCAAGACAAAGGCCACTCACCTGAGAGTTCAGATTACATACAGGTCCAGGAAGCTGTCCTCTGATCTTGTACAAGGAATCTTCCAGTTGCCCTCCCCCATGACTTGAAAACAACTGCGAGCTTTCCTGGGGCTAACTGGTTATTGTAGAATCTGGATACCCAACTATGGTCTAATTGCCCAGCCCTTATATGAAAGCTTAAAGGGACGAGATGATTCAATCCCACTGATGTGGGGAACTCCTCAAAAGGAGGCAGAGGCTACAGTAAAACGGGCCTTAACTCAGGCACCTGCCTTGAGGTTGCCAGACCCAGAAAAAGCATTCCAACTTTATGTCCATGAAAGAGAGGGAATAGCCTTGGGAGTGTTAACTCAAAGGTTGGGATCTGAGCCCCAGCCTGTAGCTTACTTATCCAAGAGGCTTGATCCAACTTTTCAAGGTTGGCCCCCCTGCCTTTGAAATCTTGCAGCTATTGCAATCATGATAGAAGATGCTTTAAAACTCTCCTTTGGGGGCAAACTATTTTTACCAGCCACCAAGTAAAACAACTCCTAAATGGGAGAGGCCATTTATGGATGTCTGGTCAAAGAATCCTCAGATATCAAGTAATGCTGATGGAAAATCCAGGCCTCACTATATCCCCTTGTGAGGTTCTTAACCCAGCCACCCTCCTACCTACCCCCGAGGGCTCTCTCCCCTTTTACTCTTGTCTAGAAACCTTGGACCACTGGACAAAACCCCGAGAGGGATTGTCAGAAGATCCTCTGACCAATCCTGGGGAAATCTGGTACACAGATGGAAGCAGCTTTGTCTTGGATGGAAAAAGAAGAGCTGGGTATGCAGTAGTCTCCAATTTTGAGACCATAGAGGCTAAGCCTCTGCCACCAGGTCAACCAGCTACAACATGCAGTGCCAGTTCAACAAAGATACAAAACTACAGCTGACCACAGAAAATATCACACACCCTTGGACACCGCTATAAGGACTCTGAGGATTGAGACTAGCAAGAGGGGGAGGCCCAGTACCCCTAGCCGCCCCAGTTCAGCAGGAAGTAGCCAGAAAGACCTCGATGCTCCTATTCCCAAAGAATTGGGCCTCCCATCTCTTGAGGGGGGAATATTAGGTAGGTAGAATAGGGAAAAGGAGTCCAAAATGGCGGTGGCTAAAAGACAAGGAAGGTCAAAGGAAGGTCCGAGGACCAGAGTGAAGACTTCAGGCAGAACAAACAGCACTCCTGGCTAAGCTCAATTTGCATAGGGCAGGCCCAGGTGGAGGAAAAAACATATAAAAGGAGGAGCCAAAGCGCTTTCTGACGGACTCTCTCTCCTGTGTGCGTGCTCTCTTTTCTTTCTTTCTCTCTCTCTCTCTCCTGCTATCTTCTAAATAAAATGGAGCTGTAACACTGATTTGCCTAAGAGCTTTAGCATGGTTTGTCCAAGACCCGAGAGCTGTGATACGCCAAGGGCTTTAATGTCCATCTCTCCAAATCTTTGTTGTGACGAGACAAAGAACCGAGGAACATACACTTGTGTGACAATATCATTACAGTTTTATGCAACAGACACTGCCTACTGTAAATCCTTCTTGACAAGATGTACTGTACTAGGAGGATGAAGAAAGAAAAGAACAGAAGAGACTTTTGGAAGCAGCGTGTGTGTTCCTCAAAAGTCAGAACAATTGCCTGGCGGTAATGATTCATTCAATTCAGATTAGCTTTCTAAATGACTTAGACACAACTCTGCAAAATATGGATCTTCCCTGGAGCTCAGATGGTAAAGAATCAGCCTGTAATGCAGGATACTTGGGTTCAATCCCTGGGTTGGGAAGATCCCCTGGAGAAGGGAATGGCAACTCACTCCAGTATTCTTGCCTGGAGTATCCCATGGATAGAGGAGCTTGGCAGGCTATAGTTTGTGGGGCCAAAAAGAGTCAGACATGACTGAGCGACTAACACTCAATACTACTGAGGAAACCAATAGTTACCTGAGTTGTAGAAAATGCGTAAACTGGAACTAATATGCAAGGGTTAATAAAATAAAAATAGCAATTTTGCTTTGGTTTAATTTATAAACTCAAAAAGGTCTTTGCTAAATGCCTTATACAAACCTATAAAAATGTGCTAAAGTAAAACTCTGAAGTTATAAAAAATAGAACTTTGTAAACTAAATTTCAATTTTATTAAAAATCTTACCACTGATTGTAGCAACTTCAGGCGGCAAAACTGTCTTTGAAAAACTAAACTACTGTCTTTGTCTCAAAAATATCTAAACCAGAATATGAATACAGGCCACAAGGACCTAAAAAGTGAAAGTGAAATTCATTCAGTCATGTCTGACTCTTCACGACCCCATGGACTATACAGTCCTTGGAATTCTTCAGGCCAGAATACTGGAGTAGGTAGCCCTACCCTTCTCCAGGGGATCTTCCCAATCCAGGGATCCAACCCAGGGCTCCCACATTGCAGGCGGATTCTTTACCAGCTGAGCTACCAGAGAAGCCAACAAGGACTTAGACTAAGTCCAATTAAGCAGGTAAGAACTGTAAGACCGGGGGGGGGGGGGGGGGGGGCGCGCGGAGGGAGGGGGGTAGGGCGGGGAGTGGCAGTTTTAAATCTAAACTGCTGAAAATGTTCCCACAACCAAACCTTATAGATAGTAAGCCTTAATCATCCGAGCAAGCAACTTTAAGGTAATCAAACTGTTTGTTAACTAGTAAGTTTATGTCAACGTTGTAATACCTGGTTCATATCTAAGCTTTTAGTAAGCCACAAGATCTCTAGTTTGTTTATGTCTGTGTATACATTATATGTGTGCTCAATAAAGGACAGAAATGGTATAGACCTGGCAGAAGCAGAAGATATTAAGAAGAGGCGGCAAGAATACACAGAAGAATTGTACAAAAAAGATCGTCACAACCCAGAAAATCAGAACAGTGTGATCACGCAGAGCCAGACATCCTGGAATGCAAAGTCAAGTGGGCCTTAGGAAGCATCACTACAAACAAAGCTGGTGGAGGTGATGGAATTCCAGTTGAGCTATTTCAAATCCTGAAAGATGATGCTGTGAAAGTGCTGCACTCAATATGCCAGCAAATTTGGAAAACTCAGCAATGGCCACAGGAAGGACTAGAAAAGGTCAGTTTTCATTCCAATCCCAAAGAAAGGCAATGCCAAAGAATGCTCAAACTATTGCACAAGTGCACTCATCTCACACGCTAGTAAAGTCATGCTCAAAATTCTCCAAGCCAGGCTTCAGCAATACGTGAACTGTGAACTTCCAGATGTTCAAGCTGGTTTTAGAAAAAGCAGAGGAACCAGAGATCAAATTGCCAACATCTGCTGGATCATAGAAAAGGCAAGAGAGTTCCAGAAAAACATCTACTTCTGCTTTATTGACTATGCCAAAGCCTTTGACTGTGTGGATCACAATAAACTGTGGAAAATTCTGAAAGAGATGGGAATACCAGACCACCTGACCTGCCTCTTGAGAAATTTGCATGCAGTTCAGGAAGAAACAGTTACTACTGGATGTGGAACAACAGACTAGTTCCAAATAGGGAAAGGACTACATCAAGGCTGTATATTGTCACCTTGCTTATTTAACTTATATGCAGAGTACATCATGAGAAACGCTGGACTGGAAGAAGCACAGGCTGGAATCAAGATTGCCAGGAGAAATATCAATAACCTCAGATATGCAGATGACACCACCCTTATGGCAGAAAGTGAAGAGGAAATAAAGAGCCTCTTGATGAAAGTGAAAGAGGAGAGTGAAAAAAAGAAAGCTCAACATTCAGAAAACGAAGATCATGGCATCTGGTCCCATCACTTCATGGCAAATAGATGGGGAAACAGTGGAAACAGTGACAGACTTTTTTTGGGGGGCCCCCAAATCGATGCAGATGGTGACTGCAGCCATGGAATTAAAAGACGCTTACTCCATTGAAGAATAGCTATGACCAACCTAGACAGCATATTAAAAAGCAGAGACACTACTTTGGCAAAGAAGGTCCATCTAGTCAAGGCTATGGTTTTTCCAGTAGTCATGTATGGATGTGAGAGTTGGACTGTAAAGAAAACTGAGCACTGAACAATTGATGCTTTTGAACTGTGGTGTTGGAGAAGACTCTTGAGAGTCCCTTGGACTTCAAGGAGATCCAACTAGTCCATCCTAAAAGAAATCAGTCCTGAACATTTATTGGAAGGATTGATGTTGAAACTGAAACTCCAATACTTTGGCCACCTAATACGAAGAACTGACTCATTTGAAAAAGCCTTGATGCTGGGAAAGATTGAAGGCAGGAGAAGGGAAGGACAGAGGATGAGATGGTTGGATAGCATCACCGACTCAATGGACATGAGTTTGGGTAAACTCTGGGAGTTGGTGATGGATAGGGAGGCCTGGCATGCTGCAGTCCATGGGGTCACAAAGAGTCAGACACAACTGAGCAACTGAGCTGAACTGATACATTATACATGAGATAGCTCTACTTCTAAAAGTTATTAATAAAACTGTATTTATAAAGTTCTGCTCACTCAGTTGTATCTGACTCTTTGTGATCCCATGAACTGCAGCACACCAGCCTCCCTGTCCATCACCAACTCCCAGAGTCCCACCCAAACCCATGTCCATTGAGTCAGTGATGCCATCCAAACATCTCATCCTCTGTCATCCCCTTCTCCTGCCCTCAATCTTTCCCAGTATCAGGGTCTTTTCCAGTGAGTCAGCTCTTCACATCAGGTGGCCAAAGTACTGGAGTTTCAGCTTCAACATCAGTCCTTCCAATGAACATCCAGGACTGATTTCCTTTAGGATGGACTGATTGGATCTCCTTGCAGTCCAAGGGACTCTCAAGAGTCTTCTCCAACACCACAGTTCAAAAACATCAATTCTTTGGCACTCAGCTTTCTTTATAGTCCAACTCTCACATCCATTCATGACCACTGGAAAAACCATAGCCTTGACTAGATGGACCTTTGTTGACAAAGTAATGTCTGCTTTTTAATGTCTGCTTTTAAAAGTCATAACTTTCCATCCAAAGAGTAAGCGTCTTTTAATATCATGACTGCAATCACCATCTGCAGTGATTTTGGAGCTCAAAAAAATAAAGTCAGCCACTGTTTCCACTGTTTCCCCATCTATTTGCCATGAAGTGATGGGACTGGATGCCATGATCTTAGTTTTCTGAATGTTGAGATTTAAGCCAACTTTTCAGTCTTCTCTTTCATTTTCATCTAGAGGCACTTAGTTCTTCTTCACTTTCTGCCATAAAGAGCCCTATTTAATTTAGTTTAAAGTGCTTATATTTAAATAAAATTGGACAAGATGACTTTCAGGTTCACATGAACTGGGAAATAATGTTAAGTTGATACTTGATATCAATGTTTAAGTTTGTTGACATAAATTAATATAGATGTCATTCAGAGTCATCAAAATTAAGTATAATAGTTTATTGTACCTAGGTTTAATAAAAAAGACCTTACTAATCTCGTGCAAGAAAATAACTGGACATGAAATTTCAAGGCAAATGTAAATTAGATAAAAGCTTTGGGATTAAGATTTTTAAGTAATCATATTTTAGAAAAAAAATAAATGTCTAAAATGATCTTTCCAAATGTTTGGTAACTTAAGATTCTAAAGCTGTGCAAATTTAAGCTAAGTGATGAAAGTTTATTCATTTAAAAGATACTGACACATCAATTATTTTAAAAAATTAAGAGTATTTAAAATATTAATGAAAATATTGGTATCAATGTTTTAAGTAAAGAAGTTATGAGAAATGAAATTTTATTTTAGTTAAGAAAAAGAGCTGGTTAATTTCATTTAGATGAAAAATGAAAGACAAGCTGGATAAAAAAAGTCCATGAAAAATTATGAAGAGGAACTCTGAGGAAAAAATTTTATTCATAGTCATGATTAATTAAATTTAGATTGAATTAACTAAGCTAATACAAGACTCCAGATTTTATTTATGTTTAAGTGTTCCTTTTTATAACAGATTCTGTGAATTTCTGTGCCCTTAAATGATATATATTTATTTTCTTTGCAACCTTGGTTAAATGGACAGGTATTGCTTCAGTGACCTCTGATCCTTTTTAAAAAAATCTTTTTGATATTTCTAACAAACTTCAAAAATATCAAATTCTAACTATGTTTTTTAGCCTCCAGCTGACTCTGGGATGGATGCTTCAAAGAAACATCTCTGAGAAATCTCAGAGATAAGCTAAGTTTATTTGGTATTTTTAATTCAAAAACATTGTCAAGTGATTGAATGTGAATTTTAGGTTGTAATGTATAGATAAATCATTAATATAGATATTCCAAAATTTATATGCAGTCCCTAACATTTGACATATGCTGATAAAATTTTGTGAGTTGTAAGTCTAGTGGTTATACTAAAATGTTATATGTTGCAGAATATCCAAGTTTCCTAAGTGCATTGTACTCAAATCTTTAAACATGCAGAACGGCCAAGGCAAAATTGGTAGGGAATCGGCTTTAGAAAGGGTGATTCCCACCTGGGGAATTCCTTCTGAACTACATAGTGACAGAGGGACCTATTTTGTTGATCAAATTGTTAAAGAAATTTGCAAAATCTGGCGGATGATGCAACATTTCCCCTGTGACTACAATTCCCAGTCTTCTGAGTTAGTGGAAAGGACAAATAGAACAATTAAAACTCAGTTGGCTAAATTACATGTGCTTATTCCTTCCATCAGTTCTCCTCAAGACAGATCCACTCCTTTGACAAATACCATTTGTCTCCCTTTGAAATTACTACAGGGAGACCAATTAGGTTACATAAAAGACTATATGATCCTATATTACTTAAGGGGGACATACTATATTATCACAAGGGTTTAATCAAATTATTGACAAGTCATTCTAAACTTGTTTCTGAAGTTTATTATAGTGATTTATCCTCAGATGAAGATCAGACATCCCATGACTTACAACCAGGAGACTATGTATATTAAAAAAGACATCATTTAAAGGACTCCCCCACCCCAACCTAAATGGAACAGACGTTATCAGGTTTTTTTTGACTAGCTCACACACAGCAAAACTGAAGGGAATTGGCTCTTAGATTCATATTTCCCACCTAAAAAGGGGTCCCGCACCAGACTTGTCTCTGGAGAGAACTGCTCACCTCACACTTGCCTTAAAGGGACACTGATAATATGGAAACACCAACACCAGGAAGAGAAGACAAGATCAGAAGTAGACCGCTGGCCCAGGGTGCCAGACCTGACCCATATGATTGTTCATCATTGATTGTTCATCAAGAATAAGTTTTATTCTTGGTCTCTTGGACTCTTACAAGTAAATAAAAAAAAAAAAAATTTTTTTTCTATCACTGCTGCTGCTGCTAAATTGCTTCAGTCGTGTCTGACTCTGTGCGACCCCATAGATGACAGCCCACCAGGCTCCCCCGTCCCTGGGATTCTCCAGGCAAGAACACTGGCATGATATTATTCAAATTTTAGAAATCAGTCAAATTGTTGGGTTTGTGGTCAGTTACCTACATCCAGTGCTTCTGGTTTACCTTGATGGGTTTCTCCCCTCCAAGGTTCTGACTGGATGGATCTAAAAAGTTTATTTTGGAAGAAAGGAATTACAGTGCTGTCTGGGCTATTACTGATATCACTAGATGGGACTCATTCACTTGGCCAATCAAACCTACTTATTCTGACCCTGGCCATAAATATAAATTTTCCATTAAGGTTGCTAGAGCTCAATAAAAGCAACTGGCTAAATTCCAGGTGTTAAAAAAAAAAAAAAAGGTAAACAGTTATGGGATGGATTTATTTGACTAACACCAGGATATGGTTGTCTAAGCCTAAAGGCCCCCTATGCTGGAAACAATTAAATCATACCAAAAATAATCAACCTAATAACATTAGAAAACCTGGCTGTGTGTCTTATGAAATCTACCAAAGTACCATTTTTCTTAAAGCCAATGATTGATATGAAACCGATTGGATCAGAAGACCAGAAATATACTGACTGGCACCTAACAGGACTCAAAGGCTTTGTGGGTCCAATCTGTGACCCTGGTGGCTGGCTGGGAAGGCATACTTCAGGATTCCCTTTGGCTCAAGACCACTTACATACAAATTTAGATGTGACTCCAGCAAATTTACCATCAATACCATCTCAGTGGGCCAATAGACCTGTGTTTCACTGGTATGATCACTTAACTATTTTTGCACCTTCAGTAGAATTGGAAAATGTTATTTCTCACATTGAAGCCTTAACAAAACTCACTCAGTAGGCATTAAATGATAGCAACTAGGCTATTAGCCTACTAAATTCTGAGATCTCTATGATAAGAAAAACTGTCTTACAAAATCGTACAGTCCTTGATATCTTTACAGCATCTCAAGGGGGTACCTGTGCTTTAATTCAAACTGAAGGTTGTGCTTACATACCAGATGGATCCCATAATGGGTGATGTTTTAAAAGATGATTTGGTTCTGAAAGCTCATGGCATAAATCCCTATGTGTAACTTTAATCACCTTATTAGCTGCATGATTTGTAATGTTTCTTTTATAAGATTGTTGTATTTTGTATTATATGATGTACAACCAAGAAATAGATCAGATTTATAACTTAGAATAATTGTAATACTGTGATTCTTGTTGTGGGAAGAGACAACAAGGAAAATATCTCCTGGATCCTATTAGTTAGAAGATAGAGGAATCTAAGAATCTTTTATTATTTCTCAATGGGCCTAATCCAGAAATTAACACTTAGAGTGACATTTCAATGAGGAGGTTCACTTGATCTGGGATGAACCTCCAAGTTTCCTGGGATTAAAAAAAAAAAAAAGTCATGAAATGTCTTGCAAATGTAGTGGAATTTATGACCATGGGGAGGGACTGTGAAATGAAAATATCTCCTGCCATATTAATAAACAAGATATGTCACAGCCATCACTGATTTCTGGCCTCCAAATGTGATTGAGGGTTCTCAAAACTGCAATCCAGAGGATGCTGCCACCCTACAACGGTGACTGTTGAGGGGCTGGGGAATGCAAGAAGCAAGATGAACAAGAAAACAAGATTGGCTCCAGACAGCTGAGGTGCATGTTAGAGGAAGGAATTCAGTCAGCCCAGGGGCTTGGATCTTCCCATACAGAGAGTGCTAAATTCCTTAACTTGATCCCTGATCTTTAATGTTCAGTCTGCCTGCTCCCTTTGTTGCAAACTTGTATGTAGCCTGACTCCCCCTCCTGCCTCCTTGGAGCATTTTTCTCAGAGCTACTGAAATTCTCTCTCCCAGTCTTGGAGTCCCAAACTTTCCCACCAAATAAAATAACTCTTTACTTTCAAGTTGTGACTATATTTTTTAATCAATAGTATGTGTTTTACTGGGGCTTCCCAGTGGTGCTAGTGGTAAAATACCTGCCTGCCTGTGCAGGAGATGTTTAAGAGACACGGGTTTGATCCCTGGGTTGGGAAGATTCCCCTGGAAGAGGGCATGGCAACCCACTCCAGTACTCTTGCCTGGAGAATCCTACATACAGAAGAGCCTGGTGGGCTACAGTCTGTAAGGTTGCACAGAATTGGACAGGATGGAAGCAACTTAGCATGCACACACATTTAATCTTTCAAATAATTTTCTCAGCTGTTATCTTATTTGACTGCCATAAACTCAGAAACAGGTAAACTAATTAATTAATTAAACATAGTAGAAATTCTCCAGAAAACTAAGAACATGAAAGACTGACAGTTTTAGATGGAACCATTGCACCCCTGCTTTGACCTGCCAGGCATACATCCAGCCTGGCCTCCAGTCCAGACACATCAACAAACTCCAGTGGCTAACACTCATCTTCAGGTAAGCTTCTGCAGGAATAAGTGTTCTAAGGATGAGACAAAGCGAAGACCAGCAGTCACCTCACATGCTAAGTAAATCTCTTCCTGCCCTTGTGGCAAATAGATACTGGCCCTGGATGTTTCTGAATTCCTTGTTAACTTTTGAAAATTTATCAGTTTCTCTGGCTCTCTTTACTACATTTTACCAATGTGAATAGTTTGACATTGTCAGATAATTTGCTTTGTTTTAAACTAGAGCTCTACCAAATAGACCCAGGAAGTTTCTGGGTTCCAAGGATGACAGAGTATTGAATGGGCAATTCCTCTCATACACAAGTACTTTGGAAAATACCCTTGGAGTTCCTTTGCATCTGCCACCATTTCTGTCACCAAGGAGGCAGAGACAAAAAGAGACTAACTATCCTTCAGTTGGATAGGGGAAGATGGTGTGTAAAACAATAATGCAGATGCTCCAACCCAGAGGAGAGATGTATAAGGTTTTTTGGAAGCAAGGCCTGGAGAACAGTTCCCCGCTCCCCACCCTGCCCCCCACCCCAGGTAAGGGAGAAAGAAGAAGAAGTTTACTTCTGAGATAAGAAAGGAATCCTCAGGACAAATATGCTCTATGGGTTCTAGCAAGACTGCAAATTTCAACCATTTGCATCATTTTAAATTAATCATGTTCCCGAATGTCTTCCACTGATGGCTGTTTTACATTTGAAATCAGTAGTTTTCTTTCTTAGCTGACCGCCACACCCATAAAGACACCACATGAAGGACACAGAATACCCCTTGGGGTGCTAATAACTGCTCATAACCTACTTTTGTTCCAGGAACTTCCTTGACACTAATGTAGGAAGCCAATGATGAAAGGCAAGGGCAATGGGCAAAAACAGTGGATAATTTTTGCCCTGGAATTCCCCCTGGATTGGGATGGAAGCTAACCTGTAGTTAAAATCAACTTCCTGCTCAGCCTTCTATTCTCTTTATCCTGTTTTCTTTGTTCCCCATAACCAGAGAGCCCTTTTCCAAAAAAAAAATTCACTTCAGAGCCACTATCTGAGGCTCTGCTCCAAAGGAACCTGAACTAAAATACTACCACTTTAAGGTATATTCAATATTTGCGACATTTAAATTGTGTCAGCTACAAACTGGCATGTGCCAAGAGCATCGCCAGGGGCTGAAGAGCAGCAGCATGGGCACTTGCCATCTGCCTCTGTGGAGACTGAACCCTGTGCTGCAGCTGGCCTTCAGCACCCCTGCCGCCTGTGGGGTTCAGGTGGAGTGAGGCTCTCTGTGCTCCAGGGCATCCCATGGAACTGGTCTAGATAGCTAGATATTTTCAGGAACTGATTTCATGATCCTTCAGGCAGTTAGAATAGGAAAAGGAGTCCAAAATGGCTAAAAGACAAAGAAGGGAAAAGCCCGCAAAAATAGATCAAAGGAAGGCCCAAGGACCAGAGTGAGGACCTCGGGTAAAATAGACGGCCCTCCTGGCTAGCCCAGTTTACACAGGGCAGGCCCAGGGGGAGGAGAAACAACATACAAAAGGAGGAGCCAAAATTGAGCCAGGGGGCTCTCTTCTCTTGGCTTTTGGGTCTGCCCACCCTCACTCCTCAGAGGATGAACCATCCTTTCTTTTTCCTAATAAAGCTGAGCTATAACACTGGTCCACCCATCGCTTCAAATTTTTGCTGTAGTGAGACAGAACTGAGGAAATTACATGCTCTCTTAATAATCCCAGTCCTTGCATCTCTTCATATCTAGAAAAACGCTAAATCCCTTCATGGTGCCATCAGTTCCTTGTGACTAACAGAGAATCTTTCTTAAAGTAAGCATTTGATTGCACTGAACTCCCCCCTCACTGAAATCTTATGTATTGACCTTCCCCCACTGCCTCTTCAGAGCAGCCTCTCAGAGCTCTCTGAGGTGCTGTCTCCCAGGCTGCAGTCCTCATTTTGCCCCAAATAAAACTTAACTCACAACTCTTTAAATTGTGTGTGTGTGTTCAGTCAACAACTGTAACCATTCCAGTTGTCTATTCCATTTAAAATAAGAAAAATGCTATTGTCAAAAGTATTTCAGTAGCACATCTATACTTGTGTTTCCTTTTCATGTAAATATATATATATATGTAAATATATATATATATATATATTTATGTCATTTTACTAACTTCGTTACAGCCACTCTACAATTTTATTATTTCCTCTAGTCATAAAAAAGAGACGCTGCTACTCCAGTTTCACCGAGTAACATTTCTTCTTCCTACTCTAAAAGTATCACTGCTCTCATTCAATTTTCAGCTCACTTTAGCAGGCTCAACTCTCTTTTTCTGTTTCTTTTTCAAAAATAATGAGATTATAAGGAAGAAAAACTTGCTCTTGCTCCTCTTTACTCTTTGACTTTGCAGCTTACTTCTAATACTAGTATTCATCTTGTAAGCTAGAGAATGTTCAATTTATTGAACTAATTAAAGACAAAACTCTAAAAAGAAATCACTATTATAATCGTTACTTTATTCATAATGTATCAACTATAAAGCAGTCTACTAATCATAATCTAATAAAATGAATCATAACATTTTTTTCATAAACTGCATTGATTGACACTCACATTCATTATTATAAAAGTTTAAGGAAATAATTATGACTATAGCTAAATTTTTCATTATCTATTTTTAAAAACAATAAACTACATTAGAATTGGCTCAGATGATGAAGAATTTGCCTGCAATGCAAGGGACCAGGGTACAATCCCTGGGTGAGGAAGATCCCCTGGAAAAGGAAATGGCAACCCACTCCAGTATTCTTGCCTGGAGAATCCCATGGACAGAGGAGACTGGAGGGCTACAGTCTATGGGGTTGCAAAGAGTCCGGCAAATAAGTGACTAACACTTAACAATTTTCTTTTCATAGGAAGGTGTTGTTGTCGTTTAGTTGCTCAGTTGTATCCACTCTTTTGTGACCCCATGGATTATCGCTCACCAGGCTCTTCTGTCCATGAGATTCTCCAGGCAAGAATACTGGAGTGGACTGCCATTTCCTTCTCCAGGGGATCTTCCTGACCCAAGAATAAAACCCACATCTCCTGTGTCTCCTGCACTGGAAAGTGGATTCTTTACTACTGAACCACCAGGAAAGCCTATATGGGACAGTAGCAAATTAAAATCAGAAAAAAAAAGTCTTGTACACAAATTTTATTCAGACCCATCAAGCTGGATTTTTACTACTGGCTTATACACTGAAAGGAACAGACTCTGGAGTATCTGGAATTTTCCACCTCAATGTGTTTTAGAATTCTACAGATATTATAGCTGCATGATAATTAAGAAGTTGCACCTTTGAATCAAAAGGTAAGATAATTAAAACTACAGCATGAAATTATAATGAGTTAGAAAGTAACGTGCTATGGAAATAAATACTTTTTTCTCCTACCTGAAGTCCGAACCCACTCTTCTGCCATTCTCTGGAATCCCAGGATCTGGACACATGTCGGAGACCAAAGCCACACCTCCTTGCGTTACTGTAATAGAAAGAAACATGATGATACTGCTCAGGAAGTATCCATATAATGACATTATATTAGACAGATTTGGCTCTTTAATGATGATGCCTTAACGTGATTTCTTTTAAGAATTCAGACAGTTTAGCTAGAATAAAATAAATCTACTCTTATTCTTAAAAAACATACTTTTACAGAGAAGGCCAACAATCTTCAGCTGGAACTCTTTCTTCTACTAAAGAAGTCTTAATACAATTAACATTTTCTCATTAAGATCACCTTTATGACAACTTACAATTAATAGCATGATGGGAAAAAAAAGAGCATCATGCCATAAACAGCTTAGCTTATATAGAAGATAGCTTTCATTCACTTCCATGGATGAAATGGAAGTGTTAATTATCTATTAAGATCTATACAAGAGATATTTCACATAAAATTACTTATTATATTGTAAACATGAAGAATGCTTATCATTTAAGTCAAACAAATAACAATTTTCTTGTGCAGTGTCCTGATTTATTTTTTGAATCTGTGTATAAAGAATCTTTCCTCCTGCTAGGATGTTGTACAATCACAGATTAGTTTTTAAAGGATTCATTTGCTTGTTAGAGTGGCCCCTTCTCCAGTAACCATCCCACTATCTGAGTAGTCTAATCTAATCAAGGTGACATGCTCTCTTTCCAGGAATATTCAATAGTGGTCTTGTGACCACATTCAGTACAAGGACACATGAGAAGAAGCCTGCAGGAATGCTTCTGGGAAGACCTTTCTGTTAGCTAGTAGTGATCATCTCTTTTTCACTCTGGGCCTTATCATGCTTGAATTTCAAATTTGTAACTCTTGGTACCCTCTTGTTACAATACAGGTTTTTTAATCTGTAGTCAGTGGTCTACTAAAACATCTCTAAAATTTATTTTCTATTCTTTTTTTTTTTTTTTAGTTCCTCTTCTATTCTCTTGAACTTATTCAAACCTCAATAAAGAATTTAACTTTCACCACATTTTTTCCACCATCATCAGCTATATAACTCCCACATTTGCTCAAGTAAAACAGTTATTACTGTGTCAAGTCATCCTCCTCAAGGTGAATGGCTATCACTGTTTACAGAGGAAGTGTCCACATTAGTGTGGTTCTTACTTGACTATTTTAGTGTATCACACTGGTCTAAAGCAAAAGTAAAGTGAAAGTGAAAGTTGCTCAGTCGTGTCCGACTCTTTGTGACCCCACGACTATACAGTCCATGGAATTCTCCAGGCCAGAATACTGGAATGGATAGCCTTTCCCTTCTCCAGCGGTCTTCCCAACCCAGGGTTCAAACCCAGGTCTCCCATATTGCAGGTGTGTTCTGTACCAGCTGAGCTACAAGGGAAGCCCAAGAATACTGGAGTGGATAGCCTATCCCTTCTTCAGTGGATCTTCCTGACCCAGGAATTGAACTGGGCTCTCCAGCATTTCAGACAAATTCTTTACCAACTGAGCTATCAACAACTTAAAGGCTTAGAAAGATCTACCTCTATACTGTCTCTGTTTTTCCTCACATGGATAGTAAAAAAAGTTAATGACAAATTGAAGGAACCCACACAAATCAACTCAAAATATTCTGGATCTTTTTCAAAGATAATGTCAAAACTGCTTACTTAGTCAAAAAAAAGAGTGCTTATTTGGAATTCTCCGAGTGCACTGAATGAAATAGGTAAGTCTGAATAGTTTGCAGATGGAAGGAAGATAACAAAAAAATGAGAGATAAATATTAAATATGTTTGATTTTCTCAAACAGAGATAGGCGTGTAACAGGATAATGATAGAAATCCATGGTGACACGTTATGTACAAGAAAACATTGAGTCCCTCAAACTCAACTACCCATTCCATCAGCATCATCAGCAATTAATGCCTTTCAAAACAGAAGCTTAAAGTTACAAAGAATGACGGTGATATATCTGCTTCAAGCAGGATCCTGATGCCGCAGAGAAACATTCTCAAAAGAGAGGATTTCCTGGGCTTACCATCATTTTAACTCTAATTTTGTCAAATTATATCTTACCAAATATTATAGGACACATGCCATAGATACTAACAAATATATGACACTTCAGTCAAAACCTTAGAATTTAAAATCAAAACTAGAATATTCAATAGGTAGTTTCATGACCCATCATTAACTAATAGTAATGTAAGATGTAAAATTATACACGTGGATGAAGAGATACAAATCAGATAGTTTGTAAAAGACTTTGAATGAATTTAGATTTAAACTGTGGAAATTATATTAATGTGTACATAATCAAATAACTCTTTCATAGCATGTTGGCTTTTACACTATCTCATTAGACCCTCACAAGCTTCCTATGAGGTATGTAGAGCAATAAGGAGCATGCTTTTCCTATTAAATTGTAACTGAGCCAGACCCTACAGGGCCTTCCCAGGACAGATCCCCCCATGTCTTCTGCCTTCTTCTTGTCCATAGAACACTTGAGCCTCTTAAGTCTTCCCCAAGTTCAAAATAATAAACTAAATTAGAGAAGTGAGAAAATGTAGGAAGAAAGGAAAACAGTCAAGCAAGACAAAAAATAATACTTTAGCCAGTAAACAAAGTCAAGGACCTTCAGTTCCTCCTAAGAGACAGCTAACATTTGGAGCCATGTCCTTTGAGCTGCTTTGAAGATAATGAAAGCCCCACCCACCAGGGGGAAGAGGTTAACTGCATGCTGACCACAAGCACATACTGGTTGGAACCAGAAGTTTGATGATGCTGACTCCCAATTACCTTACCAACAACCAATCAGAAGAATGTCCATGAGTTGATCACACACCCATAAACCTCCCTCCCCTCACCTTGTCTTTAAAAACCTTTTCATGAAAGACTTTGGGGAGTTCAGGCCTTTTAGGCACTAGCCATCAGGACTCCTTCCTTGGCACCAGCAATAAATGCTACACTTTCCTTCACCACAACGCAGTGTCAACAGTTTGGCTTTACCCCTTATGGGTGAGTGGACACAAGATTGGCTCAGTAGTGAAAATTATCCTGGTCTTTGAGGACATGTCTTGCGATCATCAATTCAAATTCAACACATATTTGTTTTTTGAACAAATCATATAGCTAGACTGGTGCCCTAGTAAAGGAAGCAATCAACACAAAAGAAGTATACACAAATTACTTATATGAAAAAGGATATCATAAACAAATACAGTGGCAGAGACAAGATTTACATTAGTGAAACAATCAGAAGTAATTAGAAATAAAGTACTAAGAATGATGATGATGATAATGTAAAATTAAACCTTACTTAAGATTAAATTAAAGCCAATTTAATCTTGGCTAGAAACTACGTGTATCATTTATACACATTTTAAACTGAATCCTTACAACCATTTCATGAGGAGATAATGTCAAACCCATTTTCCAAGAAAGAACTGAGGACAGAGTTATCACTCAATTGATGACAGATCCAGGTTTCTTTTCTTACATTTGCTCCAGTAAGATAATGAAGATAGTGCATATTAAAGGCCTTTGCAAATTAAAGTGAGGCTTTTAAAAATAATTTTAAAATTCTTAATAATAAAATTCCTTTTATATTAAAAATGAACCAAAAAGTAAAGGAAAAAGGTGTATTCATCTGTTATCACCCAGTCAAGCATACACATGGGAAGCCATATGGTCCCAACCATGAGGCTTTAGTTCAAATGCCATCTGGTGGCAATTTTCTTGCAGTATAAAAGACCAGATTCACAGGCTTTCCACATGAGACCATTAGCCACATTCAGAGCACTAGAACAACGAATTGACTGGAATATTAAATCTTCATGTAAGATGTCATTTTTCAAAGTTAAAATTTAGTTTATATTAATACACCTTTTGGAGAAGGCAATGGCACCCCACTCCAGTACTCTTGCCTGGAAAATCCCATGGACAAAGGAGCCTGGTGGGCTGCAGTCCAGGGGGTCGCTAAGAGTCGGACATGACTGAGTGACTTCACTTTCACTTTTCACTTTCATGCATTGGAGAAGGAAATGGCAACCCACTCCAGTGTTCTTGCCTGGAGAATCCCAGGGACAGGGGAGCCTGGTGGGCTGCCGTCTGTGGGGTCGCACAGAGTCGGACACGACTGAAGTGACTTAGCAGCAGTAGCAGCAATATACCTTTGGATTAATAATCCAAAATAGAAGTCATTTAAGTCAACTCACACTTTTTAGTGATATTGCTCCTGTGACTTATTATAGCATATTTTTATTGTTGATATTTATTTCTTCAGAAACCTAAAGACATATTTCAGCTGGATTAATTTTGAGACTAATTCTAACCATTTTAAACTTTCAGAGAGGTGACATATGTTTCTAGTTGCATAACAATCAGGAACCTTGTTACACAAAACACAGTTGAAATTTCTCAGGTAGCAATATCTCCATTGTATCAATGACCTTTAGATGTCAAAAAACCCATGCTAGGCATGTGTGTTTATGGGATATTGCTTTTCTGCTAAAATCAGTTTGCATAAGTCAACACTGATATTTGTTATTTCAACATTTATTGGACTCAGGCTTTACTGAAATAAAAAGCAACACCTACTTTTTAAGGCACTTCCCTTTTTTGATTTGCAAGATGCTTTATCACAGTAAGAATGAAGCATCCGTATTACTCTTTCCTCAAAAGCCAATACCTTGATTAAATGTTCATTTCCACAATATTTCAGTATTGTAGTAATTTCCTTCATTTAGCTATAACAGGGTTGTTTTCACTTAAAGAGCATCACATGGGACATTTTCATATGCATAATAGAATTTTTGATATTTTTTTCTTTCTACTGAATATATGCACTGTCTCTACCAGCTGTCAGCTTTGATCCCAGAATGATAAGCATATACTGACAAGCTTCATAGACACTAACAGCTTCTTGATGAAGATGAAATTGGCTAAAAACTCAACATTCAAAAAACTCAGATCATGGCATCTAGTCCCATCACTTTCATGGCAAATAGATGGGGAAAAAATGGAAACAGTGACAGACTTTATTTATTTTGGGGGGTCTCTAAAATCACTGTAGATGCTAACTGCAGCCATGAAATTAAAAGACACTTGCTCCTTGGGAAAAAAGCTATGACAAATCTATACAGTGTATTAAAAAGCAGAGACATTCCTTTGCCAACAAAAGTCCATGTGGTCAAAGCTATGGTTTTTCAAATAGTTACATATGGGTGTGCGTGTTGGACCGCTAAGAAGGCTGAGGGCCAAAGAATAGGTGCTTTTGAACTTTGGTGTTGGAGAAGACTCTTGAGAGTCCCTTGGGCTGCAAGGAGATCAAACTAGTCAATCCTAAAGGAAATCAATCCTGAATATTCATTGGAAGGACTGATGCTGAAGCTCCAATACTTTGGCCACCTGATTTGAAGAGCCAACTCGTTGGAAAATACCCTGATGCTGGGAAAGACTGAAGGCAGAAGGAGAAGGGGACAACAGAGGATGAGATGCTTGGATGGCAACACTGACTCAATGGACATGAGTTTGAGCAAGCTCCAGGAGATGGTGAAGGACACAAAGATTTGACCACGACTTTCTGTCCATTGGGTCACAGTGATTCGGACATGACTGAGTGACTGAACATAGAAATAGGTGAAACAAGAATTGTTGACATTTCTGATAACAAATTCTTATTATCACAATATTAGGGTTTCAAATGTATAGTTTACATAGAAATAAGTTGCCAAAGACACACGTCTTTGATCTGAAGTAGTTTGGACCTCAGATTAATGGATGGATAGTGAAATACCCATGAACATGAAAAGGCAAAATAATAGGATACTGAAAGAGGAACTCCCCATGTCAGTAGGTGCCCAATATGCTACTGGAGATCAGTGAAGAAATAACTCCAGAAAGAATGAAGAGATGGAGCCAAAGCAAAAACAACACCCAGTTGTGGATGTGACTGGTGATAGAAGCAAGGTCCAATGCTGTAAAGAACAATACTGCATAGGAACCTGGAGTGTTAGGTCCATGAATCAAGGCAAATTGGAAGTAGTCAAACAGGACATGGCAAGAGTGAAAGTCAACATTTTAGGAATCAGCAAATTAAAACAGACTGGAATGGGAGAATTTAACTCGAACATTGTATCTACTACTGCCGGCAAAACCCCCTTAGAAGAAATGAAGAAAGGGGAGGAGCTAAGATGGCAGAGGAGTAGGATGGGGAGAACACTTTCTCCCCCACAAATTCATCAAAAGAACATTTAAACACCGAGTAAATTCCACAAAACAACTTCTGAATGCTGGCAGAGGACATCAGGCACCCAGAAAAGCAACCCATCTCTTCGAAAAGAGGTAGGAAAAAATATATAAGACAAAAAAAGAGACAAAAGAGGAAGGGACGGAGCTCCATCCTGGGAAGGGAGTCTTAAAAAGAGAGAAGTTTCCAAACACCGGGAAACCTTCTCACTGCCAAATCTGTGCCGAGCCTTGGAAGCACAGAGGGCAACATAACAGGGAGGAAAAATAAATAAACAATTAAAACCTGCAGGTTACGATCCCTACGGTACCTCCCCCAGCGGAGAAGCAGCGCAGATGCCTGCACCCGCCACTAGCAAGCAGGGGCTGGGCAGGGAGGCACAGCGCGGGCTGCATCGCTTAGAGTAAGGATCTGGCCTGAATACCCTGAGCGCTATCTGAGCAAACTAATTTGGGCTAGCAAACCAGACTGTGGGATGTCTACCACGTGAAAAGCCAGCCCTAACCTAAGACACTGCCAGGCCCGCACACAGAACAAAAGACTGTACAGAGATAGCTGGTTGCAGACCGTCCCCCTCCAGTGACAGGCAGCCAGAGCCGGAGAGGGGCAATCACAGCCCCAGAGAGACATTATCTACAAAACTGTAAGAAGGCTTTTTCGCTAACTAAAACTTCTTGGTGGTCTGGACGGTCAACATCCACCTGAGAATGTGTGCCGGTTGTACACCTAGATAACCGAGCGGTGGGGAGGCGATAAGTCGCAGCAATTGCGCTGGCCAAACACCTCATCACCTGAGCTGCTGGACCTGGGAAGGGCACAAAACTCAGGCCCAACCGAGTCTGCGTCTCTGAGGACTACCCGAGTGCCTGAACCTGAGCTGCTTAGACCTGGGAGATGCAAGCTGCCCAGGGCCGGCCACGGATGGTTCCTGGCGGAGCAACCTAGAGCCTGAGCAGTGTGGGCAGGGAGGCTACTCGTTCCATGAGCGGGGGCAGGCCCAGTGTGGCTGAGGCACTGCGAGCACACGCCAGTGTTATTTGTTTGCAGTGTCCCTCCCTCCCCACAGCACGACTGAACAAGTGAGCCTAAAAAAAAAAAGTGTCCACCACCATCCCCTTTGTGTCAGGGCGGAAACCAGACACTGAAGAGACCAGCAAACAGAAGAAGTTATAACAGAGGGAACCGCCTTGAAAGCTACAGGCAATAGATTAAAACCCTGTGGTTAGTACTGAATACATAGGAAGGGTCCTATAGATCTTGAGAAATATAAGTAGGACAAAGGAACTAGCGGAAAATGAACTGACTCCACAATACCCACAACAAAACCAGAGAAAGTCCTAGATATATTTTTACTACTTTTACAATCATTCTTTCTATTTTTTTTTAATTTAAAAAAAATTTTTAAGTCCTCTATTATTCCTTTAATTTTCACTTTTATAACCTACTATTACTTTGCAAAAAAAAAAAAAAAGACCCTATTTCTTTTTAAAGCAAACTTCATATATATATTTTTTATAATTTTTGTGACTTTTTTTTCCCTTCTTTTCTTTAACATTGTATTTTTGAAATTCCAAACTCTACTCTAGATTTTTAATTTATGTTTTTTGGTATTTGTTATCACTTTTGTACCTATATTTTCTTTATAATTTTTGTGACTTTGTTTTTGTTTGTCTTTTTTCTCTCTCTTTCTTTTTCTTCTTTTTTTTAACATTGTATTTTTGAAATTCCAGACTCTACTCTAGATTTTTAACTTTTGCTTTTTGATATTTGTTATCAATTTTGTACCTATATTTTCTTTATAATTTTTGCGACTTTGTTTATTTTTGTTTGTTTTTTCTCTCTTTCTTTTCCTTCTTCTTTTCTTTAACATTGTATTTTTGAAATTCCAAACTCTACTCTAGATTTTTAATTTTTGCTTTTATGTATTTCTTACCAATTATGTACCTTTAAGAACCCAATCTTCAGGACCCATTTTTCACTAGGGAGCGAGATTACTGGCTTGACTGCTCTCTCCCCCTTTGGACTCTCTTTTTACCCACCAGGTCACCTGTGTCTATTCCCTAACCCCTCTCTACTCTACCCAACTCTGTGAATTTCTGTGTGTTCCAGACTGTAGAGAACACTTAGGGAACTGATTACTGGCTGGATCTGTCTCCCTCCTTTTCATTCCCCCTTTTATCCTCCTGGCCACCTCTGTCTCCTTCTTCCTTCTTCTCTTCTCTGTATAACTCCATGAACATCTCTGAGTGTTCCAATTGTGGAGTGCACATAAGGAAGTGATTACTGGCTAGCCCACTCTCTCCTCTATTGATTCCAGCTCATCTCATTCGGGTCACCTCTAACTCCCTCCTCCCTCTTCTCTTCTCCATGTAATGCTGTGAACTTCTCTGGGTGACCCTCACGGTGGAGAAACTTTTCATCTTTAACGTAGATGTTTTATCAGTGGTGCTGTATAGAAGGAGAAGTTTTGAAACTACTGTAAAAATAAGACCAATAACTGGAAGAAGGAGGCTTAAGTCCAAACCCTAACTCCAGGGAGCTCCTGACTCCAGGGAACATTAATTGACAGAAGCTCAATAAACACCTCCATACCTACACTGAAACCAAGCACCACACAAGGGCCAACAAGTGCCAGGGCAAGACATACCAAGCAAATTTTCCAGCAACACAGGAACACAGCCCTGAGCTCCAAGATACAGGTTGCCCAAAGTCACCCCAAAACCATAGACATTTCATAACTCATTACCGGACACTTCATTGCACTCCAGAGAGAAGAAATAAAGCTCCACCCACCAGAACACTGACACAAGCTTCCCTAACCAAGAAACCTTGACAAGACACCTGTACAAACCCACACACAGCAAGGAAATGCCACAATAAAGAGAACTCCACAAACTGCCAGAATACAGAAAGGACACCCCAAACTCAGCAATTTAAACAAGATGAAGAGACAGAGGAATATCCAGCAGGTAAAGGAACAGGATAAATGTCCAACAAACCAAACAAAAGAGGAAGAGATAGGGAATCTACCTGATAAAGAATTCCAAATAATGATAGTGAAATTGATCCAAAATCTTGAAATCAAAATGGAATCACAGATAAATAGCCTGGAGACAAGGATTGAGAAGATGCAAGAAAGGTTTAACAAGGACCTAGAAGAAATAAAAAAGAGTCAATATATAATGAATAATGCAATAAATGAAATAAAAAACACTCTAGAGGCAACAAATAGTAGAATAACAGAGGCAGAAGATAGGATTAGTGAATTAGAAGATAGAATGGTAGAAATAAATGAATCAGAGAGGATAAAAGAAAAACGAATTAAAAGAAATGAGGACAATCTCAGAGACCTCCAGGACAATATTAAATGCTACAACATTCGAATCATAGGGGTCCCAGAAGAAGAAGACAAAAAGAAAGACCATGAGAAAATACTTGAGGAGATAATAGTTGAAAACTTCCCTAAAATGGGGAAGGAAATAATCACTCAAGTCCAAGAAACCCAGAGAGTCCCAAACAGGATAAACCCAAGGAGAAACACCCCAAGACACATATTAATCAAATTAACAAAGATCAAATACAAAGAACAAATATTAAAAGCAGGAAGGGAAAAACAACAAATAACACACAAGGGGATTCCCATAAGAATAACAGCTGATCTTTCAATAGAAACTCTTCAAGCCAGGAGGGAATGGCAAGACATACTTAAAGTGATGAAAGAAAATAACCCACAGCCCAGATTATTGTACCCAGCAAGGATCTCATTCAAATATGAAGGAGAAATCAAAAGCTTTTACAGACAAGCAAAAGCTGAGAGAATTCAGCACCACCAAACCAGCTCTCCAACAAATACTAAAGGATATTCTCTAAACAGGAAACACAAAAACGGTGTATAAATTCAAACCCAAAACAATAAAGTAAATGGCAATGGGATCATACTTATCAATAATTACCTTAAACGTAAATGGGTTGAATGCCCCAACCAAAAGACAAAGACTGGCTGAATGGATACAAAAATAAGACCCCTACATATGCTGTCTACAAGAGACCCACCTCAAAACGGGGAACACATACAGACTGAAAGTGAAGGGCTGGAAAAAGATTTTCCATGCAAATAGGGACCAAAAGAAAGCAGGAGTAGCAATACTCGTATCAGATAAAATAGACTTTAAAACAAAGGCTGTGAAAAGAGACAAAGACGGTCACTACATAATGATCAAAGGATCAATCCAAGAAGAAGATATAACAATTATAAATATATATGCACCCAACACAGGAGCACCGCAATATGTAAGACAAATGCTAACAAGTATGAAAGGAGAAATTAACAATAACACAATAATAGTGGGAGACTTTAATACCCCACTCACACCTATGGATAGATCAACTAAACAGAAAATTAACAAGGAAACACAAACTTTAAACGATACAATAGACCAGTTAGACCTAATTGATATCTATAGGACATTTCATCCCAAAACAATCAATTTCACCTTTTTCTCAAGTGCACATGAAACCTTCTTCAGGATAGATCACATCCTGGGCCATAAATCTAGCCTTGGTAAATTCAAAACAATAGAAATCATTCAAAGCATCTTTTCTGACCACAATGCAGTAAGATTAGATCTCAATTACAGGAGAAAAACTATTAAAAATTCCAACACATGGAGGCTGAACAACACCCTGCTGAATAACCAACAAATCACAGAAGAAATCAAAAAAGAAATCAAAATTTGCATAGAAAAGAATGAAAATGAAAACACAACAACCCAAAACCTGTGGGACACTGTAAAAGCAGTCCACAGGGGAAAGTTCATAGCATTACAGGCATACCTCAAGAAACAAGAAAAAAGTCAAATAAATAACCTAACTCTATGCCTAAAACAACTAGAAAAGGAAGAAATGAAGAACCCCAGGGTTAGTAGAAGGAAAGAAATTTTAAAAATTAGGGCAGAAATCAAAGCAAAAGAAGCAAAAGAGACCATAGCAAAAATCAACAAAGCCAAAAGCTGGTTCTTTGAAAAGATAAATAAAATTGACAAACCATTAGCCAGACTCATCAAGAAACAAAGGGAGAAAAATCAAATCAATAAAATTAGAAATGAAAATGGAGAGATCACAACAGACAACACAGAAATACAAAGGATCATAAGAGACTACTATCAGCAATTATATGCCAATAAAATGGACAACGTGGAAGAAATGGACAAATTCTTAGAAAAGTACAACTTTCCAAAACTGAACGAGGAAGAAATAGAAAATCTTAACAGACCCATCACAAGCACAGAAATTGAAACTGTAATCAGAAATCTTCCAGCAAACAAAAGCCCAGGTCCAGACGGCTTCACAGCTGAATTCTACCAAAAATTTAGAGAAGAGCTAACACCTATCCTACTCAAACTCTTCCAGAAAATTGCAGAGGAAGGTAAACTTCCAAACTCATTCTATGAGGCCACCATCACCCTAATACCAAAACCTGACAAAGATCCCACAAAAAAAGAAAACTATAGGCCAATATCACTGATGAACATAGATGCAAAAATCCTTAACAAAATTCTAGCAATCAGAATCTAACAACACATTAAAAAGATCATAAACCATGACCAAGTGGGCTTTATCCCAGGGATTCAAGGATTCTACAATATCTGCAAATCAGTATCCACAAATCAATCAATATAATACACCACATTAACAAATTGAAAAAGAAAAACCATATGATTATCTCAATAGATGCAGAGAAAGCCTTTGACAAAATTCAACATCCATTTATGATAAAAATCCTCCAGAAAGCAGGAATAGAAGGAACATACCTCAACATAATAAAAGCTATATATGACAAACCCACAGCAAACATTATCCTCAATGGTGAAAAATTGAAAGCATTTCCTCTAAAGTCAGGAACAAGACAAGGGTGCCCACTTTCACCATTAGTATTCAACATAGTTTTGGAAGTTTTGGCCACAGCAATCAGAGCAGAAAAAGAAATAAAAGGAATCCAAATTCGAAAAGAAGAAGTAAAACTCTCACTGTTTGCAGATGACATGATCCTCTACATAGAAAACCCTAAAGACTCCACAAGAAAATTACTAGAACTAATAATGATTATAGTAAAGTTGCAGGATATAAAATCAACCCACAGAAATCCCTTGCATTCCTATACACTAATGATGAGAAAATAGAAAGAGAAATTAAGGAAACAATTCCATTCACCATTGCAACGAAAAGAATAAAATATTTAGGAATATATCTACCTAAAGAAACTAAAGACCTATATATAGAAAACTATAAAACACTGGTGAAAGAAATCAAAGAGGACACTAATAGATGGAGAAATAGACCATGTTCATGGATTGGAAGAATCAATTTAGTAAAAATGAGTATACTACCCAAAGCAATCTATAGATTCAGTGCAATCCCTATCAAGCTACCAACGGTATTCTTCACAGAGCTAGAACAAATAATTTCACAATTTGTATGGAAATACAAAAAGCCTCGAATAGCCAAAGCGATCTTGAGAAAGAAGAATGGAACTGGAGGAATCAACCTACCTGACTTCAGGCTCTACTACAAAGCCACAGTCATCAAGACAGTATGGTACTGGCACAAAGACAGAAATATAGATCAATGGAACAAAATAGAAAGCCCAGAGATAAGTCCACGCACATACGGACACCTTATCTTTGACAAAGGAGGCAAGAATATACAATGGATTAAAGACAATCTCTTTAACAAGTGGTGCTGGTAAAACTGGTCAACCACTTGTAAAAGAATGAAACTAGAACACTTTCTAAGACCATACACAAAAATAAACTCAAAATGGATTAAAGATCTAAATGTAAGACCAGAAACTATAAAACTCCTAAAGGAGAACATAGGCAAAACATTTCCGACATACATCACAGCAGGATCCTCTATGACCCACCTCCCAGAATATTGGAAATAAAAGCAAAAATAAACAAATGGGACCTAATTAAACTTAAAAGCTTATGCACAACAAAGGAAACTATAAGCAAGGTGAAAAGACAGCCTTCAGAATGGGAGAAAATAATAGTAGATGAAGCAATGGACAAACAACTAATCTCAAAAATACACAAGCAACTCCTACGGCTCAATTCCAGAAAAATAAATGACCCAATCAAAAAATGGACCAAAGAACTAAACAGACATTTCTCCAAAGAAGACATACAGATGGCTAACAAACACATGAAAAGATGCTCAACATCACTCATTATCAGAGACATGCAAATCAAAATCACCATGAGGTACCATTTCACGCCAGTCAGAATGGCTGCGATCCAAAAGTCTACAAGTAATAAATGCTGGAGAGGGTGTGGAGAAAAGGGAACCCTCTTACACTGTTGGTGGGAATGCAAACTAATACAGCCACTATGGAGAACAGTGTGGAGATTCCTTAAAAAACTGGAAGTAGAACTGCCTTATGATCCAGCAATCCCACTGCTGGGCATACACACTGAGGAAACCAGAATTGAAAGAGTCACGTGTACCTCAATGTTCACTGCAGCACTGTTTATAACAGCCAGGAAATGGAAGCAACCTAGATGTCCATCAGCAGATAAATGGATAAGAAAGCTATGGTATATATACACAATGGAATATTACTCAGCCATTAAGAAGGATACATTTGAATCAGTTCTAATGAGGTGGATGAAACTGGAGCCAATTTTACAGAGTGAAGTAAGCCAGAAAGAAAAACACCAATACAGTATACTAACACATATATATGGAATTTAGAAAGATGGTAACAATAACCCTGTATACAAGACAGCAAAAGAGACATTGATGTATAGAATAGTCTTTTGGACTTTGTGGGCGAGGGAGAGGGTGGGATGATTTGGGAGAATGGCATTGAAATATGTATAATATCATATATGAAACGAGTCGCCAGTCCAGGTTCGATGCACGATACTGGATGCTTGGGGCTGGTGCACTGGGACGACCCAGAGGATGGTATGGGGAGGGAGGAGGGAGGAGGGTTCAGGATGGGGAACACATGTATGCCTGTGGTGGATTCATTTCGATATATGGCAGAACCAATACAATATTGTAAAGTTTAAAAATAAAATAAAATTAAAGAAAAAAAAAATAAAAAAACTTTTGGGGAGTAACCAAGTTCGATATGAGCTTACTTGTGGAGAGGAACAATATCAGCCAAGACTAAGGATTTACACACGGGCAGTTTTTGCCACATTGGTCTAAGATAGGATCGGGTGCTGCAAACGTGGACAGATCTATTTAGTTTAACATGTCCATGTTATCTATAGTGGTGCTGGTCCTAAGAAAGGGAAGGAGTTATTCTATCTGGGATGTCAAATGGATTAAAAGAATAACATTTCAAAAAAAAAGAAAAGAAATGGAGAATCCATCATAGTCAACAAAAGAGTCCAAAATACAGTACTTGGAGGCAATCTGAAAAATGACAGAATATCTCTGTTCATTTCAAGGCAAACCGTTCAATATCATGGTAATCCAAGTCTATGTCCTGGCCAGTAATGCTGAATAAGCTGAAGTTGAATGGGTCTATGAAGACCTACAAGACCTTCTAGGACTAACACCCAAAAAGATGTCCTTTACATTATAGGGTACTGGAATGCAAAAGCAGGAAGTCAAGAAACACCTGGAGCAACCGGCAAATTTGGCCTTGGAGTACAGAATGAAGCAGGGCAAAGGCTAATAGAGTTTTGCCAAGAGAACACACCGGTCATAGCAAACACCCTCTTCCAACAACACAAGAGAAGACTCTACACATGGACATCACCAGATGGTCAACACTGAAATCAGATTGATTATATTCTTTGCAGCCAAAGATGGAGAAGCTCTATACAGTCAGCAAAAGCAAGACAAGGAGCTGACTGTGGCTCAGATCATGAAGTCCTTATTTCCCAATTCAGACTTAAATTGAAGAAAGTAGGGAAAACCACTAGACCATTCAAGTATGAATGAAATCAAATCCCTAACAATTATACAGTGGAAGTGAGAAATAGATTTAAGGGACTAGATGTGATAGAGAGAGTACCTGATGAACTATGGACAGGGGTATGCGACATTGTACAGGAGACAGTGATCAAGACCATCCCCAAGAAAAACAAATGCAAAAAAGCAAAATGGCTGTCTGAGTAAGCCTTACAAATAGTTGTGCAAAGAAGAGAAGCAAAAAGCAAAGGAGAAAAGGAAAGATATACCCATTTGAATGCAGAGGTCCAAAGAATAGCAAGGAGACATAAGAAAGCCTTCCTCAGTTATCAGTGCAAAGAAATAGAGGAAAACAATAGAATGGGAAAGATTAGAGACCTCTTCAAGAAAATTAGAGATACAAAGGGAACATTTCATGCAAAGATGGGCACAATAAAGGACAGAAATTGTATGGACCTAACAAAAGCAGGAAATATTAAGAAGAGGTGGCAAGAATACAGAGAAGAACTATACAAAAAAGATCTTCATGACCCAGATAATCATGATGGTGTGATCACTCACCTAGAACCAGGCATCCTAGAAGGTGAAGTCAAGTGGTCCTCAGGAAGCATCACTATGAATAAAGCTAGTGGAGGTGATGGAATTCCAGTTGCACTATTTCAAATCCTAAAAGATAATGCTGTGAAAGTGCTGCACTCAATATGCCAGCAAATTTGGAAAACTCAGCAGTGGCCACAGGACTGGAAAAGGTCAGTTTTCATTTCAATCTCTAAGAAAGGCAATGCCAAAAAATGCTCAAAGTACCATACAATTGCACTCCTCTCACACGCTAGTAAAGTAATGCTCAAAATTTTCCAGGCCAGGCTTTGACTATATGTGAACCATGAATTTCCAGATATTTAAGTTGGATTTAGAAAAGGAAGAGGAACCAGATATCAAATTGCCAACATCTGCTGGATCATTGAAAAAGCAAAGGAGTTCCAGAAAAACATCTATTTCTGCTTTATTGACTATGCCAAAGCATTTGACTGTGTGGGTCACAACAAACTGTGGAAAATTCTTCAAGAGATGGGAGCACCAGACCACCTGACTTGCCTCTTGAGAAATCTGTATGCAGGTCAGGAAGCAACAGTTAGAACTGGACATGGAACAAGAGATTGGTTCCAACTAGGAAAAGGAATACATCAAGGCTGTATATTGTCACCCTGCTTATTTAACTTATATGCAGAGCACATCATGAGAAATGGGGGGTTGGATGAAGCACAAGCTGGAACCAAGAACCTGGAAAAAATATAAAAAACCTCCGATATGCAGATGGCAGCACCCTCATGGCAGAAAGTGAAGAAGAACTAAACAGCCTCTTGATGAAAGTCAAAGAGGAGAGTTAAAACGTTGGCTTAAATTTCAACGTTCAGAAAACAAAGACCAAGGCATCCAGTCCCATCACTTCATAGCAAATAGATGGGGAAAGAGTGGAAACAGTGGCAGATTTTATTTTTGGGGGCTCCAAAATCATTGAAGATGGTGACTGCAGCCATGAAATTAAAAGATGCTTACTTCTTGGGAGAAACGTTATGACCAACCTAGACAGCATATTAAAAAGAAGAAACATTATTTTGCCAACAAATATCCATGAAGTCAAGTCTATGGTTTTTCCAGTAGTCATGTATGCATGTCAGAGTTGGTGTATAAAGAAAGCTGAGCGCCAAAGAATTGATGCTTTTGAACTGTGGTGTTGGAGAAGACTCTTGAGAGTCTCTTGGACTGCAAGGATATCCAACCACTCTATCCTAAAGGATATCAGTCCTGAATATTTATTGGAAAGACTGATATTGAAGCTGAAATTCCAATGGTTTGTCAAAGAGCTGACTCATTTGAATACACCCTGATGCTGGGAAGGATTGAAGGAGGAGCAGGGGATGACAGAGGATGAGATGGTTGGATGGCATCACTGACTCAATGGACATGAGTTTGAGTGGACTCCGGGAGTCGGTGATGGAAAGGGAGGCTTGGCGTGCTGCAGTCCATGAGGTCTCAAAGAGTTGGACACGACTGAGCAACTGAACTGAACGAAACACACACATACAACTGCCTTTATCTGTGAGCATCTAGGCTGTATTTTCAATGTGTTTAATTTAACACAATATCAGACATTTTTACCTGGGTGCTCTCTCTCTTTCATTATTGCATACTTTAATTCTTTAACTTTTAAAACACTAGAAATTGAATGCCCACTAGCATAATTTTTATATTTTGATCTTACCTGAGTTCTCTTATTTCCAGTTAAGGCCATTATCTTAAACTCTCTCTTAGGTTACTGTAGTTTATTTTTATATCATAATGCAATAAACTATGCTAATATAATAAATGCATTATTGAGAAGCTCTTTCAAGCAATGTTTATCTGCTTTCTATTGTACAATATGTATAGACTGTTTGGCCAGCATTCAAAACTTCCTGTCTTTCTAATATTATTCCAACTACCACCTGCAAGGATCTGATGCTCCAGGTAATCTTAAATACTCCAAATTCTCTCACTGTTAAGTTTTATTTCTCTTTAATATTGAACATTTAACACTTCTTTTAATTAATTGCTTTTCTGACAGAGGGACAACCAAGTGAATTTCTTATATGTGAGATAATATTAAAAATTATCCTCCAACTGCTACAATCACTATGGCAGCCAATAAACATTCAGAGAGGGATTATCTCATTTATGCATTTTCAAGTTAAATCAAGGTGTTTATTTGCTATTCAAATAAAAATAAATATAAGAATATGCTAGTACCAAATTGGTACAAATTAACAGCACTGAAGCTTTTATAAGATCCCTGAGAGTGGTCCTCATCTCTGTACAATTCCACAGCATCCTCCGAGATTTTTACTAGGATGTATCCTGGCAGCACCCAGAGGAGCTGTCTCAGACCACCACTGGCCCCTACAGGTGCAGAGTGACCCTCAGCTGAGGACCGAGCTGCCTTAGCCTGGGGTCTCCTGCATGTCGCTTCTGCACTGGTCTCTGTGAAAATGTAAGCACTCTGGACTTAGGACTCATGAATAATGTTTAGCGCTACTCAGAGATGTCTTATAGGATACCTAATCATTCCTGGTCTTCTAACAGGAAAGACAGCATGTGACCAGGTCGATTAATATTACTATTTTGCATAGGATCTAAAATACTAGCATAATAACCCTAAAATATGAGATAAAAGGGGGAAAAAGCTCAAAGTCAATGTACAGTATAATTGATTACAGGACTATATATGTATATATATTGATTGCAGGACTATATATATACATATATATGAATATATAAAATTAGTTTATATTTACATTTAAATATAGGTATTTAAATGTTTTATTTTGAAGATAATACATTTAAATTGTAAGACCTTATTTGTCAATTACTAAATTAAAAAAATAGGAAATATTAATTATCTAGTAATGAGCACCTATAAAAAATTTCTTTCTCATAGTAGATTATAAGTGATTTTAGAAGCTTGTATTTAAGTAAATACTGACTAATACAGTGAATGTAAATGGCATCAGCATATATCATGCATTTTATGAATTATTTAGTTTCACTTATGTTTATATATGTATTCATGTTACTAATTTTAAATTAATTAAATAAATATTAAATAGATATAAATATTCCAATCAAATATATGTTAATAACTCATATTTACTTATATAAAATAGTTAAATATATAAATATTGACAATAATTAATATTTAATACAAATGGTTTATTGGCCATATATTTTTATATTATACAACATTATTAATGTGTGTTTACAAAAATTCTATATAATAAGAGAATGCTTAGAATATCTTTATGAATTCTAGGAGGGCAGAACTCAAATTCTCTGATAATTTTTTGAAATGCAGAGTTTAGCATTAACATATTGGTAAATGAAACTGGTTTGGTCACTCCTAAAATTCTCATTATCTCAGAAATTTGTATGTGTAATTTCACTCTGAACCTTATTTAGATGTTTTGCAAATGTAAAATTAAGAAACAGCAGTGAATTTTTTGACTACTATAAAACATTTCTTACAGAATATTAACGGTTATTTGAAAACACACACAGTCTCAAGTTACTTTGGAGATAGTGGAAGATGCATGATTGCCAGGGGTCAGGGGCTGGAGAGGAGCTGAATGGGCTGTTAGGGCAGTGAAGCTGCTCCGTGTGATGCTGTTGTGGTGGGTACACGCCACCACACCTGTGTCTAACCTCACGGAACACCACCAGGCGTGAACCCTACTGTGACCCACACACTTCGGGTGATGGCAGTGTGTCCAGGTGGGCTCGTCCTTGGCCACAGATGCACCATCTGTTGGGGGTAATGAAAGTGGGGTGGCTGTGCCTGTGTGCGGACAGGGTATAGATGGAAAACCTCTGTGCCTCTCTCTCAGTTAATTGTACCCCTACAACTGCTCTAGAAAATAGCCTTTAAAAAATAAAAGAAAAAAAGATAATTAAAAGGACAAAGAAGTAAAGTGGGAGGTCCCAGAAGGAAAGAAGAAAAAGAGAATGTTGGAAAGATTAAGAAGCAGAGAAGAAAGGAAAGATAGTAGCTCTAATCTTTGCTGGAAGGACTTGATAGTCTTGAGGGGTAGATGGATCCTGCTATGTAGGGAGAAGTGGAGGGCTGGTGGGGAGGGGGGACACCAGGCAAGGGAACATGTGAGCAAAGGCATGGAGGACTCAGAAATACAGAGAACCCAAGTCCAGAACTGAGGCGGATGTCAAACCGTGAAAATGTGTTTGACTGAGATTCCTCATTTCCACAAAAAAAAAAAAAAAAATTGAAGTATAGTTGATTTACACTGTTATGTTCATTTCAGGTATAGAGAAAAGTGATTCAAATTAGATTCATTTGCACTATAGATTCTTTTTTAAAAAACCTTTTTATTTTGTATTGGAGTATAGCCAGCTTACTAAGTAAACATGAATTTGAGCAAACTTCCGGAGACAGTGGAGGACAGAGGCGCCTGGTGAGCTGAAGTCCATGGGGCTGCAGAATTGGGTGTGACTTAGCGACTGAACAGCAAGGACATAGCAGGTTAACGGGTAATGCTGTGTTAGTGTCAGGTGAACAGCGAAGGCACTCAGTCACGCATATGCGTGTTTCCATCCTCCCCCAAACTCCCCATCTGAGGAGTCTCACTTATCATGTACACATGACGTTTAGATCTCTTCTTCATTGTGTGTGGAGAAGGCAATGGCACCACACTGCAGTATTCTTGCCTGGAAAATTCCATGGATGGAGGGGTCTGGTAGGCCACAGTCCATGGGGTCACTAGGAGTCGGACCGACTGAGCGGCTTCACTTTCACTTTTCACTCTCATGCATTGGAGAAGGAAATGGCAACCCACTCCAGTGTTCTTGCCTGGAGAATCCCAGGGACGGGGGAGCCTGGTGGGCTGCTGTCTCTATGCATATGTGGATGTGTTTAGTTACATGTACTGATAATCTGAAACCTAAAATATATATGAACTACAGATGGTCCCCAAGTCACAACTGATATAACTTAAAATGTTTTGACTTTATAGTGGTGTGAAAGAGATATGCATTAATCAATATGTGGTCAGCTCTCGTGATGCTGGTAGGCAGCAGCAGCTTCAGTTTCCCATCAGCCACACAATTGTGAGGGTCAACTGCTCATATAGAGAGCCTGGAGCCAGCAGCATTCTGTTTTTCTCTTTAAGTACCCTTTTCAAAAAATGACATGGGCTCCCAGGTGGTGCTAGCCTGCCTGCCAATGCAGGAGATATAAGAGATGTGGGTTCCAGGCCTGGGCTGAGAAGATTCCCCCAGAAGGAGGAAATGGTAACCTGCTCCAGTATTCTTGCCTGGAGACTCCCATGGATCCTGGTGGGCCACAGTCCATGGGGTTGCAAAGAGTCAGGCGTGACTGAAGTGTCTTAGCATACACATTCGACACTTCACTGTAAAATAAGCTTTGTTTTGGATTATTTTACACAAGGCTAGTGTCCAGGGCATGTTGAAGGTAGGCTGGGTTAAGCCACGAAGTTCAGTAGGTTAGGTGCACCAAATGCATTTCTACTTAACCATATTTTCAATTTATGATGAGTTTATCGGGACATGACCCCATTGTTTGTTAAGGAAGATCTGTATATAGTTAGTCAAAAGTATTGACTTTGAAATGTTTTCTTTAACTTTGGATTTTTCACTTTCTTAAATAGTAAATACCACAGGAGTACACTTAATCAACATTTTACATTTTCTTACAAATGGTAAATGGTGAAAAGAATAGCATTTAGGCTAATTTGGCAACATCTTTCATGCTGAAACAAACATAATTTGGGATTAAAAAAAGGGAAAGCAGACAGGCATCATTATTATAAGATGTAAACTGAAAAATAAGATGGAAATTTTGTCTTAGACACAGAAATTTAGTGATGAAAAATTAAACAAAAATGTAGTCAAGTCCTTCACTTTTCATTCTGGAGAGTAAAACCCAGAAAGGTTAAGTGACTTTCAAGGTGTGGTGGGTGGTAGATCTGGGGTCAAACACAGATGCTTTAATGCCTGTGGGACCTTGGGCAGGCTTGCTGTTGAGCCTTTATGAACCTCCATCTTCTCACCTAAAATATCTTCCATGAAGCATTATTGTGAGGGTTTAACGTCTTAGCTTTGCAGTATGCCAAGCAATTGATAATAAAAAGAATACTTCTACCAATATTTGCTCCTCTCCTTTTTTTTTTTTTTTTTGCTGTAAACTCCTTGGGCTAAATTATTTCTGTGTTTTCTTTCAACTCTAATATTCCATGAGTCTGTCTCTGTGATTCCCATCCTCAGTGAAATTTCATTGAGGGTTGTTATAACACAAGTTTATTTTATAAAAGACTAAGAAAATGGAAAATATCCCATGATAGACACAGAAAGAATGCAGGTAAAATGATATTCTACTGAAAGCAACATAAAAAAAAGCTTTCATAAAGTAAAAAGAGAAAAAGAAATAGAAAAAGATGATTTGAATAGTACAACCAGAGGCTAAGGGACACAAATTTGAAACTGTCATTCAAAAACACAGGGCTTAGTGTCTCTCAAACAAACTGGTTGTATTGGAAATTGTGCCTTTCAACTTAGCAGTAAGTGGATTTGAAATTTTGTTTTCACAGTATTTACACTTGTTTCTTGCAGTGCTATTGTGATACATTTAAAAGCCCACAATAGATGTTAACTTTTTTTTTGAACAAACTCCTCATTTTTATTCATAAGATGCAAACAATTCAAATGATTTTTTGAGTAATCAAAATCACCATGGAAATAACACTTAGAAATAGCAAGTTAATTGCAGCCAATCCCATTTAGTTATTCACTATCCACTCAGCAAAGTATTGATTGAACACCCAGTACAGGGAACCTCTGGTTTAGCCTCCAGGAGGTTTAGGGAGAAGACCTCACAGAGAAAGCATCAGACATTACAACCCTAGAGCACCAGTTGCTGTCACAAACTGAAAGGTGCTGTGGAGAAAAGAACAGAATGGCATTAGTAAGTAGTGGACAGAGGGGGCGAAGACCACATCTAGGATGGGGGCGGCACTGGCCTCTGCTGGCACTTAAAGGGGCAGTGGAGTTAGCTAAGGGTGGGGTGAACAGAATAAGCCCCCTGCTCAGTGAAACACAAAAGTCAAGCTTCTCGGATGGGAAGATACAGAACCGAGAAAAGAAGGCCCAGTCACCCATCTCAGTGCAGCTCGAGAGGAAGTGATAACCAGACAGGAAACCACTGAAGATGCTCAGGTGAGAAGCTCTGACTTACACTCGAGAACTGGGCGGAGAGAGGGAGGAGGCTGTAGATGCTGTCCACATAAAGGATGATGGGGGCTTGGACTGGCAGGCGACCGAGAGATGGAGTGCAGTCTCCAGAGTCTCACTGTGCTGGAGATGAAGTGGAAGCAACTCTGTGGCTGGTTAGGGCAGAAGGCCTGGGAGACAGGGAGTTATCTGTCTCAAGAAACCCATCATTTCAGGGACGTGGAACGCAAGAGGAGAACGGATTAAGCTCGGAAGGGGAAACATTCCCTTTGAACTGTTCCATTGAAGATGCCAATAGACAAGCCCAGTGGGCAGGTCAGCTAGTCTGGTGGGTCAGGAGACATACCATTTTACAGAAGCACAGGACTCTCATACAGGTGGTATTGACAATCAAGGACACCACTGATAGATCTTCAATGAGATTTGATCACCGTCTCACCTGGGAACAATTCAAGCATGTTTCCTGGCATGTGCTTTTCCTTCTGCCTAAAATGCCCTTGAGCCAGTATTACTGCCTTCTTGGCACAAGGAAATAAGCCTGAGGTCTCCCCTGAGGAGCCTTCTGTGAACACTTCAGCTGAACCAGCAGACTGCCCACACTGTTCTCTATCCGAGTTGCTGTTGTTCAGTCTCTAAGTTGTGTCCAGCTCTTTGCAACCCCACGGACTGCAACACTCCAGCCTTGTCTGGGTTCCACTATCTTCTAGAGCTTACTCAGTCTCATGTCCATTGAGTCAATGATGCCATCCAACCATCTCATCCTCTGTGGTCCCCTCCTCCTCCTGCCCTCAATCTTTCCCAGCATCAGGGCCTTTTCCAATGAGTCAGCTCTTCGTATCAGATGGCCAAAGTATTGGAGCTTCAGTTTCATTATCAGCCCTTCCAATGAATATTCAAGGATTATTTCCTCTAGGATTGACTGGTTGGATCTCTTTGCAGTTCAAGGGACTCTCAAGAGTCTTCTCTATCTTAGGGTTCATTTTCTTTTCTTGAAAGCAACTAACGCTATCAGAATTTACACCAGTTATTTATTTGGGCCCTTCTTACATAAAATAAGCCCCTTTTGGGAGATCATTTTCTATCTTATTCATTAGTCTATCCCCAGAATCTGTACAGAGACCAGTACATGATAGGAAAACAATTTAGGTTAGCTGATGACTGATGTGAGAAATTCAAGAAGCCAGCCCCTAGCTGAGTCTGGAGTGGTTTGAACATCTTGAAGTCAAGAACAGGCAGATTAAACAACCAAGGAAATGAGGAGGAGCCGGTAAGGAGGCAGGCCATATCATGTGGAAGCCAAGGTAAGAGAATTTCCCGGATGAAAATGGTTTGAAACAATATTAAGAAGCCAAGTAAATAGGAAGTTAAAACATATTCACTGATTTGGCAACACTGGAGGTTATTACTGATTTTAGCAAATTCAGTACGAGTTGAATAAAGAAAGACTAAAGACCTCAGGTGGAGGGAGGAGGCTAACAGTTCAAAAAAGAAAATGTTCTAGTTACAACTCCTGAGAAAAAAAAGGTTCTCAAAGGATATATCTTGAAGAAAGTTGAGATTTTTCTGCCTTAGACACTAACAGTTAAATAACTGACCTATCTTTAAAATTTAGCCTCTCTTTAAAACTTGAATTTTCCCCCAGAGATAATCTGGCTTCATCTACGGTAGGCCAAAATTGTAACCACTCACAGCAAGATGCCTCTTCATGCCCTTCCGTACTGCATCTCAGTCACCCTAAAGTTATAGACTACACACTTAGAGAATATAGATTCTATCACTGTGAGTGAATGCACTGTCCATTTTCTCATTTTTTATATAAGAATGCAAGTATTTCTCCTTCAGATCTTGTTACAGTTTTCTTCATTATCAGGAGAAAAGTAATAAGCTTTTTCTTTAAAGTTCTCAGCACAGAAAACTAATCTAATAGAAATGCAAAAAGATATCCCAAAATGAAAGGTACTCAGGTGATTTGAAAAGGCTATGATATGCAGTGCTAGCTTTTAAGTATATGGTGATATAACCATTTTATCACAGAAAGGTCAAGACCTAGGTCAGCAGAGCTGGCTGGAGGCATCTTTCATCTCATCAGTTAGAGCCCTACTTTGCACCTTGGACTTCATTCCTGACGAGTCACTCCCTATTTACCCTCACTGAGTCACTGGACCCAAACTAAAGATTGCTCGTGGGGTATTTCCATCTTAATAAGAGATTATTCTAGTAGGAGATAATACCAAAAGGGCTTCCCTGATGGATCAGTGGTAAAGAATCTGCCTGCAATACAAGAGACTTGGGTTCTACCCCTGAGTCAAGAAGATCCCCTGGAGAAGGAAATGGTAACTTTCTCCAGTATTCTTGACCGGAGAATCCCATGGACAGAGGAGACTGGCAGGCTACAGTTCATGGGGTTGCAAAGAATAGGACATGACTTAGCAATTAAAAACAACAAGAAGTACCAGAAACATCTAGATACATCCCAGTCAAGCTGCAGTGATTAACTCTCACCTTTTGATGGGAGTTGCAGATGGATTAGGGCAAGCAGGATGATGCCTCTTTTCAATGCATGAAACATTCAGTTGATTCTGAATCTCTTGGAATTTCTTTTAAAAAATAACTAAAATGACTGTAATGCAAATGACTCATTTCCAGGATATTTAAGCCTGGAAATGATTTCAATTAAAAAGGCAAGAAACACAGGTATGATCAAGTCTCCTGTCACTCCTCTGCACCCCTCTCTGCTTTCCCTTTTACGGTACAAAGAGGGCTCCGTCTAATGTCCTCCTTCCTTAGTGACTGCACTGCTCCACAGTAACCCACTTCAAGGAGGAAGCTCTCATAGAGAGGCAGATGATGAAATGAAGAAAGAGGCTTTAAAAAATGCAATTATCATTTCAGAAGTACAAATTTTACTTTAAAAGGAAAAAAAAAAAAAAGCTTTGATAAGTGTGTTCTTTCAAATGCCAGTGCTATCTTTCCTTAGTGAATATCCTATTATCTGGTGCGTGCGAAGTCACTTCAGTCATTTCCGACTCTTTGTGACCGTATGGACCATAGTCTGCCAGGCTCCTCTGTCCATTCAGTTTTAAACCCTGTGCCCTGTTGGGCCAAACCACTAATTTATTTAATAGTGGCTTATATTTTTCCTATCTTCTTCTAAGTTTCTATTACTAAAGAAATTGTTGTTGTGCAGTTGCTAAGTCACGACCCCTTTGTGATCTCTTTGTGACCCCATGAACTGCAGCACACCAGACTTCCCTGTCCTTCACCATCTCCTAAGTTTGCTCAAACTCTTGTCCACTGAGTCAGTAATGCCATCCATCCATCTCATCCTCTGTTGCCCTCTTCTCCTCCAGCCCTCAGTCTTTCCCAGCATCAGGGTCTTTTCCATTGAGTCAGCTCTTTGTATCACGTGGCCAAAGTATTGGAGCTTCAGCTTCAGCATCAGTCCTTCCAATGAAGATTCAGGTTTGATTTCCTTTAGGATTGACTGGTTTGATCTTCTTGCAGGCCAGGGGACTCTCAAGAGTCTTCTCCCGTACCACAGTTTGAAAGCATCAATTATCCAGCAATCAGTCTTCTTTATGGCCCAACTCTGACATCTGTATATGATGACTGGAGAAAGCACAGTTTTGACCATAGGGACTTTTGTCAGAAAAGTGATGTCTCTGCTTTTCAGTACTCTGACTAGATATGCCATAGTTTTCCATCCAAGGAGTGAGTGTTTTTTTAATTTCATGGCTGCAGTCACTGTCTGCAGTGATTTTGGAGCCCAAGAAAATAAAATTTGTCACTGTTTCCACTTTTTCCCCAACTATTTGCCATGAAGTGATGGGACCGATGCCATGATCTTAGATTTTTGAATGATGAGTTTTAAGCCAGCTTTTTTTACTCTTCTCTTTCACCTTCACCAAGAGGCTCTTTAGTTCTTCTTTACTTTCTGCCATCAGAGTGGTGTTATCTGCATATCTGAGATTGTAAATGTTCCATGCTGCTGCTAAGTCGTTTTAGTTGTGTCTGACTCTGCAACCCCATAGACAGCAGCCCACCAGGCTCCCCTGTCCCTGGGATTCTCCATGCAAGAACACTGGAGTGGGTTGCCATTTCCTTCTCCAGTGCATGAAAGTGAAAAGTGAAATTGAAGCTGCTCAGTCATGTCTGACTCTTCATGACCCCTTGGGCTGTAGCCTACCAGGCTCCTCCATCCATGGGATTTTCCAGGCAAGAGTACTGGAGTGGGGTGCCATTGCTTTTTCTAGTAAATGTTCCCTAGGTACCTCCAATTTTCTTAAAGTAATCTCTAGTCTTTCCCATTCTATTGTTTTCCTCTATTTCTTTGCATTGCCCCTTAAAAAGGCTTTCTTATCGCTTGTTGCTATTCTCTGAAACTCTGTGTTTAGATGGGTATATCTTTCCCTTTCTCCTTTGCCTTTTGCTTCTCTTCTTTTCTCAGCTATTTGTGAGAGCTCCTCAGACAACAACTTTGACTTCTTGCATTTCTTTTTCCTTGGGATGATTTTGGTCATTGCCTCCTATCAGATCAGATCAGTCGCTCGGTCATGTCCGACTCTTTGCGACCCCATGAATTGCAACACGCCAGGCCTCCCTGTCCCTCACCAACTCTCGGAGTTCACTCAGACCCACATCCATCGAGTCAGTAATGCCATACAGCCATCTTATCCTCTGTCGTCCCCTTCTCCTCCTGCCCCCAATCCCTCCCAGCATCAGAGTCTTTTCCAATGAGTCAACTCTTGCATGAGGTGGCCAAAGTACTGGAGATTCAGCTTTAGCATCATTCCTTCCAAAGAAATCTCAGGGCCGATCTCCTTCAGAATGGACTGGTTGGATCTCCTTGCAGTCCAAGGGACTCTCAAGAGTCTTCTCCAACACCACAGTTCAAAAGCATCAATTCTTTGGCACTCAGCCTTCTTCACAGTCCAACTCTCACATCCATACATGACCACAGGAAAAACCATAGCCTTAACTAGACGAACCTTTGTTGGCAAAGTAATGTCTCTGCTTTTGAATATGCTATCTAGGTTGGTCATAACTTTCCTTCCAAGGAGTAAGCATCTTTTAATTTCATGGCTGCAGTCACCATCTGTAGTGATTTTGGAGCCCAGAAAAATAAAGTCTGACTCTGTTTCCGCTGTTTCCCCATCTATTTCCCATGAAGTGGTGGGACCAGATGCCATGATCTTCATTTTCTGAATGTTGAGCTTTAAGCCAACTTTTTCACTCTCCACTTGCACTTTCATCAAGAGGCTTTTTAGTTCCTCTTCACTTTCTGCCATAAGGATGGTGTCATCTGCATATCCGAGGTCATTGATATTTCTCCCAGCAATCTTGATTCCAGTTTGTGTTTCTTCCAGTCCAGCATTTCTCATGAAGTACTCTGCATGTAAGTTAAATAAGCAGGGTGACAATATACAGCCTTGACGAACTCCTTTTCCTATTTGGAACCAGTCTGTTGTTCCATGTCCAGTTCTAACTGTTGCTTCCTGACCTGCATACAAATTTCTCAAGAGGCAGATCAGGTAGTCTGGTATTCCCATCTCTTTCAGAATTTTCCAGAGTTTATTGTGATCCACACAGCCAAAGCCTTTGGCATAGTCAATAAAGCAGAATGTTTTATTGGATGTTAGATGTTTTTAGATGTTATTAGATGTTTTTCTGGAACTCTCTTGCTTTTTCTATGATCCAGTGGATGTTGGCAATTTGATCTCTGGTTCCTCTGCCTTTTCTAAAACCAGCTTGAACATCAGGAAGTTCACGGTTCACATTTTGCTGAAGCCTGGCTTGGAGAATTTTGAGCATTACTTTACTAGCGTGTGAGATGAGTGCAATTGTGCGGTAGTTTGATCATTCTTTGGCATTGCCTTTGTCTGGGATTGGAATGAAAACTGATCTTTTCCAGTCCTGTGGCCACTGCTGAGTTTTCCAAATTTGCTGGCATATTGAGTGCAGCACTTTCACAGCATCATCTTTCAGGATTTGGAATAGCTCAACTGGAATTCCATCACCTCCACTAGCTTTGTTCGTAGTGATGCTTCCTGAGGCCCACTTGACTTCACCTTCTAGGATGCCTGGTTCTAGTGAGTGATCACACCATCATGATTATCTGGGTCATGAAGATCTTTTTTGTACAGTTCTTCTGTGTATTCTTGCCATCTCTTCTTAATATCTTCTGCTTCTGTTAGGTCCATACCATTTCTGTCCTTTATTGAGCTCATCTTTGCATGAAATGTTCCTTTGGTATCTCTGATTTTCTTGAAGAGATCCCTAGTCTTTCCCATTCTGTTGTTTTCCTCTGTTTCTTTGCATTTATCGCTGAAGAAGGCTTTCTTATCTCTTCTTGCTATTCTTTGAAACTCTGCATTCAGATGTTTATATCTTTCCTTTTCTCCTTTGCTTTTTGCTTCTCTTCTTTTCACAGCTATTTGTAAGGCCTCCCCAGACAGCCATTTTGCTTTTTTGCATTTCTTTTCTATGGGGATGGTCTTGATCCCTGTCTCCTGTACAATGTCATGAACCTCATTCCATAGTTCATCAGGCACTCTATCTATCAGATCTAAGCCCTTAAATCTATTTCTCACTTCCACTGTATAATCATAAGGGATTTGATTTAGGTCATACCTGAATGGTCTAGTGGTTTTCCCTACTTTCTTCAATTTAAGTCTGAATTTGGCAATAAGGAGTTCATGGTCTGAGCCACAGTCAGCTCCTGGTCTTGTTTTTGCTGACTGTATAGAGCTTCTCCATCTTTGGCTGCAAAGAATATAATCAATCTGATTTCGGTGTTGACCATCTGGTGATGTCCATGTACAGAGTCTTCTCTTGTGTTGTTGGAAGAGGGTGTTTGTTATGACCAGTGCATTTTCTTGGCAAAAATCTATTAGTCTTTGCCCTGCTTCATTCTGTATTCCAAGGCCAAATTTGCCTGTTACTCCAGGTGTTTCTTGACTTCCTACTTTTGCATTCCAGTCCCCTATAATGAAAAGGACATTTTTGGGGGGTGTTAGTTCTAAAAGGTCTTGTAAGTCTTCGTAGAACCGTTCAACTTCAGCTTCTTCAGTGTTACTGGTTGGGGCATAGACTTGGATTACTGTGATATTGAATGGTTTGCCTTGGAAATGAACAGAGATCATTCTGTCGTTTTTGAGATTGTATCCAAGTACTGCATTTCAGACTCTTTTGTTGACCATGATGGCCACTCCATTTCTTCTGAGGGATTCCTGCCCGCAGTAGTAGACATAATGGTCATCTGAGTTAAATTCACCCATTCCAGTCCATTTCAGTTCGCTGATTCCTAGAATGTCGACATTCACTCGCCTCCTATGCCAAGTTACAAATCCCCTCCCATTGTTCTTCAGGCACTTTGTCTACCAGATCTCTTGAACAGATTTGCACCTCCATTGTGTAATCATAAGGGATTTGATTCAGGTAATACCTGAATGATCTAGTGGTTTTCCCTACTTTCTTCAATTTAAGCCTGAATTTTGCAATAAGGAGTTCATAATCTGAGCCACAGTCAGCTCCCAGTCTTGTTTTTGTTGACTGTATAGAGCTTCTCCATCTTCAGCTGCAAAGAATATAATCAGTTTCATTTTGGTATTGACATTTGGTGATGTCCATGTGTAGAGTCGTCTCTTGTGTTGTTGGAAGAGGGTGTTTGCTATGACCATTGTGTACTCTTGGCTAAACTGGTTAGGAAAACTCAGGGCAAAGGCTAACAGCATGTCACCAGCTAAAGAAGTTACAGATTAATACATTCCTGAAAACAACTTATAAAGAACACTCTCATAAAACAAAACTTAAAAGGTCTATGTAAAGTATAATATAAATTATAATGATAGGGAAAATTGCCACCCCAATGTATGTTTATAGCCTGGAAGTCCAGCAGGTGGAGAGACGCACAGACACATTGCTTAAAAAGTATCATCGGCAATGCCATATTTTCTTTCAGACAGACAAAATGGAAAACTAGGTGACACTTGACAGTGAATGGGTGTTTCTTCCCCCTGTATGATGCAAATAAAATTTGACATCTGTAAATCTAAGCCTGTTCCCAATTCATAGTCAAAAACCAAGGTAATGGGATCAAAATAAAGTGGAGAATTGCACTGGTTGTGCCTTCACGCGGAAATCACATTCATTCTTAGACACTGATAACCATTCTAACCTTGAAAAGTTGTATGTATATTTCCTAATTGGTGTTGGTTGGTGTTAGTCATTCAGTTTTGTCCAATTCTTTGTGACCCCATGGACTGTAGCCTGACAGGCTCCTTTGTCCATGGAATTCTCCAGGGAAGAATACTGGGGTGGGTTGCCATTTCCTAGTCCAGGGGATCTTCCCCACCTAGGGATCAAACCTGAGTCTCCCACACTGCAGATTGATTCCTTACCATCTGAGCCAAATATTAAAGGTGTAAATTTTCCAAACTTGGATAAAAATACTGCATATCCATTTGAAAAACTTCAATTGCGCTTAAAATAAAAATGAAAACCTCACATGAGACATTTACTCTGCTTACAGCAACCATGTAGCATCGTGGTGTAACCACCAGATCCTATTTCTCTAGGATCTACTTGATCCAGAGCACACAAACAGCTACATGCTTTAAAATACCGCGTGGTGAAAGAGCACCAAAACAAAGAAAACAGATATATTCATTCAGAACTCTCTACATATTTAAAATACTTAGAATTGAATCATTCCATCTCAAGAGACTTCAGTATAAAATATGATGATGAATATGTGTGTCCCTCACTGAAAACATTTTTACAGTTTTCCTCTGGTTTATCACCAGTTTCATGGAGGCAGCATGTCTGCGGTGTTCCCATCTGCAAAAGATCCATCCTTAAGCCCTGCCTGAAAAATAAGACTGTCTTTGATGATCTGGGGGCCTTTGGACCAGAGCAGGGAGGCTATGGTTCAACGTGGTGATGGTTGGAGCCCAGGCAGCTGGAGCTCTGCAGGGGCTAGAGACTATGGAGAGACACGCCCCATGACTGACCCCATCAAACCCCTGCCCCCTCAGGCTCGGGAGCTCCCTCGCTGGCAGGACTGCAGGCATGTCTCCATAGGCCATTGCTCGGAGACCACAGCTCCCCTGGGAGCCAACACCGCGGGCTGGCTCCTGGTCTCCCCTGGACTCTGCCCCAGCGTCCTTTCCCTGTTCTGACCATGATCCACTCTGTTTTCTGAAATAAACCGTAACTGTGTGTAGAGCGGCTTTTCTGAGTCCTGTGAGTCCTTCCAGGGGGTTGTTGAACCTGAGGTCTGTATTGGAGACCCCAAACCACATTCCAAACTAATTTTAGAAAATGCATGTGCTCTCAGGCTTTTAACCATGGTGTGCTTGATCCATTCTTGTCCGTGAAGGAAAAGAAAGGCAACACCATAATACATTAAATAAGCTTTGTGAAACTTGTATCACCTTTTTGAAAATTCCTTGTTTTGTTTTCATGTTCCTTCAGTTGTGTGTGTGCAGTGTGTGTGTGTGTGTGTGTGTGTGTCTGAATCGTGACCTTAAGGTTGTCATTAATCGGCCTCCCCAGGCCTGTGGACTTGGCTATTGCAGAAGGACTGCTGCTCAGAATCACACATTTAACACAGAATGGGTAATCGCTTTGCTGGAGTAAATTGCCTCTTTCAGACTTTACATTTGGATTCTTCTGTGTGAGTCATTAATCCCCACGCAAATCCAGGGTAGTAAGTGCTAGCAATTACTAGCTCTCTCCTCCAGATGGAGAGACAATGAGTTGCTAACAATAGCACCCAGAACCCCAGTGGGGGCAATTCATTCACTGCCTCCAGTAATGACTTCAGACCGAGCAGATCTCAGATGCAGGATGAAGATCTGGTTCTTCTGGAAGCGCACAGATTCCTAACTTTATTATTATTACGTGGCTATGTGTGATTCTGCTTTGTTTGGCAGGATGTGCAGACACTCTTTAGAGTAGACAATAAGTTGGTCATTTGGGTAAACATTTTTATCACAGTACAAAATGAAGGAGCACAGGACACGGAGGAAATTCTTAAAAAAAAAAAAAACACGATTTTATCTCTGTTATGAAATACTTCTGATGCCTCCGTAAGCCGTCCCGAGATTCCTGAGATGATATGAGTCCTTAGGCTCATGTAAGAATCCCCGGTGCATCTTCTGCTTGTACAAGGGAGGCAGACCCGGGGACGGATTCCCAGCTAAACTGAAATCAGGAGACCAGCATTTCCCTCCCCACCATCAGGGCTCGGCCGCCGCTGCCACACAACTGCCAGATGAGTCACAGCCCGACAGCCGCGTGCACCTCTGCGAAGCTCACCCTGCAAACTGTTCTGGGCTTGTTCTGGGCAGAGCTCACTGCAAGTCTCAGGACATAGGCAGTGTGTGCAGATAAGCTTGCATTAAGGTGAAGAAGAAACATAAACGCCGAATGAATTCCTGACACGAGGAGGTGAGACCAGAAATCCTGGGACACAGGCAGTCCCAGAAGACAGGAGCCTCCTTAACAGGAGCTGCAAAGCCTGGCTGCCTGGAATTCCCTCTTTGTAACTACATTCAGGACCCAGGAGACAGGAATAAAACCTGGGGCCACCCAGTGGGGGACTTCTCAACCTAGACAGATCCATAGACCTATGTATTATTTGTATAATGTAATACATATTTGTGTGTATATATATAATCTGTATATATGCAAATATTATTTGTATAAATATTATACATATATGATAATGTATTCATTATTTCTATTTGTATATATACATATACATCTGTATATATATGTGTGTGTGTGTATGTGTATTACATACACAAATATGGGTTTCTCCTGTGGTTTAGATGGTAAAGAATCTGCCTGCAATGCAGGAGACCCGGGTTCAATTCCTGGGTTGGGAAGATCCTTAAGAGAAGGGAATGGCAAACCCACTTAAGTATTCTTGCTTAAGTGGGTTTGCTTAAGTCAGACACAACTTTAACTTTCTACTTTCATAAATATATATATTACAGTTGATACATATTATACAAAATATACTATATGGGTGGTGGTAGTTTAGTTGCTAAGTCGTGTCTGAGTCTTTGTGATCCCATGGACTATAGCCCACCAGGCTCCTCTATCCATGGGATACTCCAAGCAAGAATACTAGAGTGGGTTGCCATTCCCTTCTCCTAGGTATTTTCCCAACCCAGGGATCAAATCCAGGTTTCCTGCATGGCAGGGAGATTATTTACTGCTGAGTCACTAGGAAAGCTGAATATATTATACTAAGAATGTAACTTATATCATACATAATAGTTTATTATGTATGATATATAATATTATATGTAGTATTTCTATTTAAGTATATTTTTGTTCTTTATACATAACATAGATATAGGTATAGATACAACTCTGATACCTCACCCTGAGAGAGTCACTCACAGTTAAAGATTTGACAAGGAATAAACCCACCATGAAAAAGGATTGGAAAACAATTTTTAAAACAAAATACAACTTGCCCTTTTCAGCCTTGGTTCAGTGCGGAAGAAGAAGAAATCATTGTCAAGAATTTATGACTCTAAGTCAGCATTCATATGGGTTCATAACCTAAATTTATAGAACCCACGCCTCCCTACAACTCTCAAGGTGGAACCAGAATTCAAGGATATTCTTTAGCAGTGACTATTGAAAACTGTCAGAAGCAAACACAAGTCCTGTGTGGGGGAGCAGGGCTTTCATCAGAGCCTCAAAGAGCCCCCAGTGATCCGGGGAACATGCTGCTGCTGCTGCAGCTAAGTCGCTTCAGTCGTGTCCGACTCTGTGCGACCCCACAGACGGCAGCCCACCAGGCTCCGCCGTCCCTGGGATTCTCCAGGCAAGAACACTGGAGTGGGTCGCCATTTGTTCACCATAAACAAGACAGGTACAACATCAGATGAGGATTTAGTGAGCACGGGCCAGGAGAGTCCAGACTCCAGGGAGTGGACTTACAGAGCCCCTGGGCTGGATGCCTGTTCAGTGTCTCTGCAGCTCAGAGAAAGGCTGACCATGTGACCAGGGACCAGGAAGAGCAAACAGTCCCTAAGAGGCTGTAGACTGACCCAGGAGGGCCTCTGGAAACCAAACAGGTACATTAAGATCACATTCTGTGTTGCTATAACCTAAAGATTAGGAATGGCAGAAACCGAGATTAACACATGAACAATAGACCTTAAGAAGTTATTAAAAATGTAGCACAGAGTGAAAAATAAAAAGAGCTGGTGGACACGAAAGTCTAAGGGCACAAGGGAGAGGATGAGAAGGTCTGCACAGGCCGTCCTGGAGTCTCAGGAGACAGCCTCAAAGTCAGGAAGATGCAGAGGTTACAGCTATGGGGTGTGAGATCCCCATCAGGGCAGCTCAGTGTGAGAGATACGTGTGAGCTATGGTGTGTGAGATCCACACCCTCAGGGAGGGTTGGCAGAACAGCAGAAACGAGGAGAGGATCTTTCAACAGTGAAAGGTCTGCGCTGGGGGCAGGGGAGAGAAGGGGGAGGCCAGAGCACTCAGGATGGGGTTCACCAGCTGAGGATCCCTTTTGACCCTTCAGCTTCTTCCACGCCAGTTGGCAGAAGCCCCCGGGGCCTTTTTCTGCACTGCTCTCCCATCAACCACAGAGAGGAAGGGTCAGCCACTGTGGTGTTCAGGGGACTAAGTTAATCACTGGGTCAATCAACCTAATCAGTTAATTTTAACTGGAGAGAGGTTAAGGGACTCAGATCACCTGGATCTGGCGTCTGGGCATTGGATCCACAAGCGCTAAGGCCCGCATGTTCGGTTCTAGGAAGGAAGCTGCACTGAGGTTCCTGACAGAGGAGACACACGTCAAAGGGGCTTTGTTTCAAAAACAACTGGAAACAAACATTGGAAACTACTGATGCAAATGAACTTATTTGTAAAACAGAGAGACTCACAGAGGTAGAGAAGGAACTTAAGGTTGCTGGCAGGAAAGGAAGGGAGGAAAGGATAGTTAGGGAGTTTGGGATGGACGTGTGCACACTGCCAAATTTAAAACAGATAGCCAGCAAGGACCTACTGAAGAGCACAGGGAGCTCAATGTTATGTGGTACCCTGGATGGGAAGGGAGTCTGGGGGAGGATGGACACATGTATATATATGGAGTTGAGTCCCTTTGCTGCCCACCTGAAACTATCACAACAGTGTTAATTGGCTATGCCCTAATACCATTTTTTTAATTAAGTATATTTTTTTTAAAAAGTGCTGGTGGCATCTAACTTTTGTCTAAGGATGAGCTCTGAACCAGCATCAGCAGCATCACCTGGGAGCTCAGAAATACCCATTCTCGAAAGTTCAGACACTGCCCAGACCTACTGCACCCGGACTTCCAGGGTGGGTCTAGCAACCCGAGTCCTAGTAAACTCTCCAGGTGGGTTTGATGCAGGTGGAATTCCAGTCCTGTTCCTCTCGGGGAATTTAAACAATAGCATCAGCAGCAATCCTCTGTGATCAGTGTGTTGCGGGAAGCATAGGGTGTGAAGCTTCCTGGCTTCGAGTTGTGTTAAGAGCTCCAGAAACACACAGATGACGGTTGAGATGAGAGGCAGATGAGGGTCTGATAACTGCAGCTGCATTTTCCTCATTTGAAAATAGGGCAGTAAGAAGATAATAGATAAACCAGGCAATTTTCCTTTGGACGACCATGCTTCTCTTCTTGTCAGCAAAAGACACTGAAGAAAGGGCTGCTGCTGCTGCTAAGTCACTTCAGTCACGTCCGACTCTGTGCGACCCCATACACGGCAGCCCACCAGTCTCCCCTGTCCATGGGATTTTCCAGGCAAGAACCCTGGAGTGGGTTGCCATGGCCTTCTCCGGAAGAAAGGGCAAGCAGGTAAAAATGAAAGGTTAGGATTGAACTGGAGGATCTACAGGCTGCGAGAGGAGTAAAGAAGGAGCAAAGGTGAGGGTGGGCAGAGGAAAAACATCCATGGGATAGCTGTTTCCTGGGAACTGCAGGTTTTCTGATGCTCAGTCTCTAAAGGGAAAGGCAGCTCGGGGAAAGCCAGGAACTTGTGACAACACTGAATTGCAAAGCTTCCGTCCTGAAGGCATGGACCAATCTGAATCCTGAGATCAATAACGTGAGACGAAACCGCCCGAGTTGGCTTCCTACTCTGCTTGGTCAGGGAAAGAGCACACAACCAATGTCAGCAAGAGTCAGAAGCTCTCCCAGGCCAGCAATGATCAGCACAACGCATTTGCCTCTAGAAGTTGCAACACAAAGAAAGCAGGTGAACACACAGGTGTTCTCTTAGAGGCCAGAGCGAAAGCCTTGGAGGAAACACCCTTCCTTACTGAGGAAAAGGCTTTGACAGCCAGGCTGGTAGAAGCCGGGCTTCAGGCATCTCTGCCTTCTGCTCTCCACAGGAAGGGAAGGGCTGGCAAGAGATGAAGGGAGACCCTGACTGGCCTTAGATGGGAGAGGAGGGTGGTCCCAGGGGAGACAGAGGCCATGATGAGAAGGTGAGTCCCCTGCAAATGCAGACACCACAGCAAGACCTCAGAGAGTCAAAAGGATATGCGGCTGGATCTTGAGAGCTGTATTTTACTTTGCAAAAGAGATGGAGGCTTCTTCTTGCCTGAGATTACAGAGACAGAGCTATGTTGTTTTAAGAAAAAAATGAAATACATACTGAAAGAAAGAGGTCTGTTACTGCTGCAGTAATCTTGCCTGGGAAATCCCATGGATAAAGGAGCTTGGTAGGGTCACTAAGAGTCAAAGAGTCAGACATGTCAGAGCACATAAAGGCACAAGAGAAGATTAATTGCAATGTTTAGTGGATGTGTAAGGGCTTCCCTCATAGCTCAGTTGGTAAAGAGTCTGCCTGCCATGCGGGAGACCTGGGTTCGATTCCTGGGGTGGGAAGATCCCCTGGAGAAGGGAATGGCAACCCACTCCAGTATTCTTGCCTGGAGAATCCCATGGACAGAGGAGCCTGGCAAGCTACTGTCTATGGGGTCGAAAGAGTCGGACACAACTTAGCGACTAAACCACCACCACCAAGCATGTATTGGGCAATTTTAGCATGAATACAATTATCTTCAAAATATGTCTTCCTTAACTTATTGACTAAATTCTATTATCCTGTGCGTGCTTAGTCGCTTCAGGTGTGTCTGACTCTTTGCAATCCTAGGGACTGTAGCCTGCCAGGCTTCTCTGTCCATGGAATTCTCCAGGCAAGAATACTGGTGTGGGTTGCATGCCTTCCTCCAAGGGATTTTCCCAACCCAGGAATCAAACCTGAGTCTCCTACTTTGCAGGCAGATCCACTGAGCTACCTGGGAAGCCCACTAAAATGTATCCTAAAGGGAATATTTAAGAAAACTTCTTTAAAAATTACTGGCAATAATGCTATTTATAACAATTTCTGTATAGCAATATTAAAAGTGTTGAAAACATCCTAAACTCCCAACAAAAGGAAATGGATTAAATTAATTGTGGCACAGCTGCAAAATGGGAAACTCTTCAGCCAGTAAAATATATTTGGAAGAATGTTTATCAACATAGAAAAATATTCACAGGGACTTCCCTCATGGTCCAGTGGCTAAGACTGCTTGCTTCCAAAGCTGGAGGCCCAAGTTCGATCCCTGGTCAGGAAACTAGATCCCATATGCTGCAACTAAGACCCAGTGCAGCTAAATAAATGAAACGATTTTATTAAAGAAAGAAAAATATTTATAATATATGAAATGAAAAAAAAAACAGTTATGGAAAATTCTGTCATATTGGAAAAAATATATACACACATACATAAAAAGATGTTAACTGCATACTTTTTTGCATTTAAAAATAGAGATTTTTATTAAAAAGTTTGCTTTTTCCTTTGCATTTTCCAATTTTTGTCTATGCCTGCATTGCTTTGTAATAAGAAATCAAAACAAAAGTCTCTTTTCAATTAAAAAAAATTAAGTAACTTGTTTGAAAATAAGGGAAAATTGCATCTATTAAGAAAATAATCATTTCCTTTTGAAATGTAAATAAAAATCTGGCAGATTAGTAGTTGGGATTCAGGGGAGAAGTAACATTTCATAATGTATGAATTTGTTTCCCTGAGACTCAGTAGGACTGTCCAAAACAGCAGTTAGGAAACCACTAAAAATGACTAACTTTCTAGGTTCCTGCCAAAGGCATACTCAAAGGGCCCGATTTGCCTGGTTTTCATACCTCATTAGCACCTCTTTTAAACAGAGCTTTCAACCTGGCAGGAGGGGGAGGATGTTTTCCGTGGATAAGAACCTGTCATCAGTCTTCTCTTTACTGACCCAGCCCTGCTGTCTGCCCGCCTCTCCTACAGGCCCGCTTCACTCCCCTCTGACTTAGTTTGGTGTGTGTCTCTGCCTTGGGGGTGGGGTGGGTACAGCAGATAGAAATCATATTCATATCTGGATAACTGTACATCATCATTTACAATTATTCTCAACTCACAGGGGTCGATCCCTGGGTGGGAAGATCCGTGGAGAAAGGAATGGCAATCTGGCCCACTACTCTTGCCTGGAAAATTCCATGGACAGAGCCTGGCAGGCTACAATCAATGGGGTTGCAAAGAGTCGGATGCAGCTGAGTGACTGATGCTTTCACTTTCAAATGTGAGTTTTTCACAGTGATTCAGCATCTTTATCCTTCCTCTTATAGAGAAGGTTTGGTACCCATGGGAGCGAGCCTGGCATCCTCTCTGGAGTGGAAGTTGAGTCCAGCCCTTGATATAATAACACCAACTGGGATGGGAGCTGAGACTGACAAGAGTGACCATGTTTATGTAAACTCATGCGTGGGACTGCAGACAGGGTCATAAGATGGCCTGTACTCTTCAAAAACATTGAGGAGAAGAAACTGTTCCTGATTAAAGGATCCATCCAATGCCATGTCTGAGCCTGGGATGGATCTCAGGTCAGGAAGGAATAGCATAAAGTTCGTTGTTGGAACCACTGGCGATGTTTGAAATTTGATACAATGGTATTTGATAAAAGTGCTAGGTTAAATTTCTTGAATTTGAAAATTATAGGGGTGTTATTATAAGATGTTGATTTTGTTCTTGGGAAATAAATATTAAAGTATTGTTTGGGGGGATGAGAGAGAGAGAGACAGAGGGAGAGAGAGGGAAAATTAAAAAAACATTTGAAGAACAAGTGTGGCAAAATGTATAAGGTTGGTGAATCTGAGAGAAGAATGCTTTGTACTAGCCTTGTAACTATTCTGTAAGTTGGGAATAATTTCAAAGTAAAATGTTATATTTGGTTTGTTTGCAGAAAAATATATCTCTTCATAAAGTATTAGAACCTATTGTAAACAGCAGTGCTTTGCAAGGAGGCCAAACATACTCCTATTTGCTGGGCAGCTGATCAATAAGCCAGACATAGTGCATGGCTGGAGGCAGAGGACAGAGGTGTGATGTGATTTCCCTGCAAGTAGGTTTCTACCAAGAATGGGATTCCCAGCTTTGCTCTGGGTCTCTGCTTCCACCACTGGAAACTGTGATTTCACTCCTGACTACTCCAGCTTGTCCTTCTCTGTTCTTCACGTTCCCTGTCTCCTTTCCTTTATTTCTCATGAATTAAGCAGAATGAGTGCACAGACACTGCACTTCATTTGCCTCCTTTGAAAGTGGTCAGTGTCACATTTTGTTTGACATGCAATAGAAACAATCTATGAATATATCCCCTTTCTCTGTTGGTGACATGCTCATCCAACATTTAATTTTATATTCTACTCAGTTATTCTCTTACCTTTAAAAATCTATGTACCTCGTTTGATGAGAGAGATTCAAGCTTTTACACTTATCATTACAAAATGATTTTATAATATTTTGTTCCCTGACCAGGGATTAAACCTGTGCCCTCAGCAGTGAAAGCGCTGAGTCCTAACCACTGGACCACAAGGAGTCCCCTCCTTGTCTCCTTTTGAACATCTCAGTCGTCAGACTTCTAATCTTCCACTTCTACCTCCAAGCTGCTCCCACCATACATTTTCTCTCCAGTAAGTGCTCCATCCTTCCATCTTTAGACCCCAAAGCTTTGAGTCAGCTTTGCCTCATTTCCTCCTATAGCTCACCCATGGGAAAATGCTGTTTGCTCTATCTCAAAGTGCATGGATAATAAGGCCCCACCTCACCATCCACCACCGCACTCCACTACTCTCTTGATTACTGCAGTAGCTCCCTTGCTGTTTTTTCTATTTTTTCTTTGGCTCCTGCTATTGCCTAGACTGCATTCCCAACAGAGCCAGTGTGCTCCTTTAAATGAGTAAGGCAAGTCATGTCGCTCCTTCCCCAAATTCTTCTAAGGATTCCCCTATTACCTGGAGACAAAGCCCAAATCCTTAAAGTCATCCACAAGACTGAAAACAATCTAGTCCTTCCCACTCAGCAAAGGTCCCCTTGATCTTGAGTCTCCCTCTGATTCCACCAGTATGCATCTCTGCCCCTCTTGGTGTACATTGAACTTGCCTGGGACCTAATGCCTCAGGGCCTTTGCACATTCTGTCCCCCTGCCTGGAACATGCTTCCTCCACTGAGGTGCACAGCAGGTCCCTAGCTTCATCCACCCAGGACTCTCCCTCAGGGTCACCTTATGAAAAATGAGGTCTTTGCTGACGGCTGTGTATAAAATGCTAGGACCAGCACTGAACTTTGGCACTCCCCTGCTCCGCTTCATTTTCCTCTAGAGAGGCTACTCTCATCTGATACACTGTATCTTTCCTTGCTTGTTTTCTGCCCTTCCCCCCATCCCCCCTACACTGCAATGTAAACTCTCTGAGGACAGGGATGTTTTATCAGTTTTGTTCACTGTTGCATTCTCAGAACCTAGAACAGTGTGGTGCATAGTCAGAACTTGATAAATATTCATTGAAGGGATAAATTAACACCACTGAAGATGGAAGCCCCCTTTATTTTAACTACATAAAAGCATAATTAGCTCTCTTGGTGATATGAGTAACACTCAAATTCGATTAAAAGTCAATAAAAGGCACTTAAAAATACTTTTTATCAGAAAACAGCTCTTGGTTAAGATTCATTCATCAATGGAAAGCTTCAATTTGCCATGCATGTATTAATGCTTGATCAACTGAAAGCACTGTAAAGTTATATATTTCAAAATTTAAGACTATATATATATATATTTAAATCAGTCTATTACCAGAGCTTCCCTATTCAGTTGTGTCTCATGCAGGTAGAAGGGAGCTACATTGGAAATGGTTTAAAAAGAATGATGTGGAGTGATTCCAGGTCTTTCTCTATCTACCACCCCCCTTCCACCAGCCTGGAGCAGCCAGCTCTGTACCAACCCCTAGATATCAACTGCAGAATTCCAGCTATGAAGACCCCAGTAAGGGCCTGCCACTCCTCACTGCTGCTCCACAAGAGTGCTGAAATGACTTGTCTCTAAAGAATAACACATTTAATAGCCAACACATATTTCACAGATGTAATTACATATTTTTCTGCATTCTTAAACCCAGAAATGACAGTCTTGATTCTGACAGCATCAGTGTTAAAAATCAGCACTTGCTGTCATGTCTGAAACTGACAGTTTCATTTCACCCACGACAACCTACAGTTGTCATATAAGAAAGTATGATGTGAACTTGGATTACTGATGTGAAAAGTCCAGTATTGCAAAGAGGGGCTGAGTACACAGCATCTGGCTAGGCAGAAATCACTATAATCATAATCGTGTCTTATTAGTGTTAGAGTCACCGGGGTTTGAAGGAAACAGTGTTACCACCCACCCACTTTTTACCACCCACACACTCACACACCACTGAACGGTAGCCTACTATGCAAGGATGTTTTAGTATTTACCTCCAGCTTGACTGAACTCTACTTTGGAGAGACTGATTGAAAATGACGTTGTTAGCCAGAATTTAGATACCATGAAAATGCAAAGCTTTGTGAAATAATGTAAGAATTTATGGTGGAATATGGAAAGATACATATTTGGTGGCCAGTTGAAATCTTTTTGTCTTAGACCAAGTGCAAGTGTTAGATGTGTGTGTAAAAGAAAGTGTGGGTGGCTGCATGATATGTGTTTAAGGAAAAGAAATTATTGGAAACAGGGTACATAGCATTCAAAAAATAAAGAGGAAACAAAAGTCTAAATCTGCAAGGTGAAGAGAAACTAAATTTAAAAATAGGAATTTTCCGTGACTACACAGAGTGTATGGGCTTCCCTGGTGGCTCAGACAATAAAGACTCTGCCTGCAATATGGGAGACCCGGGTTTGATCCCTGGGTCAGAAAGATCTCCAGGAGGAGGAAATGGCAACCCACTCCAATATTCTTGCCAGGGGAATCCCCTGGACAGAGGATCCTCAAGGGCTGTAATCCATGGGGTCGCAGAGTTGGATCACACACATACACAAATGGAGAGCGTTGAAGAGGAACTCAGTTTCTTTGTAAACTCAGAGAACCTGCACAGTATTTTTAAAGCAAGCTGGCCTTTCCTTTGCTGGACTTGAGAGACTATCTGGGGAAACCTAGGCAGGACTGCCTGAATCTCAGGCTAGAGCTGACAGAGAGGGCTCTGAGCATCTATGCAGGTAACAGAGCTCCAGGCCTGGAGCCCAGTGAATAGACTCAACACACACCACCTCCACTGGGTCTACCAGTTGGCCCAGTGCTGTCAGGGGTGCCAAACTCCACAGGGCACCACTGGGTGTCTCATCACCTGCTCCGACACATCCACAAGACTTGGAGGAAGGACAGGCTCTGTGCTGGACCAGGAGACACGAGCTGGCCTCTACACAGTACAGCATGGGCATCTCATCTGGCACTTGCTGCCATGTTGGTCTTACAAGATTCTGTAGCACAAAATGCCATGAGTAGGGAGTGTGATACAGGAAAGTCTTTCTTTATATTTTTATTTAATTAAAACAATCAGTTAAAGAGGGGAACTATTTTTGAAAAGTGCCTGAGCTTCTTTTAACCAGGCTATTTAAATTCCAAGTATGAAAATGTACATCAGTTTCCCAAATGTCAGCTCTAGAGCTAACACGTTTTCGTTTCAATACTGGCCCATAGGCAACACAGTGTTTTTTGTTTTTTTTTTTTTTCTGCAACACTAACTCATTAGTGTTTCCAAGGCAAACCTTTCAATACTTGGATTCACAGTAATCCAAGCCTATGACCAGATGAGTAATGCTGAAGAAGCTGAAATTGAATGGTTCTATGAAGACCTACAAGACCTTCTAGAACTAACACCCCCAAAAGATGTCCTCTTCATTATAGGGGATTGGAATGCAAAAGTAGAAAGTCAAGAAACACCTGGAGTAACAGGCAACTTTGGGCTTTGGTGTACAAAATGAAGCAGGTCAAAGGCTAACAGTTTTGCCAAGAGAACGCACTGGTCATAGCAAACACCCTCTTCCAACCACAAAAGAGAAGACTCTACACATGGACATCACCAGATGTTCTATACCAAAATCAGATTGATTATATTGTTTGCAGCCAAAAATGGAGAAACTCTATACAGTCAGTGAAAACAAGACTAGGAGCTGACTGTGGCTCAGACCATGAACTCCTTATTGCCAAATTCAGACTTAAATTGAAGAAAGTAGGGAAAACCACTAAACCATTCAGGTATGACCTAAATCAAACAACTTACGATTATACAGTGGAAATGACAAATAGATTCAAGGGATAAGATCTGATAGATAGAGTACCTGAAGAACTATGGACAGATGTTCACCACATTGTACAGGCGGCAGTGATCAAGACCATCCCCAAGGGGAAAAAAAAAAAATACAAAAAGGCAAAATTGTTGTCCAAGGATGCCTTACAAATAGCGGAGAAAAGAAAAGATGCAAAAGGCAAAGGAGAAAAGGAAAGATATACCCATTTGAATGCAGAGTTCCAAAGAATAGCCAGGAGAGATAAGAAAGGCTTCCTCAGTGATCAATGCAAAGAAATAGAGGAAAAAATAGAATCGGAAAAACTAGACATCTCTTCAAGAAAATTAGAGATTCCAAGAGAACATTTCATGCAAAGATGGGTACAATAAAGGACAGAAATGGTACGGATCTAAGAGAAGCAGAAAATATTAAGAAGAGGTGGTAAGAATACACAGAAGAACTATACTAAAAAGATCTTCATGACCCAGATAACCACGATGGTATGATCAGTCACCTAGAGCCAGACAGCCTGGAATGTGAAGTCAAGTGGGCCTTAGGAAACATCTCTACGAACAAAGCTAGTGGAGGTGATAGAATTCCAGTTGAGCTATTTCAAATCCTGAAAGGTGATGCTGTGAAAATGCTGCATTCAATATGACAGCAAATTTGGAAAACTCAGTAGCGTGGCCACAGGACTGGAAAAGGTTTCCAGGATTGCCTTTACAATCCCAATGGAAGGCAATGACAAAGAATGCTCAAACTACTACACAATTGCACTCATCTCACATGCTAACAGGAGAAGGCAATGGCACCCCACTCCAGTACTCTTGCCTGGAAAATCCCATGGACAGAGGAGCCTGGTAGGCTGCAGTCCATGGGGTCGCTAAGAGTCAGACACGACTGAGCAACTTCACTTTCACTTTTCACTTTCATGCATTGGAGAAGGAAATGGCACCCCACTCCAGTACTCTTGCCTAGAGAATCCCAGGAATGGGGGAGCCTGGTGGGCTGCCATCTATGGGGTTGCACAGAGTCAGACACAACTGAAGCAACTTAGCAGCTTAGCACATGCTAACAAAGTAATGCTCAAAATTCTCCAAGCCAGACTTCAACAATATGTGAACCAAGAACTTCTAGATGTTCAAACCAGATTTAGAAAAGGCAGAGAAACCAGAGATCAAATTGCCAACATTCCCTGGATCATAGAAAAGGCAAGAGAGTTCCAGAAAAACATCTATTTCTGCTTTATTGACTACACCAAAACCTTTGACTGTGTGAATCACAATAAACTGTGAAAAATTCTTAAAGAGATTGGAATACCAGCTCACCTGACATGCCTCCTGAGAAATGTGCATGCAGGTCAACAAGCAAGAGTTAGAACTAGACATGGAACAACAGACTGTTTCCAAATAGGAAAAGGAGTACGTCAAGGCTGTATATTGTCACCCTACTTATTTAACTTACATGCAGAGTACATCATGAGAAACGCTGGGCTGGAGGAAGCACAAGCTGGAATCATGACTGCCAGGAGAAATATCAGTAACCTCAGATATGCAGATGGCACCACCATTATGGCAGAAAGCAAAGAAGAACTAAAGAGTCTCTTGATGAAAGTGAAAGAGGAGAGTGAAAAAGCTGGCTTAAAACTCAACATTCAGAAAACTAAGATCATGGCATCTGTTCCCATCACTTCATGGCAAACAGATGGGGAACCAATGGAAACAGTGCAGACTTAATTTTCTTGGGCTCCAAAATCGCTGTAGATGGTGACTGCAGACATGAAATTAGTTTATCTTTTAATTTCATGTCTGCAGTCACCATCTACAGTGATTTCATGTCTACAGTCACCATCTACAGTGTCCTTGGAAGAAAAGCTATGATCAACCTAGACAGCATATTAAAAAGCAGAGACATTACTTTGCCAACAAATGTCCGTCTAGTCAAGGCTATGGTTTTTCCAGTAGTCATGTATGGATGTGAGAGATGGACTATAAAGAAAGTTGAGCATGGAAGAATTTAAGCTTTTGAACTGTGGTGTTGGATAAGACTCTTGAGAGTCCCTTGGACTGCAAGGAGACCAGTCCATCCTAAAGGAAATCAACCCTGATTATTCATTGGAAGGACTGATGCTAAAGCTGGAACTTCAATACTTTGGCATACCTGATGTGTAGAGCTGACTCATTTGAAAAGACCCTGATGCTGGGAAAGATTGAAGGTGGGAGGAGAAGGGTATGACAGAGGATGAAATGTTTGGATGGCATTGCCGACTCAATGGACATGAGTTAAAGTAAGCTCTGGGGGTTGGTGATGGACAGTGAAGCCTGACATGCTGCAGTCCATGGGGTCGCAAAGAGTCGGACATGACTGAGTGACTGAACTGAACTGAACTAAACTCATCAGTGATGATCTGAAACTTTCAGTTTTTGGTGACTATAAACTGAAGTAAGAACTCAGGACCTCTGAAGCCTATCTGAGTACATAATCCTTTTATTCTTCAAAAAGTTCTTCCCCACGAGTTTTTGCAGTCATCTTCCCTACTGGTCATTTGGTAACGATTTTCATTTTTAGCTATTTTTCTATAGACAGGATTACTCCCCTTTTGAAAATTCATATAGCATTGGTTTATCTGAGATTTTATTAAATTACATTATTATGATGACAAATAAACTGACAGAAATAGTTTTGACACAAATACGCAACCAAATTCTGTATGCACACACATCACACCTGCTGGGAAGCCCAACCTTGCAAAGTACTAGGTGGAATCCCCTAGTGATGACAGCTAGCCAGCCAGGAATCATTAAAAGGAATAATTAAAAGGGCAGTTAATCCTACAAGTTAAGTGTCTTTTGTGGAAACATACACACAGTTCTACTCTATATATGTCCATTCTGAACCATTTATAACTTTGCATAAAGTTGCAGTCAGGCAGTTGGCTATTATGTAAGAAAACAAGAAAGGATGGCTCTAAAAGCACAAAAGAAGATAGTCTTCAAATTTTCAAGACTGAACCAAGAGAGACACATGGAAGGTGCTCCAGACTTTACTTCACTAGAGAAAAGTCAGGCATCATCCTCTCCCTGCGATGCCAGGAACAAGAACAAGGTTGCACCCCAGAACAAGGACCAGGTGCCCCAGGTCCTCCATCAGTGATCCCACCAAGTCCAGAACCCCTTTCCTTGCAGAGTTGGTAAAGAACTTTTATTCTGCCATTAAAACAAAAACTTAAATTGGAAATCCCTCTGGGAAATATGAATGTGACATATTTGAACCCATGTTCAAATTCCTCTGCCATGAACACAGGTGCTCCCAGATTTGGGGGTGGGTGAGTTCAGCACACCCAGCATGTGGGTGGGGGTGGGGGAAGGTCTCTTGAGGAAGGTGATGCCTACAGCCCAAGTGGGACTGTTCCCTCCCACACTTAGTGAGGGAGAGAATGTGGGGTCACCACTGAGAACAGGAAGGGGAAGGGAAAAGCCAGAGTGCACTCAGTCTAAAACATCCCCCCAAATGGCCAAGGGTCATGAGGCTTCAGGCACGAAGGTACAGCAGTACTTTCTCAGAAAACCTTTCTATGGAGTAGCTTTCACTTTATACGTGGTCTGTGTTCTTCCTTGGAGAAGGAAATGGCAACCCACTCCAGTGTTCTTGCCTGGAGAATTGCAGGGACAGGGGAGCCTGGTGGGCTGCCGTCATGGGGTTGCACAGAGTCGGGCACAACTGAAGCGACTTAGCAGCAGTAGCAGCAGCAGCTCTTCCTTTTTTTTTTTTTTTTCTCCTTGTCTGAGGATGGCTTATACACAATGATTCAGATCTCCATGAGTAAAACGAAGTCTTTGGTGGAGAAAAATTTGCACTGGAAGCAAATTTTTACTTGTTACTAGGCAACAATGCAAGCTTCAATCTTCTCATCTCCAAAACAATCTTACATGTTCAAGTAGGAATAGAGGGTGGAGAGTTTGGGTTGATCCAAGGAGCCTTTTTTCTCTCCTTTCTTCATTGTTGACATAGTTATTTTTCTGTAAGAATGACTTTACGCATTGGAGACCCACTTTACCAGCTAGTCAGTAGTGTTTAAGGGGTTAGTATATGTTGGAGAAGACTCTTGAGAGCCCCTTGGACTGCAAGGAGATCAAACCAGTCAACCCTAAAGGAAATCAGTCCTAATATTCATTGGAAGGACTGATGCCCAAGCTGAAACTCCAATACTTTGGCCACCTGATGTGAAGAACCGACTCATTGGAAAAGACCCTGATGCTGGGAAAGATTGAAGGCAGAAAGAGAAGAGGACAGTAGAAGACAAGATGGTTGGATGGCATCACCGACTCGATGGACATGAGTTTGAGCAAGCTCTGGGAGTTAGTGATGGACAGGAAGCCTGGCATGCTGCAGTCCATGAGGTCACAAAGAGTTGGACACGACTGAGAGACTGACCTGACTGACTGATATACCTTAATATCGTCTTCCCAGGTAGTGCTAGTGGTAAAGAATCCACCTACTAATGCAGGAGACACAAGTTCAACCCATGGGTTGGGAGGCAAGATCCCTGGAAGAAAAGAATGGCAACCCTCTCCAGTATTCTTGCCTGGGAAATCTCATGGACAGAGGAGCCTGGAGGGCTACTGTTCATGGGGTGGGGTGGCATGAGTCAGGCATGGCTGAGCATGTGCACACATGACCTAATCATAGCCAATGAGACATGGGGAAGGTGTGTGGGGCATTTCTGGGGGAGACAGTGCTCCGCTCCCTCTCTCCACTGCGTTTGTGCCTTGCCTGGGGGGCTAGGGGATTGACTAAGCTATTATAATAAACTGGATCCCTATCTTCAAACTTCCTGACATTAAGAGAAACAAAACACTGTGGTTTCAGCCACTTTCACTCAAATATTCTGCTACTTTCAGCAGGAAACTCCTAACTCTGATGGCATAAAAATAAAGAAGAAATAGACCATTAACACAGACATTGGAAGTGTAGTATTCAGAAGACAGCCTAGACAGGCCTATGAATGGGAGCACAGAAACACAGAAACCTATAAGGACCTCGTGCACTTTACTCCCAAGAACATATTTACAACCATCTTAACATTTAGAGTCACTCCTAAAGTAGCGCAACACAAGGGAATCTATAAATGTGAGTAGCACCTTAATGAGGGCCTGGAGTGAGCAATAGAAAGCGGTCATTAGGAGGAAGGATCGAAAAATATAAAGCAAATGTGGTCAATGAATCTGTCCTAGATGTGGAACAATAAGCACTACCTTGTCGTCAGAGGTTACACCTGGGAGTGTGGGGATGGACTGAAATTGAAGGGGATGCATACACATTCATATATATATATATACACACACAGTTGAAAAACACTTCAGAAAATAATATATTTTTGCTTTTCTTCAATTAAAATTTACAGTGTAAACACTTTCTCTGACAATTTAAAACAAACTTTAAAAACTAAATTTGGTGAACACTGGATAAAGGTGTTATTTTTTTAGATTTCCTTTTTCCAGTTCTTAGAGTTTCTAGCCTTGAGGTCAACGTGACATTTTTGTTTCAAGCAAACATTGCAGAGAATTTGAGCTGCTTGCTTTTGCTGACAATAGCAGAAATTTTGTGGTGCATGGTGTTATGTGATGTGGTTATTTTTCTTGCCTCAGAAAGAAATCTTCTGTATGTATGAGCCTGCTTATTCTGTGATCTTTTGTGGTGATAAAGAATTTGACCAAAGTAGATGTAACGAATAAGATAAATGTAAGCTGCTATCACACTATTGTTTTAAAACTTTATGCCATGTTAAGTTTAAAATGAGGCCAACATGACATTAACTCTTATGATTCTAAAAAGAGCAACATGTCTTCTGCTAATATTTTATGTAATGAAACAGATTCTTTTTATATGCATGGTATAAATCTATATGATTTTAAAGTAATGCTGGATTTGGTAAAGGGTCATGAAAGTACCGTGAGGCATATTCCAAACATACATATAAATACAATATGGGAAATAATGAAATATCACTTGAATTAGTTTTGTCACTGTCTTATTTTAATCTTAGCACCTTTATTGTATTTTTGAATGAGGAGATAATAGGTAATAAAAAAAGATGTGTCTGTAAAATGTGTACTGGGATATCACTGCTCAAATTCAGAAGCATTTGTGCTTCACCATGAGTAACGGTTTGGTGAAGAGGAATGAATTCACATTTGAATGTATTGAAAATCGGCCTTCAGAAGCAGTCTCTTCATCACCTACAAGAAGGCTGGTGGAAAAGATGTCTCAGTTTGTATAAAGTTCAAATCCAGAACCCAAATGTAGGCCAAGTAACTTTCAGCTATAAAATCAGAGTCTAGCAGACACATCCTTACTGAAGGCTGAGGGGCTGCTGGCCTGGGGTGGTGCCTCAGCGACTGTGGTGCACAATATCCATCTCCTGTGATCTACTGGAGAGAGGTGGGTGGCACCCACACAAACAAGCCAAAGTTGAATTTGCCAGATCCTGGTAAGTGCTATGGAAAAAAAAAAAATACTGGGTACAGAGGACAAGGAATCTGCAGGGTAGGCCTGTGTGTTTCATAGACGGCAGTGGAATTCCTAGCTAAGGCTGGGCCTAATCCATGCTGATGGCCAGAATAAGCCCTAGTGTCTTGCAGAGGCCTGCAGGTGGCCAGGGGTAAAGAACCTGGACACAACTGGAGACGTGGGAGCAATCCCTGAGTGGCGAAGATCCCCTGGACTAGGAAATGGCAACTCACTCCAGTATTCTTGCCTGGAGAATCCAATGGACAGAGGAGTCTGGAGGATCCATGGGGTCACAAAGTCAGACATGATTTAGTGAGCAAGCACACCAAGCGTGTTCAGGAAAACTCACTCACCAGGTTGTCAGACTGGGCATTAAGATGCTTGAGTCCAGCAACCTGATACGCCTCTTTGGGTGAAGGTAGTGAGGGGGCTGGAGCCAGACAGGTGTCATCTCAGAGGTCACATCAGAGGTCTTCCCTCCTGGGCCTACCCACTGTCAATGGAAACCACTCAGAATAGAGAAGCAGCATGTTCTGAATCTGGAGTCACCCCCCTCGTGTGAGTGCTCAGTCGCTCAGTCATGTCCAACTCTTTGTGACCCCATGGACTGTAGCCCACCAGGCTCTTCTGTTCAGGGGATTCTCCAGGAAAGAATACTTGAGTAGGTTGCCATGCCGTCCTTCAGGGGATCTTCCCAACCCAGGGTAAATTAAACCCGCATCCCTTATGTCTCTTGCATTGGCAGGTGAGTTCTTTACCACTAGCACCACCTGGGAAACCCTCCTCAAACTGGCAATAAGTATGAATACTTTTGGAGAAGACAATGGCACCCCACTCCAGTACTCTTGCCTGGAAAGTCCCATGGACAGAGGAGCCCTGTAGGCTTTAGTCCATGGTGTCGTGAAGAGTCAGACACGACTGAGCAACTTCACTTTTACTTTTCACTTTCATGCATTGGAGAAGGAAATGGCAACCCACTCCAGTGTTCTTGCCTGGAGAATCCCAGGGACAGCAGAGCCTGGTGGGCTGCCATCTATGGGGTCGCACAGAGTCGGACACAACTGAAGTGACTTAGCAGCAGCAGCATGACTACTTTTAGAGCAAATGCTCAAAGGTTTAAGGTTTTTGCTTCTTCCTTTTCTTCTCATGTTTTCATCCGTTTGGAACATAGTGTTGATTTTTTGTTTGTTTTGTAGCTTTATTCTTATGTAAAAATACTGAAATCTGCATCATATGAATCCATATGAAGTAAATACATAAATCTTCCAAATAAAGGAAAAGACATAATTAATAAGTATAAGTGTGCCACAGGCTAGAATAAAACCATTTGACATCTGTGTACTGAGGGGAAAAATTTGCCTTCAGGCTTTTACAAAAATTTCTGGAGATGTGATTTTATAAGAACAGACAATTCTAACCCTAGTGTTTGACCACCAAAAAAGTAAACATAATTCCTGAAGGTAGCTCCTGCTTCAGGCGAATTAGTTCTACCATGCCTTAGGATACTAGCCAACAAAAGAAGGGAAAACAATTTTAAGTAGGTCAGATAATCAAAGCAACCCAGTTTCTGGGGCTGCACAATTGTTGTGTGTGTGTGTGTGCCTTCCTGTTATAAATCTCATCTTTTCCATTTCCCTGTGTTCTGGGGTTAAGATGACCCTTTCTTGCAGGAATGTGCCCTGAGGTCACCTGAATGTGAGCTGGTCTCCAAACTGGTTGAGCTGCTGGTCAACGATAATGCCAGCAACTATGCTGTGGTCCTGTTTTCATTCATGGACTTCTTCTCTTCCACGCTCACTCAAAATGCATTAAAATCAATTGTAAACAGAAAAATCATTCACATCCAGGAAAGGTCTACACAACACTAAACATTTGTATGACCAACAATTTTTTTTAATTAACATATTTAAGACTATTCAGGTCACTATTTAAACACTTCACTTGTGATAGCCGTTTTTTTTTGTTTGTTTGTTTGTTTTTGTTTTAAATAAACAATGAGTGAGGTTCTTCTGGAAAGTGGATATTCCCTTCAATAGTAATTGGGAAAGCAGGCATATTAACTGGCATCTTATAGACTCAGAATTTGAATGCCAAGCCCTTTTAAAATGGATGCAACTTAAACACACTTGCAAGCAAAGAAAAAAAAAAAAAAAAGAGTTTGGAACATCAAGAAGTACTTTCTTCCAGTGACGAGACTAAAAGAACAATGAAAAGTGAAAGTGGAGTTCTAAGGAGAAGTGTCATTTTGGTTCAAAGTTTGCATCTGTCCTTTTCTCATTAACACCAAATCTGTGGCCCTCTTTTCAGTGGACACAGCTTACCCTCTGGTACGTGGCACTTTTAACACTTTGCCTTGTTTCTCTCTCCCCTTCCTTAATGTTTGTGATACGATTTTTCTGCATCCCATCTTATTACTCTCTGCCTTTCGTCCTCTCCCAGCTTCCTCACCCTCCCTGGATACTGTGACTCACACACACCACCTGTGCAGGCGTCATATGGAAGCGAGGCGTCCACAGCCCCCACTGTCTCCTGTCCACTTCTGCCCTCCCTCTGAGCCACACTTTTCTGCCTTCCCACAAAATCACTGTGCTTTGCAACACAAACAAAATTAAAAATTGTCCAAACTTCTATTTCACTTTAAAAAACAAGTTGTGTTATAATAATAATACTTTAGCTGAATGGGATTAAGAACTACAAACACTGTTATCAGATTTCTTATGTATACATCATAAAGCACAAAAACACATTTTCAGCCTCAGAAATGAATATGCAATAGGTTCTCTGAAAAGGCTCTTTAGAAATGTAAATAAATAAAAAAGAAAACATCAGAGTGGAATTAAAAATAAAATGTTTAATGCAAAATGCTTCCCCTACCAGAGTATTATATTCTTAAAAGGTACTACAAAGATAAAACATTTCAACTAGGTTATCCTACTAAGTAGAGTAAACACTAATTTTATGAGCCTGGTTTACTCTTATCTAATACTTATCTAATATGCTGAAAAGCATATTGGATATAAAATAGCAGACGTTTTTAGAAGGTAAGTTCTGTGAATGCTTTGTAAAAATTATCCATTCATTTAAATTATTTACGGAGCACTTAATAAGGACAGAAATATCTTTAAGCACTAAAGAAACTGGGTTGAAATAATAGATTTGGGGAACTTCCAAGCACAGGAAGGGCTTCCCATGTAGCTCAGCTGGTAAAGAATCCACCTGCAATGCAGGAGACCCTGGGTTGATTCCTGGGTTGGTAAGATCCACTGGAAATGGGATAGGCTAGCCACTCCAGTGTTCTTGGGCTTCCCTGGTGACTCAGCTGGTAAAGAATCTGCCTGCAATGCGGGAGACCTGGGTGTGATCCCTGGGTTGGGAAGATCCCCTGGAGAGGGGAACAGCTACCCACTCCAGTATTCTGGCCTGGAGAATTCCATGGACTGTATAGTCCATGGGGTCTCAAAGAGTTGGACACAACTGAGTGACTTTCACAGTATAGTACAAACACAGGAAGGAAATTTCAGGTGGCTGATATTCCCATAAGCGTTCTAGTGGGCCACCCACCTGAACCACCTCAACCCCTAACGTAGCCGCTTAGTAATTTATAACCCAAATTGAGGCCCTACTCGGCCTCAGGTACAGGACTCAAGCTGAAGCTCTGAAGCTAGACAAAGCCAGGAGCATTGAAGATGAATCAAAGGAACGTTCATAGGTTGTTTCTCAGGAATTGTAGCAAAGTCTCTTGATGAGACAAGAAGGACACTAAGATCAATAGGAATAGGTCATCTGGGGATGCTAAAATGTAGAAACGCAGTGGTACAAACAATAAAGAACATTTCCTTTATAATCACAGGGAATTTTCCTTCATTTCCCCCTCCCTCCCTTCTTTCCCTCCTTCCATCCTCTCTTCTTTCTTTCTCTCTCTCAATTTTTGATCAGTGGTAAATATATACAGTATACATTGTATAATGAAAAATTTTGGATTAGGAACAAGAATAATGACTTTCCCACCTAGAAATACACAGATTCAAACTAACACAGAGGTAGTGTAAAGGTAAGTCATAGTGATATTAGAACAACAATGACCTTATTGTTATTAAAATGAAGTGAAAGTGAAGTCGCTCAGCCTGTCCGACTCTTTGAGACCCCATGGACTGTAGCCTATCAGGCTCTTCTGTCCATGGGATTTTCCAGGCAAGGATACCGGAATGGGTTGCCATTTCCTTCTCCAGAGGATCTTCCTGACCCAGGGGTTGAACCCGGGTCTCCCGAATTACAGGCAGAAGCTTTACCATCTGAGCCGCTAGGGTCCTATCTTCAGTCGTGTCCGACTCTGTGCGACCCCATAGACGGCAGCCCACCAGGCTCCCCTGTTCCTTGGATTCTCCAGGCAAGAACACTGGAGTGGGTTGCCATTTCCTTCTCCAATGCATGAAAGTGAAAAGTGAAAGTGAAGTCACACAGTCGTGTCCGACTCTTAGCGATCCCATGGACTGCAGCCTACCAGGCTCCTTCCTCCATGGGATTTTCCAGGCAAGAGTACTGGAGTGGGGGTGCCATTGCCTTCTCCAATTCAAATAAAAGAGGGGTTCAAAACCTTCAGTAGGTTATTTCTCTCACAATATAACACCAAAACCAATTTGCATGTAAACTTAGTTTGAAGATGATGTTTATTTCATTAAAATCAAATGGTCATTGTGTGAATATTGGAGTGGAAAGAACTTCTGTCTTATTGATGATTGCATTTCAGTGTATGAAAGACTGATCTCATGCACAGATTTACAACCATAACTATTCTACGTAACTTTCCTTAGTGGGAATTATTCTAAATATTTTTTTGCATCATTTTGATCTTAAAGTGAATTTCAGTCATGTTGAAATGAGTATGCATTCATAATAATTTTTTAAATTAAATCTTTTCAATAAATTTATTTGAATTTGTGCCTGCAATTTAAGGATTTCCTATTAATCCTGAAGGAATTGTTTTATGTGCCACTTGTTTTGCTCTTTGTGTTAACAATGCCATTCTAGACTTATGAAGTAATGTATATTAAATGTATATACTTCATATAGTGAAAAGTGTTAGTCACCCAGTCGTGTCCAGCTCTTTGTGGCCCCATGGACTGTAGCCCACCAGGCTACTCTGTCCATGGGATTCTCCAGGCAAGAATACTACAGTGGGTTGCCATTTCCTTCTCCAGGGGATCTTCCCAACCCAGGGATCAAACTCAGGTCTCCTACATTGTAGGCAGATTCTTTACTGTCTGAGCCACCAGGGAAGCCCTCTCATATGGTAGATAATCTAATATAAATAGCATATTCTCTTAATTTTAGGTCTTCAGAACATTGTCATTAAACTGAACGTAGAGTGGTAACATCTACTTTAAATTAGTCTAATTTCCTAAATGCTAATATAAGTATTCAGGAACAATTTATATAAATAGCACACAATTCTTGAAATAACATGCAAGTTGTTTCAGTTCTAGGAACTCAGTGCTAAATATTCATAGCAACTGATTTCTGTGGCATAGCAGGGAGGTTTAGGGAAGTAAAATGATTTCTATTTTCTCCTATAGCTGTTTGAGAAGTGAGAAGTGGATAATGAAGACTATTACAGAGAGGACCTTTTTTTGTTGATTTCTTGTGTAGGTGCTGTGACAAAAATAATATAATATTGGGCTCTAGTCTAGTACATTACCCTGACCTTTTTTTTTTTTTCTTTTTTAATTTGGAAAACAGGTCACTTGCTCTGTGGATATCTGGAACTCCATGTAGCATTCAAATCTTTGAAACACAGTAGGTTTTCTCTTTACCAACCAAACCGTGAATCAGTCCCTTTGGATCTCCCACTGTAGGAGAAAGGCAATGCTCACATGATAAAACAGATAACAGGAAAGCAGTGCTGTTTTTATTAACAGCATGGGCTTTTCAAACAAGTGCAAATCAATTACAAACTCTATTATATTAATTCCCTTAACACTCTCATAAAAAATATCAGTAAATATCTTGAGTTACCAATATGCAATAGAAGTAGGGAGAAAAATCATACAGCACAAAATAACATTCCCAAGTGGACTATAAAATGTTAACTTCTTTAGAGAGACAATGTCATATGAATCTAAAATATGAAAATAAAATTTCCAAGTCAGAGCCTGTCTTGATTGTGTAATCTAAAAGAATAGTCATAATTTCAAACTTGTAAGAGCAAAACCAAGTCACACGGTGTTCATTTTGAACAATACACTAATAATCAAGTTTTATTCAGGACTGACTGTATGCTCATCAATGTGCCCCTGGAAATAAGATATATTATCAACATACCTACCTGACATTTTATAGCTCATCTGTAAATACCTTCATCTGTATTCTTTGATTTAATAACACAAGATGAATCTAAGGTAGTGGTTAGGAGTTTGGGCTCCGGAGTCGGAATATTTAAGATATTCGGATATGTATGAGCCATGGGGTGTTGTATACATTCCTTTACCTCTGGGTTTGTCTGTTACCTCATTTGTAGGAGAGCATGGTTCTAATGTCAACTTCATGGGATTGTTAAGAAGATTAAACGAACCAGCGATCTGTATGGCGCCTGACGCCCCACAAGTGCTCCACGAATCTGGTCTCTTGTGGTGGTTGTTCATTTGTTAAGACTCCAGGAGAGGCTTTTTGTACACCAGGCTGTCTGCAAGGTGAAGCTCAGCCATTCAGTCTGGGATCAGCCAAGTCTGACTTTATTAAGAGACCCTGAAGCAGAAGTCTTCCGTAAGCAGTTATAAGACACATGGCTAAGATGCCACAGAAAGGATGGGATTCAGCCACGCCTTTGATGCCACTGAGATAAAGCTTTGTTCAAACTTCACTGACGCTGACTGTAAATCTCCAGCCATCAGATGGGTCAAGGAATCAGTTTATATCTCAAAATTAAAATACCTTTATACAAAGAAGGGTTTCCCCTCCAGTTCCATGTTAATCACTTGAATCAATTCTCTTCCAAAACTGTGATAGTCTGTACAAATGGAAACTAGTCAGAAAGTAAGATGGCTTAATATTCCCTAGGGTATGATTTGCAAAATATCTTACTGGGGTCATGTTGATGGGGGTCAACAGCACTGAATTTTTCTCCCCATGAGGAAAAATCAACTAAGGTAAGAAATCTGATTCTTACTTGCCTTGTATTATTTTACCTGCCACTACACCAGTTCAATGAAAATAGAAAAATCAAGACCATTTTCTCTCTTATCTTTATATGAGGAATGGCTGGACCTTCATCTCACCACAGTGCTGAATATAGATTTCTAACTAAGATACCCAGATTCACAAGGAAAATAGGGAGCCCGATTCTAGCACCATTAGAACTATCCACAAAGCTTATGGAAAGAGTCAGGGTCAAAGTAGGCAAGAACTTGTCATGAAGGCAACACAACACACACTCTGAAGACTAAATTTCCATGACTAAAAGTCCACAAAAATATTATATTTAACTTAAATGGGAAGGAAATCCAAAATAGAGGGAGGATGTATATATATGTATATATATATGAATAGCTGTATAGTAGAAACTAACACTACTATATATATAACTTTATATAAACTTACAAATAAACAACACTATATTTGTAAAGCAAATATAGGGAGTGAAAGTTGTTCAGTTGTGTCCAACTCTTTATGACCCCATAGGCTGTAGCCCACCAGCCTTCTCTGCCCATAGGATTCTCCAGGCAAAAATACTGGACGGGTTGCCATTCTCTTCTCCAGGGGATCTTACCAACCCAGGGATCAAACCCAGGTCTTCTGCATTGTAGGCAGATTCTTTACAATCTGAGCCACTGGGGAAAACAACTATATGCCAATAAAAACTTTAAAAAAAAGGATTAAAAAATAAAATACTATATTTAATCAGGATTTTATTTTGTTTATCTATGCATCAAATAATTCAGTCTTTTTTTAAAAAAGGTACCTTTTCTACTTGTGTTTGATTATTTGGGATATTAATATACACAAACACATGCAGATGAATATACACACACTATTCTGCCTCCAACACACATATCTGTACACATACATATAGGGCTGTGCTTAGTCACCCAGTCATATCCAACTCTTTGTGATCCCATGGATTATAGCCTGCCAGGCTCCTCTGTCCATGGGATTCTGCAGGCAAGAATACTGGAATGGGTTGCCATGCCCTCCTCCAGGGAATCTACATATATGTATAAAGTTACCCATCTGACATTTTTAAATTACATCCAAGGAACATATACAATCTAAGGGGTTAACAATACTTAGAAAAATAATTTTCTACTTGGTTTGAAATTTAACATCCTGAATACTAATAATTGTACTTAAAATTACTGCAACAATATTAGTTTGTGTGTATCCTTTACTTATGTATTGTTTTGACCAAATAAGATATAATTTGTTAAGGGAAATAATCAGTATCTTGTTTGTTTGTTACCAAACTTAATTTTAATCAAATAATTGACTCAACAGGGTTCTAAATAACCCCTGGGGGAAATATTGTGAAAAGTCACTTAAATGGAATAAACACAAAGTCTCAGGGTGTGTGGAAACAAGGCTATAGATCTTATCTAAAATGAATTAAAGTGAGCACTGAGGTACGAGGTATTTATCGAAGGAAGCAGCTTGATATCTGAAATGTCTCTTAGAGCAACCCTAGAAATGCTGTGAAAATCAGGCAGAGACTCAGCTTCTCTCTATGAATTCAGTGTTGAGATTCTGAAGGTTTGCTTTTTACCTTTGTTTTATTCGGCATGCTGGAAAGAGCTCCTGCTTCTATACCTTACTCTCCTTTCTTTAGAATCATTCTCTTCACTCCTCTCTCTCGACCTCATAAGAACAGATTGAAGAATACGCCTCAAAAACCATTAAATTATGTCAATGAAATATCTGTTCATATAAAAGTATATATTGGTGCTGCTTTAGTAATGCAGACATTGAAATTCAAATGACAGAGAAGGTTAGCATGGACCCTAAAGAAGGATGATGTTCAAATTCATGAGGCATTTCATATTTATGTCAAATATTTGTTGTTGTTTAGTCTCTAAGTCCGGAGAAGGCAATGGCACCCCACTCCAGTACTCTTGCCTGGAAAATCCCATGGATGGAGGAGCCTGGTGGGCTGCAGTCCATGGGGTCTCGAAGAGTCGGATACAACTGAGCGACTTCACTTTCACTTTTCACTTTCATGCATTGGAGAAGGAAATGGCAACCCACTCCAGTGTTCTTGCCTGGAGAATCCCAGGGATGGGGGAGCCTGGTGGGCTGCCATCTCTGGGGTTGCACAGAGTCAGACATGACTGAAGTGACTTAGCAGGAGCAGCAGCAGTTTCTAAGTCAAGTCTGAATCTTTGTGAACCAATGGACTGCAGCACACCAGGCTTCCCTGTCCTTCCCTATCTCCAGAGTTTGCTCAAACTCATGTCCATTGAGTCAGGGTTGCCATCTAACCATCTCATCCTGTCACCCACTTCTCCTGCCCTCAATCTTTGCCAGGTTCAAGGTCTTTTCCAATGGGTTGGTTCTTCACATCAGGTGGGCAAATTATTGGAGCTTGCTTCAGTATCAGCCTTTAAATGAATATTCAGGGCTGATTTCCTTTAGGATTGACTGGCTTGATCTCCTTACTGTCCAAGGGACTCTCCACAGTATTCTCCAGTATCACAATTCAAAAGCATCAATTCTTCAGCTCTCAGTCATTTCTACGGTCCAACTCTCACATCTATACATGACTATTTGGAAAAACAGCTTTGATTATATGGACCTTTGTTGGCAAATTTAGGTCTCTGCTTTTTAATATGCTGTCAGGCTTGTCATAGCTTTTCTTCCAAGGAGTAAGTGTCTTTTAATTTCATGGCTGCAGTCACCATATGCAGTGATTTTGGAGCCCAAGAAAACAGTCTGTCACTGTTTTCACTTTTCCCCCATTTTTGCCATGAAGTGATGGGACAGAATGTCACGATCTTAGTCTTTTGGATGTTGAGTTTTAAGCCAGCTTTTCATTCTCTTCTTTTCACCTTCATCGAGAGGTTCTTTAGTTCCTCTTCACTTTCTGCCATTAGTGTGATATCATGTGCATACCTGAGGTTGTTAATCTTTCTCCTGGCAATCTTGATTCCAGCTTGTGATTCATCCAGCCCAGGATTTCACATGATGTACACTGCATAGAAGTTAAATAAGCAGAGTGACAATGTACAGCCTTGACATACTCTTTTCCCAATTTTGAACCAGTCCATTGTTCCATGTAAGTTTTTAACTGTTGCTTCTTGATGTGCATACAGGTTCCTCAGGAGACAGGTAAGGTGGTCTGATAGTCACATCTCTTTAAGAATTTTCAACAGTTTTTTGTGATCTACACAATCAAAGGCTTTAGCACGGTCTCAATTAAGCAGAAGTAAATGTCTTTCTGGAACTCTCTTGCTTTTTCAATGATCCAATGGTTGCTGACAATTTGATTTCTGGTTCCCATTTCTATTCTAAATCCAGCTGTACATCTTCAGGTCCATTGCTCACATACTGTTGAAACCTAGATTGAAGGATTTTGAACATTACATAACTAGCATGAGAAATGAGCACAGCTGTGCAATAGTAGGAACATTCTTTGCCATTGCCCTTCTTTGGGATTGGAATGAAAACTGATCATTTCCAGTCCTGTGGCCACTGCTCAAATTTCCAAACTTGCTGGTATATTGAGTCCAGCAATTTAACAGCATTATCTTTTAGGATTTGAAATAGCTCAGCTGGAACTTCATCACCTCCACTAGCTTTGTTCCTGGTAATGCTTCCTAAGGCTCTCTTGACTTCACATTCCAGGATGATTGACTCTAGGTGAGTGACTACACCCTCATGGTTTTCAGGGTCATTAAGACTTTTTTTGTATAGCTCTTCTGTGTAGTCTCGCTACCTCTTCTTAATCTCTTCTGCTTCTGCTAGGCCCTTGCTTTTCCTGTCCTTTAGTGTGCCCCTCTTTGCATAAAATGTTCCCTTGGTGTCTCCAATATTCTTGAAGAGATCGCTAGACTTTCCCATTCTATTATTTTCTTCTATTTCTTTGCATTTTTCACTTAAGAAGGCTCTCTTATCTCTCCTTGCTATTCCCTGGAACTGCCTTCAGATGGGTGTATCTTTCCCTTTCTCTTTTGCCTTTTTCTTCTCTTCTTTTCTCAGCTATTTATAAGGCCTCCTCAGACAACCACTTTGCCTTCTTGCATCTCTTTTTCTTTGGGATGATTTTGGTCACCACCTCTTTACAATGTTATGAACCTCCGTCTGTAGTTCTTCAGGCACTCTATCTACCAGATCTAAACCCTTGAACTATTAGTCATCTCCACTGCATAATCATAAGAGACTTGATTTAGGTCACAGCTGAATGGTCTACTGGTTCCCTACTTTCTTCCATTTAAGCCTGAATTTTGCAATGAGGAGCTCATGATCTGAACCAGGTCAGCTCCATGTGTTGCTTTGCTGGAGTGTATAGAGGTTCTCCATATTCAGCTGTAAAGAATATAATCTATCTGATTTCAGTATTGACCATCTGGTGATGTCCATGTGTAGTGTCTTCTCTTGTGTTGTTGGAAGAGTGTGTTTGCTATGACCAGAGGGTTCTCTTGACAAAACCCTGTTAGCCTTTGCCCTTCTTCACTTTGTACTCCAAGGCCAAATTTGCCTATTACTCCAGGTCTTTTGAATTCCTACTTTTTCACTCCTATCCTGTACGACAAAAACAGCATATTTTTGTGGTGTTAGTTCTAGAAGGTCTTGTAAGTCTTCATAGACCTGGTCCACTTCAGTTTCTTTGGCATTGGTGGTTGGGGTACAGACTGGGGTAAAGTCTAGGAGAGGACTTTACTTTCACCACCAGATGCGTCCACAGCTGAGTGTAGTTTCTGCTTTGGCTCAGCCTCTCCATTCTTTCTGGAGCTATTTCTCTGATCTTCCCTAGTAGCATATTGGACACCTACTGACCTGGGAGGCTCATTTCCAGTGTCATATCCTTTTTGTCTTTTCATACTGTTCATGGAATTCTCAAGGTAAGAATATTGGAGTGGCTTCCCATCTACTTCTCCAGTGGTCCATGTTTTGTCAGAACTCTCCACCATGGCCTGTCCATCTTTGGCGGCCCAGCATGGTAGGGCTTGTAGCTGTATTGAGTTACATAAGGCCATGTGATCATTTTGGTTAGCTCTCTCTGATTGTGGTTTTATTCTAGAGCCTATAGAATTCTACTTCATGTTTTTTCTGTCTGCCCACTGATGGAGGGGGATGAGGCTTGTGTAGACTTCCTGACGGGAGGGGCTGGCTGTGGGGAAAGTTGGATCTGGCTCTGCTGGTCAGGGCTCTGCTCAATAAACTTTTAATCCAATTGTCTGCTGATGGGTGGGGCTCTGCTCCTTCCCTGTTAGTTGTTTGGACTGAGGCAATCCAGTCCTGGAGTCTACAGGCTGTATGGCAGGGCTAATGGCGACCTGCAAGATGGCTTGTGCCAACACACACCTCCCAGGACTGCTGCTGCTGTCCCTGCAGCAGGCCACTGTCAGCCCATACCTCCACAGGAAACCCTCAGACACTGACAAGCAGGTCTAGCTCAGTGTCTTGTGGGGTCGCTGCTCCTTTCCTGTGGGTCCTGGTACACACATGGTTTTGTCTGTGCCCTCCAAGAGTCTCTGTTTCCCCAGTCCTGTAGAAGTTCTGTAATCAAATCTCACTGTCCTCGAAATTCAGATTCCCTGGGAGTTCCCAGTTTCTTTGCCAGATCCCCAGGTGGGAAAGTCTGATGTGATGCCTAGACTGTTATCAAATATATTCAGCAAAAAAATAAAAAGATAAGGTGCATGATCAGTAGCTTATCTATCTGTTGAGAAAATGAATGAATGTCCAGGTGAATAAAGTTAGTTGAAATCCCAAGGCTCAGTTTCCTCCAGGGCAAATGGAAACAACAATGGCACCCTCCCTACATACATGACAAGTTTTCCAGGATGCCAAGCAGCTGTAGGCACAACAACATTTCACAAAATCTCAGGTATGATATAGTTATTCCATGAAGATTACAAGGATCACCACTGACAGGAACAATCACCTTCTAAAACTCTCCTAGGATTTTTATTTCATGAGAATGAATAGTTCAAATTCTTGCCAAATATTAGTTTTATGAGTCTTTCTTTATATCTAGTATTTTCTTAAAACATAGCAAGGTTCTGAATCTTCTAAAAGGAAAACACTGATGCACTTACATATTTTCCTAAAATTGTATCAGGTACTTTATTTAGAAGAAATGTGTTTCAATCAGGCCAGGGCCAAGTAAGGTGCTGAAGGCCGTAGAAAGAGTGCAGGCTCCCTGCTGCACTTCTCTGTGTGTTCCTCTTTAGTTTATTCTCATTTCTTAGAGAGCCATGCTTGTCAGGAAAATAACTTGCTCATAAATGAACTGAAATCAATGCAAGGTTGACAGTAAGCATTATCACCATTACTATTATTTTCTTTTGCATTGCAACCTAAAAGATGGCACTGGGGAAGAGAATACCTTTACACAGATTTTAAACCATAGTTTCCACAAAGTAAGAGCCATAGAGAAGAGACCATTTGCTGTGTCAGTCTCTGTCCAAACATCAGCACATGCACAGCTTTGTCTGCTGATGTTGGGCTGTGTCTCCCACACCTCAGAAGATGGGATCTGCCATTCTAAATGCTTTGTTACAACACACGGCCAGCTTGTACAGGATGTTGCATTCTGGTTTTGGGCATTTACAAAGCATTCTATTTTTTTCTGGTGCTTTTGAAATCATATATTTTTACTTCGTGTATATAAAACAAACTTTTCAGCTTGTATAAAGGATTTATTTTCATTCTTTTCTTATGGCACCGATTACACCAGAAAGTTTATGATAATACATTTTTAGCTTCACTGTGTTTTTGATGAGAATGAAAATACAATCATTCAACAATAAAAATACAATTGGTTAAGTAAAACCAGAAGAAAAAAAATAATAAGGAAAACTTTTTTCAGTGATTTTTATTATTCCACAAGCATTGCAATCAAATATGTATTTAAAAAATCTCAATCTAGAATAAATTTTACTAAGGACAAGATTTCTTACAATGGTTGTAGAAACTGACAGAAATCAGACAGAAAAGATCCTGATGTGCTCACGTTGTTGCTGTTCAGTTTCTAAGCAAGTCTTTGTTACCCCCATGGACTGCAGCACGCCAGGCTTCCCTGTCCTTCACTGTCTCCCATGGGTCACTCAAATGTATGTCCATTTAGTTGGTGATCTGCATGTCTGAGGTTCTGATATTTCTCCTGGGAATCTTGATTCCAGAAGATAAGTTCATAAAACTTACATAATGTTCATCTGTTCAGTTCAGTTGCTCAGTTGTGTCAGACTCTTTGAGACCCCATGGACTGAAGCATGCCAGGCTTCCCTGTCCATCGCCAAATCCCAGAGCTTGCTCAAACTCATGTCCATTGAGTTAGTGGTGGCATCCAACCATCTCATCCTCTGTCATCCCCATCTCCTCCTGCCTTCCATCTTTCCCAGCATCAGGGTCTTTTCCAATGAGTCAGTTCGTCACATCAGGTGACCAAAGATTTGGAGCTTCAGCTTCAGTACCAGTCCTTCCAATGAACATTCAAAACTGATTTCCTTTAGGATTGACTGATTTGAGCTCCTTGCAGTCCAAGGGACTCTCAAGAATCTTCTCCCCAGAACCACAATTTGAAAGCATCAATTCTTTGGCACTCAGCTTTCTTTATGCTCCAACTCTCACATCCACACATGGCTACTGCAAAAACCATAACTTTGACTATATGGACCTTTATTGGTAAGGTGATATTTCTGCTTTTTAATATGCTGTCTAGGTTTGTCATGGCTTTTCTTCCAAGGAGCAATTGTCTTTTAATTTCATGGCTACAGTCACCATCTGTAGTGATTTTGGAGACCAAGAAAATAAAGTCTGTCACTGTTTCCACTTTTCCCCCATTTATTTTCCATAAATTGATAGGACTGGATGCCATGATCTTAGTTTTTTGAATGTAGAATTTTAAACCAGCTTTTTCACTCTCCTATTTCACCTTCATCAAGAAGCTCTTTAGTTTCTCTTTGCTTTCTGCCATAGGCATGGTGTCATCTGCATATCTGAGGTTATTGATATTTCTCCCTTCAGTTGTGATTCCAGCTTGTGCTTCATCCAGTCCGGCATTTCATATGATGTATTGTGGAACTCTTGCTTTTTTGATGATCCAGCGGATGTTGTCAACTTGATATGTGGTTCCTCTAACTTTTCTAAATCCAGCTTGAACATCTGGAAGTTCACGGTTCATGTACTGTTGAAGCCTAGCTGGGAAATTTTTGAGCATTACTTAACTAGCATGTGAAATTAGTGAAATTGTGTGGTAGTTTGAACATTCTTTGGCATTGCCTTTCTTTGGGATTGAAATGAAAATGGACCTTTCCCAATCCCATGGCCAATGCTGAGTTTTCCACATTTGTTGGGATACTGAGTGGCAGCACTTTCACAGTATCATCTTTTAGTATTTGAAATAGGTCAACTGGAATTTCATCACTTCCACTAGCTTTCTTTGTAGTGATGCTTCCTAAGGTCCACTTGACTTTGCACTCCAGGATGTCTGGCTCTAGGTGTGTGATCACACCATCATGGTTATCTGGGCCATTAAGAACTTTTTTGTATAGTTCTGTGTATTCCTGCCAACTCTTCTTAATATCTTCTGCTTCTGTTGGTTCCATATCATTCCTATCCTTTATTGTGCCCATCTTTGCAGGAAATGTTCCTTTGGTATCTCTAATTTTCTTGAAGAGATCTCTAGTTTTTCCCATTCTATTGTTTCCCTCTATTTCTTTGCATTGATCACTTGGGAAGGCTTTCTTATCTGTCCCGGCTATTCTCTGGAACTCTGCATTCAGATGGATATATTTTTCCTTTTCTTCTTTGCCTTTCGCTTCTCTTCTTTTCTCAACTATTTGTGAGGCCTCCTCAGACAATCATTTTGCCTTTTTGCATTTCTTTTTCTTGGGGATGGCTTTGATCCATTGTACAGTTTGTAATTTTGTACAAACTGTCATTGTAACTCTGTCCATAGTTCTTCAGGCAGTGTATCTGCCTGACTTTGTACAACTGTTATTGTACTTTGTACAACTGTCTTTGTACAAAGATGGCTTTGTACCACTTTGTTGTACTTTGTACAACTTTGTACAGTTGCACTTTGTACAGCTTTATACAACTGTCATTGTACAGTTTGTAACTTTGTTACAATTGTCATTGTAACTCTATGTCCATAGTTCTACATAGTGTACAACTGTCTTTGTACAATAACTTTGTAACGCTGTGATTATAATTTTGTAGAACTGTCATTGCACTTTGTACATCTGTCTTTGTACATCTTTGTACAGTTGTACTTTGTACGATTTTGTACTACTAGCATTGTACAGTTTGCAACTTTGTTACAACTGTTATTGTAACTCTCTCCATAGTTCTTTAGGCAGTCTATCAAATCTAATCCCTTGGATCTATTTGTCACTTCCACTCTATAATCATAAGGGATTTGATTTAGGTCATACCTAAATGGTCTAATGGTTTTCCCTACTTTCTTCAGTTAGGTGAATTTTGCAATAAGGAATTCATGACCTGAGTCGCAGGCAGTTCCTGGTCTTGTTTTTGCTGACTCTGGGATTTCTTTGGAAGGAATGATGCTAAAGCTGAAACTCTAGTACTTTGGCCACCTCATGCGAAGAGTTGACTCATTGGAAAAGACTCTGATGCTGGGAGGGATTGGGGGCAGGAGGAGAAGGGGACGACAGAGGATGAGATGGCTGGATGGCATCACTGACTCGATGGACGTGAGTCTGGGTGAACTCTGGGAGTTGGTGAGGGACAGGGAGGCTTGGCGTGCTGTGATTCATGGGGTCGCAAAGAGTTGGACACGACTGAGCGACTGATCTGATCTGATAGAGCTTCTCTATCTTTGGCTACAAAGAATATAATCAATATGATTTCAGTATTGACCACTTGGTGATGTCCGTGTGTAGAGTCATCTCTTGTGTTTTTGGAAGAGGATGTTTACTATGAGCAGAGTGTTCTCTTGGCAAAACTCTGTTAGCCTTTTCCCTGCTTCATTTTGTACCCCAAGGCAAAATGTGCCTGTTATTTACTCCAGGTATCTCTTGACTTCCTACTTTTGCCATCTAGTGCCCTATGATTAAAAGGACATCTTTTTTGGTGTTAGTTCTAGAAGGTCTTGAAGCTCTTCATAGAACTGTTCAACTTCTGCTTCTTCAGCATTAGTGGCTGGGGCATAGTCTTGGGTTACTGTGATATTGAATGATTTGCCTTGGAAATGAACTGAGATCATTCTGTCTGTTTTAGATTGCACTCAAGCACTGCATTTCATCCTCTTTTGTTGACTCTGATGGCTACTCTATTTCGTCTAAGGGATTCTTGCCCACAGTCATAGATATAACGGTCATCTAAATCAAACTAGCTCATTCTGGTCCATTTTAGCTCACCGATTGCTAAAATGTCAATGTTTACTCTTGCCATCTCCTGTTTGACCGCTTCCATTTTACCTTGATTCATGGGCCTAACGTTCCAGGTTCCTATGCAATATTGTTCTTTACAGCATTGGATTTCCATCATCAATCACATCCATAACTTTGAGTTGTTTCACATTGGCTCAGTCTCTTCATTTTTTCTGGAGCTATTTTTCCACTCTTCTGCAGTAGCATCTTGGGCACCTATTGACCTGGGGAGTTCATCTTTCACTGTCATATTTTTTTGCCTTTTCATAATGTTCATGGGGTCCTCAAGGCAAGAATACTGAAGCAGTTTGCTATTCCCTTCTCCAAAACCCAAAATTTATCTATCAATTAAAGGATTTCAAGCCATAACTCAAGAATACAGGGAGAATCTTAAGATCTTCCTAATAACTCTTGCCCTCAAGGGCTGGCAAATAATTATCTTCTGTTCTTTAAATTATAGCATGTGTCAGCATTTAGAATATGCCCTTACATTCTGGTTACCATATCTCTGAAAGAGTGTGAAAAATTGAGTGTGAGAAACCAAGGCTAAATACTCAGGAAAGTTATAAGCTGGTTGCTAAAAATAGTCAATGTTAGTGATTAAATTATGTAAACTTAAAATTAAAGCAATTACATTAAAAATAGAGGTAATAACTACTGATATTTAATACACTCCTAATTATTTTACTGTATTTGACATTCTTCTGCACTCCTGAAGTATTGCCTAGTGGAAATATTACAAAAGGGAGGACTAATGCCCATCTCTTCCCAATGTCATATTCAGTGACTCTATGTGGATAGCTAGGCATTGGTCAGCTTGGAAGAGTTTAGACAAAGCAGACTAGAGAATGCTATAAATTAAGCTCTTCTACCCAACTGGCTATTAACCGTTTACCAGCATACAACTTGAGTTTAAGAGAACTAAAGAAAACACCCACTCCATTTCCAGAATCAGTTCCATAGAAGACTTTACCAGCCACTCCACTCCAAGAAGAGTCAATTATTTTTTCTCTTCTTTATCCTTATGCAGATAAATATCCCTTATCTTTATCCTTTTGTAGATAATGCAAAACTTGTATTTCAATTAAATTCTCTACTTCAGAACAACTTTGATTTATCCACTCCATCTTTTTCTTCTATTATCAACTATCTTCCCCTAAAGGAACACTCTTTACTGGACGAAAGAAGATGGGAATGAGTTTGAGGAGCAGGAAAGCTGCATCGATACACCAAACAGATCTACTGGGTACACACCTCTCTTTAAAGCATCCGTGCATAGTTAATGATGGTAATCCCTGGGACGTGGACCCAGACAGGCATGGATCAGCAAAGACAGAGCTCTTTCATTTTGTTCTCTTACTGAGTCTTTCACAAAATCACAAGTGAGCTGTTTATTCTGGGCACTGCATACTGCTTCTTTTCTAAAGTAATTATACATAATGGTGTGAAACTATCTGCCTGAAGGGAATTGAAAATTCTAACACCACCTCTTCCACGAGTACACATATGTGAGTGTCAGTGTTCTTCCAGATCGGGGGGCATTTGAGCACTGTATCAAAGGACTGAAAGAAAGATTAAATATTTTAAAGCACTTTTTTGGATATCAATTTTGTGCTTTGTCTTTCTTCTACTGAAAATGTTTTCATACTCTCTTACTCTAATATATATAATGATTTTGTGAGATTGTCATCATTTTTCCTCATGAGATTATTGGGCAAGAAGTCTGATAAATTACCAAAAACCACACAACACATAAATTAGATTCAAAGCCAGGACTTCAGACTTCCAACTTATTGTTTGTTTGTTTGTTTTTCCTCAAATAAATTATATTTTCTTTACTTAGCTGGATATCAAAATATTTTGCCCCAAATCTTAATATGTACAGGATATTCATTGAATTTAAGCTAGAAGATTGCTTCATTTTACTTGATACTATTTATTGAGTTAGTATGTGACAGATAGTACTAGGATACTATGTTTTAGAAAATTTAGAAAAATGTAAAGTTTGGTTTCACATGATTGAAAACCATGGTCTAATCTCATGTGAACATGCTTGAAATAATAGCATAAAGTTTATTCTATTTTAGTTTAATGATGACTTATTCTAAATATAGAAACAAACAACTTTAAAATTATATATTTTCTCTTCTTAATGACTCTTTCATACTTATTCATATCTAGATGTACATTTTGAAGTTTTATCTTTCTTGCCAAATGATGTGCATATATTCTATCCTCTTACTTGCCATCCAAAATCAGACGGCACTATCCTATTCCTATATTTTGATCTCTTTCAAGTCGTTTTGGATAATGACACAGATGTTAGAGTCATAACATTAGTGCAGCTAGGCAGAGCCACCCTCATTCTGAATAACACAGACCATATTTCATGCTGACTCTAGGATTTCCATCAAAACATTTATTACATTCACTATTTCTATATACTTTAAGCAGTTTCAGATTCTTTATTTGGATTCAAAGCAAGGGAGAGAAGAACTCGGCCAAATTTTATCCTTAAACTACCTTTGGAATAAAGTGCAATAAGCCAGTTCATTTTTGGAACCAACATTTCTAGATTCAGGCAGACTTCACTTAAAAGGATCAACATATGGTGAGCATGTAAACTGATGCAGCTGCCACAGAAAAATCTGTACGGAGGTTCCTCAAAAATATAAAAATAGAACCACATGATCCAGCAGTCCCAATTCTGGGTGCACATCCCAAGGAAGTGAACTCATGTAAATCTGCACCATGTTCACTGCAGCATTATTCACAGTGACCAAGACATGGAAATGAATGGATAAAGAAAAAAAAGTGAGGGCATAATGCTTATGGTGACTGAGTCTAATAACAATGTATATTTGAAAGTTGCTGAGAAAATGAAAGCGAAAATGAAGTCACTCAGTCATGTCTGACTCTGCGACCCCGTGGACTGTAGCCCACTAGGCTCCTCCGTCCATGGATTCTGCAGGCAAGAATACTGGAGTGGGTTGCCATTTCCTTCTCCAGTGGATTTTCTCAACCCAGGGATCAAACCCAGGTCTCCCGCACTGCAGGCAGATGCTTTAACCTCTGAGCTACCAAGGAAGCCCAAAGGAGATCTTCAAAATTCTCACCACAAAAATAACAGTAAGTGTGTGAAGTGATAGAGTTGACAAAACATGGTCCATTGTAGAAAGAAAAGGCAGACTACTCCAGTATTCTTGCCGGGAGAACCCCATGAACAGAGTGAAAGGCAAAAAGATATGACACTGGATGGAGTCCCCCAGGTCAGAAGGTGTCAAATGGGGAAAGAGAGAAGGGTAATTACTAACAGCTCTAGAAAAAATGAGGTGGCTGGGCCAAAGCTGAAATGACTCTAAGTTGTGGATGTGTCTTGTGGTGGAAGTAAAGTCCAGTGCTATAAAGAACAATATTGCCAAGTAACCTAGAATGCTAGGTCCACGAATCAAGGTAAATTGGACATGGTCAGGCAGGAGATGGCAAGTGTGAGATGGCAGGAGATGTAGCAATCAGTGAACTAAATGGGTGGGAATGGACAAATTTAATTTAGATAACTATGATATCTACTACTGTGGGCAAGGATCCCTTAGAAGACTTGGAGTAGGCCTCACAGTCAACAAGAATATGAAATGCAGTACTTGAGTGCAGTCTCAAAAACAACAGATTGGTCTTGGTTCATTTCCAAGGCAAACCATTCAGTAGCACAGTAATCTGAGTCTATGCTACAACCACTGATGCCAAAGAAGCTGAAGCAGACCGGGTCTATAAAGACCTTCTAAAATTAACACCACAAAATGATGTCTTTTTCAACATAGGGAATGGGAAGGCAAAAGCAGGAAGCCAAGAGACACCTGGAGTTAACAGGCAAGTTTGGCCTTGGAGTGCAAAATAAAGCAGGGCAAAGGCTAACAGAGCTTTGTCAAGAGAACTCACTGGTCATAAAAAACACCCTTTCCCAACAACACAAGAGACAACTCTATACATGGACATCACCAGATGGTAAATACCAAAATAAGATTGATTATATTCTTTGAGCTGAAGATGGAGAAGCTCTATACAGTCAGCAAAAACAAGACCAGGAGCTGACTGTGGCTCAGATCATGAGCTCCTTATTGCAAAATTCAGGCTTAAGTTGAGGAAAGTGTGGGAAAATAATAGACCATTCAGGTATGAGCTAAATCAAATCCCTTCTGACTATGCAGTGTAGGTGACAAATAGATTCAAGAGATTAGATCTGGTAGACAGAACATCTGAAAAACTATGGATGGAGATTCTTAACACTGCACAGGAGGTGGTGACCAAAACCATCCCCCCGAAAAAGAAATACAAGAAGGCAACATGGTTATCTAAGGAGGCTTTAAAATAAGTAAGAAAAGAAAAGTGAAAAGCAAGGGAAAATGGGAAATATATACCCAACTGAAGAAAAACTTCCAGAGAATAACAAGGAGAGAAAAGAAAGCCTTCTTCAATGAACAATGCAAAGAAATAGAGGAATACAATAGAATGGGAAAGACTAGAAATATCTTCAAGAAAATTAGAGATACCAAGGGAAAATTTCCTGCAAAGATGTGCATGATAAAGGGCAGAAATACAAGCTAACAGAGGCAGAAGAGATTAAGAAGAGGTGGCAAGAATACACAGAAGAACTGTACAAAAAGAGTCTTAATGATACTGATAACCATAATGGTGTGGTCATGCAGAGCAAGATATCCTGGAGTGTGAAGTCAAGTGGGCCTTACGAAGCATTATTACAAACAAAGCCAGTGGAGGTAAGGAAATTCTAGCTGAACTATTTAAAATCCTAAAAGATGATATTGTTAAAGTGTTGTATTCAATATATCAGCAAATTTGGAGAACTCAGCAGTGGGCACAGGACTGAAAAAGGTCAGTTTTCATTCCAATACCAAAGAAGGAAAGTGCCAAAGAATGCTCAAGATACTGTACAATTGTACTCATGTAAGCAAGGTAATGCTTAAAACACTAAAGGCTAGGCTCTAACAGTACGTGAACCAAGGACCTCCAGACGTACAGAGGAACCAGAGATCAAGTTGCTGACATTCACTGGATAAAAGAGGAAGCTAGGGAATTCCAGAAAAAACATCTATTTGTGCTTCATTGATTCCACTAAAGCCTTTGACTGTGTGGATCACAACAAACTGTGGAAAAGTCTTAAAGAGATGGGAATACCAGACTACCTCACTTGCCTCCTGAGAAACCTATGCAGGTTAAGAAGCAACAGTTAGGACCTCAACTGGAACAATGGACTGGCTCAAAATTGGGAAAGGAATTCATCAAGGCTGTATATTATCACCCTGCTTATTTAACTTATATGCAGAGTACATGAGGAATGCCAGGCTGGATGTATCACAAACTGGAATCGAGATTTCCAGGAGAAAGATTGGCAACCTCAAATATACAGATGATACCATCCTCATGGCAGAAAGCAAAGAGGAACTAAAGAGCCTCTTGATGAGTGAAAAAGCTGGCCTAAAACTCAACATTCAAAAAAACTAACTTCATGGCATCCAGTCCTATCACTTCATGGCAAATATGAGGCAGAAAAGTAGAAGTGACAGATTTTATTTTCTTGGGCTACAAAATCACTATGGACAGTGACTGCAGGCATGAAATAAAAAAGGTGCTTTCTTCTTGGAAGGAAAGCTATGACAAACCTAGACAGCATATTAAAAAGCAGAGACATTATTTTGCCAGCAAAGGTCTGTATAGTCAAAGCTATGGTTTTTCCAGTAGTCATGTAAGGTTGTGGGCGTTGGACCATAAAGAAGGCTGAGTGCCAAATAACTGATGCTTTCGATCTGTGGTGCTAGATAAGACTCTCGAGAGTACCTTGGACTACAAGGAGATCAAACCAGTCATTCCTTATGAAAATAAACCCTGAATATTCATTGGAAGGACTGAAGCTCCAATACTTGACCATCTGATGCAAAGAGCCAACTCAGTGGAAAACACCCTGACACTGGAAAGGATTGAAGGCAGAAGAAGGGGGTGACAGAGGATGAGATGGTTGAATGGCATCACCAACTCAATGGACTGAACTTGAGCAAACTCTGGGAGATAGTGAAGGACAGAGGAGCCTGGCATGCTGCAATCCATGGAGTCACAAAGAGTTGGACGTGACTTAGCAACTGAACAACAACAACATGGATGTATTAACTAACATTTTACTGGTAATCATTTTGCAAAATACACCTACATCAAATCACTACCTTGTATTTGTACATCATCATATGTCTGTTACATCTCAATAAATATGGAAAAGAAGGATCAACATAAATCAAGCCTGCTTTCTGAAGTAAAAATAAGAGGTCTATTCATTATAAATTAATTCATTAGGTTCATTACAGAAAATGTAGATGAATTTTGGGAGCTAGTCTTTTGATGACATTTTTTCAGGGACACTTAATTTGACTGATAAAATCTGATTCCAAGCTTGATAAGGGAAGCCATCATTCTTATTTTTTTAGTTAAAAGATGGGTACAAAATAAAGTTGTCTGGGGGCTAATTTCACTCATTGTGTTGAACTGAATGACTCGGCAGTCTAATTGTCTTTTGCAGGGTAGAAATTCCACCCTCGTGACACTATCATTTGGTGCTAAGTTTGGGTTTATTTCTATGGAGTCAGATGTGGCTCATCTGTTTGAGTTCTGGGTTTCATGGATAATGACAGTGGCTTGGAGCACGCGTTGGAAAGGCACTCGTAAAAGGTCTGTCTTTTGTAGGTAGCAACGTGACCTTAGGGAAGAGCCTCAAAGTCCCTTAGTTTGTTTTTACTTTTGCAAAACAGGAGTAAAGACCACGTAAATTATAAGATTGGCTTCTGGCCTGGTTCTTTCTATTTGGTGGCATACTGAGGAATTTTTAATGGAAGTGTCTTTTCCATATTTTGCAGCAATGTATTCAAATGTATGAACAGTCATCAGTGATGTGGGTGAAGGGCTAAAGAATTGTATTGAAGCACATTACAATATAAAATATCCATTTGAGTCCAATAAAAATATAGGATCCCATTTAGATTTAAAGCTGTGACTACAAATGTGACCTAATCACACTTCTCTCCTTGAAGTAACTGTGTGCAGTGTAGGGGGTCTTATGTCCTGGTGTGCCTGGGAACTGTCCCAATTTAGACCTGCTGTTGTTATGTCCAGTCTAGCAATTATAGCAAGCAAAAAAGTCCCAGGTTTGGAGAACAAAGTATATGGTTACCCTGTGGACAGCAGATGAAGGAACTGTTGGTGGCTGTCTCCTGTTTGTAGATGGGTAAGATGAGACAGCAGCTATCATAGCTGATGAAGAACAGGGGAGCTATGTTTAAGGGGCAATCAATTCTGCTTCTATCTTAAGCCTATGAATATTACCCTTAAAATAAATTATGAAAACAGGCTCCTTACTGAGAAAGCTATAAAACTTAAGACCTTTACAATAGGAAATTTTTCTGCTTTTATTTTTCCCTACTTTTCTCGCAGATATTCTCTGCAGAAGTGCTGTTTTTCTTCCGGCTTAAATAGACTGGTCTCTAGGTAATTCTTTGGGAGCTCAGCCACTTCAGAGTATTGTTTACCTGGTGGTTTGCTTTGAAAGCCACATGCTGGGCCGGCAGCAACTTCAGCCCCGTCTCTCTGATTCATGGCTGATGGCCTCTGCAAACAAACAGCTGTCTTGAAGACAGCAGGACCTTGAGCTACAGTAAAGTCCAACCTGTAAAAACACTGCACTTCTGCTCCACTTAAGGCTCTACAGAGAGGAGGAGTTGGTGGAGCTTTGGCCATCCATCTTGGTCCTCTGTCTGCCAGGACAGATGTCTCCATTACCGTGGTGTTGAGAGATCAATGGACCTTGGAGTCAATTCCATTCCCCCCTTTTCACTAATCCTTATTCCTCCTTTCTGGTCATTCTCATTGCTTACCCGAACTTTAGTATTACTCCTTTTTATATCTTAAAAGTTTTGTGCTGTGCCGTATTGCTCAGTCATATCTGACTCTTTGTGACCCCATGGACAGTAGCCCACCAGGGGGTGGGGATTCTGAAATTTTTAGTAAAACCCAAAAGTATTTCTTTGCTCACTAAATCTATTTATAAAGATTTTCAGTGTGTTGGGACCACAGAATACTGAGTCTGTGTAACTGTTCTAAAGTAATTGCAGCACCTTCGTGTTGAGATTAAATAAAAGGACATAAAAAGGCATCCGTTGAGCACAGTGAATATTTGTTGCATGGATAAGTGAATGAGTACAACAGTATTTTTATCCAAAATCAGAAATATTGTCTCTTTTGTTTTGAAATGGAATATAAAAGAAATGTAAAGCACCAATTTTAAATGTGGTAAGTCTTCAAGTTTTTTTTTTTCTTCAAAATTCCTTTAGAAAGATTGATCTTCCAGTGATATTTAGAAAGATAAGGTAATTATTACAGAGAGGAATTTACCATTCAGATACCAGACATGGTATTTGCTTTGTGAACCTGGGTACCCCACTGTGAGTCTCAGTTCCATAATGTAAAATGGACATAGTGATTTCTTAGATGGATTCTAAAAATTAGTCTTTCTTATATGTGTAACGGAGAAGGCAATGGCACCCCACTCCAGCGCTCTTGCCTGGAAAATCCCATGGACGGAGGAGCCTGGTAAGCTGCAGTCCATGGGGACAAAGAGTCAGACACAACTGAGTGACTTCACTTTCACTTTTCACTTTCATGCATTGGAGAAGGAAATGGCAACCCACTCCAGTGTTCTTGCCTGGAGAATCCCAGGGACGGGGGAGCCTGGTGGTCTTCTGTCTATTGGGTTGCACAGAGTCGGACACCACTGAAGTGACTTAGCATAGCATATATGTGTAAAACTTTCTTACAATGGACATGCCTAATAAATATTAGCAACTATTTATAATTATTATATGTAAAATGAAATGGTGGGAAAAAAACTGTTGACAAAAGTGTGTAAATTCTAGATTTTGAGTGAACTGAAATTTAGTGTCCCTTCTGCAAGATTTCTCTAAACGACTCTGAATTTTCTTTCCTCCTCAATTAAAAAAAAACAACAAAACAAAACACTTAACAGTTTATAAGTTCCAGGTGAAACTATAGCATGATGCAAATTCTGACATACTGTAAAGAATGAATAATACCTTAAAGCTATAATCATCAAGCCTTTGGGATAGTGGTAAAATATACAAATAGAGGAATGGAACAGAATAGGAAGTCTAGAAGTAGACCCAAACAAATATTACAGCCAACTGATCTTTTCTGACAAAGGAGCAAAGGCAGTACAATGGAGAAAAGATTGACATTTCCACAGATGGTGCTGGAACAAATGGACATCCACATGCAAAAAAATTAACCTACACACAGATCTTACATTCTTCACAAAAAATTAGCTCAAAATGGACCAAAGACCTCAATGTAAAATGCAAAACTATACAACTCCTGGAAGGTAACAGGGGACAACCTAAATGACCTAGGGTTTGTCAGTGACTTTTTAAATGAAAATGAAAAAGAATAATCTGTAAAAAATTGAGATGTTGAACTTCATTAAAATTTAAAAATTCTGCTCTATAACATGAGAATAAGAAACTAAGCCACAGATGTGAAGAAAATATTTACAAATGATACATCTGATAAAGAACTATTATTCAAAGCATACAAAGAACTCTCAAAACTCAATTGTAGGAAAATCAAAAACCCCAAGTAAAATGTGTTAGATATTTTGACAGATACTTCCCAAAGGAAAATATACAGATGACAAACAGGCTTATGAAAAGATACATCATAAATCATCACAGGAATGCAGATTAAACAACCACGAGATACCACTGCACACCTATTAAAATGGTAAAAATTCAAAACATGGGCAACACCGAATGCTGGTGAATATGTGGAGCCACAAAAACACTTATTCATTGCTGGTGGAGATGCAGTTTGCCACAGCCACTTTGGAAGACCATTTGGTGGTTTCTTACAAAACTAAACCCGCTCTCACCATATGATCCAGCAGTCACACTTCTTGGTGTTTACCCAAAGGAGCTAAAAACTTATGTCCACACAGAAACCTGCACATGGGTATTTACAGCCACTTTATTCCTAATTGTCAAAATTTTAAAATAATGAGAATGTTATAAAATGTCAATAATGAGTAACTTCCCACATTATACGTGGTATTTTACATGGTAGGCTGTGGATTAATAGAGTTCTTGCATTAGGAAACAAAACGATAATAAACTTAAAACAGAAATCTCAAATTTGCTAACCTTGGACAAAATACTGGAGAGTGCTTTGCATTGCATGTGGGTAAATACTCACAGTTCTGTTGAGGGGTTTTCAAATGGGAGGGGGGCAGTCCAGTGGATGTCTCAGTCAGCTGTGGGGGGGGGGACATGTTCCAAATAGGTTTTTGTAATCAAATACCTGTAAGTTAACTAACATTTGCAATGTTCAGTATTCACTAGACTTAAGTTTATTCCATGATAATATCACTGCCACTCTCAAAATCTAATTTTATTTGGTTTTATTAAGGGATGAATACAGTTGTAGGGAGGTGAAGAGAATTACACATAGTTGCCCAAAGCTGATTTTATCTTTGCTAGGGCTTGTACAAAGCAGCCTTTAGTATGCTTTTCTGCTATGTGATGTAATTCAAATCCTTTAAAAAAATGGATAACTATATTTTTATTTTATAAATTAGCAAATGTTGAGGTTTTAAAGTGGGTGACTTATTTGAATGCATTAATTTTAAAAAATTATTATCACATTTTCTTAAAATCACAGTCAGCTACATTGTCTGTGTGTGTGTGTACATGTGTGTGTGCATGTGTGTGTGTGTACACATGTGTCTGTGTGTGTGCATGTGTGTGTGTGCGTCTGTGTGTGTGTGCCCATGCACGGGATGCTGAAGGGCCATCTTCAGTGTCATGGTACTTCTGTGGCTGCTCTTCTGTCTCATCCACCGTATCAGTCTCAACGGGGAGAGGTTAAAAACTTCTGGTGTGCAATCTAGTTTATAATTTCCCTTTGAATATAAATAAGCATTTAAAAACTGATGTTTCAAAATAAAATGTTCACAGTCTACCTGAATGAAGTGGTGGCTTCATTTTACATGTAACTATGATAAAGGTCTGCATATTTTCTATCTTAACAAAAATAAATAATTACAATGAATATTGCTATTAAGTATCTGTTTGTGCACTTTGGGCACTGGGCTGTTTTATGTGACCTGTAATAAGTGAATAAAACAACCCTAGAAGGTAGATATTGTCATTAGTATTTCAGATATTAGTAAATTAATGTTTAATACTATTTTATTTGGTTACTAATTCCTCTTAATTTTAAAAAAATGTAGGAGGCAGTTATAGTAATTAAAACAATGGCTAAAGAGACTATATAACTTGAATATTGTCAGAAGGAATTTGAATCTATACTTTATATGGCTTCAAGATCAATACACTCTGGGATTATCTTGACTCTGCTGTTCTTTCATTTCTCTGGGAAGGCGGTCTTCACCCAGATCATAAGCTGGGATGCCTGGGTTCCAGTCTCATTATTAGCAGAGCCATAACTTACAATCTTCTCTGTCTGGAGCAGACCTCAAATCAACTTTGTGATTCATTATGCGACTCTCTGAGAGAGGTATGATCAATAATTGCAACATCTATTGGTTCCTATTTTCCCTCTTTATAACGGTAGCAACGGTGTTCAATTGTTTGGGCTGAGACGCCTGAAGCCCACCTCCAGGTCTCACCAGCAGCCATGTGGCTGTGCGTCCTCACTGGCCCCCAGGCACTGACTCTCACATCCCCACAGGGATGACTCAGAACGAACACTCTTCAAGGCGCTCGTCAGCTCACGTGGACCTCATCCCACCCACCCAAAGATTCCCCAGAAGAAGCTTTCCTGAGGAAAACACAGGGAGACTTAAAATAAGAAGGGGATCAGAAAGTGAGTGTGTGTGCGTGTGTGTGTGTGTGTGTGTGTGTGCCTGCATGCGTGTGTGGTTGTTGCTGAAGTGTAGGGCAGTGATGCTGGAGAAGAACAGGAGGACGAGATCACAGAGGGCCTTCCGGATGTTGTCAAAAAGTAGATTTAGAGGCACAAGAAATCTCTGGAGCCTGTGAAACAAGGGTGAAGGCCTGATCGGATTAAAATTGTAGAGCTGTAATGAAGAATTTGCAAATTAATGTCCTATACCAAAAACACTTCACGTCCAATAAGAAATGCTGAGTTAACAACAACAAGAAAAGGAATCACTCAGATTGTCTCATATACTAAGCTTCATTTTACCAAAATACACTCCAATTAATCCTCGTAATAGACTGAATTAGTAACATAAAAATCATGAGAATATTATGATTAGAATATATCACAGATATATAAGCAGACATTAACAGGGTATCTATTTATTCGTCTTCCACCAGATAAAAGAAAATTATTATTCTGAAGGGTGATAGTACTGGAGAAAAACGTTCACATATTTTACAAGAACATCCAGAGAAGAGATTTTTAGTTTGTCATTTTCACCGCTAAAAGGAGTGAAACAGAGAAATGAAGTTATTCCTTCAACTAAAGCAATCTTAAATATGCCATTGTGATGCAAATAGCATGTAACATAAAACTAAAATTGGGTCAGAACAAGTCATAAATGGCTTTTATACAGATTCTAGAAAATAGTGCCTGAAAAAAGGATGGCTGCTTGCTTGGCTGGAAGGATAGACTATAGATTGCTAAACCCTATTCTTAGTGTACTGAATACATAATGACATGGATGTAAATAGTAGATCAATCCGCAAATACTTCTACAGTTTATCAGAGGATCCTGCTCATTTCACAGGCTTCCCAAGTGGGACCAGTGGTAAAGAACCTGCCTGCCAGTGCAGGAAACATAAGATGTGGATTTGACCCCTGGGTCGGGATGATCCTCAGAGGAGGGCATGGCAACTCACTCCAGGATTCTTGCCTGGAGAATCCCATGGACAGAGGAGCCTGGCAGGCTACAGTCCATGGGGTGGCTCACAGAAATTACCACTGTATTCTTTGCATGATATATTAACTTAATGCAACTAAGATCTTCTAATTCTTACAGATCTTTAAAAAAATAACATATGAATTAGCCCTTACAAAAAGTACAGATAACTATATGAGATCACTTTTTCCAATGTCAGAAACCTACAAAGAGTTGTGAAATGCTTTTTATATGTACATCTGCACGACAAAGCTGTAAAGATTTTCCTGGGGCTGGCGGGGGATGTGTGTGGAGAATTTCTTACATAAACTTGGATTTTTACTTAAAGCTATGACATTCCCAGATATATGATTAAAGTATCTTGCTTGGATGTCACATGGTGTATACTTTTTCATATGCCTTTCAAACTGACAATTCAAACTACAAAATAGGTGATTTAAACAGGAAAATTGAAGTCCCTGTAAAGTATTATAGTAATAATTGCAATATACAGTGTTCACAAAATATGGTGCTTTCCATTTCCAAAGCACTTTACTAATTAATCTCAGCTTATCTCCTTGACTTTCCATATATTTTTCACTTATTTTAAAACATAACTTGCTTTTCTTTCTGGCATAACAACTAGTTAGTAATTGTCTCCATCTGCTTCCTCTTTATGAAAATAATGCAAATGCATCGAACCCAAGGGATGTGACCAAATCAGTACTGTAACAAATAAATAGAATCATTTGCTGTAATTAAATTATCTAATTTAATCCAATTAGTGCAGCAATTAATTTGGAGAGATTAGTTTAAAAAATTGGTGAATGCTTCTGAAATTAAATATCATCATTATATATCATTGAAGATTTATACTAAGGCTGTTCCATTTTGCATTCAAGACAAGAGAGTAAGAGTAAGTAAGGGAAACAAAATTGTCCATTATAAACCTAAAAATGTATGCTAAATCAGAAAGAAAAGATTAAGAATCTTAGAAAAAACAACAAGAATTTGTAAAATATGTTTCTTTCATTCTTTAGCATTTGAATTAAGCTTTATTTCCATAATTTGAATTCCCTTATGTCATGATTAATACAGCTCATTTGAATTCCCATGAAAAATCTTATAAATCCTGAGATTATGAATGAGAACATTTTCACAGTTTCTTTGCCTTCTATATACAGGCCACATAAGTAGCCAAGATTTAAGATTTAGGATTATAAACTGAAATGGCCTTCAGGAGGTAAGCAGGTCTTGGGGTTCTGGTCAATGGGGTTCACTCCTCTTCTGCACAGGGCAGCCACCAGCCAGCTATTCCTGCGGACGTCAGGCATGACTGCAGACCCAGCATTGCCAAGCCTTCCTGCTTTTAAAATAAACCAGAATCTATGTTTTCTACATGGAAATCTATGAGCTAAAAAGGAGATTGGCTCTGCAAAAGACCCTTTGAGGAGGATGAAAAGACAAGCTACAGATGGATAGAAAATATTTTCAAACCACATACCCAACAAAAGATTAGTATCTAGACTACAGAACAAATGCTCACAACTCAACAGGAGAAAAAAAATAGAAAATGGGCAAAATATGTGAACTAACATTTCACTGGAGATTTAATACAAATGGCGAATGAGCAGGTAAGACATTTACCATCATTAGCCATTAAGAAATGCAATTTAAGACCATAATAAGATATCAATGGCTACTTATCAAAATAACTCATTAAAAAAAAAAAGTGTTAACACCAAATGCTGGCAAGCATGCTGAGAAACTGCATCACATATATGTTGTTTTGGGGACATAAGATGGTACAGCTGCTCCGGAAATCTGTTTGGCAGTTTCTTATAAAACTGACGTGCTATCATATGATCCAGCACTTACTCTCCCAGGACTTTATTCAAGAGAAATGAAAACCCATATTCATGGGAAAACTCTTCATTTCACAATGTCAGTAAGAGTTTTGTTCTTAAGAGCAAAAATTGGAAGCACACCCAGTGTCATGCAACAGCCAATGGTTAAACAGTGATATATCCCTGCCGTGGAGAATCCTATGGCAACAAAAAAGAACCAAGTACTGATACACACGACCACTCAGATGGTTCACAGGGGAGTTGTGCTGAGGGGAAAAGCTGGTCACAAGAGGTAACAGTGTACGTTCCGTATGTGTGGCACTCTTGAAATAACAAACTGACCAAGTGAACACTAGCCCAGGAGAGCATTGCGGGCAGCCTCGCGGGGGGCACTGCTGTGTGCATTGACTGTAGGACTCCACACAGGCGACGCAACTGTGCAGACCCACACTCACACACACACACACACACGCATGAGAGCGCCCAGGGAAAACTGGTGAAGTTTGAATAAGCTCTGTAGACTGTCCCAAAGTCACTTCTCCAGTTTTAAGATTATCCCACAATTAGGGAAATCAGGTGAAGGTACAAGGCCTCCTTGTAGATTTTACTACAGTTTCCTGAAAATCTATGATCATTTCAAAATAAAGTTTCTTTTTGTTGTTGGTGGTATTCTTGTTAAAAAAGAGACTGGCAACCCAGAGACAATGTGGAGGATACACGATAGGTGTGCCAGTCTTTAGAGGGTCACCTGTGAAGCAGGTAGGTGTGAGTGCACCAGCTTCTTACCTGAACCTGAGTGCTTGAGAGTCCCTGAATAACTGAATGAAGATGGGCATCTCCCCTCCTCCCTCCGTCGAAATAAACAGGCAGAAACCACGCTTCTCCTCACCTTTCCCATGAATGCACAAACTGCTTCTCTTAAAATCAACATAAATTATCAGCACTAACACCATTGATCAACATCAGTTCATTTATCTCTGAATTTCTTCTTCAGTGAGGCAGGGTTATCAATCTGGATAGACTGTCACCCTGAAAGCTGAAAGTCAAGTTCAATTTTACAATTCTGTGATTCTATGAAAGGACTTAATCTGAAAGTATTTTCAGTATTCTCCTCTCACCGTTAAAAATGTGTTGTAAATAAAATGATGAGGCTTAAGGACTGTGCGTCTTTTCTGAATTCCGCTTGATGTTCTGAGTACTTCTTGGTTTTTAAGTCCAGACTTCCCTATCTATCTTTATATCAGGGCTAATTAATTTAACTGGCAGACTTAGTTGCCTTGTGTATAGAATGGAAGGTTTTAATTTAATTCATAAAGGAGCTACCATGATTAATTAGTTTAATCTTTAGAGCTTCTGACTGAAGTTGCTCAGTAGCAAACATTTGATCATATAAGATAATTAAATTACAATGAAATAGTAATAGCAATTTACTCTCCTAACAGCTACTGGAATTAGGTACCTGTGTTGACACACAACACCAGCAGTCCCACAGTTCTCTACAGTTTCAGAGTGTTTTTTATCCACTTATATGGGAAGATTAAGTTATTTTATAAAATTTAATAAAAATGTGTGTGATATGTTGGGTTTCTAAAAGGTAAGTGATGGAAATGCTAAGATATATACTGCTCTTTCAAGTCTGCTATAATCTGTAGGGTGTTTCCCATTCACTTTTTGAAATAAAAGGACAAACCTGTAGTCATTTTGCACACCTTTAGTTAATTGATTATCCTCTGTAAATATATGCTGAACCCATTTATAAAGGATTTAACTTTCTATTGCGTTTACAGCACAACTGAACCAAGCTATATCTTGCTTCCCATATTTTAACAGATTCTTTTTTTCTGGTTACTTAAGACATTACGTATGTAAATGATGTGATAAATAATTGATGAACCTCCTAGCTTTGCTTCTAGTCACCAATGATGCCATTCTTCCCAATGTATCTAGATAGCAGTTCTCTTCCCAGCAAGATTTTCCTTGGCATTTTAAAAGATATTTTAGCTCCTGCAGTGACAAAGGCCTATTTAGAAACTGCAAGCATAATTTACTTACCTGATTTATGAAGCAATTTGTACAACCTACTATATTCATGCTAGATGGGAATGGATCTTTGTTAAGAAAACAAGGTTCTTTAACAATTGCAAAACTTCATATTGTTGCATTTTATGATGAAACAAAGCAGATAGGGGCAATTATCCTTTGTGTTTTATTAAACCTTGATAAAACTGTTAGAGGTTAATGGAGCTATTATTTTTTCCACTGTCAAAACCTGCTTTAAAGCAAGATCAAGAGCACTCAGTGCCAGAAATCCAGCATAGAGCACAGCAGACGTGCCTTGTTTTAGCAGTTTTACAAATCACTTTGGTCTACCATCATTCAAATAAATCACCCATTAATACTAGAGCAATAAAGTCCCCTAAAAACAAATGATGATGGGTGACATTTCCAGCAATGTAGTAACAAGCTTAGTGACCATAAAAATATTATTGTAAAACAAAATGTGTGCTCTTTTTTGTAACTGGATAAAGCAAATCCTGTTAATTTTTAAAGACAATTCATGTGGGGATTCATAAAACAATAATATATCCAGTTACCTGGTGAAGTGTGGTCTGATGAAAATGCTGTCTGCAAGTTATTTCTGGAATAAAGTTTCCGAGGTGGAAACCACACAAAGCATCATCTATAGCTGATGAGATTGAGGGTCGTGGTGTGACTTCTGCTCCCTGAGAAGCCTGTCTTAGCCCTATTAAGGGAGTCACTCGAGTTTCTTAACAGCCTCACTCCATTCTCCTCCCCTCATCCCATCTCATGACCACAGCCCTCTTCAAGCTCCAAATCCAGAGAAGCACCTGGAGAGTGGCAGGGCTGGCTTTCTCTGTGGTTCTTCAAATGCCCTTTCTGAAAGCCAGCATGTCCTAGTCATCAACTCAGTAACAAATGGATTCATCCAGCAGTGGCATAGTGGAAAATTAGAGTGTTGTATTTTCTAGCCTACTAGAGCACAGAATCCAGGCTGGCAATGAGGTTTTACTACCAGACACTGTCACCTTGTTACAAAAACTTGAAAAAGACTCATTCCTCATGGTTTTAATGTTTCCTTCCGTGCAGCAGGTATAGGGATTCCAAGACTATGGTATTTTATTTTAATTGACCAGTTATTTAATTAGTTGTGCCTCATTCATATACTACATATAATTTTGGTAATAAGAATGATTTTCTCTTAACCATTGCCAAGCACATGTCTATAAATGAGAGATTTGAGGGAATCAGTCACTGACAAGGTACAATATAGAAAACACAGTGTCTTGGAAAACATGGTGTCTTGACTTGCAAAGGACCTAATTTAATGTTGTTTAACATCCTGTCTATGGATTCTTACATTTTATGGGTTGACCTACTACTATTCTGAAAGCTAATAAATTTCTATTTTTACTCAATGCTCAATAAGTGTTGCTATCTTTCTTATAATGCTCCTGGTCTGATAAACATTTACATGGTTTGAATGACCAGGAGACTCATTTCCTCTAGGAAAAGAATGTATTTTTAATATCTCTATGACAGCTGTCGGTCTTTCCTCAAGGTTTTCATGCTGAAGGCATGAAGATGACATGGAGCACAAAGACCTCACTGAAGGAGAGTGTGACGTCAACTTGCCATGCTCCTTCAGGCCTCCACACAACTAGGAAAGTCAGTCATTCAATGGACAAGTCCGCACTGGCGGACAGATTCTTTACACGCAGCACTACCTGGAAGCCCATATGTATCACATACTGTGATAAATGATACAGAGAAAAGCAGAACAGGTAACCAGAGGGGTAAAGTGATCTCTGGGCAAGGTGTGCAAAAGGTATGCAGGGTGACCAGTGAGAGCCTAGGGAGCAGGTAAGCTCTGAGAAATGATGTGAAGGAAGGGAGAGATAAGGCGCCTGGGGGAAACCACCTCAGACTGAGGAGACAGAGGAACGAAGACTGAGGTGGGAGCTTTAAGAACTAGCCCCAAAGCTAGTGGACAAGGGCTGGGGCAGAACAGATGGGGAGCAGGGGTGAGGCGGTCCTGTGGGTCTCTGTAAGGGACGTGGGCTCACTTGGGCAGTGATGGGAAAGCTTCAAAGGGTTCTGAGCAGAAGAGTGATGAGATTCCACAGATGAGTCCTTCCGATCACTCTGGATGAAGTGTGGGGTCTTGACCGCAGGGACACAGGCAGCGATAGGAATCTGGGGTGAGATAGTGAGTAATGCACCTAAGAACAGTGGTGGTTTGGGGTGAAGAGATGTGGTTGGCTTCTGACGTGGCTGGGGCAGCAGGCTGGCAGGGCAGGGATGGCGCCGGGCTCTGAGTCTTCAACAGGGAAGAGCAGTGGCCTTTGTTCAGAAGGAGAGAGATGCTTATTACACTTGCGTGTGCAAATGTTGGGTGGGCAGGTGGACGCACCAGTGTGGAAATGGAGAGAGAGGTCTAGGGCCATTAATCAGAGATGCTTCATTCTGCTCCAGCAGTGGATCACACTGAAACTGCTTTCCAGTGTGACTATTATTGGGATGCTTTGCCTTTCCTTTATCTCTCGTTTTACCCCTATCTCAAAGGGATTAATGGTTTCTTTGTTTCCCATTCCTTAGCTTGCACTAATCCCTGTTTACAGAGAGAGGATTGAAAGGAGAGTCTTTTTCTGGGCGGAGTCCATTTTTGTGTGTGATTATGTTGCTAAGTGTGGAGGCTGACAGGAATGGAAGAAATTATGAAAGACAAGATTAACTCTTTTTTTTTTTTTTCCATTTAACACCCTGGAATGTAAGTAAAAAGGGAATATTACATACTAATATATTCCATTTGGTCTTAAATTATCCCAAACATAAGAAGACAAGGACTGAATGTAGTGATTTTAGTGATAAGTGGATGACACAGTGTGACCCAGCACAGCTAGCATGGTCATTTATAAGGATGTATTTTAGAAAGTGGATTAATGAGCCACACCATGTTAAGAAGCTAAATCAAATATTACATTGTTACAACTGCATCTTTAACTGTACATTGTAGCTAAGGCATCATTTACACTGTTGCCCCAAAAAATGGAACTACAAAACTCATAAAATGTGCCCTTCCAAATAACTGTGTCTGAGGCAAAAGAGAAAGACAACATATTATAAAAGACAATATTTGATCAATTGTCTTTCATTAACAGGACTATTTGGCAATTTTGAATAAATATCATTCTGTTTCATTTCAGATATTTTTTCAGAGGTGGAAGAAAATTGATTGCCCATGGAAACAAAGACAATGAAATAAATGGCTTACAGTCAAAAGTAGAAGAATTTTAGGGTCATTAATTTCATAGTATGCTGTTGTTATTTTTTTCCCAAGGGTTTATAACACAATGCATTATATTTTCCCATTTTTCCACCATGTTTCAATCAGCTTTACATTAAATAATGGCTCTGAACCAAATGTCCTATCCTGTTTGGGTATAAACTGTTGCAACTGCAGATGCTTAATACACAGCATGTGCCATCAATTCTTCTGACTGAGTTACAACAAATCAATAGTGGATTTGTAAAGTCATTTGTCTTTAACTTTACACAGAGAGAACAATCTCTAGCTGAAAAATAACAACCAAAGCTTTTGTTTGTCCTTCTCCCTACAGAGTTCTACATTTTTGAGTTAGACGGGCAGTAATGGATTACCTACCCTCCTGACTCTCACACTTAGGGCTGCTAACATTGTATTCTGTTGCATTGTATTCTGTAGACAAGAATGGCAAGAAGAAAAGGAAGAGGAAAGTAAGTCTACAGCTGCTGCTGCTTCTGAATCACTTCAGTCGTGTCCGACTCTGTGCGACCCCATAGACTGCAGCCCACCAGGCTCCCCCGTCCCTGGGATTCTCCAGGCAAGAACACTGGAGTGGGTTGCCATTTCCTTCTCCAATGCATGAAAGTGAAAAATGAAAGTGAAGTCGCTCACTCCTGTCCAACTCTTAGCGACCCCATGGACTGCAGCCTACCAGGCTCCTCTGTCCATGGGATTTTCTAGGCAAGAGTACTGGAGTGGGGTGCCACTGCCTTCTCTGAAGTCTACAGCTACCACCATGTAAGGTACCAAGCGCTTCCAATCCCAGAATAAAGAGGAGCCCCCGACATTATTCAGTGATGCAAAGCAGATGGGAAGGAGCTGACTGAGTTATCCCAGGTACCCTTCTTGCTGTGTGCTGCCCAGGAATGCTGGGATCTTTTAAAGCTTTAATTAACTAGATACTTACAGCATTCTGCAGAATTAATACCTTGATTATCTTTGGGGTTTCCTGCAAACATTGTTAGTTAATAATAAATGAAACTGATGAAAAACTAAATTTGTAAGTCATTTCATTCTAAGAGATGATGTAGAAAATGGCCCTCACTCTATAGATGAGTTGAAATATCTACACAGCCTTTCAGGTCACTCCACCTTATATGGTTAAATTGATGCATGTTAAGGATTAGAGTGAATTGTTGAGGTTTAATTGGTAAAATGCAGTCAGGGCAGGATGGAGGAACAAATTGACTTAGTGATTCCAGGGCGAAATCCACAAATGATTCATCAGATTTCATTGAGAGGCATAAAAGTGAAAATATGTAGGGTTTTTGCTCCACAACATGGATATTTTTCCTTCTTCATTTATTTAATCATCAAACACCTGTTAAGTGCTCGTTAGCTTGGGTTATATTCCATTTAATATATATTCTATGGTGTGTGTATGTGTGTGTTAGTTGCTAAGTCATGCTCGACTCTGCAACCCTACGGACTGTAGCCCACCAGGCTCCTCTGTCTATGGGACTTTCCAGGCAAGAATACCGGACTGGGTTGCCATTCCCTTTTCCAGGGGATCTTCTCGACCCAAGAATGAACCTGCATCTCCTGCATTGGCAGGCAGATTCTTTACCACTGAGCCACCCCAGAACCCCATTGTGTATGTACAACAACTTCTTGAGCAAACTCTGAAAGACAGTAGAGGACACAGAAGCCTGGCAAGTTACCATCCATGGGGTTGCAAAGAATTGGACGTGACTTAGCAACTGGACAACAAAAACAAATACCACTTCTTTATCTATTCATATGTCAACATTTAGGTTGTTTCCATGTGTTGGCTATTGCAAACAGCGATGGAGGGGGGATAGATGGGGAGGTTTGAATTGACTCGTACACGTTACTATATTTAAAATAGATAACCAACAAAGGCCTACTGTATAGACCAGGGAACTCTGGTCTATACAGTAAAAAAGGAAAAGAATTTGAAAAAAATAGATCCATGTATATGCATAATGCGATCACTTTGTTCTACACCTGACACCAGCAATATTGTCAGTTGACTATACTCTAATACAAAGTAAGCATTCAGAGTAAGAGGACAGCTGCTCTTGTCAGTCACTCCTGTCATTCTGCTCCACACCTGTGACGGGCAGCAGACGCAGGCTTTGATCAGGGGGTGGGCAGGCAGAGGAGGCGGTCAACGGATAATCACACAGCCTCTGCTGTCCCATTTCTTACTCTGTGAGGAGTCTCGGGAAGAAGACAGATTCATAAACAAAAATGTCCAGGTAGAAAGAAAACTATCAAAATAGAGGTCCACACAGATGAGGCGGGCCAACAGCGAATCATAGCTGTCAGATCCCAGGCTAAACATTTCTGTATTTCCTTACATCCTTTCCCAAACCCTCAGGGGTGAGGAATTGAGATCCAGAGCAAGCTACGTTCGTTGTGCCAAGAGGGCTGTATACTTAGATTTAACCTCAAGAACATCAGAGGCTGTCGTCTCCAAGAAAAATCCCACACTCAGGGCAAACCACAAGTGAAGAAAAGTGAAAGTTAAGTGTTAGTCCCTTAGTCATGTCTGACTCTTTTAATCCCATGGATCATAGCCTGCCAGGCTCCTCTGTCCGTGTAATTCTCCAGGCAAGAATCCTGGAGTGGGTTGCCATTCCCTTCCCCCGGGGATCTTCCCAATCCAGCGATCAAACCTGGGTCTCCAGCATTGCAGGCAGATTCTTCACCCTCTGAGCCACCAGGGAAGCCCAGAAATATAGAGGCCATGGCTTATTGAATGGCTTGAAAAAATAATGAGACAAGTACCAAAGACACAACGTTTAATATAAATACTGAATGTAAATAAATCAGATAATCTGTATATAAATGACTTAATAAGAGTGTCAGCAACTGACATGCCTGCAGGAAGCCTCACCATATCTATAAAATGCATGCATCATCTTTGTGCGCCCCCTTCTATTCCATCACAATGGGAAGGGGGTCACTGCTTCCTAGGAAAAGGTTGTATCCTGGATGGGGCTTTATGGGCTCTGTGTCCTGGGCTCACCTCCTGTGAGGAGTCAAACTATTTCCTAAGATCTTAGAAAACAAGGTCAGTGCTCTGGGCCCTACCTCCTTCTCTGGCAAGTAAGATCCAGGTTGTTTGAAATCTTGGCTGACCTACTATGTACAATCGTCCCTTCTTCTCTTTATGTACAGCAAATTCCTAACGGATGTGGTTGCAGAATGCCCACTCCCTGCCCTATACTGGAACAGGCAGTTATAAACACCATGCTTCATCTACTCAACAAAAATCATTACCATTTTACTTTTATAAATGATGCAACTTGAATTTGAATACAATCAACACTCTCACAGCTATTGAATCCTTGTCTCCCCAGCTTCAAAGTCTGTGTCCTCTTTTCTCTGAAGCACTTAATTTAGTTTCCTCAGACACACCTTCCGCGTGAATAACATATTACCATTTATTACAAGGCTGATCTTAGAAGGCTTGCAGTTTCCTCAATTCTTCATTTCCTCTAATGATTAATTTTCAAGCCTAACAAAAACGTGGCGTAATACTGCTGAGAGATAGGACGGAACGCTTTCTAATACCACTGAGTTATGACTCATTTGTCAATTTGTATTCAGATAAGGACACAGACATACTTATTTTCTTTTTCACATTCAAGCTCCTGCTTGAATGTGGCACTAAGAGATGCATTTGATGTCTGCCTGCTCTGACCTCAGACCTCATGTCGATTTGATGGAAGGGTTCACTCAGTACATAGTTTTTCTGTTCCTATGGGCCGCTTCTGCAAGGTTTTTGTCCATAAAAAAAGTCAACTGCAAAATAATTATAAACACCACATCCCCCATTTTAGGAAACATTCTGAACTAAAAACTAACAGCAGCAAAATACTAAACCTTTATTTTGAAATAATTACTTGCTTTCTTCTTGCCCTCCGGTAGTTTTCTTCCTTCATTAAGCCCGGTTCAATTTGAATAATACTGCCCATAATTATCAAACAGGGAGTATATCCTTGAGTATATACTAGAATGGAAAGAGAAACTGGGATCAAAACACCTGAGGGTGGAACGGCTACTTAATAGAGAACTCTGGAAGGTCCAGTCTCAGACAGTGGCCCATGAGGGCAGAGGGCACAGGCAGGTGGGAGATACATTTAGAATTAAGATGATCACACGGTCTCTCCAAATAGAGTGGAGTTAGTGCAGACTCTCTCTCCCAGAAAATACTTTTGAATATTTTGAAGTAGGAAGGCAGAATGAGATGCAGTGGGGAAGGCAGTTTAGAGAAGCACTTCTCCAGAAGCGCTCCCCTCTAATGGACACATTCATCCACATACAGAGAGAGGGTGACTTACAGACAGAGTTCTTATGGCTGCTGTCCTTGCTGGGCATCACCTTGACTCCTCTTGACTTCAATTCAATTGCCTTTTTCACTGGAAGAAACAAAAGAAAAATTATTAGCTAAGACTCAGAGCAATATCGCGAAACTGCATTTTATCTTCACAGCATCTCCAGTCATAACTGCTTTCTTACCAACCCCTGGAATACGGGACATGTTCTAAGGGGTGAATGATGCAAACTAAACCAGTACAAGAGCTTGTGAATAATTAATGCAAGGCTATCTGCCAGCAAGATCGTATCTTATAATCACAGTGTTAGAAGCAAAAATAATATGTGGTGAGACTATTATCTACATCCAAACCTGCTTGCCACCACTTTCTAATTCTGTTACATTCATGAAAAATTTTGAGGACAGATAAAAGGTATTTGTTTATTCATCTAGTCCTTTAATCACTCAAAATTTAACAAATATTCATTGGTGGGGAGCTAGTATGAGGAAATCCTGTTCTGAGTGCTTGGAATAAAATGCTAAATAAGAGGACACCAGTACTTCCAGACTCTCATAACCTATAGGCAATATAAAAATACATATATGGTATTGATTTCTAAAATTATAGTTCTCAACTGTAAATATTTCTTAATTTTTCTAAGCCCTACATCAAATATTTTAGGAAATTCTACTTGTCTGGTCATTTCTGGGGGGTAAAAAGTGGGAAGTCATTTGTGGGATGAAACTAAAAAATGAAATTTTAATATGAAATAATTTGCTTTAAACATCAAACTTATATTTTATTAAATTAAAAAATAGCAAATATTTATGATTTACGTGCTTAAATATGATTTACATATATGGACCTAGAGTACCATGAAGCTCTGTGTTCAAATTTTTGCTCAGAACCTGGTATCTACGTTGCCTGTGTAAGTTACCTCAGAGCCTGTTGATTTATCTGTAAAAGGAGTGTGATGCTTAGTTTATATGTCAACTTAACTGGGGCACAGAGTGCCCAGATATCTTGTCAAATGTTTTCCTGGATATTTCTGTGAAGGTGGTTTTGGAAAGAGAGTAAGTATTAAATCCATAGACTGAGTAGAGCAGCTTGCCCCTCTCCAGGTGGCTGGACCTCATCTAATCAGCTGGAGGTCTGAATAGAAAACAATATTGACACTTTCCTGAGCAGAAGAGAATTTTTCCTGCCTGACTGCCTTCGTCCTGGGTTATGCTCTTTGCTTTGAAGCCAATTCATAACCATTACACAAGCATAATGGCAAGCTGATATTGAAAGTGAAAGTGGCTTAGTTATGTCTGACTCTTTGCAACTCCATGGACTGTACAGTCCATGGAATTCTCCAGGCCAGAATACTGGACTGGGTAGTCTTTCCCTTTTCCAGGGGATCTTCTCAAACCAGGGATTAAACATGGGTCTTCTGTATTGCAGGTGGATTCTTTACCAGCTGAGCCACAGGAGAAGCCCAAGAATAGTGGAATGGGTAGCCTATCCCTTCTTCAGTGGATCTTCCAAACCAAAGGATTAAACTAGGGTCTCCTGCATTGCAGGCAGATTCTTTACCAACTGAGCTATCAGGGAAGCCCAAGCTGGTATTATTTCTACCTAAAAGACCACTGGATTATTTTTAAAAATATTTTTTCTAATTTTTATTTTTTTAAAATAATGAAAGCATAATAACTCATTTGCAGGAGACTTGGAAAATACAGAGCAAAATTACAGATAGTTCTGCTATATACTACAATTATTTTTTTCAGTAGATAAATTAAGATTTTTAGTTGGAGTTTCTATATCAAACTCTCAAAAATTAATAGTATGAAAACAGAGAGAAGTAGAAGGATACAGTAGACCTGAAAAGCATTATGAACCAATTCAACATGATTAAGATTTATACAATGTCCACACAACATCAGGGTATAAATTCTACTCAAGCTCCCATATACTATAAACCAGGAGATATTGGAACATATCTAGACACACAAAACAAGGTCTAAAAATTTCATGGTCTAAAGAGGTTGAAATCGTGCACTCTTTTCTCTTATCACTGTGGAACTATGTTAGAGATCAGTACATCACGAGAAATGCTGGGCTGGAAGAAGCACAAGCTGGAATCAAGATCGAAGGGAGAAATATCAATAACCTCAGATATGCAGATAATACCACTCTTACAGCAGAAAGCAAAGAAGAAGTAAAGAGCCTCTCAATGAAAGTGAAAGAGGAGAGTGAAAACATTGGCTTAAAACTCAACATTCAGAAAACTAAGATCACAGCATCTGGTCCCGTCACTTCATGGCAAATAGATAGGGAACAGTGACAGACTTTATTTTGGGGGGCCCCAAAATCACTGCAGATGCTGACTGAAGCCATGTAGTTAAAACATGCTTGCTCTTTGGAAGAAAAGTTATGATCAACCTAGACAGCATATTAAAAAGCAAAGACATTACTTTCCCAACAAAGGGTCTATCTAGTCAAAACTATGGTTTTTCCAGTAGTCATGTATGGAAGTGAGAGTTGGACTATAAAGAAAGCTGAGCACTGAAGATCTGATGCTTTTGAACTGTGGTGTTGGAGAAGACTCTTGGTAGTTCCTTGGAAAACAAGGAGGTCCAACCAGTCCATCCTAAAGGAAATCAGTCCTGAATATTCACTGGAAGGACTGATTCTGAACCTGAAACTCCAATACTTTGGCCAATACCTGATGCGAACAACTGACTCATTTGAAAAGACCCTGATGCTGGGAAACATTGATGGCAGGAGGAGAAGGGGACGACAGAGGATGAGATGGTTGGATGGCATCACCAACTCAATGGCCATGAGTTGGAGCAAACTCCGAGAGTTGGTGATGGACAGGGAGGCCTGGCGTGCTGCAGTCCATGGGGTTGCAAAGAGTTGGACATGACTGAGCGACTGAACTGAACTGATGTTAGAAATCAGTATCAAAGGATATTTGAAAAGATCCCACATATTTTCAAGTGCAGTGCGACATTTATCAAGAGAGATCTTCGACTTAGCCATTGAAAGCCTCAAGAAGGTTAAAAGAGTGAAAAAACACAGAAGATGATTACAGAGAAGAAAGCATTTAAATGAGAAATTAATGTCAAAGAAACTTAAAGTATTCTTGATTTTTAAAAAATATTCTTATTTGCATGATCTCTTTGTTTCCATGACTCTGCATGTTTAGCTGAACCCAGGAGTGATGAGTGGAATGTTTCCTTCTTCACATAATACAACAGGGTCTGGCCTTGGATTTTGAATCCTGGTCCCAATCATCTAGTCATGTGGCCTGACAAAACATTTAAACGTTGTATATGTGTGTTGTCAAATCTTTGCACATGAGCATGAGTTCTTCTGCTGTGCATTTCACAAGGGAAATTGGAATGGTGAAGGGACTTTACACACCTTGAGAGTTCACTGAGGAAGTTAGTCCTGTATGGTAATGTGGTTCTAACTGATCATTCTGACCAGCGCCACGGCTAGACGGTGGGACTCCTGAAGTGGACAGCACTCCTGGCGGACACGGGGTGCCCCCCACTGATGGCCCCACATGGAAGGAGTGGCCAGTGGCGGCTGCTTGCTGCCAATGCCCTCAGGGGACCCTCAGAGACAGACTGCCAGGGCCCATGTCTTCAGGGACAGATCATGTCAGGGACCACCCCATGGTCCCTGGGATGGGGTACTCTATCCCCATGGGATGGAATACAGTTCCAGAACTGTTTCCAATGGCCCTGGTGTCACTGAGGCCATCTGAATGAACCCTCGTGCAGCCCCCTGGCTCCCTCTGCCCTTGTTGCTCTGTATCCTCCCGTCCACAGGAGTCATTCCACAGGATGCTCCCCAGTAGGCATCCCCACCTCGCGTCCACTGAGGACACACTTCCAGAGAACTATTCATCTCCCTGCTCCCGCCACGTCTGCCTTTCATGCTCATCCGCATCTCCGTGTCCTGGAGACAGACAGCACAGCAAACAGAAGCCACATCAGGAACCCACTGTCCCTGCTGAGGAGGCGTGGTCTCTGCATCGTGTCTCCCCAGAGCAGGGCTTTGCTCTGAACCAGGAAGCCTCGATGTCTCTCCCATGACACCCAACTTTCTGTGCTGAAACAACTCTATCTTGAAGTTACTCAGGAGAGAGAAGACTAATGCACAATAAGTAACGAATGGGGCAATTGATGCAAGATAATAAAGAGCATAAAACTCAAAACAAATGTCACCCAAAATAAACAGATAAAACAAACAGGACTTGATGCTTTCAGAAAATTAATAACAATATGAGTAGCCTTCAGGGTGCAATAATAGTATCTGAATATATAAGACTTTAGTGAGAGTATAATAAATTTTGTAATTTTGCAAGTAACTCTATGTAGCTGAGTGAAGCTAGGGAATTCACCAGGGAAGTTTATTTGTTTTGTTTTTCCCAGTATAATGGAAACTGTTGTATTTGCTCCCCTCCTCTGATTTCTGGCTGGTTTTAATACGTCCTCTTACTGGACAGCCCTGGTTCTTGGCAATGTTGTAAAGAAACGGAAGAGACCCTCTTCAAAGGGTCTCTCCCATCATCACCCCTGAGGCCCCTCCCATCATCGACCCAGATTCCGCCTCCCTCCCTACCCCTCAGGAGAGATTTCCACTTTACAAGCAGCAGCCGTGAGGAAGAGGGTAGCTCAGGCAGACAGTCGCATCCTCAGAAAGACCAGGGACCCAAAACAAATTCCTCCATAGCCCTGTTCTTTCCCATGAGTGCCTAGACAACTGGTTCTCAAAGCTTGGAAAGAGTGGTAGAACACTCTTTCTGAGTCATAAAAATCCTAAGTTGCTAAATGCAGAGGCAGAAGTTGTTGAGAAACCTCACAGACTACGGAGGAAACTGTTTCACACATGTACACACATCAACCGCTGACAAATCTAAAGAAGCCAGGGTTTGGAATTAAAAATATAAGCCCTGTGTATTGGTCATATTAGTAACGCAGAGCATTATTGTAATTTTACTAAAATTTCTTCAGGCTAAAAGATTCCATCTAAGTGGCTTATCAAAAGAATATTTACTATTGTTGATAACAATAATAGTGAAATCCTTGGAAAGGCTTTGTATTGCAAGAGCTCACTACACACACACACATACACACACACTTTCACATTTACATATTATATAATTTATGCTATATTTATATATATACATTACTTACTATATACTCATATATGTAAATGTTTACATATATTATTATTGCATACTTAAATATTTTGCACATTTACTATATAAAATAAAGTCTAAAATATTTTTGTATATAAAGTACATAAATTAATCTATTGAGCTTTCTTATGGTTAAAAATGTTCTTGTTATCTAACATTTGCCTTATAATTATTTAATCAAAGCTTTCTATTACATTTGATAAGTAAGCAATTATAGTCCATAAGCTATTAATCTTTTATATTTACATTGTCTTTTTATATTATCACATTACTAGCTATGACATTTCAAACTCCATTATTTATGTTAACTTCTTTTTTGGGGGGGTTATTATTTTGTGTTTGTTTGTTTTCTGTCAAATCTCAACATGACTCAGCCATAGGTATACATACTCTTGTTTCCTTTTGAAGCTCCCTCCCCATCCAACCCCTCTAGGTTGATACAGAGCCCTTGTTTGAGTTTCCTGAGCCATACAGAAAATTCCTGTTGGCTATCTATTTTATACAAGGTAATGTAAGTTTCCATGTTACTCTTTCCATACATCTCACCCTCTCCTCCCCTCTCTCCATGTCCATAAGTCTATTCTCTATGTCTGTTTCTCCACTGCTGCCCTGTAAATAAATTCTTCAGTACCATTTTTCTAGATTCTATATATATGCATTGCTGCTGCTAAGTCACTTCAGTCGTGTCTGACTGTGCGATCCCACAGACGGCAGCCCACCAGGCTCCCCCGTCCCTGGGATTCTCCAAGCAAGAACACTGGAGTGGGTTGCCATTTCCTTCTCCAATGCATGAAAGTGAAAAGTCAAAGTCAAGTCGCTCAGTCGTGTCTGACTCTTCACGACCCCATGGACTGCAGCCTACCAGGCTCCTCCACCCATGGGATTTTCCAGGCAAGAGTACTGGAGCAGGGTGCCATTGCCTTCTCCGATATATGCATTAGAATATGATATTTTTTCTTTCTGACTTATGTCACTCTGTATAATAGGTTCATCCACCTCATTAGAACTGACACAAAAGCATTCATTTTTTATGGCTTAGTAATATTCCTTTGTGTATATGTACCAAACTTCTTTATCCATTCATCTGTCGATGGGCATCTAGGTGGCTTCCATGCTCTACCTATTGTAAATAGTGCTGCAGTAAACAGTGGGGTACATGTGTCTTTTTCAACCCTGGTTTTCTGAGTGTATATACCTAGGAGTGGGATTGCTGGGTCATATGGTGGTTTTATTCCAAGTTTTTAAAGGAATCTCCATACCATCTCCCATAGTGGCTGTATCGATTTACATTCCCAGCAACAGTGCAAGAGCATTCCCTTTTTTCCACACCATCTCCAGCATTTGTAGACTTTTAATGATGGCCATAGTGACTGGTCTGAGGTGATACCTCATTGTAGTTTTGGTTTGCATTTCTCTAATAATGAGCAATGTTGAACACATTTTCATGTGTCTGTTAGCCATCTGTATATCTTCCTTGGCGGAGAAGGCAATGGCATCCCACTCAAGTACTCTTGCCTGGAAAATCCCATGGACACAGGAGCCTGGTAGGCTGCAGTCCATGGGGTCGCACAGAGTCAGACACGACTGAGCAGCTTCACTTTCACTCTTCACTTTCATGCATTGGAGAAGGAAATGGCAACCCACTCCAGTGTTCTTGCCTGGAGAATCCCATAGATGGAGGAGCGTGGAAGGCTGCAGTCCATGGGGTCTCTGAGGGTCGCACACAACTGAGCGACCTCATTTTCACTTTTCACTTTCATGCATTGGAGAAGGAAATGGCAACCCACTCCAGTGTTCTTGCCTGGAGAATCCCAGGGACGGGGGAGCCTGGTGGGCTGCCGTCTATGGGGTCACACAGAGTCGGACACGACTGAAGTGACTTAGCATAGCGTAGCATAGCATATCTTCCTTGGAGAAAAGTCTGTTTAGGTCTTTCTCCCACTTTTAGATTAGGTTGTTTGTTTTCCTGGCATCGAGTTATCTGAGCTGCTTGTATGTTTTGGAAATTAATCCTTTGTCAGTTGTTTCATTTGCTATTATTTTCTCCCATTCTGAGGGTTGTCCTTTCACTTTGCTTATAGCTTGCTTTGCTGTGCCACAGATTTTAAGTTTAATCAGATCCCATTTGTTTACTTGTGTTTTTATTTCCATTATTCTAGGAGGGGGGTCATAGAGGATCTTGTTTTGATTTATGTCATTAAGTGTTCTGCCTATGTTTTCCTTTAAGATTTTTATAGTTTCTGGTATTAGCTTTATGTCTATAATCCATTTTGAGTTTAGCATTAAGTATGGTGTTAGGAAGTGTTCTAATTTCATTCTTTTACATGTAGCTGTCCAGTTTTCCCAGCACCATTTATTGAAGAGGCTGTCTTTGCCCCATTGTATATTCTTGCCTCCTTTGTCAAAAATAAGATTCCCATAGGTGCATGGGTTTATTTCCAGACCTTCTATCTTGTTCCATTGGTCTATATTTCTTTTTTTTTGGTGCCAGCACCATACTGTCTTGATGACTGTAGCTTTGTAGTATAATCTGAAGTCAGGAAGGTTGATTCTTCCAGCTCGATTCTTCTTTCTCAAGACTGCTTTGGCTATTCAGGGTCTTTTGTGTTTCCATATGAATTGTGAAATTTTTGGTCCTAGTTTTGTGAAGAATGCCTTTGATAATTTGATAGGGATGACATTGAATCTGTAGATTGCATTTGGTAATGTAGTCATTTTCACAATATTGATTCTTCCTACCCAGAAATATGGAATATCTCTCCATCTGTATATGTCATCTTTGATTTCTTTCATTGATGTCTAATAATTGTCTGTGGACAGGTTTTTTTTTTTTTTTTTTGTCTCCTTAGGTAAGTTTATTCCTAGATATTTAATTCTTTTTGTTGCAATGGTGAATGGGATTAATTCCTTAATTTCTGTTTCTGATTTCATTGTTAGTATATAGAAATGCAAGTGATTTCTGTGTATTGATTTTGAATTCTGAAGCTTTGCTAAATTCACTGATTAGCTGTAGAAATTTTCTGATACCATCTTTAGGGTTTTCTATGTACAGTATCATGTCATCTGCAAACAGTGAGAGAGTTTTACTTCTTCTTTTCTGGTCTGCATTCCTTTTATTGCTTTTTCTTCTCTGGTTGCTGTAGCTAGGACTTCCACAACTATGTTGAATAACAGTTGTGAAAGTGGACACTATTGTCTTGTTCCTGATCTAACGGGGAATGCTTTCAGTTTTTCACCATTGAGAATAATGTTTGCTGTAGGCTTATCATATGTGACCTTTACTATGTTGAGGTAGGTTCCTTCTATGCCCATTTTTTGAAGAGTTTTAATCATAAATCTGTGCTGAATTTTTTCAAAGGCTTTTTCTGCATCTATAGAGATTATTGGAGAAGGCGATGGCACCCCACTCCAGTGCTCTTGCCTGGAAAATCCCATGGATGGAGGATCCTGATAGGCTGCAGTCCATGGGGTCGCGAAGAGTCAGACACAACTGAGCGACTTGACTTTGACTTTTCACTTTCATGCATTGGAGAAGGAAATGGCAACCCACTCCAGTGTTCTTGCCTGGAGAATCCCAGGGACAGGGAGCCTGGTGGGCTGCTGTCTATGGGGTCACACAGAGTCGGACACGACTGAAACGACTTAGCAGCAGTAGTAGCAGCAGAGATTATCATGTTTTTTATCTTCAAATTTGTTAATATGGTGTATCACATTGATTGATTTGCATATACTGAAGAATCCTTGCATCCCTGGAATAAAACCAACTTGATCATGGTGTATGACCTTTTAGATGTGTTGCTAAATTCTGTTTGCTAAAATTTTGTTGAGGATTTTTGCATCCATGTTCATCAGTGATATTGGTCTGTAGCTTTCCTTTTTTGTGTTGTCTTTGTCTGATTTTGGTATCAGGGTGATGGTGGCCTCATAGAATGAGTTTGGAAGTGTTGCTTCCTTTAAAATTCTTTGAAAGAATTTTAGAAGGATAGGTATTGTCTCTTCTCTAAATGTTTGATAGAATTTTCCTCTGAAGCCATATGGTCCTGGGCTTTTGTTTTTTGGGAGATTTTTGGTCAGGCTTCCCTGGTGCCTCAGATGGTAAAGCATCTGCCTGCAATGCAGGAAACCTGGGTTCGATCCCTGGGTTGGGAAGATCCTCTGGAGGAGATGGCAACCCACTCCAGTATTCTTGCCTGGAAAATCCTATGGATGGAGGAGCGTGGAGGTCTACAGTCCATGGGGTCGCAAAGAGTTGGACACGACTGAGTGACTTGACTTTCTTTCAGGTTCTTTCTGATCACAGCTTCAATTTCAGTGCTTGTAATTGGGTTTTTCATAATTTCTATTTCTTCCTGGTTCAGTCTTGGAAGATGGAACTTTTCTAAGAATCTATCCAGGTAATCCATTTTATTGCCATATAGTTGTTCATAAGATCTCTTACAATCCTTTGTATTTCTGCATTGTTTGTTGTAACTGCTCCTCTTTAATTTCTAATTTTGTTGATTTGATTCTTCTCTCTTTTTTTCTTGATTCTGGCTAAAGGCTTGTCAATTTTGTAAGAACTAGCTTTTAGTTTTAGTAATTGTTACTATTGTTTCCTGCATTTCTTTTTCATTTATTTCTGCTTGGATCTTTATGATTTATTTCTTTCCACTATTTGGGGTTTTTGTTGTTGTTGTTGTTCTTCTTCTTCTTTTTCTACTGTTTTAGGTGTAAAGTTAGGTTGTCTATTCAATGTTTTTCTTGTTTCTAGAGGTAGGATTGTATTGCTATAAACTTCCCTCTTAGAACTGCTTTTGCTGCTTCCCACTCCAGTACTCTTGTCTGGGAAAACCCATGCATGGAGGAACCCAGTAGGTTGCAGTCCATGGGGTCGTGAAGAGTCGGACACGACTGAGCGAATTCACTTTCACTTTTCACTTTCATGCATTGGAGAAGGGAATGACAACCCACTCCAGTGTTCTTGCCTGGAGAATCCCAGGGACGGGGGAGCCTGGTAGGATGCCATCTATGGGATTGCACAGAGTTAGACACAACTGAAGCGACTTAGCAGCAGCATAGGTTTTGAATTGTCATGTTTTCATGTCCTTTGTTTCTATAAAATTTTGATTTCCCTTTTGATTTCTTCAGTAACCTGTTGGTTATTTAGAAATGTGTGATTTAATCTCCATGTGTTTGTGTTTCTTACAGATTTTTTTTTTTTTATTTAATTGATATCTAGTCTCATAGCATTGTGGTCACAGAAGATGCCTGATATAATTTCAATTTTCTTAAGTTTACTGAGATTTGATTTGTGACCCAAGATGTGGTCTATCTTGGAGAACGTTCCACGTATACTTGAGAAGGTGTATTCTTTGGCATTTGGATGGAATATCCTGAAGATATCAGTGAGATCCATCTCATCTCATGTATCATTTAAGACTCGTGTTTCCTTATTAATTTTCTGTTTTGAAGATCTGTCCATTAGTGTGAGTGGGGATTTAAAGTTCTCCTACTATTATTGTGTTACTGTCAATTTCTCCTTTTATGTCTGTTAGTGTTTCTCTTATGTATTGAGGTCTCCTATGTTGGATGCATAGATATTTACAATGTTATGTCTTCCTCATGGATTGATCCCTTGATCATTATGTAGTGTCCTTCCTTATATATTGCAATCTTCTTTATTTTAAGGTCTATTTTGTCTGATATGAGGATTGCTACTCCAGTTTTCTTATGCTTCCCATTTGCAAGGAATATATTTTTCCATCCTCTCACTTTCAGTCTATTTGTGTCTTTAGGTCTGAAGTGGGTTTCTTGTAGACAGCATATATATGTTTTTGCATCCATTCAGCCAGTCTGTGTCTTTGGGTTGGAGCATTTAATCCATTTACATTTAAAGCAACTGTTGAGATATATATACCTATTTCCATTTTCTTAATTGTTTGGGATTCATTTTGTAAATGTTTTTATTCTCTTGTATTTCTTGACCATATAAGTCCCTTTAACATTTGTTGTAAAGCTGGTTTGCTGGTACTGAATTCTCTTAACTTTTGCTTGTTTGAAAAGCTTTTTATTTCTCCATCAATTTTGAATGAGACCCTTGCCAGGGACAGTAATCTTGGTTGTAGATTTTTCCCTTTCAATACTCTAAATATATCCTGCCATTCCCTATGGCCTACAGAGTTTCTGCTGAAAGATCAGCTGTTAAGCCTATGGGATTTCCCTTGTATGTTACTTGTTGCTTCTCCCTTGCTGCTTTTAATATTCTTTCTTTGTGTTTAGTCTTTGTTAGTTTGCTCAGTATGTGTCTTGGTGTGTTTCTCCTTGGGTTTATCCTGTATGGGACTTTTTGTGCCTCTTGGACTTGATTGACCATTTCCTTTTCCATGTTGGGGAAACTTTCAACTATAATCTCTTCAAAAATTTTTCATACCCTTTCTTTTTCTCTTCTTCTTCTGGAATCCCTATAATTTGAATGTTGGTGTGTTTGATATTGTCCCAGAGGGCTCTGATACTATCCTCAGTTCTTGGCATTCTTTCACTTTATTTAGAAGTATATTCTGCTCTTCAGAAGTTATTTCCACCATTTTATCTTCCAGCTCTCTGATTTGTTCTTTTGCTTCAGATATTCTGCCATTGATTCTTTCATTTTTTAAAAATTTTAGTTATTTATTAAATAAAAAATACTGTGAATTTTATAAAATTTAAAATGTTACAAAGTTTAACATTTCTTTTTTTTTTTTCACTTTCTAGAGTACTTTTAATTTCAGTAATCATTTTGTTTGTCTCTGTATGTTTATTCTTTAATTCTTCTAGGTCTTTGTTAATTGATTCTTGCATTTTCCTCATTTCATTTTCAAGGTTTTTGATCATCTTTACTATCATTATTCTGAATCCTTTTTCAGGTAGTTTATCTATTTCCTCTTTATTTATTTGAACTTCTGTGTTTCTAGTTTGTTCCTTCATTTGTGTAGTATTTCTCTGCCTTTTTGTTATTGTTTTTTAACTTACTGTGTTTGTGGTCTCCTTTACCCAGGCTTCAAGGCTGAATTATTTCTTCCCTTTGCTTTCTGCTCTCCTCAGGTTGGTCCAGTGGTTTGTGTAAGCTTCCTATAGGGTGAGATTTATGCTGAGTTTTGTTTGTTTGTTTTTCCTCTGATGGGCAAGGCTGAGGTGATAATCCTGTCTGCTGAACATTGGGTTTGTATTTTTGTTTTGTTTGCTGTTGGATGAGGCGTCCTTCACAGAGTGCTACTGGTGGTTGGGTGATGCCAGGTTTTCTATTCAAGTGGTTTCCTTTGTGTGATTTCTTACTATTTGATACTCCCTAGGGCTAGTTCTGTGGTAGTCTAGGGTCTTGGAGTCAGTGTTCCCACTCCAAAAGCTCAGGGCTTGATCTCTGTGGTTCCCTCACACTGATCAGCTTGAGAAACTCAGTTCAATTCTCCCCAGACCCCACAAGTCTTGGGTCCTTCCAACTTCATGGAGTTTCTGCAGGCTTGTGGGGGTTCAAGCTCCAGGGCCAGGGTCCTCAGACTTCAGCCATTGCCACCACCACGAGGAGAGCTGATAACGCACAGAGCTCCCAGGCCAGTTCCATCCTCCTTAGCTTAGCATTTCTTATTTGGGCCTTTCAAAGAAGACTTCCTTGTTTAAACTTCAATCAGAGATCTTTAGGAACTGCAGCATACATTTTTACTTTGTTTATTAAGTCAAGGACTTTCCTTATGAACCGTCCTGAGTCAGTTCTCGAGAACAGTGTTTCTGCTTGGTGTTCTTGGAGCCAATAGAACAGGACTGAGTTCACTTTAGAAGCAAAGGAAAGCTTTGTTCTCTGACAGGAGAATGGAGAAGCACCAGCTCACATTCTAGAGCATATGCTCTTCAGGGCCTTCACTTATTCTTGAATTGGAAAAACCAGGAGTTGTTCAGAAAAATATTCTTGGTTTATGGGTTGACTGGAAAATTTTTTGTTTTCCTTATTGGGGAAGAATCTAAACTTTTGGATTATCTCAGAGATTTCTGTTAATCTTTCTTATTCTGAAGAGGAAAATAAGTGATTTAAAAATAATATATTTTGTGGAATCCCAGTGGTTTGCATTCTTTCATTTGCTGTAAGGCTCACTTTTTTTTTTTCCAAGCATTTATACCATGATATTTTAGAAACACTTTCAAAATATTAATTTGCTTCATTAATTTATCCAATTATATCACCCCTTACCCAAACTGTTTCACATTTCTTCATTAGATTTTGTGTTTTATATTAGGGAAGTATCATCAAAATTCAAATCACTTTTATATTTTAAACACATTTTTAAAAACTATATCAAAGTATCACTATAGTTATATAACTTAATTACTAAATATCTGAATCTGGATCCACTTTCCTATTCTCTGTTAATAATTATAAATGCAAAGTTCATGTTGATGCTGATAAAATTCTGTGTAATCCCAGGATCTTACGGCTGTTATCACAGATGGTGAAGTCATTTTCCATCTATGACCAGAGCCTTCACCTCCACACTAGGGCTCATCTCCTCAATGCCATCATTTTTCCTCCTTCTGCATAACCATTTTTCTTTTCTCTGCTTGATCGATTCCATTATTACACAAACATGTTGTTTCACTTTCCATCTTTATGAACCGAGACAAAGCAAATGAGCAAAAAAGCAAGCGTGCAAGCAGAGAACAACTAGACAAAACACCGTCTGGCCCACACCCCCAGCGCTGCCTGGCCCTTTTCTCTCCTGTCCTGGAGCAGAGAGAGGAAACACCTCCTGGGAATCATCTTCCTTTCACCTCTCCCCATTCTCTCCTAATCTGAACACAGCCATTATCAAAGACAGCGGTCACCACCCTGCCTGTTGTTGCTGCCTCCTGTGGTCAGTTCTCCAGCTCCTCCTTGCCTGTGATGTCACCTCCCCTCCCCCATTTCCAGACCCCACACTCTCCAGCTCTCCTCTAATTCAGTGGTCATTCCTTCTTCATAAGTCTGAGTGTTGCCATGTGACGCCTTGGTATTTATTACCATATTTTTAAACTTTTCATGTACTCCCTTGAATCCACTAGAAATATTGTAAACATCTAATAAAATATTATTAGAATTATAATATTTTTATTGAGTAATAACTTTTAAAGCATTAGTGACACTTAGTCCTGTCTGACTCTGCAACTTCATGGACTGTAGCCCACCAGGCTCCCCTGTCCATGGGATTCATCGAGGCAAGAATACTGACAGAAGTGGGTAGCCATTCCCTTCTCCAGGGGATTTTCTGATCCAGGGTTTGAACCTGGGTCTCCTGCATTGCAGGCAGATTCTTAACCATCAGAGTCATATGGGAAGATTTCTATGTATTTTACACTCTGCTAAGTGCTTTTACACATCTTGCTTAATTTCACCACAAGTTTATAAGATTTATGCTGTTTATTACAGAGGAAAACTGAGTTACCAAGAAGTTAAATAATTTATTGTAGGTTATAGGGCTTGTGGGAGCTTCTCAAGTAGTGCTAGTGGCAAAGAATCTGCCTGCCAATGTAGGAGACAAAAGAGACTGCATGAGTTTGATCCCTGAGTCAGGAAGATTCTCTGGAGGAGGGCATGGCAACCCACTCCAGTATTCTTGCCTGGAGAATCCCATGGAAAGAAGCACCTGACTACAGTTCATTGGGTCACAAAGAGTCAGACACAACTGAACCCAATTAGTGCGCACACAAGCATAGGGCTTGTGAGGATAGAGCCGTCCTGGAGCTGCTGGTCTGATTCTAGAACTGACTGGTTTATCAGGAGCTGCTGTTTCCTTCATAAACAATGCCACTTGTTTTAGCCACACTTTACATTTAAGTTTTATTTTTAAGGACAATTATTGCACTACACAAGGCAATGTTTAAGTAATTATATTAGTAAACATGTATTATCAAACTGAAGTTTTCAAAATCAGGATCTGATTGACTCTTCAAAGTGTTATCTAAGAAATCTTTGAATGAACTGGTATGTTAGCTCCTTAAAGAACATTGATTTATGTTAATCCTGTTATAACAAAAGGTATGTACTGAGTCACGTTGACTTAGGGGCTTCCCCGGTGGCTCAGTGGTAAAGAACCTGAGAACTGGTAAAGAACCTGCCTGCCAATGCAGGAGACACAGGTTCAATCCCTAAGTTGGGAAAATCCCTTAGAGGAAGAAATGGCAATCCACTCCAATATTCTTGCCATGAAATATTCATCCCATGGACAGAAGAGCTGCAGTGACCATAGGGTTTCAAAGAGTCAGACACAACTGAGCCCAAAGGCACATAACTCATTTTCATTGTTGTATTTGTTTTAGGTGCACAGCAAAGTGATTCAGAAATATGTATATTTCCAGATTCTTTATCCTTATAAGTTGTTACCAAATATTGAGTCTAGTTCCCATACAGTAAGTAGGTCCTTCTTCATTATCTATTTTATATAGCATAGAAAGGAAAATATTCACCAATGTGATAATTAAAAAATGCTATCTCATTTGTATTTGCATTTCAAACAATTATTGTGCATATTCATTTACTCTGTGAGATAAATTCTCCTGTTGTTCTCATGGTCTATATATCCCTCACCCATCCAGAGGGGACGTGTGCCATGACCCCGTGGGCTGCCCAGAGCTGCAGGTGAATGGAATCTTAGAAACAGAACATTCCCTCCCTCCCCCACCACCCTCCCCACACACACCTGCAACAGAACTGAAATATCAAATTGGGTGCAGTCAGAGAGTTGTGATAATGATGCATAATAAACAAGAACAGGATAGCATGCTGCTGTGACCTGGTCATGTGATGAGTCCTCTCTGGCTCTCACACTGTCTTATTCTAACACTGCGGTTTCCCTCTCTTTTTAAAAAATTAATTTACTTTAATTGGAGTCTACTTTACAGTATTGTGGTGTTTTATTGCTGTTCACCGACATGAATCAGCCATGGGTGTACATGTGTCCCAGCATCCTGCACCCCCCTTCCACCTCCTTCCCTCCTAACTGAGCACCTGTCATGCAGAGGTGGAACTCCAGCCCTCTGAGGAGCGACAGCAGAAGGAGCCCGAGCTCCTCAGTCAGTTTACAGGAGATGAGGTTCTCATCACAGCCCTCAGCCAGCTCCTCAGGCCATTGCTCCCTTTCCTCCTTCAAGAATGTCCCCCCAGAGGGGGTGCTGTCCAGTTTCTCTCCAGCACATTCCAGTTGCCAGTGTCACTCCTCCAGGGTCACTGATACCTCTTCCGTGACCAGACAACACCATCAGATCAGGCATTTTGGAAGGCCATTGTTCAGTAAAATGAGGGTCACGTGACAGCCCAGTAGCCCCTCTGACAGAGGAGCCGTTGCTGTGGGACCTGCTGGACACCTGATCAGTCTCATCTGTGGTGCTGGCAGAGCTGAGCTTGTGAGATTTCCTCACTGGACTCAGACCATGGCAATGTTTAAAGCTTCTGAATTGTTTACTTCTGGAATTTTTCCATGTGGTGTTTTTGGACCAAGGTTGACCTCAGACAACTGAGACTTGGGAAAGTGAAACAGTGGGTTGCAGATTGGGGGGTGTGGGGCTGTTGTATCTTATTTCATGAGGAAAAAAACCCTAGGGACCATTGTCTTTACTAGTTTACTTTGCGCGCAGCTCCCTCATTGCTTAGTCTTACTCAGAATTCCTACAGTTTTTATCAGATTTTCTGATGTCTAGAACATGGACCCTTGAGAGAAACTGACGACGAAGTTTTAGGAATTGGATTCTCACATTTCATTTTTATTCTTTTTTTTTTAACTTTATAATATTGTATTGGTTTTGCCATACATCAACATGCATCCGCCACAGGTGTACACGTGTTCCCCATCCTGAACCCCCCTCCCACCTCCCTCCCCATACCATCCCTCTGGGTCATCCCAGTGCACCAGCCCCAAGCTTCCTGTATCCTGCATCGAACCTGGACTGGCGATTTGTTTCTTATATGATATACATGTTTTAATGCCATTATCCCAAATCATTTCCCCCCACTCCCTCTCCCACAGAGTCCAAAAGACTGTTCTATACATCTGTGTCTCTTTTGCTGTCTCACATACAGGGTTGTCATTACCATCTTTCTAAATTCCCAGCAATCCCACTGCTGGGCATACACACCGAGGAAACCAGAATTGAAAGAGACACGTGTACCCCAATGTTCATCGAAGCACTGTTTCTAATAGCCAGGACATGGAAGCAACCTAGATGTCCATCAGCAGATGAATGGATAAGAAAGCTCTGGTACATATACACAATGGAGTATTACTCAGCCATTAAAAAGAATACATTTGAGTCAGTTCTAATGAGGTGGATGAAACTGGAGCCTATTATAGAGAGTGAAGTAAGCCAGAAAGAAAAACACCAATACAGTATACTAACGCATATATATGGAATTTAGAAAGATGGTAACAACAACCCTGTATGCGAGACAGCAAAAGAGACATTTTTATCCTTAAACCAGCCAGTTGTCCCTTCTTTGGTTGGGAAAGGTGTCCTCTTTCAGTTTGGTGTTAAAAAGAGATCGTTTGCATCTGCAAAGTCACAGGTAGGTGTTCACTGTGCTTCATGATATTAAGTTGCTGATGCTCCTTGCTGTGGGATATCAGAACCTTTTCGTCAAATGTCACTGAACAGCACTTTCAAATTAAAAGGAGACACTTTTATATGTGGAGCTTTTAAAACACAAATAATATGCCTGAAGGATTAGCATGGACACACCCAAACACTTGGCTACTGCATTCATTACTAATTTAAAGTGCAATTACAGTAAAATTATTTATTGGAAGGAAGGCAATTAACCTAATCATCCCCACATAGTCAACAGATCATGGACTTGAGGGAAACAATATGCTTCCCTGTGTTTCACCTTGCCAATGAGAACCATCAGGATTTAACTTGGAATGCATTGGGAGAAAGGATTTCTTACTTAGCTTTGTAATCACTTGTTGGGTTACTCTACACACTTTATTTCAGGCACTTTCCTCCAAAATGGGTGGTGGTGGTGGAGGGCACCAAGAAACGAGAGGTGAAACTTGGGGGAAAGGGAGAAGGGGAACACAGCGGTGAGGTGAGGTGTCCCCAAAACGGCTTTTCCCCTTCACTGTCTTCTGTTGAGTTCCAGGAAATAGCAGAGGCTTGTGGGTAGAATTATCTTAGATAATTGACACACTCCCAATAAAGATTGTGTATGTTTCTCCCTTAACACATTCTTTTTGCCTGTATCTCTTGTGTGAAAAGATTTCCTACCAAAGTTCCCCAATTTTCCCAGTCCAGCTACCAGAAAGCATTCCATCCTTCAGGCTGGGGAAAGTGAAAGTGAAAGTTGTTCAGTCCTGTCTGACTGCTTGCGACCCCATGGACTGTATAGTCCACGGAATTCTCCAGGTCAGAATACTGAAGTAGGTAGCCTTTCCTTTCTTCAGGGGATCTTCCCAACCCAGGGATCGAACCCAGGTCTCCCGCATTGCAGGCGGATTCTTTACCAGCTGAGCCACAAAGGATGCCCAAAAACACTGGAGTGGGTAGCCTATCCCTTCTCCAGGGGGATCTTCCTGATCCAGGAATTGAACCAGGGTCTCCTGCATTGCAGGCAGATTCTTTACTGACTGAGCTATCAGGCTGGGGAACTATTTCATAAACAAGGTCGGGTTCAGCGGGAGGGGAGAGGGGTGCTGTCCAGCAAGCCTGGAAATCTGAGCCCCCAGTTTCACTCCTAAAATTTCCTGAACTCTTGAGCCGCAGCCTTGCATTCTGTCTCATGGATTAAGTTAAAGGGCTAGAATTTTAAGGTGCCTGATATTCTGTTTTCTCATTCTTATTCCAGGCAGATCCTGCAGAAAGAAGGAAAGTCGGTACTTAATTCAGAGCAGAGTTCCAATCTTCCCTCTCTGCTTTGTGACAAGACAGATGCTGAGAGAATTAACTCTAGCTGTTTCTTCTGAAATGTAAGGAGACTTGCAGGATAATTCTGGGAATACACAAGACACTGTGTGCACAGTGCAGAGAGAGCTTCTGGGCAGGGCTGGCAGGTAAGGCTGTATGTCCATTGTTCACACAGAACACACTCTGGTCCTCAAACTGCACAAACACTATGCATTAAATACACGTCGCTGGCTGTGAAGGAACGTCCTAGCTTTTGCCTGGGCTCTTGCCTTCCTCACTCAAAGCTCATCACTTCTGGTCACCGATGCGGAGAGAGCATCTGGGTGTCCTAGGATTTCACTCAGCTCTGACACCATCTTCCTGGAGACCGTGTCTGAGTCCACCGGTAAAGGATTCAGTCCTGTAGGACTGCCCCCTCCCCGCCACACATGTGTCGCATGTCAGTCCCAGCTTCAGGTTGTCATCTGTGCTCCTGAACAAACAACGGTAAATCAGAGCCTCTAAAGCTCCCATCCTTGGGTTTGGTTAATTTGCTAGAGTGGTTCTCAGAACTCAGAGAAATGCCTACTCAAGTCACCAGGTCATTAAAAGCCATGCATACAAATGAAGAGATACACAGGGTGAGGTCTGGGAGGGACCCATGGACTTGGGGTAACACTCCAGGTGTGGGTGTTTGCCTACCTGGAATCTCTCTGAAACCTGTAACACTGAGATTTTAATAGAGGTTTATTCAAGTTGGAGAAGGACATGGCAACCCACTCCAGTATTCTTGCCTGGAGAATCCCATGGAGGGAGGAGCCTGGTGGGCTATAGTCCATGGGGTTGCAAAGAGTCAGACATGACTAAAGAGAATGAGCATGCACACACAGGCTGGCACGATGGACCTGTAACTCTAATTCTAGTCCTCCTCCCATCTGTGGACATGTGGAGTGGTAGTCACTTCAGTCCTGTCTGACTCTGTGACTCCACAGACTGTAGCCCACCAGGATCCTCTGTCCATGGGATTTTTCAGGCAAGAATAATGGAGTGGATTGCCATACACTCTTCCAGGGGATCTTGCCCTGGAGTGGGACTGAAAATGCCAAGCTTTTAATCACGACTTGGTCTTTCTGCTGATCAGTGCCTTTCCAGGTCCCCACCCCAGCCAGAGTCACCTCAATAGAACAAAAGAGTCTCCAAGTGCTCATCTTATAGGACTGTGTAAGGGTTTTAGGAGCTCTGTGCCAGGAACCAGGATGGAAACCAATGTATGTACTTTCTACCACCTCACACTGCCTTTCAGTCCCTCCTGTTTCACTACGGTCTGAATGGGTATGTCCGTCAAAGTTCATATGTTGAAACCTGGCCCCCTCTGTGATGGTGTTAGGGAGTGGGGCCTTAGGGGAGGTGACGAGGTCATGAGAGTGGAGCCTTCATGAGTGGGATTGGTGCCCTGATAAAAGGGACCCCAGAGAGCTCCATCCATCTCTGCCAGGTGAGGACACAGTAAGAGAAATGCTGTCTATGACTCTGGAGGCCCTCATCATATTCCAGATCTGCTGGGCCTTGACCTTGGACTTCTAGCCTCCAGAACCATAAGAAAAACAAATGTCTCTTGTTTATGAGCCACCCAGTTGACAGAACTTTGTTATAGTAGCTCAAACAGTTTAGGACATACACTGGGGGCAGTTGTTGTTCAGTCACTCAGTCGTGTCCCACTCATTGTGACCCCATGGAATGCAGCACTCCAGGCCTCCCTGCCCTTCACCATCTCCTGGAGTTTGCTCAAACTCATGTCCATTCAGTCAGTGATGCCATCCAAACACCTCATCATCTGCTGCTCCCTTCTCCTTTTGAGGGAAGTTCCAGTTGAACATTTACCCATGTCTTGCATCTTTCAGTAGGAAAAGGCTCACCCATGCACAGCTTGGCTTTGGGGTTCAATGTGAGATGCAATCATCATCCTGTGGCTCATTGGAGATGTCACTCTGACAGGTTAATCATGTCCCAAAAGCTCAGGTTCTGGGTCTGTTTGATAAAGACAATGTCCCAGGGCAGCTGGGAAGAATGAGTGAGATAACAAGCAAAATCCCTTATGTGTGACATCTGTCCATCAAAGGTGTGCAAAGAGCTGGAAGAATACTTTGTACAGGAGCTGCTTGTGTGTGCATATTTGCTCAGTCATTTCCAATTCTTTGTGACCCCAGGGACTGTGGCCGACCTCTGTCCTCTGTCCATTGGGATTCTCCAGGCAAGAATACTGGAGTGGGTTGTCATTTCCTTCTCCAGGGGATCTTCCTGACCCAGGTATTGAACCTACGTCTCCTGCATTGCAGGCAAATACTTTACTGCTGAGTCTCCAGGGAAGCCCTCATTATGGTTAACTTGATGTAAAATGTTTGCATAAGCAATATAAGCTCCAGGATAGAACATGTGTCCTGTTGGCTGAGGAGATGAACTGTTGACAATACATTCCAGGGCCGTCATCGCTTTTATCAGAAGTAAACCATTCAATGCCCCTCACAGGTGTATTGTATTCACCGCCTGACACTCCCCAGCAGGGGTGGCACTTCACAGTGGGCGATAACTCATCATAACCATGGCCCCAGTCTTTATTCTTTCGTGCAAAGGATAGAAGCATGCTTCTCATCTGTGACCCCTGGGGAAGCTCAAATGCTGTCTAGTGGCAGGCATGTGAACTGAGCCCCGGGAAACTGATTTCAGGGAGCAGAGTTGTAAAGCCTTCAGACGCTGACCCTGTTCACAGCAGCCCTACAAGGCATGAGGCTCTGACAATGTGCTTTTGAACAACCGCAGGACCGGCTGCACACACACACACACACACACACACACACACACACACGCACGCACACACCCATTTCTTTCTGTAGCCTCTGTGCGGTTCTCAAAGAGACACTTTTCACTGGTGACGCTCATGAGTCCAGTCACTGTTCCTGCTGTTAGCAGCAGCTCCGCCCCTGGAAGGGGGACATGAGTGTGCACTGTGATGTGTGCACCCATGGGTGCAGGACTGCAGATTTTCAGTAGTGAGGACCGATGGGAGCTCATTCCACAATCTCTCTAGCTCAGCTTTTTATAATCAGGCCTGCTGGATGACGCACCAGGTTTACACCGTGAGCACCAAAAAGTTAACTGGCCCACAAGGGGCCGAATTCATCATTTTTCCATCAGTTGCTGGTAATGAGGCAGCTTGTGGTATTCCAATGTGTGGAACGAGAAAGAAACAGACTTTTGGATTTTTTTGTTTCTGAATTCGAACAGTATTTTCGATTGAAAAGTATTTGCTTCTTCCCCACTTTTACTTCAATTATTATGACTTTGTAAGTAGTATTATTTTGCTGTTCTCCCCCAATGGTTTCGGAAAGCCTCATTAATTTCATTAACTGGTATATTAAATCAAACTTAATGTGCTGAACAAAAGGGACAAAAATGTAAACCTTTACATGGGAATAATAACATTTCTCTCTGAATGAATTGTCAGAAGCCACTTTGAGAAATTAATTACAGTGCATTTTCTAAGAGATGCTGGAGGAAGGACTGGAGATGCTGGACAGCAGAGACTGAGGGGCCATTAAGCAGCTGACAGTTTCTGATGGAAAACATTTAAGTTCAGATGAACTTGAAAGTGACTTTAATAGTTTAAAGTCTCAGAGCTAAGGAATTAGCACATTGATTCAGCTTCTGATCCTGACTAATCATAAGACAGTGTTTGCCTTGACCTAAAAGAGATCTGACCATTCTTTCATGGTCTGCTGTTCTCTCTGAAATTTGATTTGTAAACCTTACCTGTTGCTGATGTTACCAGTATATCCCTGTCAACACTTTATTAATTTCACCTTAGCAAAGAACATAATGGGGAAAGTTCCTGTCAATAGAACTTTTCTGTGCAGGCATGAAATGCAGGTGCTGTAAAATAGTATTCTGTAACTTGCTCTGAAATTGCTTTTTCTGGATTCTCGATTATAAACTTTCAGGTTAGATGTTCTAATTAGACCATCCTGCACATACTGTGATATGATGGTACGGAAAGAATTAGACTATGTAGGAAGTAAGATGTGGTTTTTTGTGTGCTGAGTTCAGTATGTCCATTATTAGACATGGAGCTATGAATTTGGCTACATGTGCCTGAACAGGGGGAAGACGGGCTAGATATTTGCATTGGGGAATTCTCAGCTTACAGATGCAACTGCAAGGCTGGAAACAGATGAGATCCGTTTTCCTAGCAGTTCTCAAAGATTATTGCATATGCCAAGCCTCCAGGACCTTCCGGGGGCCCTATTAGGTCTGAACTGCTTTCAGTCATACCAAGATATTCTTGGCTTGTTTCATTCATGGATGGACCTAGAGACTGTCATTCAGAGTGAAGTAAGTTAGAAATAGAAAAACAAATACTGTGTAATAATGCGTATATGTGGAATCTAGAAAAATGGTACAGATGAACCTATTTGTGGGGCAGAAATAGAGACTCAAATGTAGAGAACAGACATATAGACACCAGGGTTGTAGGGGGAAGGGTGGGTGGGATGAACTCGGAGATTGGGATCGACACATATGCATACTATGTGTAAAACAGGTAACTAATGAGAACATGCTGTACAGCACAGGGAGCTCAACCCAGTGCTCTGTGTTGACCTAAATGGGAAGAAAATCCAAAAAAGAGTGGATATGTGTATACATATAGCTGATTCACTTTGCTGTACAGCAGAAAATAACATATTGTAAAACAACTATAAAGCAGAGACATCACTTTGCTGACAAAGATCCATATATGATTTTTCCAGTAGCCATGTATGGAGGTGAAAGTTGGACTCTAAGAAGGCCGAGCACCAAAAATTGATGTTTTAAAATTGTGGCACTGGAGAAGACTCTTGAGAGTCCCTTGGAGATCAAGGAGATCAAACCAGTCAATCCTAAAGGAAACCAACCCTGAATATTCATGAGAAAGGTCCGATGCTGAAGCTGAAGCTCCAATACTTTGGTCACCTGATGCAAAGAGCTGACTCATTGGAAAAGACTCTGATGCTGGGAAAGATTGAGGGCAGGAGGAGAAGGGGGGGACAGAAGAGGAGATGATTGGATGGAGTCACCAACTCAATGGACATGAGTTTGAGCAAACTCTGGGATATGGTGAAGGACAGGGAAGCCTGGAACAGGCTTGTTCCAGGAACAAGCCTGGGACAGGTGAAGGAACAGGGAAGCAGCCCATGGGATTGCAGAGTCAGACATGACTTAGCAACTGAATAACAACAGCAAAGCAACTATAGTCCAATTTAAAAAAAAAAAAAAAAGGTAGTAGCAGGGGCCAGAGCCTGCTGGAGCCTCAGCCTGAATTAAGGCAGGGCACCAAGGGCACCAGAGTCATCCTGTTCCTCGTGGTGCTTTGGTGAAGAATGCCAAGGATGCAGCAATGAAAACAACTGATTTTATGAGGTCTCAGCCTTTAGTGCATGACTTTTTAATGTTCTTCTTATGAAATGGGAAGTACTTTTATAGCCTTTCTGCTGCATGAAAAAGAATGGTGTTCATCTTGAGGAGAAATGCTTATGCAATGCTTTGACTTCAGAGATGAACTAGCTGCTTTTTCGCAGAGCACTGCTTTTACGTAAAAGAAAAACTAACAAGTCATGTTGAGTGTACTTAGTTGGCTCTCCGTATCTGCAGTTTCCACATCCTTCAATTCAAGCAATCACAGATTGGAAATATATATTTTCTGAATTTCCAGAATCCAAAAAGCAAAATTTTGAACTTGTGATGTGCTGGCAACTATTTTCATAGCATTTACCTTGGATTAAGTATTATAAGAAATCTAGAGATGAATTTAAGTATACGGAAAGATGTGCATAGTTTATATGTGGATACTACAAGCCATTTTATAAAAGGGACTTGATCATCCATAGATTTCGGTATCGTAAGGGGTCTTGGAATCTACCCCCCACAGGTATAGGGACCATTGTGCCACCAACAGGACATAAAACAGCACGAATGTATTGTCTCATGATTGTGTAGGTCAGATATCCAGTACCGCCCACCTGGGTGCCCTGGCCTGGGTCTAACACACAAGGAATTGGCCAAGTTGACCCTTTCCTTGGGGGCCCTGGAATAATCTTCCCCCAGGTTCAATCAGGTTGCTGGGTTTTGGACTGGGGTCCCCACCTCCTTGCAGTCTGATGACCTGGGATTACTCTCAGTTCCTGGAGGCCAGCCCCCCTTTCCTTGCCATGTGACCCCATGCATCATCAATGAAACGCAGAGATTCGTGTTGAATCTCTCACACACAAACTCTTCAGGAAGAGCTCCTTGGTCTTAGTTGCGGCATATGGGTTCTAGTTCCCTGAACAGGGGTCGAACACTGGTCCCCTGCACCGGGAGTTTGGAGTCTTAGCCACTGGACTATGAGGGAATTCCCAAGACAGTGTCTCTTTTCTTAAAGTCAACTGTGCCCTATAATATGGCCAAATCTCAGGAGGGACATCACATCATATCACTCAAAGTCGGAGCACCAGATGAGGTCAAGGGTCACCAGGGTCATCTTAGAACTCTGCTTATCATCTTGAGATATTCAGGTTTTCACATTGGGGTATTTGCTGTTTCTTACCTGAAAATAAACAGTCAGCTGTTTCTGGAAAAGTAGTTGGATGATATTTTTTCTGATGATGACATTTGAGTTTTTAAGTAAATATCAGTATTATGGAAAACTCCCATCTGTCTCTGTAATTTTTTAAATCTCCTAATAATTCAAGATTTTTTTCTGAGTACATGGGTAGTGATATTATTAACACATGTGATATTTTAAAGATACTGTACAGTTTTTCAGATATTGACACCAACCATGTGGAAAATCTAACTTAGTAAACCAACAGGTTTTAAATGACTGTGTGTGATGTCACGTGTGTGAGTGCTAAGTCATTCAGTTGTGCCTGACTCTTTTTGACCCCCATGGGACTATAGCCTACCAGGCTCCTTTGTCTATGGGGATTCTCCAGACAAGAATGCTGGAGTGGGTTGCCATGCCCTCCTTGAAGACATCTTCATTGGCAGGTGGGTTCTTTACCACTAGAGCAACCTGGGAAGCCCCTGTATGATGTCATGCAAATATACGTTCACAGAATATCATGCGCCTGTGCTTTGGGGTTGATCTCAAAATCAACCAGCAAAACCTCTAATTCAAGATCTGGCACTGATAATTCTCCAAGTAATCTATGCAAGTCAACCAGAAAAACACACTTTGAGAGCTAACATGGATGCATTCAGAAAATCATGTTGTTGGTTATTTGGCAAACTCTTTCATGACAAGATTTATTACATTTAAGATATAACTGCTGTCTTAAAACCAGTTCAGGTTATGAAGGCTCACTGTTCCCTGTGTCATGTGATGCAGTGTTTCCTGGGGGAATGTTTTAACCTCCCGGCATCCATGCGACATGGAAGTAGGCGGTGTTTCCTGGTCGGCCTCAGAGCAGGACCGTTCTAAGCTCATTCTGCCACTACTTTCTGGCCCTAAGATCAGTGATCCTTAATAAGTCCTTAGGTCCAGTTATCTGCATCTTAAAACAGAAATAACATTCGCAGATAGGGTAAATGGCCGTCACACACTTACAAAGAGGAGCAATGGGTTATCTTCAGCAAAGTGTTGTGTAGAATAAGCATGGAGAGAGAGACAGAGAAAGAGAGTGAGATGGAGAGAGGGAGAGAGATGGAGAGGGAGAGAGAGAGCACAGCAGCTTTATAAAGCAACATGCTGATTGGTTTAAGCTCACTAGTGAACCTTGGTGCAGAAGGGTGGGTGAGGCAGAGGGGAGCACTTTCCTGAATCCCTCTCCCAGGATCCTGTCACCAAAGCTCAGTGGGGAGATTCTTTGGATTCAGGGGATTCAAGGGTTTGCCCCCAAGGCCCTGAGACCCTTCTATCACTTTTATCCTCAAGCTTCGATTCTTTCTTTGTCCATCAGACACTTTTCTGTTTGCAAATGGGTCTACTTAGGAGGAGACCGTGTGGTCACCATGATGGCTTCTGGAACTTCCATCCCCTGAAACAGCGATTCCACCAGAGAGGGGATGACGTGGCTTCCAACTTATGTTTTCGGCTCCCCAAGAGGTTAGATTAGAGGGAGAAATATTTCGACTCCCTGGCATTCACAGCCCCTGATAATTATTTCTCTCTGTACAGTTACGGGAGCATCATGAGTTTCCTCAGGCTCCGAGGCAACATAATCCATGGCATTCAGGTTCCCTGGACCTGAGCACTATTGCATTTGACAGAGCAGATCTCTGGGTGTTCAGAGCAAAGAATTCCAGCAGTGATGACCCCTCAGACCCAGTCTCCCTCAATCGCCTGATGTCTGTTCTGGCTGTACATTAATGGTAGGGATTGATTTGACTTGACAATTTGCAACCACCAGTGAATTTTATATACTTTATGCTCTTAGTACCTACAACTGCACCTTCTGCTACCCCCACCATCAAAAAAGTTGAGATTTCCTTCTAAGGGACTGACCTTCTTGGCATTTATCCTCACCAAGGACACTGTCCTTATTCCATTTTATGGAGCTGTACCAGGTTGGTAGGAGTAGCCAGGAACTCACTCAGTGATGAAGCTCTTAACCCAATATTATGACAGGCTCAAACACAATACAATTTATATTATGCCAGATATTTAAAAAAATATGTTAGAAGTGATAAAGAGAAACTGCTTAGCTATTATAATAGGTAGAGTAACTTACTGCTTCAATGTCTTGTTTCTTGCTGATGGTTGCTGTGTTCTTTAACTTTTCAGTATGAAACAAATATTTCAAGCATAAACAAAACTACAGATAAAGGCATACAGAATCCACATACTCCCACCATTCAACTGCAATAATTACCAACTTGTATCTATTGTTTATTATTTTTAAATCTATAGCCTTCCAAATGTCCCTCCATACCCAGGTTGTTTTGAAGCAAACACCAGACCATAAATTCAGAAGTCCACAAATATTTCAGTATGCATCTCTAAAAGATTAAGGTGCTTCTTAAAAGGAATGTCTAAGATACCATTATTTTATGTAAACATACTCACGGTAATCCCTTGAGACCATCAAACATCCAGTCAGGATTCAAATCCCCCTAGCTATCTCAGTATAAAAATTAAATATATATTTAGGATTCAAATAAGGTGTTGATGTTGTGATTGGCTGATGTGTCTCCAAAATCTCTTAAAATTCTATAGTTTCTCTTTCAGTTTTTTTCTCTCACTCCTGCACACAACAACTTATTACTTGCACACAATGAGCAGTGTTTTGGAGAGATTCCTGCTGGTAGATTTTGTTCATTGTATCACTGGGAAGATGTTTTGCATTCTTCTCTGTCCTTTGACTGTCTGTAAATCGTCATCCAGATAGAGCCCTGGTAAGATTCACGTTTAATTTTCTGGTGAGAATTCCTCATAGGAATGTTTTGTATCTCTAACAGGAAGAAAGGTTTGCCTTTTTTTCTGTGATTTCAGGAGCTATAGATGACAGTTCTCCAGGTCCATTATCTCATTAGGGCCTATACATGCTAATACTGTTCCTCTAGCCAAGCTAGATATTATTACAGCTTGATTCAATTATATAAAATACAGTGTCGGGCTTATGAATATGAGCTTGGGAGTTACACAGATCAATATTAAATTTTGGTTCTGTCACTTAATAATTGTAGGTCCTTGGGCAAAGCACTTAAAATTTCTATTACTCTTAGGATTTGAAGGCAAAACGGTTTAATATTTGCATCCATCTCCAAAGCCTTCTGCAAGACTCTATGAGATCATGTCTTTACTTAGTTTTTGTCTGATCAAAGGCCAGTCGATGCTGAAACAAAGACGTGGATGCACGAAATTTATCTGAGAGTGGTCCTGGGAATAGGGAAGTGAAAGGAGAAAGGGAAAACATATTCACGATGACTGGGGCGCTGATTTGGACACCTGGGTCTCAATCCACCCAGGGTTCTTTCCAGGGAACCATGTAGAACCAACATTTGGGGGATAAAAGTGGACAGGTTTACCTGCCAACTCCTGCCTCATCTTGGTTGAGGGGTTTTTATGCTCCCGGAACTTCCAGGCTGCTCTGTGCTGAAGGGGCTCCCACAGCATGGAGTCCTCAGGCAGAGATGCAGAGAGTAGAGGGGGGTGAGGATGAGACCACTGACCCAGCTGCAGCCAATTCAGAGCAGGCTGAGGGTGCCTGTGGGCACTGGCAAGGGATTCTCCATGTGTGTGGGTGATCCCCTGGCTCCTGGCCTGGGGGAGAGGTGAGCCCCAGCTTGACTGCCACAGTGTCTTGTGTATGAAGAGGTTCAGAGCATGCCACCCCAAACACATTGCTTTGGCATGTTGGTTATTTTGTAGGGAAGACACTTGAGAAACAGCAGCTGCAGGAGGGGCCCTGCCTTCCCCCTTCACACCTGAAAGCAGGTCATGAAATTTCCCCTGAGAAAGGCACTCACCCAGCACCAGGAGGAGAGAACAGTCTTATCACCAGAGATGGGGGCCAGGGTTGGAAGGGGGCTGGGCAGACAAACCTACGGAAATGAAGCTCACCTCCTATTAGTTTCCCCTGTATGTGTTTCATCACTTTGCTATCATTTAAGGCACTGGCGACCCACTCCAGCACTTTTGCCTGGAAACTCCCATGGACGGAGGAGCCTGGTGGGCTGCAGTCCATGGGGTCACTAAGAGTCAGACATGACTGAGCGACTTCACTTTCACTTTTCACTTTCATGCATTGGAGAAGGAAATGGCAACCCACTCCAGTGTTCTTGCCTGGAGAATCCCAGGGATGGGGGAGCCTGGTGAGCTGCCGTCTATGGGGTCGCACAGAGCCGGACACGACTGAAGCAACTTAGCAGTAGCAGCAGCAGCAAAGTCTTAAATCCCTTTTCCTTTTCTTGTTAGCAATAAACGTAAATAATTCTTTATTTTTAATTATGAATTCATTAAATCCCCTTTCCTTTGTCTTGTCACTTCTTTACACATTTTTTTTAAGGTATATAAGTTCTTGGTCATAACCAGTTTTTTGGTCTTCATTTTTCCCACTGAGGCTCTGATGGGCAGGTAAAACTATGAAGTAAAATTTGTGTGCTTTTCTCCAATTAATCTGTCTCCTGTGATTTTAATTAACAGGCCCCATCACCAAATATAAGAGGGTGGAAGGGACTTTCCTCCCTCAACAAGTAGCTGTATTTATCATGCTATCTACTAGTTCTATCTACATGACCATGCTGTTATGTCACTTAGAAGGATAGTTTTTCTTTGGGAGAGAATGTATGGAAGGGTCTTTCTAGTCCTTTTTTTACAAAAGATTTTTGTAAAAATATAGAATTTTTTTTGTATAGTTTTTTTTTTTTTTTAAGCACTGAGTTGAAATTCACATAACATAAAAGTGACCACTCAGAAGTGAAAAAATCAACCACATTTAATGTGTTCATAATGTTCTTCAATCACCGTATCTGTCTAGTTTCAAAACATTTCCATCATTTCCAAGTAAAACTCCTTATGCCCATGGAGGAATTCCTCCGACTGCCCTCTGCCTTCCCTAGCCCCTGGCACCACCAGTCTGCAATCTGTATCTAAGAATTTATCTCCACATACAGATTTCTGCTAATTCCTGCCTTTGAAGGAAGCTGATAATAGAAAATCCATTTCAGTAGAAATACAGTCCTGCATAGAGAGGAATGTTGAGGTCTTGGTCAATGTTCAGGATTCTCTAGAAGATACAGTAATAATAATGCCCACCAACTAAAACCTACCACAATGAATAAATCAGGAACAAGCACGTGTGCAACGCAGCTAATAGAGTTGGGTTGATCTGATTGCACTTCAGAATTTAATATAGGTTATTAAAAATATGAACTTTAGGAAGAAAACCTAAAGCTTAAAGATATATTGAATGGAATCAGAAGTTAACCTTAGTATCACTAGGCTAGCAAAAATTGGGGAAGCAGAAATTAGGAATGGGCAGCAGTTATGAGGCACAGAATTTGCATATACTAGGTAGAGATTGAATATGTGATCCCTAATAATAACAATAACAGCAATAAACCAAGGTAAAAAAAAAAAGATATAAAGAGTGCTTTTATTTTGGACATGCAAGGCTTCATTTATTTCTCCCAACCTATGAGTAGGTGTCCATTGTTACCTGTGTATTTTTGCAAATGAAAAAACTAAGGCTTAGAGCACCTAGATGATTTGTCCAGAGGTATTCAGCTTCACTCTTGAAGAGCTGAGCTTTGAAACCAGGTGGGTGACTGCATACCCTTAATCCTAGTGAGCTTGGTGGATGGTTGAAGAGCTGTAGCCATATTATGGAAGGGGCAGAATGTCCCTCTCTCAATTAATTTTGGATAAATGGTACCAGTTCCTATAGAACCCTCTGTTTTCTTGAGGTTGTTGTATGAGTTTCCATTGTAGAACCAGAAGAACTTAACAGAAATGAATATGACCAGGGACAGAGGGCCAGGGAGGGGCGAATCCCTTGTAGGAGCTCAGGCAAGCTCTGAGTAGGGGCCACTGGGTGGTTGCCTTGGGAACAAAGGCGTTCAGGAGACAACTAGCTATCAATTCAGCAGTTTTATCCAGGGCCACCTCACAGGGCAAAAACTAGATAGGAGGCTGCACTCTGAAGAATGCCTAAAAGTTTACATCAGAAATGAGTTAGTCATTTTACCTTTGCAGATTCTGTTCTCACCATCAGTAAGCCCCTTGAAGGACTTTTTCAGCTGTTTTTGATGAAATTAAAAGCCAACAAGTTCTACTGGATCAAGTCATTTCTCAGGATACCCATTTAACCAAGAAAAAAAAGAGACTCATAAATCCAACAGTGAGAAGTAGAAAATATTTACTGAATATCCATGTATCTTCTTGGATCATTCAATAAAGGACTTGGATTTTATGCTCGGGCAACTCACCATGAAGATTTTGTTTCAGAGATGATTCTCTTTCCAGTTTGTTTGCTTCTTTGAGCAAAGTTAAGTCCTCAACTAATTTTTTTTAAAACACAGAAACAAAAAGATACAAAAGCTTCTCAGATAACTGGCGTCTTTAGGAATAAAAATTGAAAAGACAAAAGCTGAACCATTATGGTTGAAATTCTGAGTCTCAGGGATTGTAAGAGATGTCCTCTATTCAGTCTCATCCTGCCTCATCTCAGATGTTGGTCAATAAAGTGATCCAAATTTATTTATATTAAATTTTACTGTAAACTGAGAAATACATAATGGATAATAGAATTTTTGTTTTTACTCATGATCTGGTTCAGGTAGTAGGAAATTTTTTAAAATATATTTCTGATTAAGTGTGTGAGCCTGTGTCTGTATGTATGAGTATGCATCTGCGTATATGTACATATACATGCATCAGTTAAGTTCAGTTGCTGAGTCATGTTCTACTCTTTGTGACCCCATGGACGGGCACACCAGGCCTCCCTGTCCAACATCAACTTCTGGAGTTTACCCAAACTCATGTCCATTGAGTCGGTGATACCATCCAACCATCTCATCCACTGTTATCTCCTTTTCCTCCTGCCTTCAACCTTTCCCAGTATCTGGGTCTTTTCAAATGATTCAGTTCTTCACATTAGGTGGCCCAAGTATTCAGCTTCAACATAGTCCTTCCAATGAACACCCAAGACTGATATCCTTTAGGAATGACTGGTTGGATCTCCTTGCAGTCCAAGGGACTCTCAAGATTCTTCTTCAACACCACAGTTCAAAAGCATCAATTCTTCGGTGCTCAGCTTTCTTTACAGTGCAACTCTCACATCCATACATGACCACTGGAAAAAACATAGCCTTGACTAGACAGACCTTTGTTGGCAGAGTAAGGTCTCTGCTTTTTAATATGCTGTCTAGGTTGTCATAACTTTCCTTCCAAGGAGTAAGTGTCCTTAATTTCATGTCTGCAGTCACCATCTGCAGTTATTTTGGAACCCCCAAAACTAAAGTCAGCCACTGTTTCCACTGTTTCCCCATCTATTTGCCATGAAGTGATGGGACCAGATGCCATGATCTTAGTTTTCTGAATGTTGAGCTTGAAGCCAACTTTTCACTCTCCTCTTTCACTTTCATCAAGAGGATCTTTAATTCTTCTTCACTTTCTGCCATAAGGGTGGTGTCATTTGCATATCTGAAGTTACTGATATTTCTCCTGGAAATCTTGATTCCATCTTCTGCTTCATCCAACCCAGCATTTTTCATCATGTACTCTGCATGTAAGTTAAAAAAGCAGGGTGACAATATACATCCTGATGTACTCCTTTCCTGATGTGGAACCAGTCTGTTTTTCCATGTCTAGTTCTAACTGTTGCTTCCTGACCTGCATATAGGTTTCTCAAGAGGCAGGTCAGGTTGTCTGGTATTCCCATCTCTTTCAGAATTTTCCATTTTATTGTGATCCACACAGTCAAAGGCTTTGGCATAGTCTACAAAGCAGAAATAGAAGTTTTCCTGGAACTCTCCTGCTTTTTTGATGATCCAGCAGATGTTGGCAATTTTATCTCTGGTTCCTCTGCCTTTTCTAAAACCAGCTTGAATATCTGGAAGTTCACAGTTCATGTATTGCTGAAGCCTGGCTTGGAGAATTTTGAGCATTGCTTTGCTAGCGTGTGAGATGAGTGCAATTGTGCAGTAGTTTGAGCATTCTTTGGCATTGCCTTTCTTAGGGATTTGAATGAAAACTGACCTTTTCCAGTTCTGTGGCCACTGCTGAGTTTTCCAAATTTGCTAGCATATTGAGTGCAGCACTTTCACAGCATCATCTTTTAGGATTTGAAATAGCTCAACTGGAATTCATCACCTCCACTAACTTTGTTCATAATGGTTCTTCCTATGGTCCACTTGACTTGGTATTCCAGGATGTCTGGCTCTAGGTGAGTGATCATATCATCGTGATTATCTGGGTTGTGAAGATCTTTTTTGTACAGTTCTGTGTGTTATTGCCACCTCTTCTTAATATCTTATGTTTCTGTTAGGTCCATACCACTTCTGTCCTTTATTGAGCCCATGTTTGCATGAAATGTTCCTTTGGTATCTCTAATTTCCTTGAAGAGATCTCCAGTCTTTCACATTCTATTGTTTTCCTCTATTTCTTTTCACTGATCACTGAGGAAGGCTTTCTTATCTCTCCTTGCTATTCTTTGGAATTCTGCATTCAAATGGGTATATCTTTCCTTTTCTCCTTTGCTTTTTGTTTCTCTTCTTTACACAGCTATTTGTAAGGCCTCCCCAGACAGCCATTTTGCTTTTTTGCATTTCTTTTTTTTGGGATGGTCTTGATCCCTGTCTCCTGTACAATGTCACAAACCTCCGTCCATACTTCACCAGGCATTCTATCAGATCCAGTCTCTTAAATCTATTTCTCACTTCCACTGTGTAATCATAAGGGATGATTTAGGTCATACCTGAATGGCCTAGTGGCCATTTCCCCACTTTCTTCAATTTAAGAATGAATTTGGCAATAAGGAGTTCATGACTATGAGCCATAGTCAGCTCCCTGTCTTGTTTTTGCTGCCTGTATAGAGCTTCTCCACCTTTGGCTGCAAATAATATAATTAATCTGATTTTGGTGTTGGCCATCTGGTGATGTCCATGTGTAGAGTCTTCTCTTATGTTGTTGGAACAGGGTGTTTGCTATGACCAGTGTGTTCTCTTGGCAAAACTCTATTAGTCTTTGCCCTGCTTTATTCTGTACTCCAAGGCCAAATTTTCCTGTTACTCCAGGTGTTTCCTGACTTCCTACTTTCATATTCCAGTCCCCTATAATGAAAAGGACATCTATTTGGGGGTGTTAGTTCTAAAAGGTCTTGTAAGTCTTCATAGAACTATTCAAGTTAAGCTTCTTCAGCATTACTGCTCAGGGCATAGACTTGGATTACCATGATATTGAATGGTTTGCCTTGGAAACAGAGACCATTCTGTCACTTTTGAGATTGCCTCCAAGTACTGCATTTTGGACTCTTTTGTTGACTATGATGGCTACTCCATTTCTTCTAAGGGACTCTTGCCTACAGTAGTAGATATAATGGTCATCCATCTGAGTTAAATTTACCCATTCCCATCCATTTTAGTTCACTGATTCCTAAAATGTCGACATTCACTCTTGCCATCTACTGTTTGATAACTTCCAATTTGCCTTGATTCATGCACCAAACATTCCAGGTTCTTATGTAATATTGCTCTTTACAGCATCCGACCTTGCTTCTATCACCAGTCATGTCCACAACTGGGCATTGTTTTTGCTTTGGGATAGTGAATAAACTCAGAAATACATTATTATTGTTCAATCGTGTCCAAATCTTCACAACCCTGTGGACTGCAGCACCCCAGGTTCCCCTGTCCTTCAATGTCTCCCAGAATTTGCTCAGATTCCTGTCCCCTGAGTTTGTGATGCTACTTAATCATTTCCAGGAGGAAGAAATGGCGAATCACTCCAGTATCCTTGCTGAGAGAACCCCATGAACAGAAATACATAGAAGTTCTTTAAAATATGAAGAATTTAAAACTAAATGTATGAGTTCTAGTGTACTAAATTAATATTTAATAAAGGCCCTTAATTATTTAAGATTATTACTCTAGTGATGTACTACCTAAACCATTTAATTGATGTGTGTAATTGGAAGGCTGCATTTCACAGTAAGATCTGCTGCCTCTGACTTCATGTTCCGCTCATAACTGGGTATCTCATCTCCTACCATTTCCCCTGGGTGTTCACATATTGAGTCTGCCACTTTACAGCCTATTCCCTGTATCACTGATACTCAATCCACTGATAAAGTCCTTGGACATCATAACGTAAGAAGAGGTTTGACTCTGACAACAAACGCAGGCAATGCTGCTCAATGTAAATATGTTTTTTATAGTAACTCATGTACCTTGGCAGGTGCTCATTCTGTAATCAGCTCTCCCAGGGCACTAGACTGGGGAGATGAGGCAATATTTACAACAATGCATTGCCCCTGGTACCATGATGAAAATGTGGCTAAAGCAGCTGCTGCTACAATAACAGTAATACAATAGTGGGCAATTTTATATTTCTAGTTAGAGATATAACTCTTCCAGTTCTTTGCTGAGCCCTGCAGAATAACCTCTGTTCTCCTTCCAAGAACAACAGTCACTCCCTGGTGGTGTGTAATATGGGGAGGAGGAGGGAAATTATGTGTTTACTTCTCAGAATAGCTGGTATGGGTATGAATGGAGAGAAAGAGAGGAAATAAGCCAGCAACAGTGGCTCTGTGGATGCATGCATGCTCAGTTGCTTTCGTCATGTCCGACTCTTTGCAAGCCCATGGACTATAGCCCACCAGGCTCCACTGTCCATGGGATTGTCGAGGTGAGAACACTGGAGAGGGTTGCCATTTCCTTCTCCAGGGGATCTTCCTGACCCAGGGATCAAACCGTCTCCTGCATCTTCTGCATTGTAGGGGGGTTCTTTACCCACTGAGCCACTGGGAAGCCCATGTAGATACAGCCACCTGCAAAACTCTCGTCAATAAAGAGCATCCCTCCACACTTTCCCAGGTCTGAGTTCCCCCAAGTGGGGAACGTGTTAACTGAAGCATTTCAAAGTTTCTGTAGTATCTTCTTCTTCTTCTTCTTCTTTTTTTTTTTCCACCTGATTACAATGGTGAGTGACTTGGTCATCTTGGAATTTGATTCCAGAATCCATCTAGTTCACACTTACATGTGATGGTTAATTTCATGTGTCCACTTGACCAGGCTGAGGGATGCCCAGAAAGTTGGTTAAATGCTGTTTCTGGATGTATCTGTCAGAGTATTTTTAAGAGAGGTCAGCATCTGAATAGATAGAAGCAGCAAAGATTTTATCTCTAGTGTGCATATGGAGGGCATCAACCAGTCTATATAGGGCCTCACCCTCCAAAAGTGTGAAGGGAGGGCTGTCTCTACTTGAGATGCAGTGTCCATTTTCTGTCCATCTTCTCCTGCCCTCAGATACCAGCACTCCTTGTTCCAGGCCTCTGGATACCCTAGTTTTCCTGATTTTCCAGCTTGCAAATGGCAGAGCTTGGGACTTCTCAGGCTTCAGAATCATGTGAGCCAAATCCTATAATCATCTATCCAATCATCATCCATCTATCAATTTATTCATCACCTAACTGCCTATCTATTATGTACCCCCTTTTGGTTCTAGTTCTCTGGAGAACCTGACAAATATATTATACAAAACCCAAAACATTTTGTTTTTAAATATCTGCATCTGTGTCAATATGAGTGCGTTCATGTGTGCACAGGTGCATGATTCCATCAAGCTTGATGGCAAGAGGAGGAGGGGGTGACGGGGGATGAGACAGTTGGATGGCATCGCCGACTCAATGGACATGAGTTGGAGCAAACTCAGGGAGACAGTGGAGGACAGGGAGGCCTGGCATACTGCAGTCAGTCCATGGTGTTGCAAAGAGACACAAGCCAGTGACTGAACAACAACAATGTAACAAAAACAAGCCCTGTGCTTTACAAATCACAGATAATTCTTACACTGCTTCTTTAATATGAGTCAGAATGGACCACTTTAGCTCCTGACTCACCCATTGTTGACCCCTCTCCAAAGGCATGCTTTAACCTTGGTGCCCTGGTCCAGTCTACATGCATGGGCTACCTCATGACCAGGCTTGTCCAAGTACACGGATGACAGAAAGCATGTAGGACAAGGGAGGGCACATAGTCATCCTTCATGATATTATTATATATAAAATGCAAGCTCCTTGCTACCCTTGCCAATTGTTTACAGTGATATTTTCTATCTCTACTCTTATTAAAACTAAGTACTTAGGAGAAGGCAGTGGCACCCCACTCCAGTGCTCTTGCCTGGAGAATCCCATGGACGGAGGAGCCTGGTGGGCTGCAGTCCATGGGGTGGCTAAGAGTCGGACACGACTGAGTGACTTCACTTTCACTTTTCTCTTTCATGCATTGGAAGAGGAAATGGCAACCCACTCCATTGTTCTTGCCTGGAGAATCCCAGGGACTGGGGAGCCTGGTGGGCTGCTGTCTGTGGGGTCACACAGAGTCAGACACAACTGACGCGACTTAGCAGCAGCAGCAGCACTGATTGCTTAATCTGTATTTGACACTGTTGTAAGTTCTAGAAATATAGTTGTAAACAAATGACAAAAATTTGACTTTTTATAGAATTCCTTCCAGGATAAGAAGAGGAATAAAGAAAAGTAAATGGGTAAAATGTGCAGGTTTTCAGCAAAAATAGTATTTTGGGGTAAAAAATAAAGAGGAAAGAGAAATACCCTTTGTATTTCAACAGTTGGGTGTGAAATCTGGTCAATACAAACTCTATGTGTCAAACACTATTATAAGCATTTTATAATCAGTAGGTCATTTAGGGCTTGCTAGATGGCGCTAGTGGAAAAGAACCTGCTTGCCAATGCAGGAGACATGAGTCAGGGGTTCAATCCCTGAGTCAGGAAGATCCACTGGAGGAGGAAATGGCAACACACTCCAGTATTCTTGCTGGAGAATTCCACGGAAGAGGAGCCTCGTGGGCTACAGTCCATGGGGTTGCAAAGAGTCAGACATGATTGGGCAACTGAGCACACACACAGATCATTTTAATGCTTGAAACAATCTCCTCACATCACTGAATCTGTAAATATTCATAAAATAACAAGTTGTAATGGTTTCCTTTAACTGAATTATGTATATTAACACAACTTGCTTTTCGGCCAACATTTTGAGGAAACAAAAGTCAGGAGCATTCCTCATTGAAGGGACTGAGAAAATAAAGAATGCTTAATTCAAACAATGGAATATTACCCAGCAGTTAAGAGCAATGATGTAGACATATTCCTTGTCCTTAAAGTCTGAGTAGCATCTCACATTGGACACGTCTACTTCCTACCAATCTCCATCCCAGGCCCCGGGTCTGGTCATCTCCAGACCACCCACTGCAAGACTGGCACAGGAACCCTTCTCCTTCCCTGAGACCTTGTGGTGACCCTGAGTGAAACTGTGGATACGGGAACTGTCAGTCACACCTGGTCAACTCATGACCAACACCTAGTGGTGACTTTGAGCATATGTCTCCACTTGATCTTACCTCTAAGTTCTTGATCTGCCAGGAGGAAGGACTGTGACCAGACTGCTTCATGAGATGGCAGTGAGAGTTTCACTGTCATTGTTGTCAGTCGCTAAGTGATGCCCAACCCTTTGTGATCCCATGGACATACCAGGCTTCCCTGTCCTTCACCATCTCCTGGAGTTTGCTCAGATTCATGTCCATTGAGTTGATGATGCTATCTAACCATCTCATCTTCTGCCACCCCTGTCTCCTATTGCCTTCAATCTTTCCCAGCATCAGTGTATTTTCTAGTGAGTGGGCTCTTTGTATAAGGTGTCCAAAGTATTGGAGTTTCAACTTCAGCGTCAGCCCTTCCAATGAATATTCAGGGTTCATTTCTTTGGTTGACTGGTTTGATCTCCATGCAGTCCGAGGGAGTCTCAAGAGTTTTCTCCAGTACAACAATTCAAAAGTATGAATTCTTCGGTGTTCAGCCTTCTTTATAGTCCAACTCTTACATCCACACATGATTACTGGAAAAAAACATAGTCTTGACTATATGGACCTTTGTCAGCAAAATGGTGTCTCTGTTTTTTAATACACTTTCTAGGTTTCTCATTGCTTTTCTCCCAAGGAGCAAGTGTCTTAATTTTATGGTTGCAGTCACCATCTGCAGTGATTTTGGAGCCTAAGAAAATAAAATCTGTCACTGTTTTAATTTTTTTCCCCATCTATTTGCCATGAAGTGATGGGACTGGATGCCATGATCTTTAAACCAGCTTTTTCACTTTCATCTTTCAACCTCATCAAGAGTCACTTTAGTTCCTCTTCACTTTGTGCCATTAGAGTGATATCATCTGTATATCTGAGTTCGATGGCATTTCTCCTGGAAACCTTTCTTCCAGCTTGTGATTCATCCAGCCTGGCATTTTGCATGATGTACTCTGCATATAAGCTAAATAACCAGAGTGACACCACAGAGCCTTTACATACTCCTTTCCCAATTTGGAACCAGCCCATTGTTTCATGTCTTGTTCTAACTGTTGCTTTTGACCCAAATACAAGTTTCTCAGGAGACAGGTAAGGTGGTCTGGTTCTCCCATTTTTTGAAGAACTTTCCACACTTTGTTGTAATTCACATATTCAAAGGTTCAGCAGAGTCAATGAAGCAGAAGGGAATGTTTTCCTGGAATTCCCTTGCTTTCTCTATGATCCAAAAGATTTTGGCAATTTGATCTCTGGTTCCTCTGCCTTTTCTAAATCCAGTTTGAACATCTGGAAGTTCATGGTTCATGTATTGTTGAAGCCTGGCTTGGAGAATTTTGAGTACTGCTTTGCTAGCGTATGAGATGAGTGCAGTTGTGTGGTAGTTTGAGCATTCTTTGGCATTACCTTTCTTTTGAATTGGAATGAAAACGGACCTTTTCCAGTTCTGTGGCCTCTGCTGAGTTTTCCAAATTTGCTGGCATATTGAATGTAACACTTTCACAGCATCATCTTTTAGGATTTGAAATAGCTCAGCTAGAATTCCATCACCTCCACTAGCTTCGTTCGCAGTGATGCTTCCTAAGGCTCACTTGACTTGGCATTCCAGGATGTCTGGCTCTAGGTGAGTGATCACACCATCATGATTATCTGGGTCATGAAGATCTTTTTGTATAGTTCTGTGTATTCTTGCCACCTCTTCTTATTATCTTCAGCTTCTATTAGGTCCACACCATTTCTGTACTGTATTGTGCCCATCTTTACATGAAGTGTTCCCTTGGTGTCTCCAATTTTCTTGACGATATCTCTAGTCTTTCTCATTCTATTGTTTTCCTCTATTTCTTTGCACTAATCACTGAGGAAGTCTTTCTTATATCTCCTTGCTATTCTTTGGAACTCTGCATTCAGGTGTGCATAACTTTCTTTTTCTCCTTTGCCTTTCACTTGTCTTATTTTCTTAGCTATTTATAAGGCCTTCTCAGACAACCATTTTGCCTTTTTGCATTTCTTTTTCTTGGGAATGGTCTTGATCACTGTTTCCTGTACAGTGTGACAAACCTCCGCACATAGTTCTTCAGGTATTCTGTCTATCAGATCTAATCCCTTGAATCTATTTGCCACTTCCACTGTATAATTGTTAGGGATTTGATTTAGGTCATACCTGAATGGTCTAGAGGTTTCCCATACTTTCTTCAATTTAAGTCTGAATTTGGTAATAAGGAGTTCATGATCAGTGCCATAGTCAGCTCCTGGTCTTGTTTTTGCTGACTCTATAGAGCTTCTCCATATTTGGCTGCAAAGAATATAATCAATCTGATTTCAGTATTGACAATCTGGTGATGTCCATGTGTAGAGTCTTCTCTTGTGTTGTTGAAAGGGTGTTTGCTATGACCAGTGTGTTCTCTTGGCAAAACTCTATTAGCCTTTGCCCTGCTTCATTCTGTATTCCAAGGCCAAATTATCCTATTACTCCAGATGTCTCTTGACTTCCTTCTTCTGCATTTCAGTCCCCTATGATGAAAATGAGATCTTTTTTGCCTGTTAATGCTAGAAGGTCTTGTAGGTCTTCATAGAATCATTCAACTTCAGCTTCTTCAGCATTACTAGTTGGGACATAGACTTGGATTACTGTGATATTGAATGGTTTGCCTTGGAAAATAACAGAGATCATTCTGTCATTTTTGAGATTCTAACCAAGTACTGCATTTCAGACTCTCTTGTTGACTATGAGGGCTACTCCATTTCTTCTAAGGGATTCTTGCCCACAATAGTATATATAATGGTCATCTGAACTAGATTCACCCATTCCAGTCTATTTTAGTTCACTGACTCTTGCTGCTGCTGCTGCTAAGTCAGTTAAGTCATGTCTGGCTCTGTGCGACCCCATGGACTGCAGCCTACTAGGCTCCTCCGTCCATGGGATTTTCCAGGCAAGAGTACTGGAATAGGTTGCTATTGCCTTCTCTGCACTGACTCCTAAAATGTTGATATTCACTCTTGCCATCTTCTGTTTGACCACTTTCAATTTATCTCGATTCTTAGAACTAACTTCCAGGTTCCTATGCAATATTGTTCTTTACAGCATCAGACTTTACTTCCATCACCAGTCACATCCACAACTGGGTGTTGTTTTTGATTTGGCTCCATCTCTTCATTCTTTCTGGAGTTATTTCTCCACTGATCTCCAGTAGCATATTGGGCACCTACCAACCTGGGGAGTTCATTTTCCAGTGTCCTATCTTTTTGCCTTTTCATATTGTTCATGGGTTCTCCAGGCAAGAATACTGAAGTGGTTTGCCATTCCCTTCTCCAGTGGACCATTTTGTTAGAATTCTCCAGCATGACCCATCCGTCTTGGGTGGCCCTACATGGCATGGCTCATAGTTTCATTGAGTTAGACAAGGTTGTGATTCAAGTGATCAATTTGATTTGTTTTCTGTTATTGTGGTTTTCATTCTGTCTGCCCTCTGATGGATAAAGATAAGAGGCTTATGGAAGATTCCTGATGGGACAGAGTGATTGTGGGGGAAACTGAGTCTTATTCTGATGTGTGGGGCCATGCACAGTAAATTTTTAATCCAATTTTCCATTGATGGGTGGGGCTGTGTGCCCATACATGCACATGCTTAGTGCCCCCAACCTTGCAGCAGGCCACTGCCAACACACACCTCTGAATTACACAAGCCCCTTTGCCATGACAAGGCTGTGATCCATCTGTCTACATAAACATGACAGGGTGAGAGTTCCATCTGTCTACATAAACGTGGGAAAACACAGTTCCAACATGGAGAAGGTACCCAAAGTTCCATCAGGGTGTTTGTTCTCAATGTGAGATCATCATCCCAGATAAGTCCTCCCAGGACCTGATTCACAGATGGCACACAACACTCCACTGTGGAATACTTACTGTGCTTTCAAAGTGCTTTAACTGAAACCAACAGTCAGCATTAATTTATTTAAAGTAACCATGTAACTACTATTGTCACATGTTAGATTTTGAACTTTCATGGTTGAGAATAAGAACTGTTGCTTTAATAAAAACTGTGTTTCCTTTACTTCATCATGAACAATGGCCATCTAGAGAAACCAGCAAGGATGCTTGCTCTCTGGAGATAAGCTGATTAGTTGCAATGACCTGTGTGTTCACTGTGCTAAGGTAGATCAAAATGATTTTCGTTCAGGAGAAAAGCGTACCTAGTTTTCCCATTTCAACCTTCTGAATCTCAGTCCATGTGGAAGATTTTATTTTTTAATTTCTAGAATTCTTTTAGAAATGAAGAAGTCAAAAGTGTTTCAGACTTAAAGGGTTGTACTGAAATAACTTTTTAAATGGAATCATTTTGCTCAGTCTGTGGCCAAACTCCCTTTATTGATTGTGACATCTTTTGCTTGCACTGTTACAGGTTTCTTCTTTCCAACCTCCTTGCAGAGGGCTGTGCATTTGCTCTTAAGTCGACTCAAGACTCTGCCAGCAGAAAACACCCTCTCGGTTACTAAGCTTTTCTTAAGCTACTTTGGATCCCCCCAACAAGCTCTATACTCAGTCCAGGAAAATCGATTACAGCTTTTTCTCTCTGGGTTTCGGACTTCAAATTTAGGCAGTGATATTTAATTAAAGATTCTCTGCCAGCATTCACTTGAGCTCCTATTTTTGCATGCGATTGTTTGAAATCAAAGGAGAAAAATCAGAAACATGATCAATTTCATGCTAAGCTAGCCTTTACTTAATCTTTCTGGAGTGACAATTTCCTTGAACTCTGACTTTCTTTGTAACAGTGTAGGTAGATGACTGTCAAGGGAAATTTTTATAAGAAACAGCTAAATTACCTGCAAGAGGTTGTCGAAGACTGTGACTAATGAAGTGGGAGTGAACCACGTCTCCCTTGCTGGTGTTCATGTGTTTCAAGCTTTAAAGTCAGTAATCTCTATGGGCTCTTTCCAGAATCATTATATAGACTCTAATGTACATGTTCATTTATTAAGTACATTTAGTAGATATGTGAGAAAACGGAATCATCTGTTTTCCAAGTTCAACACATATATAAACAAATTCAAAGAAGTTGTGAGTTTTACAATGTTTAAAAAAGTAAGAGAGGTCAGAAGATATTTTAGGGGTATGATACCATCATGATGGACAGGTCATTATGCGTGTGTCCAAATCCATAGAATGTAAAACACCAAAAGGGAACCACAGCATAAGCTTGGACTCTGGGTGATAATGGCATGTCAGCATAGGTGCATCAATCATAATAGACGTATCATCTGGTAGGGATGCTGATAATGGGGCAGGGGGCGTTACACCTGTGTGGGGGCAGGGGGTGTCTGGGAAATCTGTGTACCTTCTGAATTTTGCTATGAACCTAAAACTACTCCAAAATAATAAAGTATTTAGAAAACAGAGAGCAAGAGCACCGAGAAGAAAAATAAACACCACATTAGCAAGTAGAGAACAGTGTTAGGTATTTTTATATGCATTGTGCATATTTCAATACCTCTTGCAATATATACACACAAGGCCTGGGCTTTAATAGCTATTACTCTACATTCTTTTCATAAAATATGCATGATGGCTATCACACATTATATTTCTTTCAAACTTGGGTAGAAATCATACTTGAAGCTAACACCTGTAGCTCATACATTATTTACATTTGAATTTGATCATGATGGTCAGAAATGCAAGTGCCAGTCCCTCAGCCAAAAGTGATCCTGCTCTTTCTTGGGCTGTCAGCTCCAGTCACAGGAAACAGCAAAGCGCCCTCAGATGGTACTAAGCACCTGCAGCATCAGCTAAGAGAAAACAGGCCTTAGAGAACCACACTGTGGCACACCAAGATCTTCCTGCTGAGCTCAGATGATGATTCAAAAGAGGTGACAGGCTGGTCATCAGCCCTAACACCAAAGACAGATTCATCAAGTGGCATTAAACATGACAATGCATGAGAATGGTGTGGATGTTGGAAAACCCTGCAGATCTGCTATTATGCAAGGTGTTTATTTTCTCATTATTCAAAAGAGATATTGACAAATGACACTTATTCCTTGAAAGTTTGCCACATTAATATTTTAGGTTTTAAAGATCTGAAGTGAAGTGGAAATCGCTCAGTCGTGTCTGACTCTTTGCGACCCCATGGACAATAAAGTCCATGGAATTGTCCAGGCCAGAATACTGGGATAGATAGCTCTTCCCTTCTCCAGGAGATCTTCCCAACCCAGGGATCAAACCCAGGTCTCCGGCATTACAGGCAGATTCTTTACCAACTGAGCCACCAGGGAAGCCTCCGTAATCCTTTTTCTGCCCTTGATTAGTGGATATAAAAGCATTAACTAAAGGCTTGTTAAAGCTTGCTAAGACTAACAGTTTCTAAAGGTATATTTCATTATAATGTAACTTTGTCTTTCCTTTATATATACATATATATATATATATATTCACTATATATGTTAATATGTATTACTTTTTCTCATCTTTTATGTTGTTGCTGGTTTAGTTGCTAAGTAGTGCCTGACTTTTTGATCCCAGGGACTGTAGCCCACCAGGCTCTTCTGTCCATTGGATTTTTCAGGCATGAATACTGGAGTGGGTTGCCATTTCCTTCTCCAGAGGATATTCCTGACCCAGGGATCAAAATTCCATCTCCTGTACTGCAGGCAGATTCTTTACTGCTGAGCTACCAGGGAAGCCCATATATATGGATGCATTTTTTCACTTAATGTAGGTTTAATATCAGAATAGTGAGGGTTTATTCTATAAAGTTTTTGGAGAAGGAAATGGCAACCCATTCCATTATTCTTGCCTAGAGAATCCTGTGGAAAGAGGAGCCTGGTGGGCTGCTGTCCATAGGGCCGCATAGAGTCAGACAAGACTGAAGCGACTTAGCATGCATGCATTCTATAAAGTTACTTTTTTTATTTAGGTAAAAATCAAAGTCTTTTTCCTCAGCTTTTTTGAGCTATGATGACACATAAAAATTGAACGTATTTAAGGTGTATAATGCAATGTTTTGATATGTATACACAATGTGAAATGATGACCACAATAAGCTAATTAACACTGATGTCACCTGAGATAGTTACTTTTTTTTTTTCTGGTGAGAACATTTAAGATCTACTGGGGTTCCCTGGTGGCTCAGACTGTAAAGAATTGGCCTTCAATGTGGGAAATTTGGGTTCAATCCCTGGGTCGGGAAGATCTCCTAGAGAAGGGCATCCCTACCCACTCTAGTATTCTTGCCTGGGAACTCCCATGGACAGAGGAGTCTGGTGGGCAACAGCCCAAAAGGTCACAAAAGCCAGACATAACTGATTGACTAACAATACTAAGATTTACTAATTTAGCAAATTTCAAGTATGAAGCAATTATTATTAACTATAGTCACCATGCTGTGCATCATGCTTCCAGAACTTATTCATGTTATAACTGAAAGTTCGTGCCCTTCAACCAAAATCTCCCCATTTCCCTTCCTAGCCTCTGGCAACCACCATTCCACTCTGTAGCTATGAGTTTGACTTCTCTTTTTTCAGTTTCCACACATCATTTAGACCATGCATAGGTGTCAGGACTTCTCACTGTGGTTTGACCTGATTGCCCTGGTGATTGGTAAGGCTGTACAATCCATGTATGTACTGGTTGTGTGGATGTCTTCTGAAAACTTTTGATTCTTGATTTGGTCTGCTGTCAAAGCTCTTTATTGAGTGTTTTAGTTCATTCATTGTATTCATCAGCTCTGAAATTTCTGTTTGATTTATTTTTAATGTTTTATAACTCTTCTTCATTGAACTTCTCATTTTTTGGGGGGTATCATTTTCCTGATGTCATTAAATGGTTTATCCGTGTTTCTTGTAGCTCACTGAGCTTCTTAAGAACAATCAGTTTGAATTCTTTGCCAGTCAGTTCATGGGCTTCCATTCCACTGGTGCCATTGACTGGACATGTACTGCATCCCATTGATGGAGACATGTTTCCCTGATGCTTTTGTGGTCCCTATAACCTTCTTACGGAGAAGGCAATGGCACCCCACTCCAGTACTCTTGCCTGGAAAATCCCATGGACGGAGGAGCCTGGTAGGCCGCAGTCCGTGGGATCGCTAGCAGTCGGACACGACTGAGCGACTTCACTTTCACTTTTCACTTTCAGGCATTGGAGAAGGAAATGGCAACCCACTCCAGTGCTCTTGCCTGGAGAATCCCAGGGACGGGAGAGCCTGGTGGGCTGCCGTCTATGGGGTCGCACAGAGTCGGACACGACTGAAGTGACTTAGCATAGCATAGCATAACCTTCTTATATAGCAGCTGAACATTGAAGAAGCTATCACCTCTTCCAGATGTTACAAACTAATTTCAGTGAGAAAGACCTCCGCATGGTAGAGGGGGTCATGCTAGAATGTGCTGTGACCTGGGTCAGGTGGTGCAGGGCACAGAGCAGGGCTGTGGGGTTGTGCCTCAGCTCTGTTAATAGCTGTGGTCTGTGCAGTCGCCAGCCCTGCGGTCCTTAGTGCTGGGAGCTTGAGGATGCCTCTGGTGGCTGTGGGAGCTGGTGGGTACTCAGCAGACCTCGGGGTCCAGCAGTAAGGGACAGATGCCAGTGGTGATGGTCATTGCTCATGTGTGTGCCTGTGACAGCAGAGACGGCTGCCAGTGTGTGCAAGGTGGCAAGAGCCGACTGTGGGCACACCTGCGGTGGTGAGGGCTGAGACAGGGCCGGGCTAGCTGCAGCCACGCATGTAGTGTTCTCTCTGCTCAGAGTGCCAGGGCTGGGGTCCCCATGGCAGCCCTGGCTGGGGCCCCAGCAACCGGGACAGAGGGCTTGGGACTCAGACAGCTGGAGCCTGCAAACAAGAAAATCCACGAGGCGCTGGGAGCAAATGTTGCACAGGCGTGGGCGGGTCACTGTGGATCTGCCGGCTGTTGGCTTCCCCAGGGTGGGGCACCCCCTTCATGTGGTGCCAGGAAAGGCTCTCCTGTGCCTGAGAAGAACCTTCTGGTGTGAGTTCGCTCCGCACACTGGGCAGTGCCGGCCTGGGGGTGGGATGATGCAGGCAATACAGAACTTCTCCCTACTCCTCCCGTGCGGTTATTCCCGGGCTTCTTGCTCCACTGAGCACACCCAGAACTGTATTTGCTCACGAGTAATTGTATGTTATTGATTTTTGTTAGGGGATGGATGCCCGGATCTCCTCCCCTGACATTTTGGTGGCAAAGCCTTTTCAGTTTTCAGCTTTAAACCATATGTGTAGTTCAAGCATGTGGTGCTGGATCCATAAGGAATGTCATCTCCCTTTCCCTCACCTTTCCCTCTAGACAGTCTTATCTTCTTACCATCTTTTAAAAAAATTTAAACTTTTTTATATTGTACTGGGGTATAGCCAATTAACAATGTTGTGGTAATTTCAGGTTCACAGCAAACAGACTCAGCCATATATAAACACATATTCATTCTCCCCTAAACCCCCATCTCATCCAGGCTGCCACATAACATTGAGCAGAGTTCCATGTGCTACTCACGTGGGTCCCTACTGGTTATCCATTTTAAACAGAGCCATATGTACGTGTCCATCCCAAAGTCCATAACTATCCCTTCCCCCATCCTTTCCCCCAGCACCCATACATTATGGCCAAGTTCTGACATTCTCTTTATAAATAAGGCATCAGTGTGTGACACTCAGCTTTCTGTCAATTAGCATATTGAAATCTTTCAAAGAGAATATGTTTGCTGATTACTTGCATTCCATGAAAGTCAAAGTGCAAGTCACTCAGCCGTGTCCCGCTCTTTGTGACCCCATGGACTATACAGCCCATGGAAATCCCCAGGCCAGAATACTGGAGTGGGTACACTTTCCATTCTCTAGGGGATCTTCCCAATGCAGGGATCGAACTGGGTATTGCACATTGCAGGCTGAGTCTTTTTTTTTTTTTTTTTAATTAGAGGCTAGTTACTTTACAATATTATATTGGTTCTGCAACACATCAACATAAATCCGCCACAGGCATACACGCTGAGCTGCAAGGGAAGCCCAAGAATACTGGAGTGGGTAGCCTATACCTTCACCAGCAGATCTTCCTGACCCAGGGATCGAACTGGGGTCTCCTGCATTGCATAGTTAAATATGGACATAGCTGCTGCTGCTGCTAAGTCGATTCAGTCGTGTCCGACTCTGTGCGACCCCGTAGACGGCAGCCCAACAGGCTCCCCCGTCCTTGGGATTCTCCAGGCAAGAACACTGGAGTGGGTTGCCATTTCCTTCTCCAATGCATGAAAGTGAAAAGTGAAAGTGAAGTTGCTCAGTTGTGTCAGACTCTTTGCGACCCCATGGACTGCAGCCCACCAGGCTCCTCGGTACATGGGATTCTCCAGGCAAGAGCACTGGAGTGGGCTGCCATTTCCTTCTCCAATGCCTGAAAGTGAAAAGTGAAAGTGAAGTTGCTCAGTCGTGTCCGACTCTTTGCGACCCCATGACGGCAGCCCATCAGGCTCCCCCGTCCCTGGGATTTTCCAGGCAAGAACACTGGAGTGGGTTGCCATTTCCTTCTCCAATGCCTGAAAGTGAAAAGTGAAAGTGAAGTTGCTCAGTCGTGTCCGACTCTTTGCGACCCCATGGACTGCAGCCTACCAGGCTCCTCCATCTATGGGATTCTCCAGGCAAGAGCACTGGAGTGGGCTGCCATTGCTTTCTCCGATGGACATAGCAGTCCATAGTTCAATCTAATAATGTTTAAACTCTTATATTGTAAGGTTGTACCATATGGTATGATATTAATTTTAGATGATTTCTTGTTTATATTATTTTTATAAATTTAATTAATACCAATTACTCCCCCAAGACTCCAGTATTTCTTTTTTCCCTTTCTTCCTATTGCTTTTGCTTCTCCCCTCAGGACAGTCACATGTAGAGGTAGGAGAAGCTTCTAGAACTCTGCATGTGCAGCAGGGCCCTGGGATGGAGTGGTGGGCAGGAAATGGGACAAAGTTGTATCACAAGAGTCTTAATTTCTGGAAAATAGAAGGGCCTACAATCAGATCATGTCCTGTTAGAGAATCCCATCACATCTAAGACACTACCAACTAGGATGCAGAATTATCATATACACCACTGAGAAAGGGCCAAGACAAAACACTGCCAAATACCTAATTCTCCCTTTGGAGACATTAAAATGTGAAAACATTCTTATCTTGGATTCAGTTTAATAAAGTATGAAAGCGAAGGTGACAGTGTTAGTTGCTCAGTCGTGTCCAACTCTGCAATCCCATGGACTGTAGCCCTCCAGGCTCCTCTGTCCATGGGATTCTCCAGGCATGAATACTGGAGTGGGTTGTCATTTCTTTCTCCAGGGAATCTTTCTGACCCCGTGTGTGTGTGTGTGTGTGTGTGTGTGTGTGTGTGCACGTGTGTGTATAGCTCAACTATGGAACAGGAGGAAGGCTTTGCGTTTTTTGCATAGAAATATTTTTTACTGAAGCTATTTGAATTAGGATTTATTACAGATGTGTTTTCCCAGACCTGTTTTTTAAGCTTATCTGTTTTGAGAATGTCTTTAAATTTGCTCTGAAGAAACTTTCTGTTCATTGTCTATAAGATGTGACAATTTCTAGAGGAAGAAAGAAGAAGCTTGGATTTTTCAACAGAGCTAGAAAGAGTGAGATTTTTAGAATGTTCAATGAGGCTCCTTTTTTTTTTTTAATTTTTAATACCTATCATTTAAACTCTAGCAGCAGCGGCAGTCAAAAATGCACAAAGGATCATATCTACTCATTTCTTGAGTACCTGTTGCTAAGAAAATTATAAGAACAGGCAAAACTATAAGCTTCCTGTCTATAACTAATTAGATTAAAATTAGCTAATGAAATAAAGCCTAAAGGATAATAATCCATAAAGAAATAATCCTTAAAGGGTCATCTGAGCTATAACTTTATTTCATAAGAAAAGACTGAAAATACAATTTGCAAATTGCTAATCCTATAAAGGAATTAAAAAAGGAACATTGAAAGGAGTCTGAAGGATGTAAAAAGTATTATTAAATACGAAATTACTGATCCACCCTTATCAAGACAAAAGCAATAGATTTCATAACCAGTGGAGATAGAATGGGATTGAATTTTTTCCCCCAGTTTTTTAACAATAAGTGATGCAGACATTTTAACTTAGTGGCCATTCAGAGAAGCAGGTAAATAGAACTTCAAGAAGTGTACAATACTAACAGAAGTCTTTATGCAGAGATGACCTTTTCTCTAAACATTAGAGAAAAAATAATACCAGAACTCTCTTTCATCTTCAGTATACTTGTAATTAAAATTCTGGACTCTCCTGGTGTCACTGAATGAATCAATTAAATATAAAGGAATTTGCAAATTATAGAACCACTTTTGCACAGAATGAAAATCCAAGGTATTAAGGTATTAATTTCACTGAATTTAATTCTGCATTATTTTAATTCTCCACAGTCACTGCGCTTTTAATAGCTGCAAATAATAATGTTAATTATTTCAACAGAGCACTTGCTTCACATGCAGGTTGTGAGAATTTTTGTCAATTAAGCAAATTGTAATCCAAGTGGGATTTTCCAAGAAATATTTAAATAGGAAGTTTTAAAAACTAAACTTATTATTCTAATAAAACTCATGATGTCACTTATTATGTGGTCAGGACTAATGTGTGGGGAGCATAAGCTGATTTAGCCTCCTTCAGGCCAAGGTCATAATAAGGAGTGGAGCTGCTCACGTGTGACCTGCACATTTTATCACCACTGTGGGGTCTGGGACCTTTGTTGGCCCTTGGCCTGGAGACTAAAGACAGGGACGGAGCTCAGAGTTCCCCTACTGAGCAGCACAGAGGCCTCTTGGGAGTGTACACTCAGATTTTAATCAGGATATCAAAGGTTGGTTCATAGCAATCTAGAGAATTAAAAAAAAAAAATCCACATTTGTTTACTCTTTCTTCTCTCTTTTTTGCTTAAAATGCTTTTCTTCTTTTTTTAAATTATTCTTTTCTTCATTTTCTCTTTTATAGTGTAATTCTTTCTCTCTCAATCACTGGGAAATTTCATATAATCCCTATCTTTTGTTCACTTCCAAGAAAATAAAAAAAAAAAAGACTCATTCAGATTGAAGAATAAATGGTAGTAAAGCATATACTTTGAATTCTTACAGATTTTGGTTTATTAAATTTTTAAACTAAAATTTTAATCCAAGATGTAGGTTTAGTTTGAAGATTTCAGACAGTAGTAATTGGTGTGTCTGCTACATATGATTTATATATTCTTAAAATATCATATACTTCATATATTCTTTAAAATATCTATTATTATTGGTTGATAAATATTAAAAAATTATAGGTATCATGTATTAATTTCCTACCAAGTGTTGCCTATTTTTACATAATTACATTTATTTTAAAGAAGAAAGAAATATAAAGGTAGATATTAAAATTAATAATTACCCTTTTCTGAAAGAAATTGGCAAGGTTGATATTTTAAATAGTTGACTCCCAATCTTACATCAGAGCTGCCTGGTAAAATAAAGTGTGGGCCACACATGTGACCACTTATGCAATTTAAAATTTTCTGATAAACACATCAAAAAGTTTAAAAATATTTAAAATGATAAAAGACATCATCTTTTCAACTTGCAATGTCTTAGCCTTTTTTTTTTTCACATTGTCATTGATACCCAAGGCCTTTAATACTTATAGCTCATCTCTGAAACAGCCACATTTTAAGTGTTGAGTGCTCACATGTGGCCAGTGGCTGGCTACCTTACTGATCAGCACAAACTTAAAGACTAATTAACAGATCCTGAGGCTGGGAAAGATTGAAGGCAAAAGAAGAGGGCAACAGAGGATGAGATGGTTGGATGGCATTACCAACTCATTGGACAGGAACTTGGGCAATCTCCAAAAGGTGGTAAGAGACTGGGAGGCCTGGTGTGCTGCAGTCCATGGGGTCGCAAAGAGTCTGACATGACTTGGTGACTGAACTACAATACAAGTCAAGAACTACATGACAGATAGAGAAACATAAGCAGGAGCTCTCAGAAGTGGGTGGCATCACTCTAGCACACGGAGAAGGATGGTGTGGTTTATGGATGGAGAGGAAGGGGATGGTGTCTGCACGGTAAAGACACAAGGAGCAGTGGGTGTTGCGATGTTGGGATCTGACGCGATGGTGCAGACACAAGTGAAGGGAATCTGGGTGTAGACTCCATGACATGTAACGGGGAAGAGGGGTGGAATAATCACAGGGATCTGCACCCAAGGAAGGTGCAAAAGGAAGTAAGGAAAGAGGAGCAAGTGGTTCCTGGGTCCCAATCTGAGCATCCACTCCCAAGGCTCAGGAGGGAGATGCCGCCCCGTACAAGGAGCACAGAGTGGGACGAGGGCAGAACCTAATCCAGGTTCTTCATGTGTGGGTAATCAAGAAGCGGGAGAAGTCACATGTGAATAAGACAGGGCTTGGCAGTTCAGAGGTTCTGGACTACAGGGCAGGATGCCAGGGGGTTAGGATGCTCTGGAGGGCGTCCTTTCAAGAGGTTTTACAGTGAAAGACGGGAAAGGAGATGGTGTCACAAGAGGGTTTATAAGGTGAGATTGTCTAGTCTAGACTCGCTAGTTAATCACCATACTATGCACATCTCATGACAGACATGAAGCTCTTTTTACCCAGGATCTCAGTAAATAAAACGTGATCCAATTTCCGTTGGCTCTAGAGTTTGCAGTAGGCAGACTTATTTCTGCATGCCTGTGATATGCATTGTTTGACTTTGGGATTAACTTTTTGTTAAAACCTGAATTATTCAGTGTAAATAGTGTAGACGGATCCCTTCTGGCATGATAAAAATAAGTCAATAATAGGGACTGTCTAAGCATCTCATTGGGAAATGGACACTATGCCAGATTTCTGTTCTCTGAATGTGTAGGCAAGTTTAGAAAGAACCACATGCCCTACAATAGTCTGAGTTCCTTGTGGCAATGACACGCTGATTTCTCTGAACCTTTTATCATCCAGCTCAAAGGTCAGGCCTGCCCAGGTGACCTTCATGAAGCTCCTGGTGTCCACACATAGCTCTTCGAGTTCCTTAGAGTATCAGTCACATTCTGGCCCAAGCATACTTTTCAATCAAAGTATTGAATTGTCACAGATGTCAAATCGAATTAAACTTTGTCCAGGTATGCTTGATTTTTTTTTTTTTTGTACTTCTCAAATTGTCCTTTCAGTCTCGATTTCCCCCCATTCTTCTCAGCTTCACCCTCACTCAAGCATGTCTTTGTCCACTTCACACTGTGTCCTCTGCTCCCATTCCCATCAGAAGTCCTGTCCATCTGTCTGTCTCTGTATTGACCTGTCTCTGTTGACCTGTCTCTGTATTGAATACCTGTCTGCATCTGCCTTCTGTCTATAAAGTGAGTCTTCTACGGCCCATCGATAACTGGAAGCAATCATCCTAGCTCTGTATTCTCTATGATTAGACAAAATGTTCTACCCGAAGTCTACTTGTAGCCTAGGATTTTAGGGAAACATGAAGTTCAAAAATAAATAAATGCTTGTTTATATGCATGAAGTCTGCCTGGAGAGACTACATTTTCAATGGAGAAACTGACCCAAATATATATTGTGAGCTACCAATTAAATTATAAACTCCTGAAGGTGAAGACAGTGAATTATTAACCACTTTCCCATATCAAATACGTACAATATGCCTGCGACTATGATTTATATATTCCTAATATATCATGTAATTCATATATTCTTAAAAATATGTATTATTATTGGTTGATACAACACTGAGAAAAGTTATAGCTACCATGTATTAGTATTCTACTACTACCTATTTTTGTGTGATTGTATTTAATTAAAAAAGAAATAAAGATAAAAGTTGGTGTTAAAATTAATAACTACCTTTCCCTTCAACAAATAAATTGGTAAAGTTGATATTAATGTTTTAAATTTGAGCCCATCCTGTCCAACTCCAAGATCAGAGGTAACAATCTCCAAAAAACACAGATTAAAAAAATACATGAGAATCACAACAGTAGAAGTAAGGAAGCCTGGTCCTCCCTGTTGTTCCATCTTCAGGCAGGAGATGTATGCTCTTTACTGCAATCTCATATTATATGTTTCAATGCCTTGCTAATAGTAGGTGTTCAATACATCTCAGGTTAATATAAGTAAATGGAAACCAACATATGACAGAAGAATTTTGTTCTAGTTAAATTTTAAATCAATGTTATCATTTAATACCAATAGCAATCAATACAGGTCTAAAGTTAACACTGGCATTAAGCAACGTAACACATTGTAGAAACTTTGGTCTCAGTGTTTGGAATTGCCTAAAAATTACTCTGAACAGAAAAGATAAATTACTTCAAACAAAGAAAAGAATATTCTCAAAAATGCTTTGAGCAAAAGGCCAAATTCCATACCTTTATATTGAAAGTTGAATTAACAAATATATTCTGTTTTAAGTCATTTTAAAGACTAAACATTAAAATAATGATGATATTAGTTGATAAGACTAGATTGAATTCCCTATAAAAGGTATCAATTAAATATATTTATAAATACATAGCATGTTCTGTGCCTTACAATTCTATAAACTATTAACTAAAATAAGAGATAAATGACTATCTCACTTCTTTGTTACTATCACAGTAGATTTGTTTTTTGTATATTCATTCTGATACACTCCAAGGTAATTTCTAATATATAATTTTTTTTAATGTAGAAGATCCAAAAAGGAATTAAATTTTTGAATTTCAAAATATTAAGCAATAGTCACCACTTTTGACAGAATGTGGTCCACTGGAGAAGGGAATGGAAACCACTTCAGTATTCTTACCTCGAGAACCCCATGAACCGTATGGAAAGGCAAAAAGATAGCACACTGAAAGATGAAGTCCCAAGGTTGGTAGGTGCCCAGTACGCTACTGGGGATACAGAGGATGAGATGGTTGGATGGCATCACCAACACAATGGACATGGGTTTAGGTGGACTCTGGGGAGTTGGTGATGGACAGAGAGGCCTCGTGTGCTGCAGTTCATGGGGTTGCAAAGAGTCGGACACGGCTGAGCGACTGAACTGAACTGAGTCACCACTTTTAATTTTAAAGCAGTGAAGATTATCACTGGTGGTATAAATTGTAAAATTAAGTATCAGAACACTTACAGATAGTTTCCATCATTTTGTTAACTCTGGCTCCACATGTGAATAATCTGGAAAGCCTTAAAAAAATACCAATGTTGGTCCTCATCTTAAATCAACAAATCATAATCTCAGAGTGCTTTTTAAAAGCTCTCAGGTGTTGCAGTTTTGTAGCTGGGCAGATAATATCTGGGTTAAGGAAAGCAAGAGACACTGGTCTTTATAACCGTTTCTAGAAGCAAACCTCTAATTTTGACTTGGTTAAGGTCTTGAACTTGAGTCAGTCAGAAAATAGACAAGTGGTAGCCAGGGGTAGGAGCTGGGAGAAACAGGTAGAGGCTGGTGAAAGGAACAAGCTTTCAGTAATCAGATGACCAAGGTCTGCGGGCCTAATGTGCACCATGGTGACAACAGGTGGTGACGCTGCATGGTATGAGCGAAATTTCCAACGAGAAGAGAATTCACGTGTTCTCACCAAAAATAAAAGGTAAATATGTAACGTGACACATGTGTTTAGTAACTCGATAGTGAGAATCCTATATCCTTTATGTACATCAAATTGTCATATTGCACACTTTGAATATGTACAAGTTTATTACTCAATTATACCTCAATAAAGCAGAAAAAAACACCATTAGGAGAGTATAGGTGTTCTTCATGCAACTCAAAACATGCTGATGCAAGTTGAGGAAACCAGATTCCACAGGTGCCCAGAAATAAGCTTTTGCTCCATGTTGCTTCAAAACCTATTTTCAACCCACATATGGATCTGAGCTGGGTCTTAACACAAGAGTTGAGTCTTGTGTTTATCCTCGGAAGTGACAGTACCACCCTTTCATGAGGGGTGTGAAGCTCTAGCTAAAACAAGACAGCCTCTGGGATAACCTCCCTGGGCTTATCCTAAAATCTGTGCTACATCAAGCAGAAGAGTCATTGTACAATCTGAGTCATCTGACTGGTGATTAAGAGAACAAGCAACATGGCTTGTGCCTTTTCAAACTTCCCGGCTTCCACACAGCTCTGACTGACCATCCATGTCCCTACAGCTCTGAGCACTCAGGTAAGCCGTAACTCCAGCACCTCCCTGCCATATCAGCATTAGGGCAGGGACAGTGAAGAAACTCCACACGGTGATGACTGCAAGGGTTTCTCAGTGGAAATACTGGCAGCCCCCTGACACGGGCCAAGTACACCATGATGTCTTAACTTCCAAAGTATTGAGTCCCTTATGAGAAATGGACATGCACATTTAGCAAAAAAAAAACTCTATAAACACAGCCTCCAGATTGGACTGATTAAACTGCCAGCTTAGCGAAAGCGTGAAGAGAGCACATTAGGAGCTGATAAATGAAAAACCAGAATAATTTCCATCTAATGGCATGTAAACAAAAATTGTGGAAAGACAGTTTACCGGGGGAGTAATAACCACCCGAAGCTTTTATACTCACCAAGCATAAGAACGTAACATCTACCTGTGCTCACATATTAATGTATTCTAAACAGCCATGATTTACTAAATAATGCTGCCAGTTCCCAATTGCCCAGTGGGAACCACACTTAGGAGTTTAGGGAAAAAGCGGCTTTAGTTTAAGTGCTTTTATGTGGAATGGCTATGATTTACTGTGCATGAATATTTCAAATACAAGTTTTAAATTGATCAATACATGAAGATGCGCAGACTTAAATCAAAAGTCTGGAACGGACTCAAAAGTTCATTTATTCCATTAGGCCGTCTCCCGGTGAGCCTTCTATCTATTAATTTAACATCTCTAATGAGTAAAACCATGCACTTTCCTTAAAAAATATGTTCTCTTTTTCAACATTAGTAAGAACCTGTGCCTGATGTCTAGTCGAAGCAGTAACACTCCTGAATCTAGGCACGTTGTCTTTGTCCCGTCCTGTTCACGATGGGTTTTCACCTTGTGGTCTGTGAATGTCCTGGCACACGCTCACACAATCACACCCACTTCCCCTCTTTTACAAAGGTTAAGTCGGTGGGTCCAATACATCATGTACAGTCAGCCCACATGATGCTACGAAGTGGGGCTGGAATTTGGGCCGGTGGAAGCAGGTGAGGGGTATGTCACCTGGGCCAGGACAAGAGCCCTGCAGACAGGTGACCCCAGGTGTGCTGCCCCAGCCCATCACCTGAGCTCAGCCGTGCCCTCCACCCTGCAGTCAAGAAAGCACAATTTGCCAGTGCTGTGATATGACCCATATCTCAGGACTGGGGCCCAGAAACCCAGATGAGAGAGAAGACAGGGCCATCTATTCGTGTAGAAGACTCCCCATCCCCCTTGGAGGGGACAGGAGAACGGTTCACAGAGGGGCTTTCTCTATAGGCAAGCTCAAATGATGGGCTCAGATCTCACACCTGCCTCCTCATTTTCCAGACACTCCAGAGCCTTGCCTTATAAATCAAATAAGCCTGACAGGCCCCTGCAGACCCCACAGGGCCCCACGGGACTGTCCCCTGACCTGTCTCTGCAGTTATTGCCCTGCAGCATCCTGTGTTCTTCCTCGGTCGCTCCTCCTGCAGAGTACTGACACTTGCCTTGTTCACTGCCCACATAGCTCTTTTCCTAACCATCATAAGCCACTGGGGTCTCAGCTCAGACACTGTTCCCTCTGAAGGGCCTTTCTTGACCGAGACCCTAATGTTTCCCCGACCAGCATGCACTCAACTTGTTTGATGGATTTCTGTCTCCCTCCCCAGGAGGCCAGCTCCGTGAGAAATGGGGCTTTCCCAGCACAGATGGAAGCGTTGTGGGCACACAGTGGGCTCTCCACAAGTATCTGACAATGTGCTAATTAACACAAGCTCCCTCCCGCGTGCGTTCCCTGGAGGAAGCGGGTCACAGCCAGGCCACTGCTTACTCAGCCTGGAATCCATTCTGTGTCTCTTGTCCAGCTCTGGTTCACTGGACTCTGAAGAGCACAGGCTGCCACTACTTGCATCTACCATGATCACCATTGCACGTGCAGGCACACACACACATTCCCCTCTGATGGACATGGTCTCTGTCAAATATATTGATGCTTTAAATGTGGTGGTGGCTGAGCCTTGGGTGGTACACGTGCTCAGGTCTGACTCTTTGCGACCCATGGACTGTAGCCCACCAGGCTCCTGCGCCCATGGGATTCTCCAGGCAGGAACACTGGAGTGGGCTGCCATCCTCCTCCAGGGGACCTTCCTGACCCAGGGACTGTACTCATGTTCCCTGCGTCACCTGCACCAGCACATGGGTTCTTTGCCAGCTGAGCCACCCAGGAAGCCCATGGCTGAGCCTTGGGATGAAGGGCATCTTATGTCTTTATCTCAGCCACATTTTTTCCTCTTTGTTAAACACGATGACTCAGGGTCGGTCCCCCTTACTGTGCTCAGTGTCTCAGAGTGTCCCCCAGCAACCCTTCTTCCTGAGATGCCCCAGGCTGTCTGCCCCCAGCCACCAAGAGCTATCAAAGGGGACCACCCTGCAGCCTTGGCAACAGAGTTGTGTGCACTGCTCTCCCTCCCATCATACTCCTCAAATGCTCCAGAGATCCTCCTTTTACCCCCAGTTACAGTTTTTAAGGGTAGCATAAATCCTCCCTTTCCCCTGCATCCCTCGCCTCCCTCTCCTTCTCTGTCTCCCCCTCTGACCCCAGGACTGACGGGCTGTGTTTGTAGAAGCCCGAATGCCCCTCTGCATTCGATGCTCCTTTGCCCAGATCCCTCCCCTCCTCCTTCCTGGATGCCCTGGACACACCTAGGTGGTCCTTCCTCTGGGAAACTGTCTCCAATAGCCCTTCTGCTTCCTCTGACATCAGCAGAGGTGAAAATGGATAAAGCTGTCACTTGCTCATAGTTGTCTTATAGTGACACTCTTTTCTATGGGATTTCCCTTTCACAAAAATAAATCGCTGCTCCCCAAGGAAAGGTGTTCTGATTGGCAACAAAGGAAGCAGTGCAGCAAGATATGGAGGAAATAGAGTTGAGAGGATGACAATGAACAGAGAACACAGGGTCCTGCTGATGGCCTGGTGCTGCCATGTATTCCCAGGCTGTGTGGTGTGGCCACCGCTTACTGTCCCCTTCCCTGCTGTGCAGTGGGACCCCCTTCCTAATGTTGACCTTTGACACATCATGACATTGAGTGGGGGGACCTCTAGGTATTTTTGTCTGCGCCTATTTGTAAGAAAATTCTATAGAAATTTACATTTTGGAGGACGGGGATTGTTCTGACCCTTTAAAAAAACACTTTTTAAATTGAAATGTAAACATGCAAAAAGCATGGTGCTCTTCTTTAGCAATAAGTCCTCCAACCAGTCCATCCTAAAGGAAATCAACCCTGAATATTAAATCATTGGAAGGACTGATGCTGAAGCTGAAGCTCCCATACTTTGGCCACCTGATATGAAGAACAGACTCATTAGAAAAGACCCTGATGCTGGGAAAGATTGAAGGCAGGAGGAGAAGGGGACAACAGAGGATAACATGGTTGGATTGGATGGCATCACCGACTCAATGGACATGATTTTGAGCAAATCCAGGAGAAAACACAGGACAGGGAAGCCTGGGATGCTGCAGTCCATGTGGTCACAAAGAGTCAGACGTGACAGTGTGACTGAACATCAATAACAACCAATGTAAACCATGATTTTGCAGATCCCCAGATGTCAGGGTGCATGTGTCTGCGTCTGGGTCCGTTTACTCCACAGTATGTCTGTGAGATTCCTCATGTTGTTACTTATAGAAGTAGTTTGTCCTTTTTCATTTTTATTTCGTGTTCTGCTGGATGAATACGCCCTTTCTTCATATGCTCTACTGTGGCTGGACATTTAGGTTTACTGCAGTGTCTGACAATCGTGGGTGAATCTCCAGTGCATGTTCTCTGTCCTTTTGCATACCTGTGCTCATTTCTAGTGGGCATGTACCCAAAGTGGAATTGCTGGGTCTAGAGAAGACGGGGGTCCAATTTTACCTTGAAACAGCTGTCCAGAGGGTCTGTGCTTGTCCAAATTACTGCCAACAATGTAAGCCAGCAGTCAGTCCATTATATAAGTTTTAAAATATCCCTTAAAATGCTGAAGAACAAACTGCTTGTTTTAGTTAATTTGGTGAGGAAGACATTAAGCTCGAGGAAGATTACTGATGGGTGATGCATGCTCTGACATCTCAGTGCTGCTTACAAAGCACTCACTACACCTTCTTTTCATTTTATTTGCTACCCACGATGATCTGGGGAGGCGGATTTTATTATTCTCATTTTGTAGACTAAGATAGTGAGATACACAAGGCAGAAAGGATATTGGCTAATAAAAAGTACTTAATGAAAAAGGAGAGGACAAGAGTCAGCAGCTGGAAACACAGAGATGGGCATCTTCTGTGAATTATTGAAAATCTTAGAGTTGCGGGAATCTCTGGTTCTGAGAGAAGTTAAAGTATATATTTAAGGAAAGTGGTATGCGTTTCTGATTTTAGTGAATTTATATTTATTAAAAACTTTTTTCCTTTTTGAGGTTTTAAGAATTGCATGGCTTTCCCTGGTGGCTCATTGGTATACAATCTGCCTACCAATGCACAAGACCCAGATTTGATCCCTGGGTTGTGAAGATCCCCTGGAGAAGGAAATGACAACCCACTCCCGTATTCTTGCCTGGAGAATCCCATGGACAGAGGAGCCTGGGGGGCTGCAGTCCATGGGATTGCAAAGAATCGGACACGAGTTAGCGACTAAACAGCAAGAATTACTTAGGGGTTATAAGATGAGATTTCACTAGTTTATTTTGATTGAAAGAAAACCAGGAAACTTGGAAGGGCCCCTCAGTAGAAGGGTGCACGGTGCCCAAGGCCACAGAAATGAGCCAGAGCGCCACCTAGGGGTTCCTCACTGGTTCTGCAGACCAGTGGTTCAGAAACCCCGGGAAGAGGAAGAGCTCTTGGTTTCCTTCATTTCTTCAACACACATGACAACTGAGCCCCTTCCAGGTTCTAGTTTATGGTCCTTACTGTTTACTGTCCTAGACAGAGACACAGATACAAAGGGCCTCAGGATCCACGTCCTTGACCTCGGAGGCAGAGCCTCTAGGACTGTATTTCAGGTTATAGCAAAGGGGAGCCCTGCACAATGAAGGGAGAATGTGTGGTTTCTACCTGAATTTGAATTAATCTCAAAAGGTGAAGCTTCCAGTTTTCCAAACCATGTTTTATTTATTTTTGGCTGTGCCATTGTTGCTGATGCACAGGCTTTTCTCCAGTTGTGGGTGGGTGAGGGCCACTCTCCAGTTGCGGGGTGTGGGTTTCTCGTTGCGGTGGCTTCTCTTGTTGTGGAACACGCACCCCAGGGCACAGGGGCTCGGTAGTCGTGGCCCTCGGGCTCTTGAACACAGGCTCAGTATTTGTGGCGCACGGACTTAGCTGCTCCAAAGTATGCGGGATCTTCCCCAGTGAGGGATCAAACCCACGTCTTCCGCATTGGCAGGCAGATTCTTTACCACCGAGCCACCAGGGAAGCCCCAAAACATGTGTTTAACAACAGAAAAGTCTTCATTTTATACAAAGTTCTTCATTTTTAATAAAAAGGAAAAACCAAGAGTTGTATAGAATGTAATAAAATAAAAAGAATGCCATTATTTGTGTCGATGCAAAATTTAAATCCAGTCAGGTTTTCCCTTGATTTAAAAGATATTCTCTATATAAACTGGAACTTTATTAAAATACTTTCCACATGATTGATCAGTTACAGAAATCAATGGGAATTTCATTTTGTGAAAACTGTATTTTTACAAATAGATGAACGTATGTAAAACTGGAGCTTGACACATATATAGCTACTTCATACTGGAGAGGTACTTACGGTTCAAGGTTAATATATCTTTAAAAAAAACTCATCCTTTAGACATCAGAAATGTCTACATGATGGATTGTGCTAAGAAGGCAATTATTCAATTATAATTAATGATGGAGGCAACATATAAAGAATGGGCTCAATTTTCAGTTGATTTAAAGAATAGCATGTCCTACATAAATCTGTCATTCTGTGAGGGCCCATAAGAGACACATGATATTGCAAATCTATCAAGTGGCTCTTATTGCATTTGACACGTTTTTTTTGCTCATAATGCTGTTTTAAAGGTGAATATATTTAGCAACTACAGAGCTGTTTTACCTGTCAATCAACCTTACTTCTACTTCTGGCATAACTTGATGGCATGATCGAAGAGAGAAAAGCCAAAGAATGAAGTGCAAGGTTCAGAGAAAGAAAGACACCAGGATGAAAAGTAGAAACATAAAGGATGATGAGAAAGACCATGCTACTCTGGTGGACGGCTGTTTATCTGACCAAGAAAGGCCCCAAGTTGAAAGGAATGGATTCTTTGTTTTTAGAAGTTGTAAAAATCTCTGCAGGCTTCATCCTCCCATCAGAGGGGCAGATTCAATGGCAGAGACGCCAGCAGGGGGCCGCGTTGGCAGCTTAGGAACACAAACAGTTTTCACAGGAATCTCACACCATCTGCTGTCTCATTCACTCTGAGTAACACTGGTGGAAATTTTATAGTCATAAGAGTGACTGCAAATGATAAATGTGACTACAATAATGTTGAAAGCAGTGGGCACAGAAATGTGTTTTCTAATGTTCCCCTTCTCCACCAAATACTCCAAGATTCAGATTCTTTGAGAGAATATTTCCATAGATATTAAACTAGCTTTCACTAGACTGTTTTCACTATTATTATTCTTCTTGCTGCTTTTCTAGATTGCTCTTCTACTTTGTTTTCTTCTTAGCAAGTGTGGAGTTAATAACAACAGCGTGGTTTTTTTTTCCCCCTTGAATTTGTTTAGTTGAAATATAGTACAATATAAATTGGGGCTTCCTGATGTTCAATCTAGGTAGAAAAGAAAAAAAGAACATTTACAAGAACAGTATACCTTCCTCTAAGACACGAAGTATCTGTCCTCAGAGTGAAAATACTGAGGCCTCCCTGCAACATCCAGGCAGCCCTGTGTCCAGTGGGGATGTCAGCGAGGCGGCCATGGGCTCCCAGAGGCCCGCCTAGGCCGGTGCTCTGCATCCTGCCTTCTGCTGCCCCCGGGCTTGTTCTGGGGTTGGCAGGAAGGTCCACCTGTGGCTTTTGTTCACGGGTGACAGTTCTGCCCCCAGAAGCCAGAAAACCACACGTGATGCCTTCCTGCCTGGCGTTGACCATGCTCCTTCTCAGCGTCCTCAGTTCCTGTTTTGAACATTTCTTACTATCTTCATGGTCCTCTCTGTTCTGTAACCTTTGCTTTCAAAAGGATGACATCCAGTGCTGAATCTGACTGTCCGTGGATGGTCAGCTGAGATCCGGCCTTAGTTGTGATGTCATGACCTTTCCTGTGATATAAGACTCGAGGCCAATGAGGAAAGGGCAGCCCCTCCCATCCTTTAAGTCCTGGACTTGAGCGTCAGTGTCAGCCTGAAGAGCTTTTCTTACACATCACTGCTGAGCCACGTTTACCCCTCCTTGTAGTCTCACATCTTTTCATCTCTTTGGTTTTATGCGCAAATTTTTCTAATCATCACTTTTATATATATATATACAAATATATTTTAATATGGGCTTCCCACGTGGCACTAGTGGTAAAGAATCTGTCTGCCAATACAGGAGACATAACAGACGTGTGTTTGATCCTTGGGTTGGGAAGATCCCCTAGAGGAGGGCATGGCAACCCACTCCAGTATCCTTGCTTGGAGAATCTCATGGGCAGAGGAGCCTGGACGGTTACATATTAATTTTACTAATCATTACTTTTCAGTTCAGTTCAGTTCGGTTCAGTCGCTCAGGCGTGTCTGACTCTTTGCAACCCCATGAATTGCAGCACACCAGGCCTCCCTGTCCATCACCAACTCCCAGAGTTCACTCAAACTCATGAACATAGAGTCGGTGATGCCATCCAGCTATCTCATCCTCTGTCATCCCCTTCTTCTCCTGCCCCCAATCCCTCCCAGTATCAGAGTCTTTTCCAGTGAGTCAACTCTTCGCATGAAGTGGCCAAAGTACTGGAGTTTCAGCTTTAACATCATTCCTTCCAAAGAAATCCCAGGGCTGATCTCCTTCAGAATGGACTGGTCAGATCGCCTTGCAGTCCAAGGGACTCTCAAGAGTCTTCTCCAACATCACAGTTCAAAAGCATCAATTCTTCGGTGCTCAGCTTTCTTCACAGTCCAACTCTCACATCCACACATGACCACTGGAAAAACCATAGTCTTGACTAGACGGACCTTTGTTGGCAAAGTAATGCCTCTGGTTTTGAATATGCTATCTAGGTTGGTCATAACTTTCCTTCCAAGGAGTAAGCGTCTTTTCATTTCATGCCTGCAGTCACCATCTGCAGTGATTTTGGAGCCCAAAAAATAAAGTCTGACACTGTTTCCACTGTTTCCCCATCTATTTGCCATGAAGTGATGGGACCGGATGCCATGATCTTCATTTTCTGAATGTTGAGTTTAAGCCAACTTTTTCACTCTCCGCTTTCACTTGCATCAAGAGGCTTTTTAGTTCCTCTTCACTTTCTGCCATAAAAGTGGTATCATCTGCATATCTGAGGTTATTGACATTTCTTCTTTTACATAAATGCAAATATATATGAACATGTTATACATGATATACATACAAAACCAGTGGCTGATATGTGGTGTTGCAACATTGCAATTGCTTCTTGTACCTACCAATTTGGAACATCTTCAAACTTGATATTCTATTTTTCATCTTTCAGTCACTGGTCCAGGTGCCGGATTCAATGATCAGGTTGAGAGGATTACACCTGGAAATGTTTCTGTATTTCCATATGTATCAACTAAGTAGGACTTTTGGAGAAGATCGATCACCACTTTAGCAATAACTCTATAATGCACCAACTGATTAGTCAACTGTGATTCTAAATAGTTCTCTACGAGGGTCTTAAATCAGAGACAGATGTATCTGTTGATGGGAAATAATATGGAGAAAACTCAGAATTTCCTCCAAGACTGAGTGGGATATTCTTCAGCTCCCCCCATTTTTATCCCCATGAGACCCCAGCTCCCATTGGTCTGTGCTTTCCAGGCCTGTTCTCCTATAGCTGCAGTTAGAATACATGGCCTTGAAAGATCAAGGCACATAAAGGCAGGTCTGAGAAGAAAAACATCAGCCTTGTCTGGATCCTGGGATTAGTGAGAACAAATTGGTGTGACTCTCCTCAAGTTCAAGGCAGTATATTTGCAGTCTAAGAACTTTCTGGGAGCATCAGAAGAAACTGACAGACGGACAATGCTCCTTAGAGATAAAATGCATTTAGGCGAAACAAAATTGTCCCCAGCCTCCAAGTCCTGCACGTGCTGTGAGGGTCCATGTGCCTGTGGACCAGTGGCAGGTAAAACCTACCACAGGCACCCTCCTCAGCATCATCTGTATTTAAAAACCTGAAAATCATTCTTAGTTTTTTCTTTTTTACTTCTTGCCCAAAAGGACACAGTAAGGGCATTATGGATTTCAAAATGTGTTTCAAAACGAACACAACATTGTGAATCAACTCTACTCCGATAAAATTTATAAAAAGAAAATAAATGTATTTCAGATAGGTGGCATTCAGACTCACTGGCTGGAACATGACTAAAACCTCCCTCAGTGGCTGGCATCTATGACTTTATGTTCTATCCTTCATAGACAGAGTTGTTTGCACACTGTCTTCGTGATTTGTGAGTTTCTGGAGCATGGGGGTTGTCGTCATTTCGTCATTTTAGGCTCCCAGCTTGCATGTGCCAAGCGTTCAGGGAATTCTGCCTTCATTGAATTGGCCACGGTTTGGGGAAAGCTGGAGAAGTTTGCTTGAGAAAGCATCTAGCTTTCTGACAGAGCCATCCTAGTTTGCTTTATTTTCAGATGCATGTATAATAGTTTCTATTGCATTTTTCAGAGTATTGATAGCAATTATTGACTATTGGAAACATGTAGGAATTGATAAAATGCTATCCAGGTGAGATATTTTTTTGTATCTAGAATTAGATACAAAAAGATTCAAAATCAACCCAATATACTATTGATGGCAAGCTCTCTGTTTCACCCAGTTACAAACCATCTGGTGTTTTTGTTTTGCAGTCCCTTGGGGTTCCTTGGTGGAGAAGGCAATGGCACCTTACTCCAGTACTCTTGCCTGGAAAATCCCATGGATGGAGGAGCCTGGTGGGCTACAGTCCATGGGGTCGCTAAGAGTCAGACACAACTGAGCGACTTCACTTTCACTTTTCACTGGTTCCTTGGTAGCTCAGCTGGTAAAGAATCCACCTGCAATGCGGGAGACTCCGGTTCAATTCTTGGTTTGGGAAGATCCCCTGCAGAAGGGATAGGCTACCCACTCCAGTATTCTTGAGCTTCCATGGTGGCTCAGACAGTAAAGAATCTTCCTGTAATGCAGGAGACTTGGATTCGATCCCTGGGTGGGGAAGATACCCCGGAGGAGGGCAAGGCAACCCACTCCAGTATTCTTGCCTGGAGAATCCCCATGGACAGAGGAGCCTGGTGGGCTACTGAACAGGGGTTGCAAAGAGTCAGACACAACTAAACAATTAAGCACAACACAGGGTAGCTGTGTGTAAATCACCAATCATTAAGCAGTTGCATTTGTGGAGTGTGAATACACCTTAGGACTAAAAGTGATAAGATGATGCATTTATGCACTTTCATGCAACCCGTATGCTACATCCCTCTTAGTAAGCAAATAAAGAAAATAATCAGAAACTGTTATTTACTGGGTGGGTGCATAGTGGTTGAAATGAGTGCTATTACATGTTCCTTGACTTACTGGTTAAAACTTAGCAATAATTCCAGCAAAACAATAAAATATACAGCATACTGTCACCGCAGTAAAACTTTACTAAGAAGTTGCTAACTATTCCAAAGTTAACAGTTCATATGAGAGATAGAAGCCATTTTCACTCAAATTTATAACTCTTGTTTCATCTTTAGCAAGAGAGTCCTAAAATTTCAGGGTTGCCAGAGGACCAGAGTATCTTCTGCTATTTTTTGTCATATAAGATGAAGCCTTCTTACCTTGAAACTGAGCGTTAAATCCTTTCCGTCGGTGGTTACTGTCAGATGTGAAATGGAGCCGCAACCAGTTCTTGCTACTGATGACAGGAGAAGGGAGGTTCATGCCGGTCAGCCTGTAAGAGAGAATGAAAACAGCTCCCTGTAATCCAGCCTCACAAATGCCCCATCTCAAACCCGCCTTCACAAGTGAGCACCAACCGTCTACATGCTGAGTTGCCTAAAACAGAAATATTTGTTAGCTGCATTCCACCTTGAAGCACTGCAGGTAATTCCACCTTTGTCTGCAGACAAATGCCACATTCATCCTTGATGGAATGAAGGCTTTCACAAGTATTGAACATTTTGATTCCTCTTCATTAAGGATGACTAAGTGAGCTGATATTCTTTTGAGCTCTTATTTCTTCTTATCAGGACTGGGATCATAATGAATTACCAAAGGACTAGAAATATGTAAATGATACAATTCTGCCCTTCAGTATTCGATCACTTGGCAATTCTGTTTCACCTGAAGCGACTCAAACAACTCATAACATCCAGTGTCACCAGGGTCCATCTGCAGATTCACAACCTGGGCCCTTCCTTCTGAAGTGGAGAAGAGGGGTGTTTATGAGATTAGCGACAAGAACTGTCAAAAAGATTCAAAACGCCTCATGTGTGTGTGTGTCAATTAGTATATTAAACAAAATTAAATGTTTCAAAAGTGAGACACGCTCAATATCTGGTTAAGCTGTTTAAAATAGCCAGTCCACTTCCAAGGTGGACTCTGGTTGTCATAAAAAAAGAGTAATTTACTTCCAACTGCTAACAACTTCGTGCCATTATGGAGTAAAGGACGTTTCAGGCAGAGGAGCTCTTGATGGTTAGAAATCATGTGACATGTTTCACTCCGGCCAGTGGCCTGACCACCACTGGACTGGATGCTTCAGGTGGATGGATGAATGTGTGTTGCCTCCACCTGTACTGACTGAGACATTATAACCTTGGGTTATCCTTTCTGAACCTCAGTTTTCCAGTCTGTAAATTGGACTTGAAAAGACCTATATCAAGGTTTTTAAAGAGACAATACAGATGCCATGTGAATGTTCCCAAAGCATTTTGATGTTACTTGCATGGGGTTATGCACCATATCAGAGAAGGCAATGGCACCCCACTCCAGTGCTCTTGCCTGGAAAATCCCATGGACGGAGGAGCCTGGTGGGCTGCAGTCCATGGGATAGCTAAGAGTCGGACATGACTGAGCGACTTCATTTTCACTTTTCACTTTCATGCATTGGAGAAGGAAATGGCAACCCACTCCAGTGTTCTTGCCTGGAGAATCCCAGGGACGGGGGAGCCTGGTGGGCTGCCGTCTATGGGGTCACACAGAGTTGGACACGACTGAAGTGACTTAGCAGCAGCAGCAGCAGCAGCATGCACCATATAGTTACTTTGCATCTCAGCTGCAAATCTATTTTCAAAGTGATGCTTATTCATGCAGATGATATGTCAGGGGTGAACAAACTGCCTTGCAGCTGAAGCTGGCAGGGCCCTTTTGGGGCTGGAGCGCCCACAGCTGCCCGGTTGAGCTGGTAACTGTATTCTATTCCCAGAATTTCAGGATGGCTATGTACAGCATATCCCTGCTAGCTCTGGTACGTTGATGAAAAGCTGTGTCCATTGAAATATACAGGCGAGCTTTTTGATGTCAGGGTACTCTATTTCAACTCTCAGGCTTACAAACGCACAGCATCCATTCAAAGTGAAAAAGCCAAACCTTGACTGGAACCAATTGCAACAGTGTTTATGTCGCTATTTGAAATAATCTCCTGTAAGAGGTAATTCACTACTCAGATCTGCCTCTTTGCTAGGATTTGTGTGGTACTGACTAGTGATGCTGGATATGACCCATTCCAGGAGACATTTAATCATCGGAATATTTTGTTTGAAGGCTCCCTCCCTCACTTTTTTTCCCCCCTGGTCAGACTACATTACAAATTTTATTTGAAACAGGTCACCTACCTCTTTGCCTATTAGTGACAATGCCTAGGAGAGAAGTGAATTCCGGATTCAGAAACCCACATCCATCCCACTCACCTACATCTACTAACTGAAATTTTTGTGACAGAAATCCACATTTGTTGTGCTGTTGCTTAAAAAATATTGCTTATTCTTAATTAGATTCTCTTTGAGTGGAATTCTGATCTCAAAAGCTAGGTTGAATTACCCGTTAGTTGCATGTCAACATTAACAATGCCATAAACAAATCCCCTTGTCACCTCCATATCTTGCAAATATTTACCCATAGAAATGTCAGTTTTGAGTTAATGGACAGACTTCGACAAGAAAGGGTCAGGCAGAAATATTTTAGGGTTTATGAGTCATAATGCCTCTGTTGCAACTGTTCACCTCTGCCCTTAAAGGACCAAAGCTGCCCCCGTGTCCCAACCACCTTACTTACAGACACAACATTTAAGTTTCATGTGATTTTTCTGCAAAGAAAATATTATTCATTTTTTTTAAGCCACTTAATGATGTAACAATCATTCTTAGCTTATGGTCCAGATTTGACCCATGGGCCATAGTTTGTTGATTCCTGATTTATTATGTATGAAGCAGTTTGTAAACTACAAAGCAGGAAGATAATTACATGATATATATCAAACCAGTGTATGCATTCAAAAATGCATAAATTCTGTGCAGATTTCTTTTATGCAGAATCAAAGGTGAGGATTTAGTAACAATTATATCATTTGTTCTCTGTGGTTGGAGCCAAACCATGCAAGTGAATCATACTCCAGGGTGAATTAACTTGCATGAATTTCATGACTCAGCTGTGTGAATTCGACAAATACATCCTCTTTATGGGGAGGGGACTGTAGGGGCAGGTGGTGGTTCCATACAAGACCCATCCTTCTAACTGCTGGTAGTTCCCTTACCTTCCCAAGGGCAGGGGCTCAGCTTGGAGCTGCCATTTAACACAAAGATTGTATTACAAAGTCAGTCATTCCTTCATTACAAGCTAATTTAAGGAAAGTTGATTAATACGCAAGCCAGCAGATGATGCTGTAGATTTACTAAGGTCCTGGGCAACCAGAGGATTTTTAGAAGTAAAGAATTGAAACTGAATACCTTTGTGGTCACAGCTCCCAAGTGCCTGCATGTTAATATCCACAACCTGGGGCTGTTACCTTACATGGGAAAGGGGTACCTTGATGATGTGATGGTGTCACAGGTTACCCTGGGCGATGTGGTGGCCCAATGTAATCGGAAAGATCTGTAAATGTGGAAGATGGAGACAGAATGAGTAAATAAGAGAGAGATGCATCTGATAAACTGGGTCAGAGCCAGGTGTGTGAGAACTCCACGGGTAGTCATTGATGAGGAAAGGGTCCTGGACCAAGGCAGGAGGGTGAACCCCTAGAGGATGGAAAAGGCAAGCAAGTGCATCCTCCCCAAGAGCCTCCAGGAGGGACACAGCCCTTGACACTTTGATTTCATTCCAGCAAAAGCTGTGTAAGACCTGTAACCTGCAGAACCATAAGGTAATACATTTGTCTTGGTTTCAGGCATCAAGTCTGTGTTAATTTCTTACGGTGGTAATGGGAAAGCAGTACAACCTTTAATGTGTGTGTCCTACTTTTCAGTCTGAAGCAGTCCTGAAAGAAGGATATAGGGGAGGACGTGTTGTCCCTCTATGCCTGTTAATAACCTTCGAGAACCAGTGCTGCTTAAACCCTGCCAGTAATTATCAGCAACTGTACATCTGTCCTTGTTGCAGTGAGATCTCCTGCAAATCCCCTACAATTCTTAGCTGTATTTCTGTTAAATCTGCTGGAATTGGTTTTCTAACAAATCAATAGTTTGGGAAGTGAGACGTAAATTATGGGTTGATAGTTGACTTGACGTGGTTAGTACAAGATACAAGAGACCCACTTTACAGGGAAAAGAGGAAATGATTGCAGTAAAAGGTCTTTATCTAGTAGCTTACAATACACTAACAGCTTTATTTCGAACCTATAGAAACAAAGGACCTGGTAAAATCAAGTGGATCAAAGATATTTGGACTTATAAAGGATGACGATGAGGGGGAAAAGAACACCTCAGTGCAATCAGCCAGGGAATGGTGTTTCTGCAGAAACCTCATGAAGCCCAACAGTGAGGACATTGAGCAGTCCCTACAGATACAGCTAAAAGAATCAGTAGTTCTAAAAATTCTATTCAAGAAGGCCAAATTAAGCAATTTAATCCATTGTTAAAGGCATTTCTTTCAAGGTTTCGCTTCTGCCAACAGTAGAAATAAATGAACGAAAGGCTCCTGGGATCCTTAAAGTTACGATGACTGTCTTTGAGCCAAAATAGAACTGTCCAGCCTGTTCCATTTTCTCCAAAATAGCTTTACCATAAATCCTGGGGTTCTATTTATAATATATCCATCACGTCTTTTTCCACTTAACCTCCATCAGCTCCTCTTTCCCCATCCGCATGGTAAAAGGGCGAGCACACTGTTCTCAAACATCGCACACTGCGTCTATGACTCATTTGTTTACTTATGTAACTTGGAAGCTATAGAGTCAACTTGCCAAGATAATTTTCTGAAATGCATTTGGAAATGCTAAAGTCTTTTTTCCCAGAGTGCTCTGTGTGAGCGCTCTTCTGACGTTAAGCCAGTTTTCTTATGCTTTAGAAGATCATCACACAAGTTGCGGGGTGTTCCTTGGTGGTTAAACCTCTTTAATGGCAATGACTAAGAAGACAGAAAGCATGAATACTATCCTCGCGGAATGAAAATTACCAAGCCTCCCTAAGGAAACTAAGGAATTTCATACACCTATTACTTCCAAGAGATGGACTGCTTGTCAAGTTGGGAAAAAAATCATCTGGAAGCTGTGTTATTACTGTGCTCTTGTGAATGCTTAATTGACATAATTCAGAGCATGATGTTTCCTTTATCTCTGTTTTGTCAAAGTTAACTAGAGTAATCTGAGCAAATGAAGTGTTCCTGAAATTCCATGTTTCTAACTGGGTGTTATTTACCACGTTACTAGTTAAACCTCCTGTCTTATGAACAAACACTCACACACACATTTCTATATGTATTTATATTGAGTTTCCAATGCTGCCACCCTAAGCCTTATTTGGGGCACTGAAGAAAGTAACAGTGGAAGTAAAATGTAGTCCTTATCTAGGAAGAATAGTAATAACAATGAAAAAAAGAGCTATGTATTATAAGTGCATTTTTATTTTTGTTGTTCAGTCACTAAGTCATGTCTGACTCTTTGCAACCCCATGGACTGTGGCATGCCAGGCTTCCCTGTCATTCACCATCTGCTGGAGTTTACTCAAACTCATGTCCACTGAGTCAGTGATGCCCTTCAATCTGGATGATGCTGTCCAGAGGACAATCTCATCCTCTGTTGCCCCCTTGTCCTCCTGCTCTCAATCTTTCCCAGCATCACTGTTTCTTCCAGTGAGTCAGCTGTTCCCATCAGGTGGCCAAAGGACCGGGGCTTCAGCTTCAGCATCAGTCCTTCCAATGAATATTCAGGACTGATCTCCTTTATGATGGACTGGTTGGATTTCCTTGCAGCCCAAGGGACTCTCAAGAGTCCTCTTCAGCACAACGGTTCGAAAGCATCAAAGTGTGTGTATGCATACAAATATACACAGACCAGCTACAAATGTGTGTATATATACACATGTAATACTCCCATATTTAGATACAGATATTTCTAGATAGTTATTCCAAAGGCTTCTCACATACACATATACCCTCTTGGAAAAGCAACTACAACAACAAAACAAGAACGCTCACCACCATTAAAAAGAGGAAGACTTCTCCATCAAACAGTACTTCCTTTCATCAAATTGATGCTTTCTGTTAGGCTTCTTTTTTTTTTCCCCACTCTCATGGCATTCATAGTCTTAAGACAAAGGTCTCTCCTGGACAACAGTCTCTTTCTCTCTCTTTCTCTCTCTGTCTCTCTCTCAAAGATTCCATCCTATGATGTTTGCTTGTCTCAGTTCTTCTCAGTTTTCAAAGCTTTTGCAAAAATAAATCTGTCTCTTATTACTTCAGGCACAGTTAACCAATTCTGCATTCAGTATCCTTTCATATGTGCCCCATAGCCTTCTATGGAAACTGTAAGTGTCTGTCTTATGCTTTTGGGGGCCAAGCGGATGTCTGCTTCCTGGAATAAACTGTGAGCCCATTGAGGGTGCGGCTGGCACCATATTAATTTTCCTCATCCTTGCTCTGCTCTGCACACCTGGGAGTCTCTAAATAAACCCCTTTAAAATTTTTTCTATACTTTTGTTTTTGCTCATTGTGTGAGCTCCTGAAATAGCAGCACAATTTAAGATGATAAAAAGTTAAGATCATTAAGAGAAGGCCGTTCTTTCTTCTCACACACAGCGATGTCTCATCAGCACCGTGATCTGCCAAGTATGAATACCAAATAAGTCAGTTCTGGCATCTTCTTCTTGTTCCGTCTATGACATCCAAGGGGCCCAGAGCAGTAACAGGCACCTCACTGAAGCCAGTGAGAATGTTCATCTGTGTCAAGGGAGCAGGAGGAAGTGGACTACAGACCCTGTTAGAGATGGGGCAGATAAGCCCAGCCCAGACAGGAGGGAGGCAGGAGCAGGTCGTAAATGTGTGCAGGGCTTCAGCAAATCAGGCATCAGGCATTAAGCCAAAGGTCAGGCAGAGAAGGGCCTGTCCTCCAAAGCTTAAGGACTAAATGTCAGGGAATTACTTAGACTGAAGCCTGGAAAATGGCCCAGGCGGACAGCTCTTGCTGTCTATTGAGAAAGATAGTCAAGAGACCGGGCTCTGACAGCGAATCAGCAGAAGGTCCTGTGGTCCTCTCGTCCACCCCAGTGACCGAGGAAGGAGGCCAGCAGGGAGGGCGGCTGCAGCCTGTGGGTGAGCTCTCCTCTCCCACCCTAAGGGTGCTTCCTCCCATTGGAAACCTGCACAGCATAGGGGATCTGATACGCAGGCGACAGGAGGTCACCTCTGTACCAAACGTCCCAGCTGCAGAAAACTAGTCTGGGCCGGAGTCAGACACTTGGGGAATGAAACCCTCAGTATAACCCCCGGCTCCATGCAACATTCTGGCAGGTTCTTTAACACCATCTGCAAAGACAGGCATCAGGTGGGCCAACAGGAAACAATGTGCTTTGCCTCTTGGTCACCCAGACTTTCAAAACAGCTAGCGGTTGGCTGTAGGAATGGGTGCATGTCCATATGATTTGCTGATTATTAAAAAACACATTATTTAAAGATTCCCATAATAAATGCACATAGGCAATACTCTATGACTGTGAAGTAAAAAAGAAAAAAAAAACACAACATTGAATTTCTGGATCACTCACCATTTCCTCTTTGATGTTATTTTTAGCAATATATATTAAAAGACTACAAAAAATGTTTTTCCCGTTAATCTCAGGGTCAGATGAGTCTTAGCTTTGCCCATTTCAACAGTTTTAAATGAGTCTACTCTTTTTTTAGGAAATTTTTTCCCTCAGTTGACATAATGACGTTTCCTTATGTAACCAGCTGGGGAGATGCACTCACCTCTCGAGGGTACAAGAAGGTAGGAGATGAGCTTTCCCTAATCACGGGGGGCCAGGGCACAGCCCTAACTCTTGCAATCATTGGAATCTGGGCCACATCAACCAAGGCACAGCTGGGTCATGGTCTGGCTGCTGCAAACCTGCTTACCTTTCTCACAGGGACACGCGGCCTTTGGGTTCAGCCTGTGGCTGCTCTTCCCAGCTGGTCGCATCTGCACTTGTCACCTTCAGGTCATGAGTGCCATCACAGCAAGCTCCCTCCCTCCACCCACGGCTCTGCAAGGAGGCCCTGGGCTGCTGGAGCCTCACGAGGCTGACCCAGGCTTTCTCCCTCTCAGGCAGACCCTATGGTCCTCTGCTGCTGCTGCTGCTGCTGCTAAGTCGCTTCAGTAGTGTCTGACTCTGTGTGATCCCATAGATGGCAGCCCACCAGGCTCCGCTAGTCATCACAAATGCAGACTTCAGAGTCACCCCCACCTGCATTCACACCTCTCCCAGCTGGGTCATCTCTGCACTGACTCTCTTGGACCCACAGACTCCTATTTGTGGAAACTCACACACACACACACACACACACACACACACACACAGTGCACTGGACACTCCTGGTCACCTCGCAAGTGTCCTTTCTTGTGGACATCTTCCCATCCTAAAAAGATTCAATTTTTGTTTTAAAATGCACTTCTACCCCAGCAACAATGAGATTCAGGGAAAGATGACTACTTGCTGAGCTTATCCATATATACATGGACATGGAACAATGGACTGGTTCAGAATTGGGAAAGGAGTATGTCAAGGCTGTATATTGTCACACTGCTTATTTAACTTATATGCAGAGTACATCATGAAAAATGCTGGGCTGGATGAACTACAAGCTGGAGAAATATCAGCAAGGAGAAATCAAGGAGAAATACCAGCAACCTTGATAAGCAGATGATAGCACTCTAATAGTAGAAAGCAAAGAAGAACTAAAGAGCCTCTTGATGAGGGTTAAAGAGGAGAGTGAAAAAGTTGGCTTAAAACTTAACATTCAAAAAATGAAGATCATAGCATCTGGTCCCATCAAATAGATGGGGGAAGAGGGGAAGCAGTGATGGATTTCATTTTCTTGGGCTCCAAAATCACTGTTAACAGTGACTGCAGTCATGAAATTTAAAGATGCTTTCTCCTTGGAAGGAAAGCTATGACGAGCCTAGACAGCATCTTAAAAAGCAAAGACATCATTTTGCAAACAGAGGTTCATATAGTGAAAGCTATAGTTTTCCCAGTAGTCATGTATGGATGTGAGAGTTGGAGTATAAAGAAAACTGAGTGCCAAAGAATTGATGCTTTTGAACTGTGGTGTTGGAGAAGACTCTTGAGAGTCCCTTGGACTGCAAGGAGATCAAACCAGTCCATCCTAAAGGAAATCAGTCCTGAATACTCATTGGAAGGACTGTTGCTGGAGCTGAAGCTCTGATATTTTGGCCACCTGATGTGAAGAGCCGACTCATTAGAAAAGACCCTGATGGTGGGAAAGATTGGGGTCAGGAGGAGAAGGGGGTGACAGGATGAGATGGTTGGATGGTATCATTGACTCACTGGATATGAGTTTGTGCAAATTGCAGGAGATAGTAAAGCACAGGGAAACCTGGTGTGCTACAGTCCATGGGGTTGCAGAGTCGGACATGACTTAGTGACTGAATAACAATCTATACAGACAATAAACACTCATCTCTATGCAAGGTATGTATGTGATATATGATGCATATTGTGATAGTGAGGCATTATATAAGATATACACAAAGCATGTATCATCATAAAAATTTTCCAAAAATGTAAACAATTTTCCACTTCAGATTGATGAAGATGATCTTGCCTCAGTTTTTCAAATGTATTTATGACCTTCCATGTGCCAAAGCTGGTGCAACTCACAAGGAATATGAAGTGGAATATGCCCTTGTCCATTATTTCACATGGTTTACGGTCAGTCTGATTGAGGGTGTTAGGAGCTAACTTGTGGCCACATCATCTTTAAGCGTATAATTAGAGAAAACTGAGGTCATAAGGGTGGCACAAAATCCATATGACCAGTGTCCTTATAAGAAGTGGAGATTAGCACACAGACACGTGCAGAGTGAGGGCCACATGAGGACCCAGGGAGAAGACGGCTGTGTGCACATTGAACACACAGGCCTGGAGCAGATCCCGCTCCACAGCTGTGAGAAGGAAGCAAGCCTCTCATCACCTTGATCTCAGACGTCCAACCTACAGTGCTGCGAGACAGTAGAGAACTGTCTATGGTTCAGTCTCTTTTTAAACTATTAATTCTATTTACATCTTATTTTTTCTAGCTTTATTGCAGCATAATTTACCAAAAAAAAAAAATCGTATATATGTAGTGTGTGAAGTGTGATGAGTTTATATATGTTATACATGGTGAAATGATGACCACAATCAAGCTAACTGCCGTGACCATTACCCTCAGTTACCTTTCTTTGTGTGTGTGTGGTGAGAACATTTCAGATCTACCTTCTTAGAAAATTTAAAGTAACGAAGATCATGGCATCCAGTCCCATCACTTCATGGGAAATAGATGGGGAAACAGTGGAAACAGCGTCAGACTTTATTTTTGGGGGCTCCAAAATCACTTCAGATGGTCACTGCAGCCATGAAATTAAAAGACGTTTACTCCTTGGAAGGAAAGTTATGACCAACCTAGATAGCATGTTGAAAAGCAGAGACATCACTTTGCCAACAAAGGTCTGTCTAGTCAAGGCTATGGTTTTTCCTGTGGTCATGTATGGATGTGAGAGTTGGACTGTGAAGAAGGCTGAGCACTGAAGAATTGATATGCTTTTGAACTGTGGTGTTGGAGAAGACTCAAGAGTCCCTTGGACTGCAAGGAGATTCAACCAGTCCATTCTGAAGGAGATCAGCCCTGGGATTTCTTTGGAAAGAATGATGCTGAAGCTGAAACTCCAGTACTTTGGCCACCTCATGCGAAGAGTTGACTCATTGGAAAAAACTCTGATGCTGGGAGGGATTGGGGGCAGGAGGAGAAGGGGATGACAGAGGATGAGATGGCTGGATGGCATCACTGACTCGATGGACGTGAGTCTGGGTGAACTCCGGGAGTTGGTGATGGACAGGGAGGCCTGGTGTGCTGCCATTCATGGGGTCGCAAAAAGTTGGACATGACTGAGAGACTGAACTGAACTGAACTGAATACAGTATCAAGTGTGTAATACAGTATCAAGCATGCAATCCAGTAATCCAGTGTTGTTCACTAGAGTCACCATTTTCTACGCTGATTTCCCAAATTACTCGTCTAACAAAGGGAGGCTTGTACCTGTGGCAACATCTTCCCATTTTCCAGTCCTCAGCCCCTAGTGGCCTCTCTGTGTGTGTGAGACCATGCACATTCATCTGTGTCTGGCTTACTTTTCTCAGCACGCTGTCCTCTGTTCCAGGTCCATCCCTGTCCGTGTCAGAGAGGTGGGCAGTGGCCATTCAGACCTCTAGGTTTTCTTGTTTTGCTGTGTGTTTTACTTTGAAGAGACATTATTTTTCCCATTTTACAAACATGGAACTAAGCCTTCCAGATTCAGCCTACAGCACATGACAGGTACATTCATTTCATTAATACTGAATCTTGAACTTACTGCCTTTTAGATCTCGAAAGCGCACACCAGGGCAAGCCTCCAGGACTATGAGGGCTGGTGGAGGCTGACTCCCATCCCAGAGTACAGCTCTTTGCCCCTGAGCTGACCTCCTCCTGGCTTGTGAGTCCTGGCTGCTTCCTGGAAATGTGCAGAAGCCCAGGTGAGATGGAAAGCAGGTGGGTCTCTTGGAAAGCCTGGGAGGATCAGCTGCTGGGGAACCTGGAGAGAGCCTCCTATGTGGTTGACAACCTACAGATGCCACTCTGCCCTTGATCCAAGTCAGGACTGCTGGCCTTCACTGCTCCTGCTTGTCGGGTGGTCCTTCTGCAGGTAGGGTTGAATGTCTTGTTTAAGCCACTCAGCTATCAAAGCATACTGAAGAGCACGAGCCTGCATCCAGGCTGCTAGCACGAGTTCCACGAGGGAGTTCCACAGATCTGTGAATGGCAGGACTGCTTTGTTTTATAGATTCTGGGGCTGAGTGTGTACATATGTGTGTGTGAATGTTTGTGTATGTTGCTGTTGTTCAGTCACAAAGTCATGTCCCACTCTTTGCAACCCCATGGACTGCAGCATGCCAGACTTCCCTATCCTTCACCATCTCATGGAGCTTTCTCAAACTCATGTCCATTGAGTCAGTAAGGCCATCCAACCATCTCATCCTCTGTTGTCCCCTTCTCCTCCTGCCTTCAATCTTTCCCAGCTTCAGGGTCTTTTCCAATTAGTCAGCTCTTTGCATCAGGTGGCCAAAGTATTGGAGCTTCAGCTTCAGCATCAGTCCTTCCAGTGAATATTCAGAATCAATTTTCTTTTGGATTGACTGGTTTGATCTCCTTGCTGTTCAAGGGATTCTCAGGAGCCTTCTCTAGCACCATAGTTTGTAAACATCAATTCTTTGGCTCTCAGCCTTCTTTATGGTCTAATTCTCACATCCATGTGTATATAGAGAGCATGTTATCCAAGGAGAGACTGCTGAGTGCTTGTTGCTTTTCAAGAATATGTTTGTGTTGATAGCTGATAAACAGATCCAGTGGCTTCCTAGGCATTCTGGTCCCTTATGATTTTCCTTATTCATAACTATGGGGTTAAATGGATTAAAAAACAAAGAGTACTTTTATTTTTCCTTTGCCTTTTTTCTATAAACTTTTATTATCTACAGAGATGCTGCTGCTGCTAAGTCGCTTCAGTCATGTCAGACTCTGTACGACCCCATAGATGGCAGCCCACCAGGCTCCTCCATCCCTGGGATTCTCCAGGCAAGAACACTGGAGTGGGTTACCATTTCCTTCTCCAATGCATGAAAGTGAAAAATGAAAGTGAAGTCGCTCAGTCATGTCCGACTCTTAGCAACCCCATGGACTGCAGCCTACCAGGCTCCTCCGTCCATGGGATTTTCCAGGCAAGAGTACTGGAGTGGTGTGCCATCGCCTTCTCTGGACAGAGATGCTAGTGGAACTTAAACCACTTGGAGGGAATTATTCTAATCAATTTGAATTTTCACCTGTTCTCCTTCTCTGTAAGTCAGTAACAAGAACTATAGTAAAATGCTTCATAGTAACATTTGAAAGCATTTCCCCTGACACCAGGCGTGAGACTTCGAAACCCCTATCTAACTCACAATTTAGAGCTTGGCAAGGAATATCCAATCAAGAGATGAAGGAAAGATAAGAGGCAGGTAAATAAAGACACAGTACTCTCATGAAAAAAAAAAAAAATCTTTATAAAGAACTAGAAGGAGTTAAATTTTGTTAAGAAATATTAGTACCAAATTGGATAAAACCAAATTGGATAAAATCCACTAAATATTATATTTAAAAGCATTCACTGGCACAAAAGGATATTCCAGAGAGATGTAGCTCAAACTGACATTCTGGGTTATTTTTTCTTCCACAATTAATGAGTAAATAGTAAATAAGGGGGAAAAAGATGAGGGAAATTAATATTAGATGCAATGTGCATCTAATATTTTAAATATTTTCCCAGAGAGACATGGGGAGGTAGATATTAAAAATGGCATGCCAATTTGCATACCATTTAGGAAGCCTATCTTTTCTCTTTGAGAGAACCTTGTAACTCTTTCTACATCAATACATATTAATTTGTGACTTTTATGTACTACCCCATCCAATTAATATGCCATTACTTGTTTAACCAGTGCCCTAGTGAAGTTACGTGATGCTACTTGTGATATCTCAATAAATTTCATAATAAACCACATTATAATGAGTAGCATGTATTGCCTTATTGCCTTAGGACCAATTCCTAGAAGTCAAATCTACGGGTCAAAAGTGATGCATCTCTTCAAGACTTTTTTTAAAAAGCATGTTGAAAATTTCTCTCTTAAAAAAAAATATAAGCTTTGAGAAGAAGCCTTTCAAAGCTGCTCCATGAATATATCTGATCTATCAGTTCCTTTATTTTAGATCCAATTCAATTGTCACCTTTTCACTGAGCACACCTTTCTCATTGCATTGTTATGTGTTCTTTCTCATGTCAACACTGTTACTACATCTGTTCTTGCCATGAGATTAAAAACTACCTGAAGCCACGAAATATGCTTTATAAGTTTAAGTCCCCTCTGTATGCAGTTGCGTCTTTTCCTTGATACAGAGGAAATCTTTGGAAGCATTAAGGGGCTCCTAACACACTAAGAACTGTTTTGAATTTTTTTTTTCTGTTATGACTAACAGCACCTCTGTAAGCCCTTGTCATCCATGTTTCATAAAATCGTAACTTATGTTCCTATGACTGTGACACCTCCATAGTGTAACTCATTATTTAGTCTCAAAATACTTTTAGGACCAAATTCACTGTTTTCAGATTGCCTGGTGAGCTTCCTGTTCTGCTGGGAGGTAAACCCCCATGATTCTTCAATTTGGGCAGAGTGTGCATTTCACCCATGTCTGTGTAGACATGGGATGGCTAGGGTGTTGAATTCTTAGGATCTTGAAAAATGGTCTCCAAATTGTGAAAACAAGGAAACAAAACAAACCAAACACCTGTTGATTGCGAGCTGGTACAGCTTCCGAGGTGGCTCAGTGGTAAAGAATCCACCTTCAGTGAAGGAGACACAGGTTCAATCCCTGGGTGGGAAGATTGCCTAGAGGAGGGCATGGCAACCCATTCCAGTATTTTTACCTAGAGAATCCCATGGACAGAGGAGCCTGGTGGCTACAGTCCATGGGGTCACAGAGTCAGACATGACTAAGTGACTGAGCACGCAGCTTAGTGTTTGAAACAGAGAACATGCCTGTTTTTGGGTCAGCCTTTTTTTGGTTCTGGAAGTCAGTCATGTTTGTTTGGATCCCTTGACACCTCAGGTCTTTAAATCTGAGTCCAGGCCTCCCTTCATGGCTGCTGGAAGCCTGGTTTCAAACCGTCCTTCCTGTGGGGCTGCACGCCTGGATCTTAGACACAGAGGAACATGTTGAAATTCAGGGTGCTTTTCTGCAGGCTCTGCCCAAGCAGCTTTTAAAAGGGAGAATTTTCATTCAGAGCACTTTCCACACACAGTAGAGTCTTTTTGCACAAAGTGAGACTCTTTTTCTGAGTGGCTGGAGGAAGAAAGCAGAACCTGGGGCTTCACAGACTTCTCCAAACTCAACAGGTATGGGCTTTTACACTTCTGCTCACATGAGTGACTGAAAAACAGCACTGGGGCAGAAACACAGTCCTGCAGCCAGGGAGCGGGGTGGGGGTGGGCCTCAGAGCTGGGCCAGCCCTACCCACTGCTCTGAGGACTCAGCAGGCCTGGAGGTGAGTGGGGAGCATGGGGCAGGGGGGTGGGGTGGCTGAGGACCCAAGGTGAAGGGGAAATTGCAGGCTGGCTCCAGGCGCATCCAGCCTGGTCCACCTGTCCTTTCTAGAAGTGCTCTGGGAACTCTTTGCTCTGAGTAAAGGGATTAGTTGAGGATATTCTTATGTGGCCTCTCCTCACACTTGTCTGCCAGTTTTTGAAGCTGCCACCACCCTGATCTGACCCAGATATGAATAGGATGAAAATAGCCAATGTAAATTAAAAGACAATTGCTCCTTGGAAGAAAAGCTATGACAAACCTAGATGGTGTATTGAAAAGCAGCAACATTACTCTGCCAACAAAGGTCCATCCATCAAAGCTATGGTTTTTCCAGTAGTCATGTATGGATGTGAGAGTTGGACCATAAAGAAGGCTGAGTGTCGAAGGACTGATGCTTTCAAGTTGTGGTTTCATGGACCTGAGGGGGGGAGTGAGGTACAGACTCCTGCCTCCTCTCAGTCGAGGCAGCGAGCACCAGATGCTCTTATGTGAGTCCTCTAGCCCGACATGGGTGTTTCCTTTGCCACTTGCATCGTCAGAAGGGAGACTATACAAACCATAGCCCATTCAGCAATGACAGGTGGACGCTTGGTCCCTCGGGTCTGTGACAGCCACTATCACGGTGCCCTGCACAACACACATGTGTGTGCTGGAGGCACCTTCTGGCAACTCTGCAAGTCCTTCACATCGTGTGCTATCTGATGTATCACCAGAGCATGCAATTGGCCTGAGCCTCGGGTTCCCATCTGAAACTTGGGGATGCGGGCTCTTGCTTTACATACTTTTAGTAAAGATAAAATAAGTGCAAGTTAAATACTTTTTGCAGTTTTATTGGATTTTCGACTTACTGTTTCTTTACCAGATTACAGCACAACATCTTAATTGATCTCTTACTCTCTAAAATCGGTGATGATGATAATAATGGAAAATAATAGCTAACCCCAAATAAGTATTATTCAACTGTCAGCCCCTTTCATATGCTTTCTCGGAACGTAGTCATTAGATCTGCTCTATACACTGGTTATTATTTTAATTTTACATATAAAATTTGGGATCTGTGAAGTTCGGGAATTTGTTACAAAGCTAGCAAGAGCCTGTAAACAGACCCACACTCATTTTCTCTTAACTTTTTACCACGGAGTCGCTTCTCTACCCAAACTAACTTTTTAACTTGGTGCTTTCGCTATTTTCCCAAAGTAAGCTTCAGTCCTGACACTCCCTAACAACAATCTCTGTTCGTCTCCTCTTAGACCCTGAGAGTGGATTTACCCTCCTTAGACTGTCACCTAAGATCTTCCAATCTTACTTTTCTGTTTCTTATCCATCAAGACTTGTCTCAAAGACCACTTTCTCTCTAATTTCTTGAGGATTCCCCCAACCAGAATGGAATTTCTCTGCATTCCCACAGTGTCTGCATTTTAGGAGAGTGGATAGCGCCTTAGGTCTTATAGCATCGCTAGTTGTCGGGTGTCTGTCGTCTCGGCAGGAGGCAACATGTGAACTTTTGAAGGCAGGTGCTCTGTCACACACACACACACACACACACACACACACTGCCTGTGTCAGTGCTTTGTTGTACTGCCCACTTGTGGGGCACTGGGGAGGCCAAATAAAAACAGATGAATGTCACAGACCGGAATCAGTGTTAATCTTTCATTTCCTTCTTTAGCTGTCAGAATGCTGTTTTTTTTTTTTTTTTCTTTTTCTTCTGCTTTTGGCTCATTATTCTTCTTCAACTCTGAACTTATTTCAGATTTTCACCACCCTTTTTGAACTATGAAACACACAGCTGAGACAATTGAAAAAGTCAGTGTGACTGGTGCTCAGGTTAAAAAGAATAACATCTTGATTTCTGTTAATTAGACTTAAATTTTGTTGAAGAGATTTATGCATACTATTCTAATCAGTACAATGAGGGTGATGCAGGGTCAATGTGTAAAGAAGAATTCATTGCTGCTGCTGCTAAGTCACTTCAGTCGTTTCCAACTCTGTGCGACCCCAGAGACGGCAGCCCACCAGGCTCGCCCGTCCCTGGGATTCTCCAGGCACACAAAACTTAAGTCCAAAAAGGGGGTTTTGAAAGGTTTAGATAACACTTTGCAAAACAAGTTAAAAACAGAGATGCTTGTTAATCACTGGAAGACCTAAAGCCAGGATAAGACTTAAGGGGAAAATAAGACAAGGTGAGTCAGGATGGAGGCTATGGCAGATTGCATCCCCATGTTTGGTTCCAGACCTTTGAGCATCCAGAACAGAGGGGAAGTCAGGGTGGGTACCTGCACGCTGGCTGAAAGCCAACCATGTGCTGGGGACTAAAAAGCATGCCGCAGATCCATGAGTGCCATGGAAAGGACCCTGTCTGAGGTCATGAGTACTATCACCAGTAGCATCCAGTGGCACCCACTCCAGTGCTCTTGCCTGGAAAATCCCACGGGCGGAGGAGCCTGGTGGGCTGCAGTCCATGGGGTCGCGAAGAGTCGGACACGACTGAGCGACTTCACTTTCACTTTTCACTTTCATGCATTGCAGAAGGAAATGGCAACTCACTCCAGTGATCTTGCCTGGAGAATCCCAGGGGCAGGGAGCCTGGTGGGCTGCCGTCTATGGGGTCGCACAGAGTCGGACACGACTGAAGCGACTTAGTAGTAGTAGTAGTAGTAGTAAGGAAAGCGAGGAGAACTTTTAAAAGAAGGCGTCTTAGAATGTCTCCTCGTGTAGACGCGTGTCCCTAATGTCAATGTTCAGTAACAGTCATGAGGGGTTCGGTGGTGGGGCAGGGACCACGATGTCACTGAAATAGGTTCTGTGGTTCAATTACCACATGACTTGTGTTGCAAATTCATTCTATGCCCTTACTCCACCGTGAGGTTGGTGGCATCCCACCGGGGGCAGGGCTGACCCCCAGTCGGTCCTGGGGCCTCTTCCCTGTCCTGTGATCACCCTCTCCCTCTCAGAGAGTCCATTCAGGCTCGCGGCTTGTGATGCAGCCTGAGGGTAGATGATGCCGGTGTTCGCAGATGCCAGCTGGACCGCTATCCTGGGGCCCTGGCCCACATGCCCTCCTCCCCCACCTGCTCCAGCAGCCTTCTCAGAGCAGACCCGCCTCCCTGCCCAGCAGGTCTTTCCATGCAAATCCCCTCCCGTCCTGCCCCTCTTCCTTTCCCCTTCTCATACTGTTTATCAGCACAACCCACGATTCCGTGTCCAAAGCCCATCCAGGTCTGACCACTTCTCAGCAGGTCATCTGAACCCATGGCCTCCTGTGAAGCTGCCTGGCCTCTATCACTGGCCTCTGTATTCTTTTCTCATCACAGCATCCAGACCATTCAAACACAAATTAGACCGTATCCCAGCTTTGAGCAAAACTTACAGTGAATTGAAGGTTTTCTGCGGAGACCCACACCTTCCCAAAACTTACAGTGAATTAAAGGTTTTCTTTGGGGACCCACACCTTCCTACCCCTGTTCTTCCTGGAACCCATCCACATCCCATCACAGGCTCAACTCTGGAGACACTGGTTTCTTGCCCTCTTGAACATACCAGGACCTCTGAACCTGCTCTGCCCTCTGCCTAGAATTGCAGATATAATCAAAGTGGCCTTTCTTTCCTCCTCTCGGACTTTGGTCAAATCTCATGACATCCTCTTCCTCATTTCCTCCAAGGAGCTTAGCAGCACTAATTTTAGAGACGTGCATGGGCACATAGAGAGATAGTAGATAAAGATATTGGCCTTTTAGGTTGTATATATTTATGTCATATTTATGCACATATTTATATACACGTGTTTATGTATATAAATATACATGTACATGTTCACAACTATACACACATACATATTTGTATACCTGTGTGTGCCTTGCTTATTATTTAATTTTAAAAATCTGTCTTCCTTTATAAAATATGAGCTCCTTGAAGGTGGGGGTTTTTTCTGATTTCTTCTTGGCATATAAAGTGATATGGCTCCTTCTGACACCATGGACTCAGCACGCCAGGCTTCCCTGTCCTTTACTATCCCCTGGAGTTTGCTCAGATTCAAGCCCATTGTGTCGGTGATGCCATCCAACCATCTCATCCTCTGTTGTCCCCTTCTCCTCTTGCCCTCAATCTTTCCCAGCATCAGGGTCTTTTCCAAAGAGTCGGCTCTCTGCATCAGGTGGCCAAAGTATTCTGTTGGTACCTCTTTCTATTTGTGGGGTGTGTGCAGAGGCCACTTGCCTGAGCTCACTTTGTAATGAGGTAGGGGCAGAGACAGACACAGGGAGCACAGCGCCTGAGTTATATGGTTCCAGTTGCCCATCCTTACTAGGCCCTCCACCTTGCAGCTCTGCCTGTGGCCCTCTGCTCTCCCAGCCCCCATTATCACCCTTACCAGCCAGAGGCACTGGGGATGACCACTGTCTCCCAGACCCCACTTCCTGAGTGCCTGGGGGGCAGGGAAGATGCCCACGCCCTGACAGCCCCAACTGGGGCCCCATCTTCCCGTGCCCTCATCGCCCCAGCTGCCTCTGGATGTCGGCCCGGATCTCAGTTCCCCAGCAGCCCCTCGCTTTTCTCTGGATGTGTGAAAACAGAGTGAAGCTTGTGCTCCAGCGTCACAGAGATTGTTTTATACTCCGAGCACCTTTCTTGTGACCGCCCCACATGTTTCTGATTTCTCACTGAATCCATAGTTGAGAAAACACGCGGCTTGTGGACATTTGTAGGAAAAGTGGGGCAGGGCTTCCCTGATCAGGAAGACTCCTAAAAATGTTGCTTCTGGGGGTTGGTGAGTCTTGGCTTTATGCTTGCCATTCGCAGCACTTTTTCTGGGCACCAGAATGATTGCAGGATCAATACGTTTATAACAAATTGCCTTTCTTTTTCTTTTCCAAATGTAACTAGCTTTAAAGCTCTTTAAACCTAGTTTTCAGAGAAATAAAATATTTTCATTACATTTTTGTAAAGTGTATGAGAGGGTCCATGAACCAGAGCTGACATTATACTTCCTAACATGTAATGAAAATAAGAGTGACGTCTATCTGCTCGAGCTTTTAGGGAATAAGATTTCAGATTTCCTATTGATTTTTTAATGTGTTCATTATTTTAAAGTATCAGCATGGCTATAAATTGTAACGATCCACCATAGAGAAGGGGCTTCAGAAAACCTGTAATGGATGAATGCCAGTTAAGAGCATAGGGATAGATTATTTAAATTGTCATTTTTATTTTTTTACATTATCATTGATTTCATTCCATACTTGATGTAAAATTACCCCCACTAAATGAGCCATGCAAATTAGCAGTGAATTATGCTCAGATAGCCAAAAGCAATTATGTTGGTGAGTAAATTGGTATTTTAATAAAATATAGATGATAGCAGGGTTAATATTTTAGGTAATACATATGTCATGATATGACTTGAAATATGGGAAAATGGGCAGAATAAGATGATCTAATACATATATAGGCAGAAGGCAAAATTGTATTGAAGATATTTGAAAACTCTCTTCAGCTAAATCTTCATGCTCTTTCCAGAAGGGAGATTAATGGCCAGACAATTTAAGTAGTCATACGGTGAGATATATTTAACAGAGAGCTAGAAAAATAGTTCCTCAAGATGTTCTTGAAGATTTTGAGAGTTCATATTTCCCAGAACTTTAAATACATGAAAACTAAGAAATCTTAATGATGTGTTTCACCCAAAAGAATGTTAACTTCCAAACTCCTCTTTCTGAATGTAAACATGCTGCTGGCATTCACCAAGCCCCACTTTACTTTTGCAGAAAACATTTTCTGTATCATTTTGAATCCTTTTGCCTTACCACTCAGAATTAAATAATTAGGATTGGTCTTATATAAACCCGTGCCATCTGGATGAAAGATTAAATGCACAAATCAAATATCAAAGGTTCAAAGTAAATAGCATCTTTTATCTCCCTGTGTAAATACACCAGGATTAATCAAATCAGCATCGTCTAGCCTTTTCTTGCTCAGAAAACACAGCACATGAGGCTAAATGATTAGTCTCTATTCCTCAAATGAGGAGACCGAAATAACAGTTGTTCATCAGAATGAAATTTCAGAAGCTCTGCAAACAACTGAGAGGCTTCCTGGCCCTTAATTGCCCCTTTAAGTATATATTTTAAATTGCTGACTCACGAGGAAAAGTGGATTTCACCACCTTAATGCTTCAAAATTACCTCCTGAAGCACGTACCAGAAACCATTCCATGAAGCCAATTTTGGTGGTGAGATTGAATTGTAGGAGGAATGAATGAACACTCACAAACGACTATCATCAAATGCACAGATACTAAAATGTATCCAACAGGTCGCTAAAACGGACACCAAACTGGACCTGCTTCTGGCTCCTGGAGCTTATCAAAAAGCGTCTGATGTGTTAGCATCCACTTTAGTCCACAACAGGCAGAAGGCGACCTGATGTATGCCATCCAGGTGCTTTTCAGACAAGGCTGATTTAATCTCTTCGGTGACACTGCTACACACACATCTATCTAAAAGAAAGGAATTCAATCAGCTGGGCCTCATGTTTTCCTCAGAACAATTTCCTCGATGATTTTTTCTGTTGATGGGATATTTTAAGGTTAGCGGAGTGTGGAAAAGGGTGTGGAAAGCACTGGAGAATTTAGATAAGATTACAGCTTTCTAAATGCGAGGAGGATTTAAAGATATTTGTCCACTTGCACCCAAAATAGCTGTGACATTTGGTTTGACTGCCTGGAATAAAGCATTTCATAAGGGAAATTTAAATCAAATCAAGGATAAGCAAAGCAGCAAATAGTTATGATCCTGTTGAAGACATGGCATGGCATCACAGACTGGACTGAGAAACGGAAGCGCAGCTTCTGGGAGTTCACTAACTTAAACTGGTGAAACTGGACAAAGTTTCTGATTATTTAACTAAAAGTCCTAGGTTAATGGGATTCCCAGGTGGTGCTAGTGGTAAAGAACATGCCTGTCAATGCAGGAGACATAAGAGATGCGGGTTTGATCCCTGGGTCAGGAAGATCCTCTGGAGAAGGGCATGGCAACCCACTGCAGTATTCTTGCCTGGAGACTCTCATGGACAGGGGAGCCTGGGGGACTACAGTCCATTGGGTCGCAAAGAGTTGGACATGATTAAAGTGACTTAGCATGCACACATACACTAGGTTAATAATTGGAGGAAAATTCTAAGAATTCTTACAACTGGTCACATCTGTGAAGTAGAATGTACAATAGCAGTAAAATGCTGACTCATGCACTTATTTTTTGGTCCTTGTTCACTTAGGTTAGGATTCAGTCTGCATGATATTCCCTTCTCTGTTCTGTGTGCTTTATTCCATGAGCTGAGTTATATGGAATCGATGTGTACTGCAGCTGAGCAGGCTGGGACTTGTGCCACCTGGGAGGTGCCTTCATCTGGGTGATGGATGGGTGGACCCCGCCCAGGGCTGTGTGGTGGCCTCTGAGTCAGGGTGCATGATGGGCGACATGCTTATGCGGTCCATCCGCCCATATACTACTGCTCACAAAGAGAACGCTCCCAGAAATTTCCTCCCTCAGCCTCGCATGCAGTCAGGAAACACAGAGTATACATGGGGGCCACGTGGTGGGAATGGAAGGTGCTTGGAAAGAACTGTGTCTCCAGCTGTCTCTGCCCTTGACATTCTGTCAGAGTTCCGTCATGGTCCCCAACCTGTGGAGCTCCCCATATGGTGGCTGCAAAGACAATGGTGATATTGGGGTGTTGCCTACATGATGAAGACATATTACTAAATATGCACTATGTCCCCCACTAAAAAGTCTGTGTGCTTCTTAGATCTACTTCATCAGCAGACTCTCTCCCATCATACTTTCTCATCTAAGTTAGTTATCTACTTTTAACAGACTCATTTGATAAGAACTATCATTTCAAATAAACACGCACACATCTCCTTTGGGGGCTTCCCAGGTGGCTCAGTGGTAAAGAACCCACCCGCCAAAGTTAGAGGCACAGGAGACCTGGGATCGATCCCTGGGTTGGGAAGATCTCCTGGAGAAGAAAATGGCAACCCACTCCAGTATTCTTGCCTGGGCAATCCCATCCTCAGAGGATCCTGGTGGGCCACAGGGTAGCAAAGAGTTGGACACGACTGAGCAAGTAAACATGCAAACACCATCTCTACCACCAATTTCATTATAAATGTGTAAGTGGTTATAGGAGGAATGACAAAATATAGACATTCTGACTTTTTAAGGTATAACTGAACAGTGTCTACCAGTGAATCTGTCTTTCTGTCAATCTAGCAAGTGTTTGATAGGGAATATTGATGAGTTGAACAATAAAATTAAGGAACCTTAAAGAATTGAGTGGCTGTATGATCCTCTTCCCTTAAAAAGAGGAAGAATCTGATTCTAAAGAAGTTCATATCATATGAAAAGCAAATTTATAATGTTGTATAGGATAGAATACTTATTGACTATGCCAAAGCCTTTGATTGGGTGGATCATAATAATCTGTGGAAAATTCTGAAAGAGATGGGAATGCCAGACCACCTGACCTGCCTGTTGAGAAACCTATATGCAGGTCAGGAAGCAACAGTTAGAACTGGACATGGAACAACAAACTGGTTCCAAATAGGAAAAGGAGTACATCAAGGCTGTATATTGTCACCCTGCTTATTTCACTTATATGCAGAGTACATCATGAGAAACGCTGGACTGGAATAAGCACAAGCTGGAACCAAGATTGCCAGGAGAAATATCAATAACCTCAGATAATGCATATGACACCACCCTTATGGCAGAAAGTGAAGAGGAACTAAAAAGCCTCTTCATGGAAGTGAAAGAGGAGAGTGAAAAAGTTGGCTTAAAGCTCAACATTCAGAAAACGAAGATCATGGCATCTGGTCCCATCACTTCATGGGAAATAGATGTGGAAACAGTGTCAGATTTTAATTTTTTTGGGCTCCAAAATCACTGCAGATGGTGACTGCAGCCATGAAATTAAAAGACACTTACTCCTTGGAAGGGAAGTTATGACCAACATAGATAGCATATTCAAAAGCAGAGACATCACTTTGCCAACAAAGTTCAGTCTAGTCAAGGCTATGGTTTTTCCAGTCGTCATGTATGGATGTGAGGGTTGGACTGTGAAGAAAGCTGAGCACTGAAGAATTGATGCTTTTGAACTGTGGTGTTGGAGAAGACTCTTAAGAGTCCCTTGGACTGCAAGGAGATCCAACCAGTCCATCCTAAAGGAGATCAGCCCTGGATGTTCATTGGAAGGACTGATGCTAAAACTGAAACTCCAATACTTTGGCCGCCTCATGCGAAGAGTTGACTCATTGGAAAAGACCCTGATGCGAGGAGGACTTGGGGGCAGAGGAGAAGGGGACGAAAGAGGATGAGATGGCTGGATAGCATCACTGACTCGATGGACATGCGTTTGAGTGAACTCTGGGAGTTGGTGATGGACAGGGAGGCCTGGTGTGCTGTGATACATAGGGTCACAAAGAGTCGGATACAACTGAGTGACTGAACTGAACTGAACTCATAGGATAGAATATAGGTCATCTGAGTCCCAACTCAGTGCTTGTTCTTAAATTAAGGATAATCATTTCTAACATATATATATATATATAGATAGATAGATACATATAGATAGATAGATATAGATACGTTGAATTTTATTTAACTGATGTAGCAGCAAGAGGTTCAAATTTTTCTTTAACTTTGTAAAGACAGAATTTTCTTTGCATGTGTTTTTTTTAATTTAATTTTATTTTTTAACTTTACAATATTGTATTGGTTTTGCCATATATCAAAATGAATCTACCACAGATATACATGTGTTCCCCATCCTGAACCCTCCTCCCTCCCTCTGGGTCATCCCAGTGCACCAGCCCCTGGGTCGTCCCAGTGCACCAGCCCCAAGCATCCAGTATCGTGCATGTGTTTTTTAAAAGTCTAATATAGTATCCTCTTCACTGCCTTTCAATATAATATAGGCTATGAAATAAATGTACTTCCCTGGTGGCTTAGATGGTAAAGCATCTGTCTACAATGTGGGAGACCCGGGTTCGGTTCCTGGGTCGGGAAGATCCCCTGGAGAAGGAAGTGGTAATCCACTCCAGTACTATTGCCTGGAAATCCCATGGACAGAGGAGCCTGGTAGGCTACAGTGCATGGGGTTGCAAAGAGTTGGACATGACTGAGTAATTTCACATGAAATAAATATGAAACATACAAGTAAATATATACATGTGTACCAATATGTATCCTACAAATATATATCCTTCAAATTTTTGAATACATAAACAAATATGAAAAATAAAGCAGTCAATGATCTATAATTAATTCAGATTTCTCTAGGGATTCTGTCTCCATTAAAATTTTTACATTCTGGCTGGAATCAATAGAAAAAAAAAACTATTTACCTACTGTATTTTTGTAAACTATAACAAGCTTATATATTTTAATACTAATTGTTTTTATGAAACTGTTGAGTTATAGAAACACCCAAAAAGGAAACTTTAATAAGTCAGTTTTTTTACATGAATGATCATTGTAAACTAAAATCTAGTCTATGAATGAGTATTTTCTTAGCCAAGAACTTTAATTCAGGGCAGTGAAAATGATTCCTGTAGGAGACATCCTGTAATACACGGATAAGACTTCATGAAAGCAGGTGATTTCATTTCTAATGAAATTGTGGTAAAAAAGCACATAATGAGATCCATGCTCTTACTGCATGTCTGAGTGTGTAGTGCAACAGGATGTTCAACATCGCTCCTTATTAGAGAAACGCAAATCAAAACCACAATGAGGTATCATCTCATATCAGGCAGAATGGCCATGATCAAAAAGCCTACAAACAATTACGGTGGAGAGGGTGTGGAGAAACAGGAGCCCTCTTATACTGTTAATGGGAATGCAAACCAGTCTAACCCCTGTGGAGAGCGGTATGGAGACTCCTCAAAATAGGAATAAAACTACCATACAACTAGGTAACTACTAATACAAGCAGAGATGTACCACATGTCTCTAGAATTTTGCCCTCTCCGATGAGCAAAGCTTTAATCTTTTGAGCAGAAACTTCCCTGATGCCCTTCCTCCAGTCCCTGGCAACCACCCTTCTAATTTCTTATTTAGTCAAAGGATGGTTATTTTTGACGATGACAATTTTATCATTTTTCTCTTGCTCTATTTGTTTATTCATTGCTCTGTCTTATTCATGGGCAGTGATGATCTCACACCCTCTAACAACATAAGGAGGCTGGTGGTGGAGCATTGGTACGCATGTGGCACAACATATACTCCTGAAAAACCTCGTGTTCTGCAAAACTGAACATTAAAAATAATTGGACTTATGGAGAAAATGGAGCTGGTGGCAGATTATTCAAATCCTGTGCAGCTCTGTAAGCAGAGCTGCAGCCAACATATCGTTTGTTCCTGGGATGACAACAGGGATGACCCAGACAGGCTGGTCCACATGTCCTGGGTTGATGTGGCTGGTAACACACCTGCAAGGGCCAAAGCCTGGCTGTGATGGCCTTCTGGGAGCTCAGGACTGACAGGTGCTGAGATGGGCCAGGACTGGGAGCTCCAGCTTGGGTGGGACGTTGCCTTTAAGGTGGGTACACAAGGAATCCACCCTGGCATGACTGAGAGCCAGGCCTGGGCTCTGGGTGCCAAGAGCAGGGGCCTGTGGGTTCTCAGGAGCCCGGAAAACAGTAAGGTCAGGCTGTGGAATGAACACCTTGTAGGCAGTGTCCAGGATCTTGTTCTCCTTTTTCTTTTTCTTTTTTTTTAAATTCATAAAGAGTTGGAGAGAAAGCAGAGAGAAGTGTGGAAGGTATGCCGTGATCACATGGGGATTTTGAAAAGGTTTCCCTGAGAGGCACTGTGGGGCACTGAGAGAGGAGATGGAGCTGTTTCATTACACCCAAGATGTGGGGTCATGTGGACTTGGGCGGTGGCCCTGGGGGTGGAGGACAGCACAGGGACAACCGTGATGTGCTGATGTTCAGGAGGGAGACTCAGTGGACACAGGACGATCCCCGGGCCTGGGGTTTGCACAAGCAGGTGGATGGCGGGTTATCCACCATGAGAGCAGACCCTAAAGGACCAGGTCCAGGGACAGGCCCGGACGGGAGGTCGTAGGTATCGTCATCTTGGCCATGTTGAGATGGAGGTGTCTGAGCTGTGTCATGGGTATGGGCATGGCATGGAGATGAGAAGAGAGTGGGGAGCTGGAGACAGAAATCATATCTAGACAGAATTCTGTCTAAAAGGAGGAGGAAACTGAAGGAAACTGATGCATTGGGCTAGGGACCACTGAGTTGAGAGGAAGAGGATCCAGGCTGCATTGGGGGCCTGGAAGTGAGAGAGGACATGTTCACCACGAGGGAGAAGCAGGAGTAAAGAGGCAGTGAGATACTGTGCACAGAAGCCGGACTGGAGGGGAGAGCGTTGGAAGCGTGAACACACTCAGAGCCACGTGAGCCTGGGACGCGAGCATGGAGATCAGAGGAGCTGCAGGAAACCTCTGCCGAACTCTGAGCCTGAGATGCATCCAACCCAGACTGGGGGAGGGCTTGGGGGGAAGGGGTCAATGTCATAGCCTGCTGCTGCTGCTGCTAAGTCACTTCAGTTGTGTCCGACTCTGTGTGACCCCATAGACGGCAGCCCACCAGGCTCCCCTGTCCCTGGGATTCTCCAGGCAAGAACACTGGATACACCCAACCCAGATTGGAGGAGGGCTTGGGAGGGAGGGGTCAATGTCATAGCCTGAGATACATCCAACCCAGACTGGAGGAGGGCTTGGGGGGAGGGATCAATGTCATAGCCTGAGATACATCCAACCCAGACTGGAGGAGGGCTTGGGAGGGAGGGATCAATGTGATAGCATGAGATACATCCAACCCAGACTGGAAGAGGGCTTGGGAGGGAGGGGTCAATGTCATAGCCTGAGATACATCCAACCCGGACTGGAGGAGGGCTTGAGGGGGAGGAATCAAGACTGGAGGAGGGCTTGGGAGGCAGGGATCAGAGTCAGATGCCTGCTTTTATTCCACAGATGTTTATTAAGCACCTTCTGTATGCTAATATGGAGAAGGCAATGGCACCCCACTCCAGTATTCTTGCCTGGAAAATCCCATGGATGGAGGAGCCTGGTAGGCTGCAGTCCATGGGGTCGCTAAGAGTCGGGCACGACTGAGCAACTTCACTTTGACTTTTCACTTTCATGAATTGGAGAAGGAAATGGCAACCCACTCCAGTGTTCTTGCCTGGAGAGTCCCAGGGACGGCGGAGCCTGGTGGGCTGCCGTCTATGGGGTCACACAGAGTCGGACACGACTGAAGCGACTTAGCAGCAGCAGCAGCAGTATGCTAATAACTGTACTCATTCTGAGTTCAGAATATGAAACCACACTCAATTATAATGGTATGTCTCAGAAGGAAATGTAACCAGGAAAAATTTGCCAGACATGTAATCACATGACTACAAACTCCTAGAAAAAGAAAAAAAAAAAAAAGTCGAGAATTTGACATTCCTCCATTAAAGAAAATGAAGGAAAATTTTTTGAAAAAGGTGATGGGTTGTAAAAAGAATTATGACCAGTTTTACAAGATAGTTAAGGTCTTATTGACCCTTTAATGTGAAGCCTGTGGGAAAAAAAAAACAGCTCCAAGTTGATGTCATTTTACTTTCCCAATCCATCAAATAAGCAGAAAAACATGATCCTCACATGTTGTGGGAAATACATGAATTTCAATTAATTTTCTAAATAACTTACAAGTGTTCATGTGAAAAACAAAATAATGATTAATCAAGTAAAACAGCAGCTTGTCATAAGAGGTTAATAGCAATTAAGATAATATTAATACCCATGGCTATATGAGAAGATACAGATTTTTCCAGGTACTTTAATTAAAGATATAATTGTTACAACAATTATAGCTGTGTAATTATGTTTATTCCAAGGAGAAATAAGGCAGCCTGGTAATTTCAATTTAATATTGCTTATAAATTATTTTGAGCTTTCAGATGACTAGGAATCTGTATTATATCTGTAAGGCAAACATGGGCAATATATGAGAAAGTTGGAACTCTTACAATAGGAGCTGAGGGCACTGAGAACTTTTTGGTATTTGAATGTTCTAGAATGTGATAAGACCATCCTGTTTTACACAAAGTGGTACTTGGATGCGACAGAATCATTCTATTTTACAAAAATCAAAGTGGTGAAAAACAGGAGGGAGAAAAGAGGGCTTTGTGTGGGTTTGTAACGACCTTGCACCCTGAGCTGAGAGCTATTGTTTTCAGTTACAGGGAAAAGAGAGATGGTCTTTGGCTGAGGTCTCCACTTCACACATTGAGTGAGAGAGCCTACCTGTCATGTCAGAGCCTTCCCTGGGGGACTCGTGGGTCCCACTCTAGCTCTTAGCACTAAAATTTTCTTTAAAATATTCTTGACAGCTGGATATGAAATCATGTTGCTGTTATTGTTCAGTTGCTAAGTCATATCCAACTCTTTGAGACCCCATGGACTGCAGTACGCCAGGCCTCCCTGTCCTTCACCATCTCCTGGAGTTTGCTCAAACTAACGTCCATTGAGTCGGTGATGCCATCAACCATCTCATCCTCTGTTGTTCCCTTCTCCTCCTGCCCTCAGTCTTTCCCAGCATTAAGGTCTTTTCCATGAGTCAGCTCTTCGCATCAGGTGGCCAAAGTATTGGAACTTCAGCTTCAGCATCAGTCCTTCCAGCGAATATTCAGGGTTGATTTCCTAGAGAAGGAAATGGCAACCCACTCCAGTACTCTTGCCTGGAAAAATCCCATGGACGGAGGAGCCTGGTAGGCTGCAGTCCATGGGGTCACAAAGAGTCAGACATGACTGAGCGACTTCACTTTCACTTTCCTTTAGAGTTGACTGGTTTGATCTCCATGCTGTCCAGGGGACTCTCAAGAGTCTTCTCTAGTACCTCACAATTCAAAAGCATCAATTCTTTGCTGCTTAGCCTTCTTTATGGTCCAACTCTCAAACCCATAGAGGACTCATATAGTGTTAAAAATTTATGAGAGATATGGATCAATTGTTTGAAAATAGACAAGTCATCTTGCATTTAAACATAACTGTTTTTTTGTGTGTGTGTGCAACAGGTGTATTTCTTTTTTTTTAATTTTATTTTATTTTTAAACTTTACATAATTCTTGGGGGTCTGGATGGTCAACATCTACCATAAACATAACTGTTTTATAGCAGGTTTCCTTCTTGGTGAGTTTGTTTGTTTTTAATAGTCCAGTTACCATGCATCATGTAACAATTTTACATAATCTTTAACTACACACCCCACACTGTGCATTTCATGCATGTGACTCATTTGTTTAGCCACTGGAAGTCTGAACCTCTTAATCTCTCTCACCTACTACCCCCTTCAACCCCCTTACCCTTTAGCAATGACCTGTTTGTCCTCTGTAAGCCTGTTCTGTTTTGTTATGTTTGTGCATTATTTTGTTTTTCAGGTTTTATATATATGTGAAACCATATGATATTTGTCTGCTTTTTTTCTGACTTATTTCACTTCGACAAGACACTCTAGGTTCATCCATACTGTCACAAAATGGCATTAGTTCATTCTTTTCTATGTCTGAGTAATATTACGTTGTGCGTACAAGCCACATCTTTATTCATTTTGCCAATGAATGGACACTTAGGTTGCTTCTGTATCTCGCCCTATCTTGAACTTTTCAGTCATTTTCTAAACAAGCACATCTAATTCGAGATACTGAATGACTCTGTTAATCTTCAAGTAAATTCTTTACAGAGGAAAACAGTGAAAACCAAATTTTCCAATAAGGCATGTATGTCTTTTTCTATCTAGTATTTATCAAAAATGTTACTGTAGCCATGGTTAATAACAATGGAAGAATTTACATGATACCATTGAAGGTGCATTCTTAGTATATTGAAAGTATCAGAGAACTGCTTATTGTTATTTTAAAACGTAAAAAAATTAGATTGCCTTAGCTCACCTGCCATGTTACAAATCCATGTCTATGGTCAGAACTCTGAGGTACTTGTGAATAAATGCCACAGAACCCGCTTTTGGAGAAAATGCACATCTATACAACTAAAACATAAAACACGTTGTGTACCTACCAGCTTTACCTTCAAAAGCGTGGTGATGATGATAACGGTGATGTTAGTGATGATTAAGACACTCAGAGCTCAACATAAAGTGAGGACTTTTTATGTTTCTGCATTGTAGTACAAATACACATTGCAATGCTCAACCCATCAATAACAATATAAATAGTCTGTGCTGTGCTGAGTTGCTCAGTTACGTCTGACTCTTTGCAACCACATGGACAGTAGCCCGCCAGGCACCTCTCTCCATGGGGATTCTCCAGGTAAGAATACGCAGTGGGTTGCCACGCCCTCCTCCAGGGGATCTTCCCTACCCAGGGATTGAACACAGGTCTCCCCATTGCAGGCAGATTCTTTACCATCTAAGTCATCAGAGAAGCCCAAGAATACTGGATTGGGTAGCCTATCCCTTCTCCAGGGGATCTTCCCAACTTAGAATCGAACTGGGGTCTCCTACATTGCAAGTGGATTCTTTATCAGCTGAGCTAATAGGGAAGCCCAGCAATAACCCAGATAGCATTTATTTGAGGCTATTAAACAGAGGTATTATGAATTTTTAACAGTTGAGTTTGTTTTAATCTGGTATCTAGGTATCTTTGAAGGAAAACATTCAACTGTCTTACTTTCAAGAATCATGGCCATTGAAAATAACTACTAAATAAAGTGAGTTTATGCAGATGACACCACCCTTATCGCAGAAAGTGAAAAGAAAAAAAAGAGCCTATTGATGAAAGTGAAAGAGGAGAGTGAAAAAGCTGGCATAACACTCAATATTCAAAATATTGTAAAGTAAAATAATAACAATAATAATAATGATAATACTAAATTAAAAAAAATCATGGTATCTGGTCTCAACACTTCATGGCAAATAGATGGGGAAACAATGGAAACAGTGAGACTTTATTTTCTTGGGCTCCAAAATCACTGCAGATGGTGACTGCAGCCATGAAATTAAAAGACACTTGCTCCTTGGAAAAAATCTATGATCAACCTAGACAGCATATTAAAAAGCAGAAAAGCAGAGACATTACTTTGCTGACAAAGGTCTGTATAATCAAAGCTATGGTTTTCTTAGTAGTCATGTATGGATGTGAGAGTTGGACCATAAAGAAAGCTGAGTACAGAATTGATGCTTTTTGTTTGGAGAAGATTTTTAAGAGTCCATTGGACTGCAAGGAGATCAAACCAGTCCATTCTAAAGGAAATCAGTCCTGAATATTCATTGGAAGGACTGATGTTGAAGTTCCAATACTTTGGTCACCTGATGCAAAGAGCTAACTCATTGGAAAAGTCCCTTATGCTGGGAAAGATTGAAGGTAGAAGGAGAAGGGGAAGACAGAGGATGAGATGGTTGGATGGCATCACCGACTCAATGGATATGAGTTTGAGCAAGCTGCAGGAGTTGGTGATGGACAGGAAAGCCTGGTGTGCTACACTCCAGGGGGTCGCAAAGAGTTGGACATGACTGAGCTTCTGAACTGAACTGAACTGTGAGTGAATTTGGGTTTTTAGAAAGTGAGTTTGGGTTTTTAGAAATAAGAAGGTCATGAATGGATCTGAAAGTGTCAGAGTCCTGAATGATGAGTATTACCAAGGGAAAGAGCAACTCTGAAAAGGATACATGCTGTTTAATGCCGAGTGTATGACATTCTGGAGAAGGCAAAAACTATAGATACAGTAAAGAGACCAGGGGTTGCCAGGGGCTGAGGGGTGAAGGAGTATGAATAGGCAGAAAACAGATTTTTAGGGCAGAAAAATCATTCTGTGTGGTGCTATAATGATGGATACTTACTGTACATTTGTCCAAACCCATAGGATGTACACCACCAGGAATGTCCCCTGTTGTAAGCTGTGGACTCTGGATGATGTGATGTGTCAGTGCAGGCTCATGATTTTAACAAATGTACTATCTGGTGGAGGTGTTGACATTGGGCGAACTATGTGTGTGTTGGGCCAGGGGGTACTTGGGGAATTTCTGTACTTCCTCTCAGGTTTGTTACTTCTCTGTTGGCTCAGATGGTAAAGAATCTGCCTGCCATGGGGAGACCTGGGTTTGATCCCTGGGTTGGGAAGATCCCCTGGAGAAGGAAATGGCAACCCACTCAAGTATTCTTACCTAGAGAATCCCATGGACAGAGAAGCCTGGCGGGCTACAGTCCATGGAATCAATTGCAAAGAGTCAAATACCACTGAGTGACTAACCCTTTCATTTTTTTCTTTCCAAATTATATTAAAAAAATAGAGTCTTAAAGCAATTTTAGAAATTGGGAAATATTTTATCATAGAATTAACTAGTATGAGTACAGGAGTGATATTCAACCATGGCATTTGTGGTATCAACATCCAGAGCAGTTATGAGGGATCTGTGACACTCTATGGTGTTTTCTACAGAAAGTCTCATAGGTTCTTGTGGTATCTGGGTCCATCACCCCATGGAGATGAGTTTGTTGGTGATGTCTGGAAGTCACTATTTCATCATCGTATTGTTGTCTTCATTTTTTTGTAGAATAGAGTGTTTGGTGTTACATTTTCATTGAAATTTATGGGTATCTTACCATGTTTGACAGAATCATTGAGTCAAAGACATTTCCTGAGCAGCTCCTTTGAAAGCAAAGTATTATGTTGCTCATTTGTCTTCTGTCTGCAGTGACATTTCCCAACTAATTGCATTATATCAATCTTATGAAACTCATTAAAATGCTTTCAATTCCTTTACCTCAATTTTCGAGCCAGTTCATGTAGTGTCTGCCTCAAATAACTAGGGAAGACTGTTCATATAATGTTTAATTTTACTTTAATTTCAAAATGAGTGAAATTAGTTAAGGTGATATGTGAAATCTTAAACCTTGAAAAGTAAGCTACATAGATATAATAACAGTGATGTTAAATTCTTAGGAGCAGATGTAATAGAAATTGAGAGAGTTCATAATTTGAACTACTAACTACATTAATGTCCAACCTATAAATTATAAGGAATGTGGAGTTCTACATAATCAGTTATGTTAATGTTATTAAACATAGTAGTTATATTAAAATTAAATGCAATCAGATGTAAGTTTTTCAAATGCTTTAGTCATAATTCTGTTGAATATTTGGAGAGTTACATGACGATTCATTCCATAAAAGACTTATTTTAGAATCTGATTGAATGATAGATAAGGTGTAATCATGCCTGGTTCTCTGTCATTTATTTCTTTTCTGGAGTCCTTGAGGTTGGCCTTCTGAACCTGCTGTACTAATGGACTTCTCTCCTCATTGGCAGGGATTTTCTAGGACCAATTCAGTGGTTATTTCCTTTCTGCATCTCTTGATGCCAATGAATAATCCAATCATCATGAACACTCCTGTGTTCATGAAACCTTTTTCTGCCTCATTGCATCACTGTACTGATAGGTACCATTGCTACCGTTTTCAGCTCAACAAATGGTTATCCTATGAGACTGAAGCAGCACAAAACTAAAAACTGTAGGTCTGTGCCCTTGAAGAATTTAAAGTCTAATAGGACACATGGTAGCATAGATGCTTAATAAATCTCTGTTGAGGGGATAAATCATTCATGACTGAATAATGAACTGATAACAGATAAGTGTCAGAGGAGCTGAAAATGAAAAGGAATCTAAGAAAATAAAGATATCCACCACATTGATGACCAGGCGAACATAATGTAGGTTCATGCGTTAGTTGAACATTTGGGAGAAAGAGGGCTGGACCCACATCAACTCAGAAGCCTCCCTCTTCTCCTTCACTTACTTTACCACAAGGAGGGAATGCCCATTCAACAGTGGGAGTTTCAGTGCAACAGTTAGTTACCAATATTACATTGTTTATTTGTAATACACATTCCCCTCCTTTCTCAAGACAGGATCTCACCTAATGAAACACATTAGAAGCAGAAGCGCTAGTTTGAGGATTCCCCACTTCCTTCCACCCCCAGGACCCTCTCCCTGTACCCATGTGTCCCTGTGTCTGTCCAGGTCGCTGTGACCTTCAGTAGGCCCTGGATCCTGACCTCCCCCATGTTCTGGCTACTCTCCATCTACCTCCACGAGGCACTGCCCATCTACTGACATCTTTTAACCCAACTCCACTTCTTCATGTGGACTCACATTAAAAACACCCTTGGTCCAGACTCGTTCACCAGCTAATGCCTTGCCCATTGCTTACATTTAAAAACCTTGAAAAGTGTGTGTCTTTGCTCTTTCAGTTCCCTAATCACCAACCTTCCACTACTGGGTTATTCTCACTAAGGAAATGCCGATCTTTCTCTTGCCAAAGTCACTGGAATTTGATTATCACTTTATTCATTGCCTTAGCTTCACTCCGTCTACTCTGAAATTTCTTTTTCCTTCACTTCACACACACACACACACACACACACACTGTTTCCAGTGTAGGCTGTCTTCTAAGACATCACCATGGACCTGGTTGCTCAGGTCCTGATCATCCTCTCTTATTCACTGTTTATATCTACCAACTCAACAGATTTCTGATATCATCCTCATATTTGGCCATTTCCCTTCAGCCCCATGGCCACTCCTGTTCCTAGCCCACTGTATTCTCTTACCACTGTGACCCTTGTGGCTGGTTGATATTAACTCACTCTTAACACCATCCTCACCAAAACACCATCCCACACCATGCAGGGAAGGTAGTTTTAAAATCACCCACCTACTGGTCAGCATTGAGTGACTTTATGTTGCATTCTGTATATATAGAATGCAGTATTATAGAATGCAGTGTACATACACACACACGTGTGTGTGTGTGTGTGTGTGTGTGTATATATCAAATAATTTTAAGGTATATTTTTGATCAAACCTGTAAGCTTTGTGAACATATAAGATGACTATATGCAGAAATGACATGGAGGAGAATCATTTTGAAAGTGGTGATGAGAAAAGTTGAAAGAGGGAAGCCCTTCTGGTGAGGGCTCAGTGGTAAAGAACCCATCTGTCAATGCAAGAGTCCAGGACTCGATCCCTGGGTCAGGAAGATCCCCTGGAAAAGGAAATGGCAACCCACTCCAGTATTCTTGCCTGGGAAATCCCATGGACAGAGGAGCCTGGTGGGCTACAGTCCATGGGGTCACAAGAGTTAGACGCAACTTAGCAACTAAACCACCACCCTCTGGTGAAATTCATGGGAAAAAGAGATGAGAAATAGCATGTTGTGTTTGTGGCAGGCAAAACAAATGAGTTTACGTGGACAGAAAGGATAGGTTTCAGTCTACTGAGAAATGAGGCCTAAAAGATGGGGAGAGATTTGGTAGCAGAAGCTCTAGGGAGCTGGTGAGCGGTTTGGGGTTACTGTGAGAGTCCTGGAAGTGGGTGTGGCTATTCTGAGAAGCAGTGCAGTGTGGAAGTGCTGACCCTGAGACACCTTCTAGTTGTTAATGGGACTGGATGGGGAACAAGCTGGAAAGAGGACCAGCTGCTGTTATGTGGCCCTGTACTGAGGAGAAGGGGGGCCCCAGAATCTACAATAATAGGGATTATGGTGAAACAGAAGAAAAAGGACCTGAAGAATGGTGTGATTTAATCCTGGTTAAGCTTTCAAGTGAACCTCTGGCATCTCAGCCCCCAGAGACCTGTCTGGACACAGGTGCCAGCATGATGTGATTTTCTGGGGGCTCTTTGAGTCCTGAGATGCATCCTGTCCAGTAACCCACTGTTGCCAAGGTAATTTGACAGGATGCCCTCGTCATTTCAGGTTTCGTGAGCACTGGCATGTCCCCAAAGGGCTATCTGGGCAGAGTCTGGGTAAGTAGGACTTGGCTGAGCGTGTGTGCCTTGAAATAGCTATAGAGATAAGCCCGGGAACATACTAACAATCGTCACCAATGACGAAAGTAGCAATACTGTGCAGACAGTGTTTGGGAAGCACTTATTTTTCTATTTCTCTTGAAATTTATTTCATCTAAGAAAGGTAGAAATTAGGTAGGGATTTAGCCTGTTATATGTACTTCCCAATAACAACTTATATTCATAAGAGTGTCCTCTGGGGGGAAGTCAATGCTGTCTCTAAGGTGGCACCAGATCTGAGTTTTTACGCCCTTATTGGTTTGAAAAAAGCATATCCAAATAGCAAAGGAGAAAAATAAACTACACAATTAGCAATCTTTGTCTGTTTTCTTCTGAAGCATAATAGCTGTATATTAAAACCATCCATCTTCTGCTGTGTTAGAGTCCTAACAATAATACATCCATAAGAATGCCTGCTCAAATGATATTGAACCTGTCGCTGGAATCCTACTTCTTGGCAAAGTTGGTATTGTGTTTATTTGGTTCACACTTTAAAAATATGTATCAGAAATTAGTAAACTTGGATTTCATGACTTTGTAAGAGGACTTCCAGTCCTCGTGGCCATCAAGGAAATAAAACTCCATCAGAGCCATTCATGATTCACCCAGTGATCTTGATGCTTCGGGTACCATTGCAGTCAATTGCAGGAAAAGGCGCAGTCCTGCTTCTACTATATTTTTTATCATTGTTGTGGGGTACTCGAGCAGTTGGACACCAGGCTGACTCCTGACCTGTTTGCATTTCCTGTGAAAATGTGCAGGAATTACTTTCTGAAAATTGTTTCCTGTGCATTCATTATTGAGCTCTTCCCCCCCGCCTCCCAATATAACCAATGTGTCCAAAGTAAGACTTCAAACACATGCTGTGATTGTCCTTATTTTTTATTCAGTTTCTTCTTTCCCAGCCCCTTATTAGCACCTGACTTCTGTTCTAGCGATGCCTCTATTTAGGAGTGAAATACAGGAAAACATTGAGGAGACATTTTTGTCCTCAGTTCTCCAATTCTGTCTCCATACAAGTCATAAAGCAATTTTCTTTCTTATCTAAACAGCATCCACATAGCTCTGATATAGGGATTCATCTTTTAAAGTTTTTGTACCCATTCCGTCAAGTATTATCCAACAGCATTTTATTACGATTACTGTCAAAACTGGCAATGGAACCTATTCACAAAGTTATATCAACTCCAGAGTCAAGAACCTCTTCTGTTCCTACTTTTGCTACTATTGGTAAAACTAAGCAGTTAGGCTGTTCCCTAAGAAACTTGGAAAGGAACCCTCAGGTCCAGACAGGGTCTGAGACAGCCAGATGGATCTTCACCTGCCCCAGCAGTGACAGGCATGTACCTGGACACACAGCGGCCCTCAGAGTGCGCCCTTTAAGGCAGCGAGAGCTAAACCCCCATGGAGTGTCGATGCACCTGGAGAGAAGTGGCAGCAGCGTCTCTGCTCACACTACTAAGCAGGACACTCTGACCTCAGCCTGGTGCCATCCCAGGAGCAGGGGCACCATCTTCTTCTTCCACCCATCCTGCCCTGGGCACCATTCATCTTGTCCCATCTGTGGGTCCAGATTCCTATTTACGAGCAGGAGTTAGAACAGCCCTTCACTGCTGTGGTTGCTCCAGGGAATCATCACAAGAGGTCTAGACTATAGTTAGAAGAAGTGCCTCCACATGTAGATATGTCTGCAGATCAATAGGGCTTCCCATGCACAGACAAGGTTGAAAGACCAGCTTTCTCATCTGTCACGTCAACATCTCAGCCAGGTCCTGACCCAGCCCTGGCAGTCTCCAAACACACGGCTCCATGTCTTCCCAGCCTGGCACACCTGTTCCCTAGAACCCCCCAGAGATGTTGTTAGATGCTTTCTTCCTTTCAAGAAGGAAGGACGAGCCTACTGAAATAACATTAACTTTGAAGTTGATTGCCTACCAGGTTTACAGAGCAATACAGATGGGATGAGAGTGATCTTTCTCTTAGGGGAGACGTATTATTATTATATTACATCCGTGAGTGATATTTGAGATGTCTAAAGGCTGCCGGTCCTCACCTGTGGATGCTGCTTTCAAATAATAAGTAAGAACCAGAATCCTCCCTAATGCCTATAAGAAAGCTTGGCACCTTTAGAAAAGTTATATTAATAATATCTACGAGACCTCTGGGCTGCTATTAAGTTATTGCTTCAGCAGAGTCGATTCATGCTGCTAGAACTGACTCAGCAGAGCAATTTTTATCAATTTTTTTTAAGAGAACTTTTTGAAGCATATTTAGGGCTCAGAACACAGAGAGAGAGGTTGTGTGAGGCTTACAGCCACAAAAAACATTTCCCTTAGGGTAGGAGTTCTTACTCTGAGACATGGGATCCCAGAAGCTCAGAGCATTTGCAAACACCCAGAAATCCCATGCAGACATTCCTGCTTCACTTTCCATGGATAGATTTCTACAGCATCAACCACTCCCACTGGGGGTGGGTGGGTAAGCAAGGCTGTGAAGGAGTGACTTTTTTTTTTTTTGCATCTCTACTGTTGCATTCACAACTTCCACAACCTTGGGCAAATTTCTTAACTCATCCAAAACTCAGTTTTCTCCTGTCTTCTCCTAACTGTGTTGTGAACATTAAATGAAGTAGTGAGCTGATATGCTCAGCATCCAGCCTGGTGTTCAGTCAGTGGCCCACAAGTGTAGGTTTGTGGTGGTTCTCCTTTGCTATTTGCAGAGGGTCCATAAGTCAGTGGACACTGAGGCTCTGACCCCCAGTGAGTCCAAAGCTGAGGGTCAGATTTTACCTCCTATCACAACTTAAAGTATAGTGTCCTTCTAGTGGTAAGAGGTCGTGAACGTGTCAAAGTTCCTTTCAGGCCCCAGGAAATCACTGTGCTTTCTGTACACACACAAACCCATAATAAAAGTTAATAATAATAAACGTTCTTCTCAGAAGCAAGAACTCCAGCAATGCTCTCAGGAAGAAAGGTTATCTGCTTTAATACTAGAACACAGGGTTGATAATTAGAGGGACTACACAAGAACTATTACATCTTAGGCTGCTTATTGACAATAACAGAGAATGAATTCTAAAAATCTAGCTGATACTGACTGGCCACAGGTGGGGTCCCTCATATGCACTCCTGATGGCAGGAACGGCCAGAGGTCCATACCTCTCACAAAAGCTGTCCTCCGTCTTTCCTAGTACCAGTTACAGGGTGGCACTTCTGTCAGCACACCTCAGCTCATGATGGTGACCTGTACCAGGCATCGGCCACAGCCACTGGTACCTCCCCCTTGGCTGGGGCATTTCTTACACATGAAGCAAAGACGCACTGCATAGCTGTATGAGCCCCCTGGTGCTAGTGGTAAAGGAGCCACCTGCCAGTGCACTAGACAAAAGAGATGTGGGTTCGATCCCTGGGTTGGGAAGATCCCCTGGAGGAGGAAATGGCAACCCACTCCAGTACTTTTGCCTGGAGAATCCCCATGGACAGAGGAGCCTGGTGGGCTACAGTACATGGGGTCGCAAAGAGTCAGACACGACTGAGTACACACAGCATAAAGAAAGAGGCAGGCAAGAGAAAATGACATTTCCAGCAATGCCTGCCCCCCCATTAATGACCACACTTGAAGTGTGTTTGTCTTCTTTAAAGCTTGGAAATGTATGCTTTCATTGAGATAACTTAAAAGAAGAGGAAAATGTGATCACTCCTCTTTTTGCTATTCTTATAGCAAAACTATTCTTATAGTTTCTGCTCTTAGAGCCCTTTATGACAAATCTCTTGAATATTTGATGGGCAGAATCTTTACCTAAGTAACAATGACTGCAGTGTAACAGATTTGCACAACAGAAAAGCAGCTACACAATTGGAGTGAGAATTATTATCCTGTAAAATGTGCTTGCAGATGCGCTGAAGATGAACCACAGGTCGGGACCAGTGCTTGTCAGCGTCCAGCGTTTTGGCCACGAGGTAGTTACTGCCCACGTTCTGACAACGCTAAGGCCACACAGCATGGAGACAGAGCTCCCAGCACATCCTTTCTTTGCAATCTGAGCAGAAATGGGTTTTGCTGAGACTGAGTTCTAAAATTCTGCATGTGAACCCTGATTCATCAGGTCTTTCTGCCCCGTTCCTGCAAATTTCAGAAGGTGTTGATCTGATCAAGGATACCGTCAGTTTGGGGTGGCTCTCCCTTTTACATACCATGTCAGAGACTCAGCTTTGACGTCGACACTCTGAAATGGCCAGAATGACAGAAGCAGTGGCAAACAATGATGGCATCTGCCCAGAGCTCTGCGCTGCTCCTGAGGCCAGTGGTTTTCAGCTGTGGCTGGTCCCACAGGCCTTCTCTCAGGGCCTGCTTGGCTCTGTCTAGGGAGGACTTTTGTGGCTGTGTCTGAGTCGATGCCCCTGGTGTTTGGTGGTTGAGGCTGAAGATGCAGATAAACAGCAGATGAGATACAGGGCCCCCAGGAACAAAGATCATCCAGTCCCCCAGTCAGCAGTAATGAGACTGGGGAGCATGGTCACCCTGCTGTTCTGGGGGACTGGAAGTGGTTAGCTCCCATGTGAACCTACAGCTGACATTTGCAGCCTACTGTTCTGAAACTTCTCTATGTTTTGTAATTATGTGGTTGTTTCACACTATTTCAAAAAAAATCTGTTATTAGGCACTTGGGTTAATTATTCAAAACTATAGTAAAAAAATGAAAATTTCATGATTTCTGAAGCCAGTTATCAAATAAAAATGGTCTTTGAAAACACAATGGTCCACACAAGTAAAAACATAAACATAAAATAAAAGTGGTTACACAGTATCTCTACTAGACTAAAATAAGCAACAGTGGGAAAACACAGGTACTTTAGAGGGAATAACAAAAATGTGTCACTCAGTCATGTCTGACTCTTTGCGACCCCATGGACTGTAGCCTACCAGGCTCCTCTGTCCATGGGATTTTCCAGGCAAGGGTACTGGAGTGGGTTGCCATTTCCTTCTCCAAGAATGGCCCCTGCTATTTGAGCAAGACATTTTCTAGAAAATGATTCAAAAAAGGATATTTTTCTTAGCATTTCCCCCAGATATAACAGTGGGTAGTTCTTACGTTTCTTTTGTAAGATTTAACTTGTGACTCTCCTATTCAGTTTTATAGGAACACAGAAACTATAAAATCTGGAGGAAATGTCTGAAGATATGTGATTGTTCCTGAAAATGGGAGAAAGAATAATGAATAAAGTTCCCTATTCACCCATTCCTGGAGGGAATCTCAAATTTTGTGTGCCCAGCAGGGGTCTGGCTGCTAAGTCACTTCAGTCATGTGACTCTGTGCAACCCCATAGACGGCAGCCCACCAGGCTCCCCCATCCCTGGGATTCTCTAGGCAAGAATACTGGAGTGGGTTGCCATTTCCTTCTCCAATGCATGAAAGTAAAAAGTGAAAGTGAAGTCGCTCAGTCGTGTCCGACTCTTAGAGACCCCATGGACTGCAGCCTACCAGGCTCCTCCGCCCATGGGATTTTCCAGGCAAGAGTACTCAAGTGGGTTGCTATTGCCTTCTCCAAAGGTCATCAAAACTTGCTGCTGTTCGGTCCCCCAGCCATGTCTGACTCTTTGTGACCCCACGGACTGCAGCATGCCAGGCTTCCCTGTCCCTCACCATCTCCCAGAGTTTGCCCAAATTCGTGTTCATTGCATTGATGATGCCATCCAGCCATCTCATCCTCTGACGCCCTCTTCTCCTTCTGCCCTCAGTCTTTGCCAGCATCACAGACTTTCCCAATGAGTGATCTGTTTGCAACAGATGACCAAAATACTGGAGCTTCAGCCTCAGTCCTTCCAGTGAATATTCAGGGTTGATCTTCCTTAAGAGTGACTTGTTCTATCTTTTTGCTATCCATGGGGCTTTCAGGAGTCTTCTCCAGCACCACAGTTAGAAAGCATCTTTTTTTTTTTTTTTTGGCGTTCTGCCTTCTTTACAGTCCAGCTCTCATAATCATATGTCAAAACTTACAAAATGATAAATTTTAATGTATTATTAATTATGCTTATAGTGTATATAATTGACACTGACAGGTATTTTGCTAGTCCCTTGGATTTCTGTATAAATATGAAGGGTAAACTATATGTGTACAGTCATGTTTAAACATTTCATCAAAAGAAATTAGAGGGAAAAAATCTGCTTTTAGAAAAAATAAAAGTGCTTTGAAATTATATAAGAATTAATGTGATTCATAGAGGTCTTGAGTTGATTATCAATTTAGAAATCATGTTTTAACAAAATAACCACCAAGATCTAGGCTTTCTGCTTCTTATCAACGATTGTGGCTTTTCCATATTCAGGATTCATCAGACACTGCCTCTGGTTCTTTGAACTAAGAGAGTCTCACACATGGATTGTGGAAGGTTGTGAAAGCCCATTGTTCCTTTGATCTGTGATAGAAAGTTGATGAACCTGTCTTGGGAGCCTGGATTCTGCCCTTTGAATCCCAGCACGTGGTAGTGGAGTCAAACCCAGATTTACTCTGCACTTATTAAACTAAATTAGCATCAAAAGAGGAAAAAGAGAAATAATTCATTGGGCTAGAAATTCCATTTATTCTTCCAAAAGGTTTGCTTGATAAAAGCATACAGAATCAAACGTGGAAAGGTCAGGAAGATATTATCTGCTTTGTTAGGTTTCATTGGGTCATCTCTCTTCAGGACCCTTGCCTTCCTGATTAACTTGCATGTTTTATTTTTCCTACTCTGACTTTGAGCTAAATTTAAATAATAGCAATTATAAGCTAGGTCGATATTTTGGAAGAGGTGGCATAACCAGCTCACGTAGTCGAAGATGACTGTCAGGAATCCTTCCCACTCCCCAAATTATAAACAGTGGTGATTATTAGAATAGATGCTAGGGTTTGCATTTCAGGGTTCTTCAACAATGAAAAAAAGAGCATATTAATATAATTAGCATCTAATTATTTCTATTGCCACATAACAATTGTTTAAAGAAATCAATTAACAAAAGCGTATCCTAGGACTCTTTCTAAACAATGTCTGGATAAGTACTTAGTAAAACAGTGTCATGTGCAGCCTGTTATTCACTGAACTACTCTCTGTGTATAAAGAATGTTTCCCACTTTGAAGCTGAGTCCATCTTTAGGTTTCTATTCCTTTAACATGAAAAACCCAGGCTTAAAATCTAAGAAAATACAATTCAAACATTATTCCTCTTTCAAATCTGAATCAGGAAACATTGCAAGTCTACATAGCAGGGGAAATAATAGATTTGATTATGGTTGTTGTCAATTTATTTCCCCCAAATTAAGCTTTGTTTCACCATCTCTTGTCTAATCTCTGTATGACCCTCCTTCTTTCTGGCCATGAGCCAAGAACAGGATAAACCACGAAATGCACACACAGAGACTCAAAACATGCTACCTGCTGTGCAAGATGAGACTGGAAAGTCACAAGAGGAAAGGAGAAGTAGGATGGAGGAGGAGGTTCTTCTGAGATTGGGTGTGAGAAGGGGACCTCCCTCTCTAGGATGGAGAGACGTTCAGCTCATTGGATCCATGGGCCAAAGCTGCCAAATCATGCGTATCCAGGGCCACAAAATGCAGTAGAGGTGGCATCATAGAGAAGCACTTTCTCGTGAAAGATTAGTGTGAACATCTGTGCCCTTAGGAAGAGTTTTGTAAGAAAAGCTATGACGAACCTATACAGCATATTAAAAAGCAGAGACATCACTTTGCCAACAAAGGTCCCTGTAGTCAAAGTTGGTTTATTTTTCCAGTAGTCATGAACAGACATGAGAGTTGGGCCATCAAGAAGGCTGAGTGCTGAAGAATTGGTGGTTTTGAACTGTGGTGCTAGAGTACTCTTGAGAGCCCACTGGACAGCATGGAGATCAAATGGAGTCAATCCTAAAGGAAATCAATCCTGAATATCCACTGAAGGACTGATGCTGAAGCTGAAGCTCCAATAGTCTGGCCACCTGACATGAAGAGCTGACCCATTGGAAAAGACCCTGATGCTGGCAAAGATTAAGGGCAGGAGGAGAAGGTGGTGACCAAGAATGAGATGGTTAGATGGCATCTATGGCTCAATGGAAATGAGTTTGAGCAAACTTGGGGAGATTGTGAAAGACAGAGAAACCTGGCATGCTGCAGTCCATGGGGCTGCAAAGAATTGGACACAACTTAGTGAGTGAACAACAAAAGGAGGAGTTTTAGAATAAAGACTTAGGTGGAAGACTTTTACACAGAGGTAGAAAGAGTTCAGACTATTCAATAAACACCATTTGACCCTGCCAAACCCAGGTTTCACTATAGGTCTTGAACACACACCTCACAGCTTCTCACTCAGTGTGATAAAGCTAACCTGTTAGGCATCAGTCTGATTGACTATAAGACCAGAAGCCAGTAATTAGACAAGTGGATTTTTTCTGATGTGGTTTGGATTGCTACTTATGTCCAAAGGGGAAAAAATTAGCAGTTCAAAATTGACCAGGGAAGCCCAAGTCCATCTCTTGATCCAATGCAGGGGATGCAGGTCCAGACCTTGGTGATCTGGCTACACTTCATTCCCCGAGGAAACTAGTAGAACCTTAGTGCATGTGTATGTGTCAGTCGCTCAGTCATGTCCGACTCATTGTGACCCCGTGGACTGTAGCCTGCCAGGCTCCTCTGTCCATGGGATTTTTCAGGCAAGAAAAATGGAGTGGGTTGCCATTTCCTCCTCCAGGGGATCTTCCCGACTCAGGGATCAAACCTGCATCGTCTGTGTTGGCAGGCAGAGAATTCTTTACTGCTGAGCCACCTGAGAAGCCCATAGAACCTTAGTATCCTGGTTTAAAAACCAGAGTTTCAGGCACAGGTGGCATGGCCTCTGACTCACCCTTTCCATCCCTGCTCCTCCAGGGAAGTACATAGCTCACTGTGGAGGCAGCTCCGGGGCCCAGACCCTGAAGATTGCACACCCCACTGACTCAAGAGTCACTAGATGCAGCAGAGCTGAGATTCGTTTGCATGGTTCAAGAAAGAGCAAAAGCCCTTTCCTAACAGAAACTTCCAGATGTCTATGCTTAGAGGGTGTAGTTTCAGAAGAAGAAGAAAAATAAAATATTAACTCATGTGCCACCTATTAATTAAGTTCATTGTATGCACCAAGTACTCTTGGGCCGTGTAGGGGGACAGCAGCACACTGGACAGTGCAGAGTGTTACCCTTAAGAAGTGGACAGAGCCACAGGGCATGGACGTGTTAGCAAAGCACGTCTGTGGGAGACAGAGCCACAGGGCATGGAGATGTCAGCAAAGCACATCTGTGGGAGACAGAGCCACAGGGCATGGAGATGTCAGCAAAGCATGTCTGTGGGAGACAGAGCCACAGGGCATGGAGATGTCAGCAAAGCACATCTGTGGAGGGAGATCGGAGTGCAGGGACCACACTGTGGGGGCCTCGCCACATCTGATAACAGGGATGACCTCCCAATACATTAAGTACAGCAAGCGAGGGGGCACGTGCAATGGAGCGACTGTGTCACAAGAGACACAGGTGTTAGAGCAGACCTGCCCGACCCCAAGCCCTCTCTGCCTGTCTGTCTCACCCTCTAAGCCCCCTGTGTAACCATTACCAATGGCGAGGTCCCTGGCATGATGTGACACTCTTGCTCACAGTTTGTGTAAATGTGAAGACAGTATAGACACTGCACACACACACACACAAACACACGCACACACACACACCTTTCTGATTGGGATTTGATAGTTTACAAGTTTTACAAGAGGGAAAACAGTGGCCAGTAACTATGCTTTATCAGTCCTAGTTAGATATCACAGCTGAGAGTAATCCTGATTATAGGAAAAAGATGTATAATTAATGCTGCAGAAAAAGCAAGAGGCAGAGGAAGGAATGGAGTGCAGGCAGGGGCTGGTGTGGGGGGAAAGGACCAGTGCTCATCAGACTCGTCCAGCCGGGAGCAGCCCTCACGTCCCCCAGGTTAATCTCACCTACAGTATATACTTTTGTTTGGGGCAACAACCTTGGCTCTAAACCTTTTATCATGAGGAGCTTATATTATCTCAAACAAATTGCTGTATTACTTAAAACTCTCTGGTGCTGTCATAAAAACAGACATGTAGACCAAAGGAACAGAACAGAGGACCCAGAAATAAACCCACATAGCTGCGGAGAACTTTGACAAGGTGCCCAAAACACTCAATGTGGAAAGGACAGATGCTGCTGGGAAAACTAGATATCCACATGAAAAAAGACTGAAGTTGGACCCTTTACCTTACACCCTAAATGAAAAGACTTAAAACTGAAACTGCAAAACTTCGAGAATAAAACATAAGGGAAAAACTTCACGGCGCTGGACTTGGTGATAATCTCTTGGATATCAGCCAAACGCACAAGTAACAAAAGTGAAATTAGACAGATGGGACTGCATGTCACAGCAAAGCTTCTGCAAAGCAAAACACACCACAATCAACAAGCAACTTACAGAGTGGAAGGCAATATTTCCATACCATGTATATGATCAGAGATGAAAACGTAAGATACAGAAGGAACTCCTACAACTCAATAACAAAATTAAAAGAAAAAAATACCCAGCTGAAAAATTAGCAAAGGACTTAAACAGAAATTTCCCCATAGGAGACATACAAATGGTCAAAAGTTAATTGAAAAGTTGTTCGACATCACTAATCAGAGAAATGCAGATCAAAACCACAAAAAGATATCACCTCTCACCTGTTAGAATGACTATTTTTTAAAGCTAAGTCTGGGCAAAACTGGAGAGAAACTGTGTGGAGAAACTGGAGCCCTCATGCACTGCTGGTAGGAGTGTAAAATGGTACAGCCTCTGAAGATCAGTGCAGAGATTCTTCAAAAAATTAAAAACAGAAATAGGATTTGATCCAGAAATCCTACTTCTGGGTATATATCCAGAGTCAACAAAATAAGGACCCCAAAAAAACATCTGTCCTCTGGTGTTCATTACCACATTATTGCCAGTAATCAGGAAATGGAAACCATCAGTATCCACTAATGAATGAACGGGTAAAGAAAATGCGGTATATACATAAAACAAGGTATTATTCAGCCTTAAAATAAGGAGGAAATATTGCCATTTGTGACAACAAATGAACCCAGAGGACTTCTAAGTGAAAAGCTAGTCACAGAAGAACAAACACTATACGATTCTTTACACAAAGGCTTTAAAGCAGTCAACGTGGAGAAGCAGAGTAGAGTAGGGGCTTCCAGGGCTGCTGGGAGGGGAAGGGCAGAGCAGTTGCTCTGTTGGTAGAAGGTTTCCGATATGACAGTGAAGCCTGGCGTGTTTCAGTTCCTGGGGTCACAGAGAGTTGGCCATGACTGAGCGACTGAACACACGCACACACAGAATGTGGCTGGGTACACCGCTGTTACAACTTCCATTGGGAAAGATGAGAACATTCTAGAGACTTGCTGCAGGACATGGTGCCCGAAGTTAATAGTACTCTGTACGCATACTCGGTTGCTCAGTCATGGCTGACTCTTTGCTCCTGTCTGGGGGATTTCCCAGGCGAGAATACTGGAGTGGTTTGCCGTTTCCTCCTCCATCGGATCTTCCTCACCCAGAGAATGAACTCGAGTCTCCTGCACTGCAGGTGGATTCTTTACCACTGAGCCACCTGGCAAGCCTAACGATACTGTACCGTGCACCTAAAGTTTGCTGAGGACAAGTCCATTGTCTGGTGGTCTTCTCACAAACACACACAAAGGGACTAAGGGCACTTTAGGAAGCGGTGGATGTGTCTATTCCTTGCCTGTAGTGATGCGCTCATGGGCATATACATATATAAAACTCATTGGATCCTAAAAAATACATGCAGGGTTCTATGTATTCAGTTCACTTCAGTTCAGTTGCTCACTCATGTCGGACTCTTTGAGACCCCATGAATTGCAGCACGCCAGGCCTCCCTGTCCATCACCATCTCCCAGAGTTCACACAGACTCACGTCCATTGAGTCAGTGATGCCATCCAGCCATCTCATCCTCTGTCATCCCCTTCTCTTGCCCCCAATCCCTCCCAGCATCAGAGTCTTTTCCAATGAGTCAACTCTTCGCATGAGGTGGTCAAAGTACTGGAGTTTCAGCTTTAGCATCATTCCTTCCAAAGAAATTCCAGGGCTGATCTCCTTCAGAATGGACTGGTTGGATCTCCTTGCAGTCCAAGGGACTCTCAAGGGTCTTCTTCAACACCACAGTTCAAAAGCATCAATTCTTCGGCGCTCAGCTTTCTTCACAGTCCAATTCTCACATCCATACATGACGACTGGAAAAACCATAGCCTTGACTAGACGGAATTTTGTTGGCAAAGTAATGTCTCTGCTTTTCAGTATGCTATCTAGGTTGGTCATAACTTTCCTTCCAAGGAGTAAGCGTCTTTTCATTTCATGGCTGCGGTCACCATCTGCAGTGATTTTGGAGCCCCAAAAAATAAAGTCTGACACTGTTTCCACTGTTTCCCCATCTATTTCCCATGAAGTGATGGGACCAGATGCCATGATCTTCGTTTTCTGAATGTTGAGCTTTAAGCCAACTTTTTCACTCTCCTCTTTTACCTTCATCAAGAGGCTTTTTAGTTCCTCTTCACTTTCTGCCTTAAGGGTGGTGTCATCTGCATATCTGAGGTTATTGATATATCTCCCGGCAATCTTGGTTCCAGCTTGTGCTTCTTCCAGCCCAGCATTTCTCATGATGTACTCTGCATATAAGTTAAATAAGCAGGGTGACAATATACAGCCTTGATGTGCTCCTTTTCCTATTTGGAACCACTCTGTTGTTCCATGTCCAGTTCTAACTGTTGCTTCCTGACCTGCATACAAATTTCTCAAGATGCAGATCAGGTGGTCTGGTATTCCCATCTCTTTCAGAATTTTCCACAGTTTATTGTGATCCACCCAGTCAAAGGCTTTGGCATAGCAAATAAAGCAGAAATAGATGTTTTTCTGGAACTCTCTTGCTTATACCTAAATCTGTTTTGAAAAAGCCACTCACATTTTTTAAGAGACCACAGAGTGATAGCCACACTCCTCATCCTTGTAATCATCCTCTTTGTTCTGCTGAAGAAAATGAAGTTTAAGTATTTAATACAGTAGAGGAAGTGTGGACCTAAAAATTCATTCCCAGTGCCCCTGCTCTTTCTACTCTCCAAAGAATATTAAAAGTGAAACAAAACAGACACACCCCAACCCAGAATTGTATCACAGAGGCAGACAGCATTAGAGTTGACGCAGCATCATCTTTCTCTTGGACAGGTCATTATTATATATACATGATCCTTGTCTCCAGATTCACGGTCTCTTCCACTTGGACACCAGTCTTCCTCTGCAGACATAAAAATATGATCAGACGACTTCTCTACTTAGGACTTTCAGTGGCTCCCCTGTTTCTTCAGAAAAGTCATACTGCTTAGGACACATAGTTAACCTTAACCACCATGGGACGAGTGTGGGCCAGGCTTAGGGGCTCCAATCCTCTACATGGAGTGGGAAACCCACATGCAGCTGACAGCTGGCCCTCCTCATCAGCGGTTCCTCCATATACACTCTCCAGTATCCTCGGATTCAGCCAACCAGGGATCACACAGTGCCGTGTGCTTTCTCCTGTGCACCCATGCAGTTCAAACCCATGTTGTTGAAGGGTTAACTGCAGCATGGTAATGCTCTTTTGGCCAATGCTCATCGGTTCAGTTTAAGCACCTTTCAATATGCTCTGCAAAGTTCCAGGTGCTTCCAGTATTAGGATGGATATGATGGGCCCTGACGTCAAGGGCCTTTTCGTTTAATGTTGGGAGACCGACAAGCAGACACAACTGCCAGGCAGTGTGGCACCTGGGAAAGTAGAAATGCATGGTGTGTTATGTGACTCCAAAGAGGAAATATCCATTCACGGAGTACCTAGAGTAGGTGGCATGTGGACTGAGGAGTAGAAAGAGGAGGAGGCAGCCAGTGACAGGATGGTGAAACAGGCACACCCAGCAGCTGGAAGCCAGGGCAGGGGCTGCAGGAAGTGAGAAGCCTTGAGCTATGGGTGGAGATGACAAAGAGATGGCTTTCCTCTCTGCCCAGATTCATCACTTCCTGGTCGCTCACATTCTCTCTCCAGTCACTCACAGTTACAGGACTTACAGGCTCCCTTCACATCTCTGCACCTTGGCTCACGCTGTTAACTCTGCCTGAAAATATCTTATGTCATCCTCAGGGATTTTCTCACACAATTTTTCTCCTTTAAAGGGATAAGCTTGAAGTCTCTCCCTTCTGAAACATTATTTGAATTATTTTACCAAGTCCATCACTTCATTCCTTGAGTAGACTCTGTGGCATGTGCCTGTCTCTATTATTTACCTGTTACCTGATTATGAGCTGTTGTTCAATTGGTCAGTCATGTCCATATCTTTGCGACCCCATGGGCTGCAGCACACCAGGCTTCCCTCTCCTGTACCATCTCCTGGAGTTTGCTCAAACTCATTTTATTAAGTCAGTGATGCCATCCAACCATCTCATCCACTGTCATCCCCTTCTCCTCCTGCTTTCAGTCTTTCCCAGCATCAGGGTCTTTTCCAATGAATCAGTTCTTTGCATCAACTGGCCAAAGTATTGAAGCTTCAGCTTCAGCATCAGTCCTTTCAATATTCAATCAGTCCTTCCTGCAATATTTAGGACTGATTTCCTCTAGGATTGACTGGTTTGATCTCTTTGCTGTTCAAGGGACTCTCGTCTTCTCCAACATCACAGTTCAGAAGCATCAGTTCTTCAGTGCTCAGCTTTCTTTATGGTCCAACTCTCACATTCATACATGACTACTGGAAAAACAATAGCTTTAACTATACGGACCTTTGACAGCAATGTAACAGCTGTACTTTTTAATATCCTGTATAGCTTTGTCACAGTTTTTCTTCCAAGGGCAAGTGTCTTTTAATTTCATGGCTGCAGTCACCAACTGCAGTTATTTTGGAGCCCAAGAAAATAAAGTCTGTCACTATTTCCATTGTGTCCCCATCTATTTGCCATGGAGTGATGGGAATAGATGCTATGATCTTTTTTTATTTGAATGTTGAGTTTAAGCCAGTTTTTTCACTCTCTTTCACCTTTATCAAGAGGCTCTTTAGTTCCTCTTCACTTTCTGCCATAAGGGTGGTATCATCTGCATATCTGAGGTTATTGATATTTCTCCTGGCAATCTTGATTCCTGCTTCTGCTTCATCCAGCCCAGCATTTTGCATGATGTACTCTGCATGTAAGTTAAATAAGTGGGGTGACAATATACATTCTTGATGTACTCCTTTCCCAACTTGGAACCAGTCAATCGTTCCACGTCCAGTTCTAATTGTTGCTTCTTGATCTGCATACAGGTCTCTCAGGAGGCAGATCAGGTGGTCTGGTATTCCCATCTCTTGAAAAATTTTCCATAGTTTGTTGTGATCCACACAGTCAAAGGCTTTAACATACTCAATGAAACAGTAGTAGATGTTTTTCTAGAATTCTCTTGCCTTTTCTATGATCCAAAAGATGTTGGCAATTTGATCTCTGGTTCCTCTGTCTTTTTTAAATCCAGCTCGAACATTTGGAAGTTATCAGTTAATGTACTTTGGAAGCATAACTTGGAGAATTTTGAGCATTACTTTGCCAGGATGTGAAATGAGTGCAACTGTGCAGTAGTTTGAACATTCTTTGGCATTGCCTTTCTTTGAGATTTGAATGAAAACTGACCTTTTCCAGTCCTGTGGCCACTGCTGAGTTTTCCAAATTTGCTGGCATATTTAGTGCAGTATTTTAACAGCATCATCTTTTTTTAAAATTTTATTTTATTTTTAAACTTTACATAATTGTATTAGTTTTGCCAAATATCAAAATGAATCCGCCACAGGTATACATGTGTTCCCCATCCTGAACCCTCCTCCCTCCTCCCTCCCCATACCATCCCTCTGGGTCGTCCCAGTGCACTAGCCCCAAGCATCCAGTATCGTGCGTCAAACCTGGACTTTTAGGATTTGAAATAGTTCAGCTGGAGTTCATCACCTCTTCTAGCTTTGTTCGCAGTGATGCTTCTAAAGGCCCACTTGAATTTGCACTCCAGGATGTCTGGCTCTAGGTGAGTGGTCACACCTTCGTGGTTATCTGGGTCATTAAGCCCTTTTTTGTATAGTTCTTCTGTGTATTCTTGCTGTCTCTTCTTCTTATCTTCTGCCTCTGTTAGGCCCGTACTATTTTTGTCTTTTATTGTGCCCACCTTTGCATGAAATTTTCCCTTGGTATCTGTAATTTTCTTGAAGAGATCTCTAGTCTTTCCCATTCTGTTGTTTTCCTCAGTTTCTTTGCATTGTGCATTTAGGAAGGCTTTCTTATCTCTTCTTGCTATTCTTTGGAACTGTGAATTCAGATGGGTATATGTTTCCTTTTCTCCTTTGCCTTTCACTTCTCTTCTTTTCTCAGCTATTTGTAAGGCCTCCTCAGACAACCATTTTGCATTTCTTTTTCTTGGGGGATGATTTTAATCACTGCCCCCTGTACAATACTTGTTCCCTTTAAAAGTGCACTTCCACAAGGAAGGTCATGTGTCTTAAATACCTTTAAAATCATAACACCAAATCTATTAAAAGTAATTAAATTTCTTGTAGTTAGGAGGAAGTAGAAAGGATATGAGTCATTAATAGTTTTAGTTTGAGTATCTAGAAAAGAACAATGTCAAAAATACTATAGGTATTCGTAAATGTAATTACAGAATACACATTACCTAAAAGAACTGCTAGGTACCCATAAACATTATTTGGCTTTCATGGCCTGAAAAGATAGATGCACCCCAACATTCATCACAGTACTGTTTACAATGGCCAAGACACAGAAACAAGCTAAATGTCCATAGACAGAGGAATAGATACAGGAGTGGCGTATATAGATACAATGGAATATCACGCAGCCATTCAGAAATGAGATAAGGCCATTTGTAGCAACGTGGATGGACCTAGAGAGCGGCATACTGAGTGAAATCAGACAGAGAAGAAGAAATCCCTTATATGTGGCGTATAAAAAGAAATGATACAAATGAACTTACAGAACAGAAAGAGACTCATAGACTTAGCAACAGACTCATGATTGCCAGGGGAAGGGATAGTTTCGGACTTTGGGAGGGTAATGTACATCCTGCTGTATTTAAAATGGATAATCTGACCAAAACCTACTGTGTAGCACAAGGGACTCTTCTCAGTGTTATGTGCCAGCCTGGATGGGAGGGGGGTTTGGGAGAGAATGGATACATGCATACGTATGGCTGAGTCCCTTCACTGTTCACCTCAAACTATCACAGCATTGTTAATACAAAGCGTTTTGGTGTTACACACACACACACACACACACACACACACAATAGAAACAAAGCATTAACTGGTTTTCCTCCACCTCCCACCTTCTTCCAGCAGCTAACTACCTCTCCCTCAATCAACTCACTAGCTTAGCTAGACTGTCTCGTCTAGGCACCCACCTTCCTTTACCCACTGCCCTTTCCCGCTTTACTAAGTTATATCAGCACTTTCGTTTTCTCTCCTTTGTCCCACAATTTCCTGCTGAGAAAGTGGCATCTTAAAATCCTCCAGGTTCAGTTTGGTACCAAACTTTGAATATGGGCTTGTAGAGGACAAAGCAACCAAGCACAGCACAGCTTCTTCACAAAATAACACTATAGGTCTGTCGTAGGGTTGCTGTTGTTTAGCTGCTAAGTCTTGTCTGACTCTTTGCAACCCCATGGACTGTAGCCTGTCAGGCAAGAATGCTGGAGTGGGTTCCCATTTCCTTCTCCAGGGGGGGTCTTCTCGACCCAGGGATCAAACCTGTGTCTCCTGCATTGGCAGGCAGATTCTTTACCACTGAGCCACCTTGGAAGCCTTTATCTTAGAATAATCTCATAAAAATAAGTTATACGATCGTGTATAGAAATAATATATCTGAATTTGAACTAGACTAGCTCACTGCAGAGGGCTGGTAAACACATGTGGATACTCTGTTACCTGGCCAACATTTTGTTATATTTTCTTACTTGACCTTTGGTTCCAAAGGCTGAGCCAGCTGAAGAAATAATTCAGAATCAATATTCTATGACTTCCATGGTCATGGAATAGCTTTCAAGAGGAATCCATTACCTCTAATCTCATGAGGCTTTCATGCGAATGGTACTTAGCCCAACGATGTAAGCTGTCGCCTGTGATTTCATAGGCTTTTATTTATCTTTGCTGCATAAGGTCAGTCACAGTTCATAATACTGATATGAGTTCTTGGTTGAGGTAAGGGATTACATAAAATAGTCCAGAGTTTCAAAATGTTTCAGTTTTACCAGAAAATGTCCAGAATCTCTTACTCCTGAAAACCCTGCTTTATATGTGTAATGGAAACTCAGTGCTTTAATTTGTAACCTTGGTTATATTAATTAATGAGAAGTTAAAAATCTGATTTCAGGAAGAAGGGTGGTATTTCTTATGCAGACATTTCAAGAAGTATAATATCTTTATGCCTCTTACACAATATATTTTAAACCATGTGACTCATTTTTGAATTATTTTTATAATGTATGTAATATACACTTATATTTATTCCTCTAAGATACTTTGTCAGTCTTGACCAGTTAAACTTGTTAAGAATGATTTGATTATAGAGATTTTAATTCTTTAAAATTCTCTGCTGTGTGCTCAGTCACTCAGTTGTGTCCAGCTCTTTGTGACCCCATGGATTCTAGCCCACCAGGCTCCTCTGTCCATGGGATTTTTCCAGCCATTTCCTCCTCCAGGTTTAAAATAGTAAATTTCTTTAATTTAGTTTATCATTGCAATCCTCAGGTTTAATGTAGAAAATATTTATTTTTTGTATCTTTTAATTTCTACTAATTTTATATAAACACCTCAAATGACCTAATTTTTTTAAGCTCAGCAATTTCGGTCCCCTAAAAGGCCATTGAGCTCAGCCTTCCTCCAAGGAGTACTTTTGCTTCTGAGTAGTTTGTGTTCATTAAAGTGTGACTGTGAAACCAGTCTTCTCACATCCTGTATTTCTGAAGAAAAGGCTTTTTTACCAGTAGAATAAAATATTCCAAATGAATTATCTGCAGCTTGCGAGACTGCCTAATTTAGTCTGACAGAGTTGTTGATTATCTGAAAGAGGAATTCTAAAAACCCTACCGACGACTTCTTTCCTTAATTATGTTTTAGCAAATGGGCTCCACAAAGGCCCATGAATACTGAGAGGTTTCCAGGTACCCTGGACAGTGTTTTTCAAAACACAGCAAGCAGTCTCCCTCCGAAGACTCAGAGCTGTAAAACCTGCAGTAGGAATATAAATACACATTCTCATCTTACGGGCCTGTTTCCTCCTGTCAGCTACAAATTGGCACTTACCAAGAGCATTGCCAATGAGTGAGCAACAAAGGCCTTTGCCATCTGCCTCTATGGAGACTGAACCCCACACTGCTGCCCTTCAACACCCCCTGAGGGAGCTCAGGGTGGACTGAGGCACTCTGTGCTCCAGGGAATCTGGTGGGGCAGGTCTTTAGATAGTTGGATGCTTTCAGGAACAGAGTTTATGATCGCAATCCTTGCATCTCCTCCTTGCATACCTAGAGAAGCACTAAATCCCTTCACGGTGACATCAGATCCTCATGACTAACAAAAACCTTTGGTAAAATGAGAGCTTCATGGTACTGAACTCCCCCTTCACCAAAACCTGTATATTGACCTTCTCCCACTGCCGCTTTGGAGCAGTCTTTCAGAGCTCTCTGAGATGCTGCCTCCCGGGCTGCAGTCCTCATTTTGCCCCAAATAAAACTTAACTCACAACTCTCAAGTTGCGCATCTGTTTTAGTCGACACTCCCCTACACCTGCAGTCTTCAGGGGGCAGCCGAGAGCCTCACAGGGCCAGTAACACTTGAGACGTGTCACTTGATATGGATTAAAACACAGAATGGATTTCAATGAACCAATAGTAAGAATGTAAAATATTTCAGTAATATATTTTTATATCACATGTTAAATATTTCATATATATTGGGTTAATAAAATTTCCACTGAAATTAATTTCATTTGTCTCTTGTCTTTGCCTTTAATTGGGCTACTAGGAAAACTAAAATGGTGAATGCAGCTCACATTGTACTGGGCAACATCACTCTCAGGCCTAAACTGATGGACCAGCCAACGGAATCACTGGTGCCAGGGACACAGGGTTTAATCATAAGGATTCTGAAGAGTTTACTGCTGTTAGACCAGTGCTATAAAAGTCACCACTAGGATGGATCTGAGTTTTAAAATCATATTATTTAATACTGATGGGATTTTTTTCTATAGATTTTAAATCAGTGAGTATAGTAGTGAATATGCTGCTCTTCTTTCATCCACTGTGATGGGGGCCCATGGATGTATTTCATTCTTCCAGGCCAGGCATTTCTGAAGAAGGTCTTTTAGAACGAATTACCTGGGAGGTACCTAATTCTCCTTAGCAGGACCTGTGAGTATGATTTTAAAGTGTTTAGTCATTGATTGAGCAGTGAAAGCAAATGAATACAAAGTCACAGGGGGAGATTTGAGAAGTCCTCAGAGGGAAGCGGAGTGAATATGGCTAAGGGGTTGATGGTGAGACTTTATTGCACAGTTCACATTTGGAACTTAAAACACAGAGTCCCAAAAAGTCCTGAGGAGCAAGTCTGCTACACAGAGAATCAATTGCTCTCTCTCAAAGACACAAAAGCTGGTTTTGGAAAGTAACCTCTTAAGCAGAGGAGGCAGCTGGGGCCCCACAAACTGTTGAAACAGTCACCATTTTCAGGCTTAATCCAGAATGTCTAGAGTTTGAAGGCTTTACAATCTGGATATGAAATAGGCTTCTATAATCATACTCATGTTCAGTAGGGCAATATCAGAAATCAAGACCAAGTGACAAAACCAAACTCACAAGTAGGAATTCACTTGCTGGATTCTGAGGAAGATTAAATCCATCATTTTAACTAGATCTGCAGTATTAGAACCTTCTTTGTCACTTTAGCTCCATCTTTTTTAAAGGTTGACAATTTGTTTCTCATATGTCGACCCACATAGACACTTTTGTAACATGCAAGCTAGACAGAGGCAAGTCAGCAGTCAACAGGCGCTTACAAGAATTAAGACAATGTGAAGGGAATTCCCTGGTGGCTCAGACCTAAAGAGTCTGCCTGCAATGTGGGAGACCTCAATTTGATCCCTGGTTCAGGAAGATCCTCTGGAGAAGGAAATAACAACCCATTCCAGTATTCTTGCCTGAAAATCCTGGGCTGAGAAGCCTGGTGGGCTACAGTCCTTAGGGTCTCAAAGAGTCAGACACAACTGAGCAACTTCACTTTCTTTCTTCTGTGATGTGGAATGACTTCTTAAGAGCTTTGCAGCAGGTAGGGCTGGGCATGGTTTCCTGAGACTTAATGTCCTGTGTGGTCAGCCAGGCAAGGTCATACAAAGATATACACTCCAGGTCTCAGAGACATTTGAGATGGTATGCATGGGAAGGCTTGAAATGAGTTATAATTGTTCTTGCTTGAAATTAGCTTAAAACACAAGTTGAGAAAGTTCCCAAAGAAATGCACGGCTGATGAAAGAATACAGCAATCAGATACCACTTAAGAGGAAGACAGCCCTTTCTAAGTGGTGGGCTCTGTTTTGCCCAGTCCTTCTAAGACTTTATGGTCAGGGGACCATAAAGTTATCTCAGACACAGCATTTCAGTTGTTTTGTCTCCCAAGTTTTTTTTTTTTTTTTTTTTAATCTTATTTTATTAAAATTAATGTACTTATTCATTGATTTTGGCTCTGCTGGGTCTTTGTTGCTGCAGGCAAACCTTCTCTCATTGAGGCAAGTTGGGGCTGCTCTCTCATTGTGGTGCACGGCCGTCTCACTGTGGTGGCTTCTCTTGCTGCAGAGCACAAGCTCTGGAATGCAGGCTTCAGCAGATGCGGCATGTGGGCTCAGTAGTTAAGACCTCAGGCTCTCGAGTGCAGGCTCAGTAGTTGTGGAACATGGGCTTAGTTGTTCCATGGCACGTAGGATCTCCTAGGACCAGGGATTGATCTCCCGAGACTGTGTCTTCTGCATTGTCAGGCAAATTCTTTACCACTGAGCCACTAGAGAAGCCCATCCCAAGGTTTTAACATGGACCTTATGAAACATCATCTAGGCTGACTGGAGCCCTGCCCCTACTCCAGGGGGCAAGATCTACTTCTGCTCAATCAACCTTTTTTCATCTTTTTCATCCCTTGAAGTCTTATATCTTATGTTTGAGTCCTGGGTCTCACTGCAGCTCACACTTGGGTTTTGGTGAGTGACCTCTGAGCTGATCCTCCATAATTTATTTTTAAGTGTATTAGGTTGGCCAAAGTTTGTTTGGCTTTTTCTATGAGAGGTTACAGAAAACCTCAACGAAACTTTTTGACCAATCCAGTAAGTCAGGACTTAATATTAGGAGAAGCGAATCATGAATGTAGCTGCATTTTTGATACTATCTCATCTACATTCCAGAGAAGGACATGGTATCCCACTCCAGTACTCTTGCCTGGAAAATCCCATGGATGGAGGAACCCAGTAGGCTGCAGTCCATGGGGTCGCTAAGAGTTGGACATGACTGAGCGACTTTACTTTCACTTTTCACTTTCATGCATTAGAGAAGGAAATGGCAACCCACTCCAGTGTTCTTGCCTGGAGAATCCCAGGGACGGGGAACCTGGTGGGCTGCCATCTATGGGGTCGCACAGAGTCAAACACGACTGAAGCGACTTAGCAGCAGCATCTGCATTCGATGCACCAGTTATAAAAGAAAGCCTACCTCTGCTGAGATAGTTGTGATCCTTGATGTAATGCTTTCCTTATGTTCCTGAAATGTTGCCTTTTTTCAATGTTTGTGCTGCTCCTAAATTCATATGTGGAAATTCTAACCCTCAAGGTGATGGTATTTTATAAGAGGTGGAGACTTTGGGAGGTGGTAATGAGAGTAGAGCTTCCATGAATGAGATTAGTGCCTTTTACAAGACCCCAAAGAGCTCCTTCACCCCCAGTAAGTGAGGGCAAAGGACAAATAAGTCAGCTATCTTCACCCAGGCAAGAAGCCCCCCGACGCCTCCCCACCTGGCACTCTGATCTTGGACTTTAGCTTCCGGAACTCTGAAAAATAGATTCTTGCTGTTTATAAGCCAGTTAATGGTCCTTTGTTATAGCAGCCTGAACAGAAAAGAGAGTCCTGAATATTCCGTCAGGAGCCAAAATGAACTGCATGTACCCTTGCAAAGTTATACTTGAACCACAGGTGATTGGGAATCAAAGGCTTCGTATAAATAGAAATAATTAATCATGAATAATTAAAAACAATAATTTAAAAGGCAACCTGTTTAGTTGCACCTGTATTTAGAGATCATATGTATGTGGTTGAAAAAAACACATTTTATTAAACTGTTATTTTAGCAGTTCAAAACATGTCTTTCAGGATGTGATTTTTAACTTGTAATTCCTCTGTGACATCTAGATTTCCCCAAGGAACTGTCATCTTCCTGAAATGTTCTCTGCAAGATCAAAGCTCAAGATAAAATTTCAATTACCTCAATGAAATGAACTATTTATATGGAACTCATTTTTTCTATAAAAACCACTTCAACTAGAAACATCGTTTTTGAAAAGCAGATAAACCCTATCTATGGATTCGGTTGTGAGTTTTGTCAGGATATGTGTTGTCAACATCCTTGTACTGCTCCAGTATACCATAACGAATAGGCGAGGCAGTGGGGGGAGGCTATTCTATAAATTGTCAACAGTTATACCAACGTATGGCTGTAAAGTTGGCCCGCTAATTACTTACGTGCCTTTAAAGGACAGTAGGTCTCATGAAGCTCTATCCCCAGGAGGTCTCAAAGTGAACAACACAGGAAGTACAATTTAAAAGCAGAAAATAAAGCATCTCTCTTGACGCTGCTACACAAATTAGAATCCTAGTATACAGAGTAACACCCTCATGCTTGGCAAGACTTTACAACTCTGAATTTGCTCATGTCAACAGGCAAAAAGTGATGCCACAAAGTGCTTAATTACCTCCTATACAGCGTGCTACCAGCCCATATGGCAGTGCCTGGGAATGTCCTAATTGAAAGTCACTTAGTATTTACAAAGACAATCCAAGTTTAACTGGGACACCATCGCTGACATTCCTGGCTGGAAAACACACCCTTGCTTTCAGGAGAAATAAATTGTAATGCTACATACGTCCTCACGGCTCTTCCCAGCGTGCTCGTGTTCAGTTCTGAACACCTGTCACAGCCTTCACTGAATTATACTGCATCTATAATTAAGAATCTGTTAGGATTTTCATAGAATATCGAGTTTTGAGAGAATTGTGTTAGCATATTGTCTGATTCCAACAGGTTCTGACTAGGAATTTAAAACATAATAAAAAGCAAATACATCGCATTCTGTATACATACCACATCCTTATCAGTTGGCCTGTTGCTGGGCATTTGGGTTGCTTTCATTTTAGGCTCCTGTGAACACTGGGGTGCATGTATCTTCTTAGATTAGTGTTTTCATTTTTTTCCAGATATATACCCAGGAGTAGGATCCCTGGATCATATGATAATTTTATTTTTAATTTGAGGAACCTCCATACTGTTCTCCATAGTGGCTGTACAGACTTACATTCCCACCAACAGTGTAGGAGAGTTCCCTTTTCTCCACATCCTTGCCAACTTTTGTTATTTGGAGACTTTTTGATACTAGTCATCTGACAGGTGTGAGGTGACACTTCATTGTTCTGATTTGCATTGCTCTTATAATTAGCAATGTTGAGTCATAAAAAGAATGAAATTCTGCCATTTGCAGCAACACAAATGGGTGAAGAGAATTTTGTGCTTAGTGAAATGTCACAAGCGGAGAAAGGCAAATACTGTATGACACCACTGAAAGGTAGAATCTAAAAAATAATACAAATGAATGTTTACACATGAAAGAAACCGACTCAGACACAGAAAGCTGTCTACTGGTTACTAAAGGAGAAAGGGGAGGAGTAGGGGCAAGTAAGGGTATGGGATTAAGAGATATACCCTACTATGTATAAAAGAGATCAAACATAAGAACATACTGTACAGAATAGGAAATTATAGACACTATCTTCTAATGACATAATGGAGTATAATCCATAAAAGTACTGAATCGCTATGTTGTACAGCTGAATCTAATATTGTAAACCAACTATAATTCTAAATAAATAAATACCACAAGAACAGAGAAAAGAATGTGATTTTTATCAGGGTTTTCCAAACCCTAGTTATCTTTTATTTCTCCTCTTCTGCAACCTCCCATGTCTTAGATAACAAGTCTTACTCTTCCTGCAAACCATCCCCCTTTCTCTCTCCTCCATCCTAACCACATAGTCTCCCCACCCTGCATCTGAGCCCTGCTCCAAGCCCTGGTCACCTTGCTGTGAACCTCTGTGCAGGTATTTCTTTCTGGTCTCCCTGCATTTATCATCCGGTTACTCTTTCTCCACAAAGCCAGAAGGGTCCTGTTTAACACAAGTGAGATGCTACCACCGTCCTCCTGAGCACCCTGCACCGCTTCCTTGGGTTAAAAGCAAATCCCTCTCTCCTGATTACAAAGCCCGCTGAGATCTAGCCTTGTCTCTAATCCTGTTTCACATCACTGACTCCCTTGTCCACAGCAGCAGCCATGACCTCACCCATTAGTTTATGACACTGGTTTCCTGTTTCTTGAGTGGGAAAGCCCCTCTCCTAAGAGTTTATTTTCTAAAGTCTCCTCTGTTTGCAATGATATTGCATAACCAGGTCCTTCTTGTTACTCAGAACCCAGTCTAAATGTCGTCCCTGCAGAGAAGCCTTGCATGGCCTTTGATTTGATAGCCAGCTGAGACAGATCAATGCCTATCTCATCTAGGAATCTGGGTTCTCTGCAGAAGCCTTGTTGCCATCCTGATATCCTTTCAAATCTGTCTTGTACACTTCCAGCCTGCCTTAGATTATGATTACATAAAGTTAGGCATTTAACCTCAGGTGTTCAGAATAGCAACTCACACATAAAACATGGTTAGTAAGTATGTGTAGAATGAAGAATTAATGGTACCAAAGAAATGCATAAAGTGGTATCAAACAGGCTCATTAAATATTAGGGTAAAACATCAACTCTTTCTGTAGCATCCCTAGGAATTTTTATTCTAATGCAATTATGTCATATCTCCAAGACAGGAATATTGAATAAGTGGTTTCCAAAACTTAGTTCATCACAGGATAATTTCTTTATAAGGAACATCTCAGACTATGAATAATCAATTTAAGAGACACTGATGTGTGCACCTCTATTTACACAGACTGATTGAGGATGTGAAGACTTTTCTGCTTAAAAAAAAAATCTGTGCAAGGGAAAATGAAAGTTTTTTTAATGTTTGCTAATTTTTGTTTGCTTTTCCTTTTCACCAAGACAACTGGATTCCAAGTCTAATTCTGCTAAAATTTATTTGTATTGACTTTCAACAGATCAGTTTAATTTTCTGTGCCCATTTCCTCAGTTTTAAAATGAGAGAGCATTGTCAGCAACTATACTCCAATAGAGGCTAACAGAGTTTTCTTAAGAGAACACACTGGTCATAGCAAACACGTTTTTCCAACAACCCAAGTGATGACTCTACACATGGACATCACCAGAAGATCAATACCAAAATCAGATTGATTGTGTTCTTTGCAGCCAAAGATGGAGAAGCTCTATATAGTCAGGAAACAAAGCCTGGACCTGACTGTGGCTCAGATCATAAGCCCCTTATTGCAACAATCAGACTTAAATTGAAGAAAGTAGGGAAAACCACTAGGCCATTCAGGTATGACCTAAATCAAATCCCTTACGATTATACAGTGGAGGTGACACAATGAACAGATTCAAGGGATCAGATGTGGTAGAGAGAGAGCCTGAAGAAGCATGGATGGGGATTCATAACACTGTACCAGAGGGCAGTGAGCAAAACCATCCCAAAGAAAAAGAAAGGCAAGAAGGTACAGTGGTTATCTGAAGAAGCTTCTCAAATAAGCTGAGAAAAGAAGAGAAGTGAAAGGCAAGGGAGAAAGGGAAAGATATACCCAACTGAATGCAGAGCTCCAAAGAAGAGCGAGGAGAAATAAGAAGGCCTTCTTAAGTGAACAATGCAAAGGAATAGAGAAAAAAAAAAAAATAGTATGGGAAAGATTAGAGATCTCTTCAAGAAATTGGAGATGCCAAGGAACATTTCATGCAAGATGGGAACAAAGAACAGAAACTGCAAGGACCTAAAAGAAGCAGAAGAGATTAAGAAGAGGTGGCAAGAATACACAGAAGAACTAAACAAAAAAGAAATTATGACCCAGATAACCACAAAGGTGTGGTCACTCACCTAGAGCCAGACATCCTGGAGTGAGAGGTCAAGTGGGCCTTAGGAAGCATTACTAGGAACAAAGCTAGTGGAGCTGATGGAATTCCAAATCCTAAGAGATGATGCTGTGAAAGTGCTGCACTCAATATGCCAGCAGACTTGGAAAACTCAGCAGTGGCCACAGGACTGGAAAAGGTCAGTTTTCATTCCAATCCTAAAGAAGGTCATTGCCAAAGAATGTTCAAACTACCATACAATTGAACTGATTTCACATGCTAGCAAGGTTATGTACAAAATCCTTCAAGCTAGGCTTCAAATATACCTCAACTAGGAACTTCCAGATGTACATGCTGGGTTTAGAAAAGGCAGAAAAACCACAGATAAAATTGCCAAAATTTGTTGGATCATGGATAAAACAAGAAGGTTCCAGAAAAACATCTACTTTTGCTTCATTGATTACATTAAAGCCTTTGTCTGTGTGGATCATAAGAAACTGTGGAAAACTCTTAAAGAGATGGGAATATCAGACCACCTTACCTGTCTCCTGAGAAATCTGTACATGGGTCAAGAAGCAAGAACTGGACATGGAACAACTGACTGGTTCAAAATTGAAAAAGGAGTTTGTCAAGGCTGTATATTGTCACCCTGCTTATTTAACATATATGCAGAGTACATCATGTGAAATGCCGGGCTGGAATCAAGATTGCTGGGAGAAATAACAACAACCTCAGATATGCAGATGATATCACTCAAATGGCAGAAAGTGATGAGGAACTGAAGAGCCCCTTGATGAGCGTGAAAAAGGAGAGTGGAAAACCTGGCTTAAATCTCAACATTCCAAAAACTAAGATCATGGCATCTGGTCCCATCACTTCATGGCAAATTGAAGAGGAAAATATGGAAGCAGTGACAGATTTTATTTTATTGGGCTCCAAAATCACTGCAGATGGTGACTGCAGTCACAAAATTAAAAGACATTTGCTCCTTAGACAGAAAGCTATGACAAACCTAGACAACATACTAAAAAAGCAGAGACATCACTTTGCCGACAAAAGTCCATATTTATAGTCAAAGCTGTGGTTTTTCCAGTGGTCATATAGGGATGTGAGAGTTGGATCATAAAGAAAACTGAGAGCTGAAGAACTGATGTTTTGAACTGTGGTGTTGGAGAAGGCTCTAGAGAGTCCCTTGGACAGCAGGACATCAAATCAGTTCATCCTAAAGGAAATCAGTCCTGAATATTCATTGGAAAGACTGATGCTAAAGCTGAATCTCCAGTACTTTGGCCACTTGATGAGAAAAGCTGACTCATTGGAAAAGCAGACTCCTTGATGATGGGAAAGACTGAAGGCAATAGAAGAAGGGGGCAGCTGATGTTCAGATAGTTAGAAAGCATCACCAACTCAATGGACATGAATCTGAGCAAACTCTGGGAGATACTAGAGGACAGAGGAGCCTGGTGTGCTGCTGTCCAAGGGGTTACCAAGAGTCAGACCACAACTTAGAGAATGGGAGGGAGGGGGGTTCAGGATGGGGAACATGTGTATACCTGTGGTGGATTCATGTTGATGTATGGTAAAATCAATACAATATTGTAAAGTAATTAACCTCCAATTAAAATAAATAAATTTATTTTAAAAATAAATGAGATAAAATACTCTCATGCTTTTACCTGATCCCATGTTTTAAGAGGTTCACTTCCATCAAGCCAAATAATCAAGTGGCTCAGGGACAGCTTGTAGTCAAATGAGGAGAAATGTTATAAAATTGACAATACAGGGCTGAAGCAAAATGTGCACAGCAGCCTCTCAGTAGGGAGCCTGTCTTCTCGACCAGTTGAACCTTCAGCTCTGCAAGTTTGGTGACTGGCCACTAGCCCTTCAGACCTCAGTTTGGAGGTCTTTTCCCCAAGCATAGCTTACCTGTCCCCCGAACTCCAATTAGACCAGAGCTTCTCTCGATCACCTCCTTCTCCTGCTCCCTTTGCAGTGTATCACTGACTTCTGTGACTTTACATGTCAGCTTCTTTCTCTAACCTCTGAGTTCTGTGCCCGTGCATTTATAGTATTTTGCGGACTCTCACACCTTTAATAAGTAAAAGAGCTCCTGGCAAGTAGCAGGTACTCAATTAGCAATTGCAGAAAGTTTGATGAAAATAACCATTTTGTTCTCTAGCATGACCAACATCAAAGTTGATAGCAATTCATATTAAGATGAGAGATACATGAATCTAAAAATGCCTCCATATTCTGCCCTATTTTATGTTTATTCAAATATAATCATCATTTAAAATCCTGTATTCTTGAGATGAGTGGACTTGAGCACCAGTATAGATGCAAATGGAAATAACATATTTAAGGGTTGGTAAGCTTACCTTCGGAGAAGGCAATGGCACCCCACTCCAGTACTCTTGCCTGGAAAATCCCATGGATGGAGGAGCCTGGTAGGCTGCAGTCCATGGGGTCGCTAAGAGTCAGACACGACTGAGTGACTTCACTTTCACTTCTCACTTTCATGCATTGGAGAAGGAAATGGCAACCCACTGCAGCGTCTTGCCTGGAGAATCCCAGGGACAGGGGCTGGTGGGCTGCCGTCTATGGGGTCGCACAGAGTCAGACACGACTGAATCGACTTAGCAGCAGCAGCAGCAGCAGCAAGCTTACCTTTCATGAAGCCCAGGGACAATTTTTGAATGTCTTCATTGAGGTTTTCTATGCTAATGAAATCTGTATCTTCCCTCTCTCTAAAATTGCTTGCTCTTAAAGCTCTTCTGGGGGAGAGTTTATATCACAATAATCAACAACTGGGAAACATTTCTCTTGCTGACTTTTTTTTTTTTCGCCTGTTCACCCTGAAGGGAGCTGGTAGGGTAACCAAGACCAGGTCAGGGACCATCAGGAAAAAAGCCGAGTATCAAAAGACCAAGACCATTGAGAAGGAGAACTTAGGCGTTATTTCTCAAGTGCTTTCACAATTAAGAAAACAAGAAAATCAGTTTCTCTGGAGACTGAGCAGTGATGAGTGACAGGTTTTCACAAAAGCATATGAAAATCTAAATTAAAAAGAAATTTTGAGAGAAGTTAGTTACTCCTGCTTCTGGGAGGAACTGACCCTGGAGAGCAGAGGCATGTTCACTCCCTTGGCACCGCCTGTCTTGCCCTGGACTTATTAACCACACTTGCAGGCTCGTCTTCCTGATCCAGACAGTGATTCTCGGGATTACCCTAACAGTGACCAGAGCCACATGAGAATCCCATAGGAAAGATCCCTGTGATTCTTTGTCAGTGTCTTCTTAAGGTAGCAAAGCACACAATGCAGATCCTAAAAAAATAATTTTAGAGAGCAGACAGAAGGAAAATGTTACTTTAATCCTCCTCTGTGCTCACTATAGAAATAAAAAATTCAGATGTCTTTATTTTTGTATCATTTTCACTGCACTGCTTATGGGTTTCCTTCAAACCGAGTCTCTAACAAATTAAAATCTCAACTGGCATGGGATATGTTTAGAATGCTAATGGATTTACCACTGAAAGCGAAATAGGTTTCTAAATGCTGTTCTCGGATTGATAGTGCCATGCATGACAATTTGGGATATCTTCACTCACAGGTGATGCAAAACCCTATTAGATTTCAGAAAGACAGTTGCCTTTGTCACTAATACATTATACCGGCTGGGTGACTGAAGTCACATCATCTTGTAACCCAGAAATAATACTGAAATACTTTTCACAGCTCAGGTATAAGGAGTTCACAGATTTTATTAGGTTGCTTAGTTTCATAAGCAAAATTTAAAATATTAATATTTATATTTTAACTATTCTATAAGTTGACTAAATCGGTGCTTTAAGGATTTATTTCATGAGATATCACCTTAAGTCCCAAACTGCTAACATCAGCACAAATAAATTTCTATAAGGGAAAATCTAACCATTATCAAGTCCTTAATCAGTTAGTTTAAATGAACTTTTCCCCTTCTTTCAGGCCAGGTTGGGTGAATTTATATCCAGGGGCATTTTTTAACATGGAGTCAGCATTTAACAGTGTCCCATTCTGTATTAAGTACATACAGTAAAGGAAGAGTCATTAAGGGAAAGAATTCTCTCACATCAATGTCACGGGCTGAACTGAAGGAAAACATTGGCCAGTTATTCCAGGATAGATGTGCATCGACATAAAACGTATTCAACCCTTGGAAATATCCTTTCATCATATAAATGAATCTTTTCAGCAGCAGAAGAAAATTAAATTCCAAGCAGCACTTGTGTCTGCGTCTGAGCCCTAGGCTGGAGCTATATTAAGCCACTGGAGGGTCTGAGACATATTGAAGTAGCAGGAACACTGATGGCAAATGACTGTCTCTTCCCCGACTGACAAGCCCTTCTATGTGTGCACATAAGCACCCCTGGGTCTCATGCTGACGGCAGAGATGTGACTTGAGGCCCTAGCGACGTAGGAAGAATGAAGAAGTGACATGGAAGGCCCCCAAGATGACATTACAAAGAGTGATGTTTGAAATGCTTGGCAAGATAGTTTAAAAGCCTTGATATTCTAGGGCTTGTGGGCTTTTCTGCAGATTGTGAGAAAATGCTAGCCAATGTAGACACAGGAATGACTGTTTTTGAGCTGGAGGAGTGGGTATGTGTCCCCTGAGAGTTCCACATGGTCTTCTCCAGCCTCTCAGCTCTGTCTCCACCCTCTTGGACTATATCCTTCCAAGGCTAGGAAACCACAGCTTGTTTCCCTGTTGCTGTAAAAAGTTCTGTTTCCATGGGCTGTATCCTAACCTTGTGTAACCAGGGGTTAGATTTTCCACCACTTGGGAGATGCATATGCATAGATGGGTATACAGTTCCTTGAATGAATATATCAAGCTGGTGACATCACATATATATTATTGACACTCTCATAGTGTTGATATCAATAATTAGTGCCTTGCAGTTCCCCTTCTTCCTCCTCAAAAAGCCTCTCTTCCCTAGGTCTCCAGACAGCTGGCCCTCTCTGCAGATTTGGACTTACCAAGCCTGCACAATCATGGAAGCCAGTCCCTTCAAATTCATCTCTTGCTATACACACACAACTTGTTGGCTCTTCTCCCAGAGGGTACTGAATAATACAACACAATATAGGTTTTACATCACTCCTTCTTCAAACAGACCTGCTTTTGATTTATTATTACTATTAACTTACATATTTGAGATTCCAGATGTGATTTCATCCAGAGACAAGTTTCCATTGATTATGCAAAGGAAAGTTTGTAAGCTAACAGTCTACCGTGTTCTGGGGCATGTGAAGGGCATTGAGAATGAAAAAAGTAAATGAGTACAATCATGCTTTGGAAGAATAACTGACTACATCACAAAACAAAGAATAAGCATTATGTGTTCCAAACTGACATCCCGAGACTGTGTATGATTCTCTTGCTAGTAATGATCTCACTAGTAATGGTGTTTAGAGCATATGGAGTCACCATAGCATTGTTCTGATTGACACACGTACTAGCCTCCTAGGGTTGCCATAGCAAAGAGCTGGATGGTTAAAACAACAGAAACATATTTCTTTAGAGTTCTGGAAGGAGGAGACGAGGATGCCAGCAAGGTTAGTGTCTCCTCAGGCCTCGCTCCTTGCTCTGTCTCCCTGTTTTCCCTCATGGTCTATTTGTGTGTGTGTGTGTGTGTGTGTGTGTGTGTGTGTGTGTGTGTCCTAATCTCCTTCTTTTAAAACAACACCAGTTCAGAATGTAAATTAGTGCAGCTGTGCTGGAAAACAGAATGGAGGCTCCTCAAAAAGCTAAAACCAGAGCTATGATGTGACACAGCAGGCCTGCTCCTGGGCATGAACCCAGAGAAAACCGTAATTCAAAAAGATATGCGCACCCCAGTATTCACAGCAGCAATGTTCACATCAACCAAGACACAGAATCCATCTAAGTGCCCATCGGCAGATGAATGGATACAGATGTCACACACACACACACACACACACACACACACACACACACACACAGGAATACGACTCAGCCGTCAAAAGAATGAAATACGGCCGTTTGCAGCAAGATGGATGGACCTAGAGATTACCATCCTGAGTGAAGTCAAGTCAGAAAGAGAAAGACAAATGCCATATTACCACTTACATGTGCAGTCTAGGCTACAAGACAAATCAACATACCCACAAAACAGAAACAGGCTCACAGATATAGAGAACAGGCTTATGGTTGCCAAGGGCGAGGGAGGTAGAGGAGGGAAGGAATGGGAGTTTGGGATTAGCAGATGCAAATTATTATATACAAACAACAAGGTCCTACTGTACAGCAGAGGGAACTAAGTTCAGTATCCTGTAATAAACCATAATGGAACAGTAAATGAAATAGAGAATACATGTATATACACACAGAGACATACACATATATATACATATATATGTGTGTGTGTGTGTGTGTGTGTGTGTATATATATATATATATGTATATATATATATCCGAGTCACTTTGATGCACAGAGGAAATTAACACAACATTGTTAATCAAGCGTACTTCAATAAAAATAATAAAGGACCCCAGTCTTATTGGATAGAAGCCCTTCTCCAGATGACCTCACTTTACCTTAATGACCTTTCTTCAAACCCTATTTCCAGTACCAAACAGATCACATTCTAAGGCACTAAGGGATTAGGACTGCATTAGTTGATGGTATACAACATGCTGATTTGATGATATACCCACACACTTCTAATGATTATGACAGTAAATTTAGTTAAGGCCCATTGCCTCACATGGATATAAGCTATTTTTGTTGTGATGACAGCTTTCAAGATCTACTGTCGTATCAGCCTTGAAGTATATCATACAGTGTCAATAACTACAGTCACCATGGTGTCCATCACCTCCTCAACTTACATAACCGGAAGTACAGTTTGTACTTACAGTTTGTACTTCCTGACTTCTTTCACCCATTTTCCCCACCCCCTACTCCCACCCTCAGCAACCACCCATCTGTACTCAGCCACACAAAAGAAGGAAACCATGTCATTTACGACAAAATGCGTGAATCCTGAGGGCATTATGTTAAGTGAAGCAAATCAGACAGAACAAGACAGATACTGTACCGTCTCACTTATGTGCAATCTGGAAATGCCAGACTCAGAGAAATAGAACAGATTGGTGGTTGTCAAACACTTTTAAAACTAAAATTTAAATAGGCATTATTTATTTATCCATTAATCTATTTTAAAAATACATGTTGAACCCTACTAATCAAGACTCTCGGCTAGCAACTGAAGATTCGCGGTGACGGAAAACCAGACTGGTTTTTGTCTTTGTTGCTCACGATCGAGTGGGAGAAGGTATTTAATGAGAGCATCATGCATGGTTCGCAGATTAGATTTGTGACCTCACCTGATTTTCTTACCCTTTCGGGGATAATTATTTTTATATCAGATGAGGGAACCAGGAGAGTTTTCTATAAATATGTGCTCTGGTCTTATATCTCCTCCCATGAGTTCCTCCAGTTCTGACTGATCCATACTCCACACACATCGCAGTAGAGTTTGTGTGTGTGTGTGTGTGTGTGTGTGTATGCACAGAGTCCCTTGATGAGTTCTCCCTTGGGGCCCCTGCAGGAGCTGGTCCCTCTCAGGATGCCCCCCACCACCCTGTGCTCCAGGTTGTTTTGAGATGGCTTCTTCTTGAAATCAAGCTACATCACCCCAGAGATCAACCCCATTTACACTGATTCCCTCACAGTCCCAGCATCCATGCTCATTTCTATTACCATATCTGGTTTCTTGATTTTACATGTGTGTGTGTGCGTGTACGCATGAGTGCCTTCATGTTCAACTCTTTCTGATCCCATGAATTATAGCCCACCAGGCCCCTCTGTCCATGGGATTCTCCAGTCAAGAATACTGGAGTGTGTTGCCATTTCCTCCTCCAGGGGATTTTCCCAGCCCAGGGATTGAACCCCTTCTCCTGTGTCTCCTGCATTGGCAAGCAGATCCTTAACCATCATGCCACCTGAGAAGCCCTTGATTTTACTTACCTTCCCTTAAAAACAAACCTCCTTGAGAACTAGAATATCACCATGATGTTCCTAGTGCTTAAAAAGTTGAATGGCACAGAGATTACTAAATAAATTCATTAATTTTGACATTTTTAGTAACATCAGAGACAGATACCAATGTAAAGTTATTAAACCACACAACTTAATTTTAACACCGTATTTGGGCTCACAGAAGACTCTTGAGAGTCCCTTGGACTGCAAGGAGATCCAACCAGTCCATTCTGAAGGAGATCAGCCCTGGGATTTCTTTGGAAGGAATGATGGTAAAGCTGAAACTCTAGTACTTTGGCCACCTCATGTGAAGAGTTGACTCATTGGAAAAGACTCTGATGCTGGGAGGGATTGGGGGCAGGAGGAGAAGGGGACGACAGAGGATGAGATGGCTGGATGGCATCACTGACTCGATGGACGTGAGTCTCAGTGAACTCCGGGAGCTGGTGATGGACAGGGAGGCCTGGTGTGCTGCGATTCATGGGGTTGCAAAGAGTCGACACAACTGAGCGACTGATCTGATCTGATCTGATGAGATCACTGCCTATCTAGAACTACTATTGCTCTTTTCCTCAGTCTCTTACTTGTCTTTTTTTTTTTTTTTCTTTTTTTGTTTTTTTTTTTGTTTGTTTGTTTTTGGTTTTTTCTCCAATTTTATTTTATTTTTAAACTTTACATAATTGTATTAGTTTTGCCAAATATCAAAATGAATCCGCCACAGGTATACATGTGTTCCCCATCCCGAACCCTCCTCCCTCCTCCCTCCCCATACCATCCCTCTGGGCCGTCCCAGTGCACCAGCCCCAAGCATCCAGCATCATGCATCGAACCTGGACTGGCAACTCGTTTCCCACATGATACTTTACATGTTTCATTGCCATTCTCCCAAATCTTCCCACCCTCTCCCTCTCCCACAGAATCCATAAGACCGTTCTATACATCAGTGTCTCTTTTGCTGTCTCGTACACCGGGTTATTGTTACCATCTTTCTAAATTCCATATATATGCGTTAGTATACTGTATTTATGTTTTTCCTTCTGGCTTACTTGACTCTGTATAATAGGCTCCAGTTTCATCCACCTCATTAGAACTGATTTATTTGGAAATCATTGTAAGGAATTAAACTAAGGTGACTGTAAAGCGCTTTATTTGCTTTTAACCACACGCATGCTGCTATTTTTACGGATGATTCGATTTGTTCTGAGACAGTCTGGTGGCAAAACCACAGTCTAAGGAGTAAAAGGAAAGGGATATTTTTGAATCATCTATGGAAGACATTTTTAAGGATCAGATGAGCCTTGCAAGGAACTGAGTGCCAGAGTGGAGTTTGCAAGTACAATTGCAGTGATCGTTGTCTCTAACAGATACTTGGAGATGGAAACATGGGGTGAGACATCAAAAGACTTGCATTTCAGGGTCATTCAAAGCTATACTCCCAGGGACCCTGCACTTCTTAGATATTACCATTCTATATACATTTTTTATGAACATTTTCTTCACTGTTAAAAAGACCTCTTATAAACAGCTTGCCTTCCCTTTACTTAATGTTTTCTCAACATGCCTAAGCCATCAAAGAGGCTTCATGAAGTAACTAAATGCTTCTGCAACTTTGAATCTTGGGGGAAAAAAAAGACCCAGCATCTATTAGCCAAATGGTGAGACAGATGTTCCAGAATGGCAGTGCCCGAGGAGATGGTTAAAGTGCCAAATAGCATCTTATTGTCCCTTTAACGAAAATATCCTTGAGAAATGTACTGCGCAGATAGTTTGAAGGAAACATAGTTTATGAATAAGCAACACAAAGTTGTATTTTATATTATCTTAATAATAAGAATGATTTTCTAGAACATAGCAGGCATTCACAGTATTGAGTGAATGAAAACCAATTACATACGTGCAAAAAAAAAAAAGGAGGTATGAGATGCATGCATATAAATCAAAATGCACATGTGCCTCATTATTTCAGGATAAAGTGTGTATGTGTGTGTTTACTAAATGATGACCCCAGTTCTTTAGTTCATGAGAATTAGGGTGACATTCCAGGCTTCCCTGGTGGGTCAGATGGTAAAGAACCTGCCTGAAATCAGGTTCAATCCCTGGGTCAGGAAGATCCCCTGGAGAAGGGAATGGCTACCCTCTACAGTAATCTTGCCTGAAGAATTCCATGGACATAGGAGCCATGTAAGCTACAGTTCATGTGGTCCCAAAGAGTTGGACATGACTGAGTGACTAACACTTTCACTTTATCTTTTTTAATTTTCTAGGACAAATGCTAATTTTTAATAGTTGATATGAAACCAGGTATTAAAAGGGACTTCCCTGAGCCAACACGTTACTTACTCTTTATCACTCTAATGAGAGAATGCATCAATGGCTGAAATGGGAAACAAATACAATAAACAGAATAGAATTTCAATAAACTTTTTGTCTGGAGAAATTTTAGTTTTAAATACCTCATGAACTTGACTCTGAACTATCCTCAGTATTAAATTAAAAACAAATCAGTCAGCAAATTAAACTGTCATAGCATGTATATTCTGACTAATTTAAGCAGACTTCCCCTATTTGGCTCCCAGTCTAAAGCTAACATTTTTGATTAAGGAAAAACAAAACACAAAGGCAAACTTTTGACATTCTTTCAGAGTTAAAGAGCAAATACTGTGCTTACCCATTACTTTTTCATTATCCTGTGTTTTGCAGGCATTTCTATACTCTTATAAGTCTTCACATAGTTCATACATCAATTAAATTGCTTGTCACAAAACACCAAATCTTAGCATTAGAAAAAGGGGTGTAAGAGTTGGTTTCCAATTTTTCAGGTCTGTCATTTTTAGAAATTCTGTTTGTTTTTTTCTTTTAAACCCACCATCATAATTCTAATTTAGATATCCATTGGTTAAAACACATAACAACAAAGGACCCCTATGCACTGTGAGCTTTAAGCACATTGTATTAACAACATATAACAGTCACAATTTGCAGACATGTGCAGCTCAGTCAGGATCTGTGTCTGCAGCGCTGTGATGCTCTGTGAGTCTGCACATCCAGCAGCGCTCCGTGGGGCCTTGGTCCTGGACTAGCCGCCCTGGCCACAGCCACGCCTTTTCTCCATTAAGTCTCCATCCTGCCTCAGCTTATGCTTCAAAAGCAGGGGGAAGCCACTGTTTTTCAGAGGGATGGTATGGGGAGGGAGGTGGGAGGAGGGTTCAGGATTGGGAACACGTGTACACCCGTGGTGGATTCATGTTGATATATGGCAAAACCAATACAATATTGTAAAGTAATTAGCCTCTAATTAAAATAAATAAATTTAAATTTAAAAAAAAGACCTTTAATTTTTTGGCATCATTAATCTTTAAATTGAGCTAAAAACATCTCTCCCTCTAACTCACATATTTTGCTTCTGGTTCCTACATTTGAAACACAGACTACAACCCCAACTCTTTCACCCAACGCTGCCCAAATCGACTCAAATCTTCTCCTTGCTGAACAACTTCCGGTGGTCTCTTTTAAACTTTTCTCTAAGGTAGGATTCTAAGCATCATCCTTATTTAAGCTTCTGTTGCAAGAGCATCTGGTTTGCCAATCTCTCCATTAGATTCAAAACTAGTTTCAGATCTTGCCATAAGACTGTCCACTTCTCATTCTAGAACATTCTATCAATGCACCCATCCTAAGTTCGATTTTGGAAATACCATGTCAATATTACTTCTAGTTGACACTTAAATGAAACAAAAATCTTCCCTATGGTTGGTTGATGTTACTATCATCCTGATTGCTCAGTGTTAACAGATGTCAAACTCTGTCTCCTCATTGTGCATTGCTAATAACAATTATTTTTTAACCTCAATTATAGGAAGAACTGGGTTCTAATCTTAAATCTCTCAGATTGTTGAAGATCCTAGTGACACAGAAGTAAAAATAACACACACATTTCCTGCCTGCATGGAATGTACATAAAGGTGATATCGATGACTATAACTTCTATTACTTAGAACATCCATAAATGAGTTTACTCAGCTTTCTAAAACAACCCTCAACCACAAGGATCACTATTCACATTCTGTAGATGAATGTTGTGGTGATTTTTCATTTCAGCATTTTTAAATTTTTATAATCAAAAAATTTAAAGAGGTGATTAATATGGCATTTTCTAATGGCATCAACTTTCAATTATTCACTCTGGTGGCCTGTAAATTTCTACTTTATTTGGAAGTCTTGTTTTCCTGTTCTCTGTGATTAATACAAAATAGTCTGCTCTGCTGACAGTACCTTTGTGACTTGTTAAAAATTCTCTCTTTTTATAATATGTTTTCCTTAAAAGGAGGGAAATCCTTTAAGGGCATTGTTTCTTAAGTATTTTTTGAATGCCTACTATGTCCAACTATATGCATAAAAGATATTTAAATAAATTTAAACCAAGTATTTGTTTCTTTCAGAGTAATTAAAAATAATGGCAATCCATGATGAAAATGGCAAACTATACCCATACCCTGTGCACATGAAACCTAACAGATATGACAAAAATAGGAAAACATATGAAAGATTTTAAACTGGTAAATGATAGTCATATCAAGTTAAATTACTATTTGGTTTATTGGTTTTGAAAAAAAAAATGGAACTATAAATAACAAAGGCTTCTTTGTTAATGCAAAGTTGCAAACCAATATTTGAACAGTAGAAAAATCAGTAATAATAACTTATAATAGGATATCATGGAATGCACTTAAAAAACAGCAGAAACAAAGTTACTAAAAAGAGCCCACATGAGCAGAACAGATCAAGCCTGCAACCAACACCTTGTGAGGAGGTGCTTGACCTCAGGGTCATACCTTCCTCTACAGGAGTCTCGGATTCACTCTCTGTAAACTGGAAGTAACAGGGATGCTCACTTTGGAGCCTTGTTTTAGAATGTGCCCTTGAAAACTAGAGAGGACACACACAAAGTAAAAATCAGAGTAGTTTAATTTACACTGGCTGAACAGAACTTTCCACTGCATTCCAAGGAGATGATGTGAGAACCATGACGATGAACCAAGAAAGCAGGCTCAAAGTGCTTGGCCGGCCTTCTGGCACTCAGCACTCCAGGGACTTAATTATCACAATGGCATGACTTGTAGGATAATTAAATTCCTATCTCATTCTCAACAAGGCCGTCTAAACCTGCCCTCCTCCACCTTCATTATTATATATAAAATAACAGTGCTTTAGGAATAAAGCAAAACCTTTTTTTTTTTTTTACTTTAGGAAAGGCCTATTTGTATTTCTTCTCGTGAAGAAGGAGGTTTAAGGGAGAAGCCTGGCTGGTGACTCAGAACTCAGGCAAGGCTGCCTTGTCACCAGTGAATGGGCAATCTTCAGTAAATCAGAGAAATTAATAATGACTTTGGCGGATCAACTCAAGCCCTTGGTGGAAGGGAATGACAAATACTTGCAGAAAGCCCCAGAAGCTCTGTTGGCTATATATACGCATACCTCACTTTCCAGGCAAATTATTAAAAAAAAGTGATCTTTTAGGACTCAACTCTGATCCATTGTGGGAGCAAGAGAGACTTGATTTATGTGCTCAGGGAGTGCAATCTGTTTGGTCATGTCAGTTAACGGTAACTTTATCATATTTTTAGCAGAATTGTCACCAAGGAAAAAATTGGATTTTTAAGAAAGTAATAACTAGAGACCAATGTCATTTAAAGTGGTTCATGAGGAGACCCCATCTCCACAGATGGATGGATTCCTCTGAGCAAGCATCTGGGAACTTGGTGTTTGAATTCATCATTGTCAGGAATTGAAGCCCTCCTACCTTTATTTCCAATAGACAGGGATACAGATTTTTGTTGGCAATGAGATTTCATGACCTTAGCAACAGCTGAGTGAAATATCGTCTGCCTCCTAGAACAATCAGAATGATTTTGTTTTGTTTTGTTTCGAAGAAAAAAGATCTCTTCAAGGTTAAAGCTGGTTGAATTAGTAACTCTTCCTGAAATTCTCATCAGTAATTCTCTATGCATTTAAAAATTGTGACTGTAGTTCAATTAGTTTCAGTTACAATTTTAGGTAAGTAATGTGAATATATAAAACAAAGTTTAAAACTAAAAGAAGTAAAAGTTCAGTGTCTAATTATATAATGCAACTTAATGAAGGACTCTGGTGAATCCACTTTTGTATTAAGAACGCACAGGTGTGTTTGAAAAGAAACAAGTATAAGGTAAATCTATGGATGGCGAAGCCTGGTAGGCTGCAGTCCATGGGGTCGCTAAGAGTCGGACGCGACTGAGCAACTTCACTTTCACTTTTCACTTTCATGCATTGGAGAAGGAAATGGCAACCTACTCCAGTGTTCTTGCCTGGAGAATCCCAGGGACGGGGGAGCCTGGTGGGCTTCCGTCTATGGGGTCGCACAGAGTCGGACACGACTGAAGCGACTTAGCAGCAGCAGCAGATGGACCCTGATTTTAAGCCAGGAGGATAGTTTCTAAATGTATGGTTAGGAAAAAGTACATGTGAACTAAATAAATGTACATCCTGCTTAGTGTCAACTAAACAACTAGAAGACTCAGACAAGCTCCTAAGCTACTTTCCTCTCTGTTTCTTCATAGGTAAAACTAGGATAACAGTAAAATCTATTTCATAGGATTGTGTGGATTAACTGGGTTAGTGTTCATTAAGCACTCAACTTCTACAGCTTGACATTTAAGATAAATATCTAGAAACATAAACTACTATTATTAACACACCCCATTTTTTTCTTTAGCCAATAAACTCATTATTTTTTCATGTATCTAGGAGCTTTATCTTTACTAGCCAAAAACTGGAAACAACTCAAATGTCTATCAGCAGATGAATGGATAAACGGTAGTACATTCACACCATGGACTACTACTCTGCAATAGAAAAGGAATTAACTACTGAAGCACACACACATAAAGAATCTTCAAATAATTATGGAGAGTGAGAAAAAAGCCAGACAAAAATATGTCTCTCTCTCTCTCTCTCTCACACACACACACACACACATATAACACATGAAAGTGAAAGTGAAGTCACTTAGTTGCTCAGTCATGTCTGACTCTTTGCAACCCCATGGACTATAGCCTACCAGGCTCCTCTGTCCATGGGATTTTCCAGGCAATAGTACTGGAGTGGATTGCCATTTCCTTCTCCAGGGGATCTTCCCAACCCAGGGATCGAACTCGAGTCTCCAGAATTGTTCAGTTTAGTTCAGTTCAGTCACTCAGTCATGTTTGATTCTTTGCAACCCCATGAATCGCAGCACTCCAGGCCTCTCTGTCCATGCACAACTCCCGGAGTTCACTCAGACTCACATCCATCGAGTCAGTGATGCCATCCAGCCATCTCATCCTCTGTCGTCCCCTTTTCCTCCTGCCCCCAATCCCTCAGAGTCTTTTCCAATGAGTCAACTCTTCGCATGAGGTGGCCAAAGTACTGGAGTTTCAGCTTTACCATCATTCCTTCCAAAGAAATCCCAGGGCTGATCTCCTTCAGAATGGACTGGTTGGATCTCCACCATTGTAGATAGATGCTTTACTGTCTGAGCCACCAGGGAAGTCCTCATATAACACATATATATGTGTGTGTGTGTGTATATATATATGAAACCCCTTCAATCAAGATAATGAATATACCCACCACCCTTAAACACCGCCTTGTGGACTTTGATAATCTTTCTAGCCACTCCTCTTGTGGGGCCTAGTGGTGAAGAATCTGCCTGTAATGTAGGAGACCCAGGTTCAATCCCTGGGTCTGGAAGATCCCCTGGAGGAGGAAATGGCAACCCATTCCAGTATTCTTACTTGGGAAATCCCATGGACAGAGGAGCCTGGTGGGATATAGTCCATGGGGTCTCAGGTAGCCAGACACCATGTAGCAACTAAACAACAATAACTATACCCTTCTGGTCCCCAGGCTATCAAATAACTTACTTTGCAAACACAGTCTTCCCCACTCCACAAAGATCACTTCATTTCTCCTAGTGCTATAGTCCCACGTTCAGAAGCCTGCTGGAACACGGGGGGAGCCAGAATGCCACTGTGACCCCCACGCCTCCTAGAACCTCTGTCCCTTGAGTGTGCGCAGGACGCACAGGCCACTTATAACTGACAATGCTGCTGTCACTCCTGAGATGATGCAGTGTTACAAGCAAGGGAGGGGGCGTTTGCAGGTGCACTGAATGAATTGACTTGACGTGATCACAAAGAATCAACTGTGGGCAGCATGACCTCTCTGCTGAGCTGTTCTTGCTTACAGAAAGCAGCAGCAACTGTGCTGCCCTGCTGGCTCTGTGGGTTGGGGGGCACACTGCCTTGTGGTGGGGGGCCCATGTGGCTTGGGCCATGGGCAGCTGTCAGGAAGTCGAGGCTTGGGTACAACCAGAAGGACCAAAGGAAACCCAAAGGAAACACAAGGAATGGAAATCTGCCAGCAAGTTTTGAGGAGGACCTAGAGCTTCACTTGAGATCTCATACCCACAGGAGCCAGGGCTGCTGTGTCATGGGGACTGTGGGAGCTGGCAGAGTCTCGCCAAGGCTCCCGATCCAGGGAATCTGAGCTCTGTACCTGCCAAGGGCATGGTGACCTGTTACACAGCAACAGAAGACAAATACAGAAGGCTTCCTGAAGTCAAGCCTAGCCCTGAGGGTACAGCTGAAACTCATTTTCCTGTCCAACATAAGTGATCATGAAATGCAGTTGGGTCCTGATATTTGCACATTGGCTCCAGTGAGCAAAGAACAGTGGCTGACTGTCTGCTGCTGCTGCTGCTGCTGCTGCTGCTGTCGCTTCAGTCATGTCCGACTCTGTGCGACCCCATAGACGGTAGCCCACCAGGCTGCCCCGTCCCTGGGATTCTCCAGGCAAGAACACTGGAGTGGGTTGCCATTCCCTTCTCCAATGCATGAAAGTGAAGTCGCTCAGTCACGTCCGACTCTTAGTGATCCCATGGACTGCAGCCCACCAGGCTCCTCCGTCCATGGGATTTTCCAGGCAAGAACACTGGAGTGGGTGCCACTGATGTACTTAATCTCACGTGTGTCTTGTGCCACTTTCACTTTTCAGCATCAGTCATTTTTTTGTTAATCCACCTTTTTGAATAAAAGGGTGCTTCCTTTTGTTTGAAATAACCAAGGGTAATTTTCCCACCGTGTTGTGTATCTTGAAGGATCATCTCTCCTTTCATTATTTTCTCCACATTTTTAAAGCCATGCCAGTGATCTCCCCGTAACATACACAAATTCTCTATAGACAGATACACACACATTTATTTAATGTGTCATCCTGAATTTTGCTTTGCTGTGGTTACCACTTGGGATTGATAATAAGTTGACAAAGTCAACAATCTGATGCCACATAGCACCTAGAAGAAGGCTCGTGTTTCTTCTATGTTCTCTAGACATACACTTGATGTTTTAGGCATTTAGGAGCTACTTTAATTCCTAACACTTTAAGTACTTTTGAACTTTTTTATTCAATTGAGTGATCTAGAATTATTTAAATCTAATTTTATAGCAAATGTCAGGAGTTACTTGCTTAACCTATTCTGTAGCACTTCAGTTCAGCTTTGTGCACTATTCCTTGTAGATATCCACTTTGAGATGTTTCATAATGCTCAACTTCTTTCATCATTTTAATGTGCAAATAATAGATGGAGTTTAATTTTCAAGCAGGTATTTTAATTTCAGTTCATATTATGCTGCTGGAAAATTCTGTGACTTGTTATCTGAAAATAAAATGGTATATTAGGTACTTCTGAGCTATGTGTGTCTAATTATAGCTATCCAATATTTAGCAGGGTAATTTAGTAGCAGTAATTTTACCAAAAAAGGTGGCACTTTTTAAAATAAAAAAATATGTATTATTTTCTTTGAGGGGGTCCAGAAATATGATATAGTAACAAACAGCATATAGACTCCTACAAAAGTAATACTGTGTGTACAGAGAGGATCTAACTGCAGGAAAGAGATCTTCCTCCCAGTTAGAAGACTGAAGTATTCAGAATCAAAACAGAAGGATGCAACACTATCAAGAATATAAATTCAATCAGAGGCTTAACTGATAAATTATATTTCAAGAGAAAAATGGACAAAGTGTTACTTAAAGCTCGGCCTCTCTGTATACAGTACATGTCCCTGCTAAGTCACTTCAGTTGTGTTCAACTCTTTGTGACCCTATGGACTGCAGCCCACCAGGCTCCTCTGTCCATGGGATTTTCCTGGCAAGAATATTAGAGTTTCCATGACTCCTACAGGGGATCTTCCCAGTCCAGGGATCGAACCCATGGCTCTTGCATTGGCAGGCAGGTCTTTTACCATTAGCACCACCTGGGAAGCCCCTCTATATACAGATGCAGAATCAAATCCCAGAGATAGAGTTTTGGGTGAAACAGAAAAGGACAGCTTTATTGCTTTGCAAGGCAAAAGGAGCCACACTGGGTTTCTGCCTTGAAAACTATGTGTCTCAACCCCAGACAACTTGATGAGGGTTTTAATAACAGTGGGTCAAATGTGGGGTCTGACCCGATCAAGGAAGGTGGTCTGTCTCCTAATTTTGGTGACCTTCTCTGATCCTTTTAAATTTTGCCTTGGGTAGTTTCTTGGCGGCTCCTCTGCTGTTTGGCCACTGTTTGAATCTGCCCTTTGGAACTCAGGGGAGGTCATAGAGGCTGGAGTCTTGCCTACAAGAAAGGGGACAAAAAGATCTCTGTGCCCAAGAGCCCCTTAGGTAGAATGGTTCAGCTATTGAGTTTGTCATGCATGAGATTCTCTTACAGATATTAGGGGAAAACAAACAAACAAACAAACAAACAACAACAAATAAATGAGAGAAGAGACCAGTATTAAGATTCCAGAACCTGTGTTACAAGTAGTGAAATCTAAATTAGAAAGCATTAAATAGTAAACTTAAAGTAATATACTCTGAGCACACATTTAAATTTCAATACAAACATTTGCTAAGTAATTAGCAAGATTCTAAAAGAAATCAAAACAAAAAATCAGAAACTATGTCACCCACGATATATACCTGGTTATAATGTGATCACACCAAAATGTGATCCACTGGAGGAGGGAATGGCAAACCACTCCAGTATACTAGTTGTGAGAACCCCATGAACTGTATAAAAAAGGCAAAAAGATATGACACTGAAAGATGAGCCCCCCCCCCACCCCCAACCCACCCCTTAGGTTGGAAGTTGTCCAAAATGTTACTGGGGAAGAGTGGAGAAAAACTACTAACAGCTCCAAAAAGAATGAAGTGGCCAGGCCAAAGAAACGATGCTCAGTGGATCTGTCTGGTGATGAAAGTAAAATCTGATGCTGGAAAGAATAGTTTTGCAGAGAAACCTGAAATGTTAGGTCCATGAATCAAAATAAGTTGGACGTGGTCAAGCAGGAGATGGCAAGAGTAAACCTTGACATCTTAGCAATCAATGAACTAAAATGGATGGGAATCAGATCAGATTAGTCGCTCAGTCGTGTCCGACTCTTTGCGACCCCATGAATCGCAGCACGCCAGGCCTCCCTGTCCATCACCAACTCCCGGAGTTCACTCAGACTCACGTCCATCGAGTCAGTGATGCCATCCAGCCATCTCATCCTCTGTCATCCCCTTCTCCTCCTGACCTCAATGCCTCCCAGCATCAGAGTCTTTTCCAATGAGTCAACTCTTCGCATGAAGTAGCCAAAGTACTGGAGTTTTAGCTTTAGTATCACTCCTTCCAAAGAAATCCCAGGGCTGATCTCCTTCAGAATGGACTGGTTGGATCTCCTTGCAGTCCAATGGACTCTCAAGAGTCTTCTCCAACACCACAGTTCAAAAGCATCGATACTTCGGCGCTCAGCCTTCTTCACAGTCCAACTCTCACATCCATACATGACCACTGGAAAAACCATAGCCTTGACTAGACAGACCTTTGTTGGAAAAGTAATGTCTCTGCTTTTGAATATGCTGTCTAGGTTGTTCATAACTTTCCTTCCAAGGAGTAAGCGTTTTTTTAATTTCATGGCTGCAGTCACTATCTGTAATGATTTTGGAGCCCAGAAAAATAAAGTCTTACACTGTTTCCACTGTTTCCCCATCTATTTCCCCTGAAGTGATGGGACTGAATGCCATGATCTTTGTTTTCTGAATGTTGAGCTTTAAGCCAACTTTTTCACTCTCCACTTTCACTTTCATCAAGAGGCTTTTGAGTTCCTCTTCACTTTCTGCCATAAGGGTGGTGTCATCTGCATATCTGAGGTTATTGATATTTCTCCCGGTAATCTTGATTCCAGCTTGCGTTTCTTCCAGTCCAGCATTTCTCATGATGTACTCTGCATATAAGTTAAATAAACAGGGTGACAATATACAGCTTTGACGAACTCCTTTTCCTATTTGGAACCAGTCTGTTGTTCCATGTCCAGTTCCAACTGTTGCTTCCTGACCTGCATACAAATTTCTCAAGGCTGCGCTTTGCTGGAGCAGCCATGAAGAGATACCCCATGCCCAAGGTAAGAGAAACCCAAGTAAGACGGTAGGTGTTGCAAGAGGGCATCAGAGGGCAAACACACTGAAACCATACTCACAGAAAACTAGTCAGTCTAATCACACTAGGACCACAGCCTTGTCTAACTCAATGAAAATGGATGGGAATGGGCGAATTTAATTCAGATGACTATATGTCTACTACTGTGGGCAAGGATCCTGTAGAAGAAATGAAGTAGCCCTGATAGTTAACAAAAGAGTCCAACATGTAGTACTTGGGTGCAACCTCAAAAATGACAGAATGATCTCTGTTCATTTCCAAGACAAACAATTCAGCATCACAGTAATCCAAGTCTATGTCCCAATCACCAATGCTGAAGAAGCTGAAGTTTATCAGTTCTATGAAGACATATAGGAGTTTCTAGAACTAATACCAAAAAAAGATATCTTATTCATCACAGGGGATTAGAATGCAAAAGTAGGAAGTCAAGAGATACCTGGAATAAAAGGCACATCTGGCCTTAGAGTTCAAAATGAAGCAGGGCAAAGGCTAACAGAATTCTGTCAAGAGAGCACACTGGTTGTAGCAAACACCCTTTTCCACAATACAAGAGATGACTTTAAACATGGACATCAGCAAATGGTCAATACCGGAATCAGATTGATTACATTCTTTGTAGCCAAAGATGGAGAAGCTGTATATAGTTAGCATAAATAAGACCTGGAGCTGACTGTGGCTCAGATCATCCATCTCTTATAGCAAATTTCAGACTTAAAGAAAATGGGGGAAACTACTACGCAACTCAGGTATGACTTAAATCAAATCCCCTATGAATATACAGTGGAGGTGATGAATAGATTTATGGGATTAGATCAAGTAAACAGAGTGTCTGAAGAACTATGGGCAGAGATTTGTAATACAGTACAGGAAGCAGTAAGCAAAACCATCCCAACGAAAATGAAATGCAAGAAGACCAAGTGATTGTCTGAGGATTGTTTTTATAAATAGCTGAGAATGGAAAATTATGAACACTTCTTGGCAGGAAAGCTATGAAAAACCTAAACAGTGCTAAAATGCAAAGACATCTCTTTGCCAACAAAGGTGGGTATAGTCAAAGCTATGATCTTTCCAGTAGTCATGTACAGATGTGAGAGCTGGACAATAAAGAAGGCAGAGTGCTGAAGAATTGATGCTTTCAAACTGTGGTGCTGGAGAAGTTTCTTGAGAGTCCCTTGGGAAAAAAAGGAGATCAAACCACTCAATCTTAAAGGAAAACAACCCTGAATACTCTTTGGAAGGACTGATGCTGAAGCTGAAGCTCAAATAGTTTGGCCACCCAATATGAAGATATGTAAATGACCCCGATGCTGGGAAAGGTTGAGAGAAGGAGAAGGGGGCAACAGAGGATGAGGTGGTTGGATGTTATCATGGACTCAATGGACATGAGTTTGAGCAAGCTCCAGGAGACAGTGAAGGATGGGGAAGCCTGGCATGCTGCAGTCCATGGGGTGGCAAAGAACTGGACACAACTGAGCAACAGAACAACAAACTTTTGTATCCTTCCAGTAAAAGTGAAAATGCTATGACTATGTAAATAGGTGTGATTCATAAATAGGTATGAGTCATAATAAATATTTGATCATTCATATTTCTGAGACAGAGCTCCTAAAGCCTTTGGAATTTCCTACATAATGATTGCAACAAAGATGTCTTTTGTTTATATTAATGGAGTTGCTTTGGAATACACCTAAGGTTGGGGGCTGGTTCCCAGAGGACCAGTCATGTGATTAGAGGATTGGACCTTTCAGTCCTACCCCCTGACCTGGAGTGCAGAGGGGCTGAATCAATCACCAATAATTAAAATCAATCACACTGATACAGTGAAGCCTCTGTGAAAATCCAAGAGAACAGGATCCAGAGAGTTTCTTTGTTGGTGAGCATGGGGGCTACTGAGAGAGAAGCCCCAGAGAGGCCATGCAAGCTCCCTGTACTTTCCCTACACCCTGCCCTTCTCATTCTTCCATCTCATTGTTGCCAAGTCCTATTCTTTTTACAATAAACTGGTAAACCAATAAGCACAATGTTTTAAGTTCTGTAAGCTGTTCTAGCAAATCAATCAAATCCAAGGACAGGGTCATGGAAACGTCTGATCTGTAGCCCACCAGAAGATCAGGAGACAGCCTGGACTTGCTATTGGTGTCAAAGAGATAGGGTGGGGGGCTCTCTTGAAGGATTGAGCCCTCAACCTGTGGGATCTGATTCTGTCTCCATGTAGATAGTGTAGGGGCTGAGTCAGATTGTAGAACATCATAGTGTTGGAGAAGTGTTTAGACTGGATATAGGTGGGAGGGTTCCACCATATAGGAAATGCTGACCAGAGGCATTAATAGGAAAAATCAGGTCACTGAAAATTTGAATTTTAGTAAATTGATCCAGACAAATTTTTCATAGGTAATGGCAGTTAATTAAATTTTGTTTATACTTACTAAAATACTAGAGAAGGTAGGACAGCGTGAACTACCTGCATTTTGAACTTCATTATTTGCATTTATGGGCTTCCCTGGTACCTCAGAAGGTAAAGAATCTGCCTGCAATGTGGGAGACTTGGGTTTGATCCCTGGGTTGGGACGATCCCATTGAGAAGGAAATGGCAACCCACTCCAGTATTCCTTTCTGGGAAATCCCATGGACAGGGGAGCCTGGTGGGCTACAGTCCATGGGGTCGCACACAGCAGCTTTGAATGCAACATGTACTACAATTTTTAAAGACTAATTTTTAATACGTATTTCAACCAAAATATTTTTTTTTTTTACCTAAAATGTTCATAAGTTAGTATACTGTATTGGTGTTTTTCTTTCTGGCTTACTTGAAATGATTTGGGAGAATGGTATTGAAACATGTATAATATCGTATGTGAAATGAATCGCCAGACCAGGTTCAATGCATGGTACAAGATGGTCGGGGTGGTGCACTGGGATGACCCAGAGGGGTGGTATGGGGAGGAAGGTGGGAGGGGGGTTCAGGATTGGGAACATGTGTACACCTGTGGTGGATTCATGTTGATGTATGGAAAAATCCACACAATATTGTAAAGCAATTAGCCTCCAATTAAAATAAATAAATTCATATTAAAAAAAAAGAAAAAAGTGTTCATAAGGCAGAAATGAAATTAGGTAAAATAATTGTTTGAGAGCAAAAAACAATATTAAATGACTCACATTTAGTTTAGTCTCAGGCACATATCAGCAATTCTGCACATGAACAGGGACCGTGACTACATAACTACCACAAAGCTAAGGTTCTTCTGGGTCATCTACAGCTCCACTGACATGCAGCATCACCTGAGTCAGAACTCTTCAGAAGGGCTCCGCGCAGGCTAACAGGACAGTAGAACAGAGAGGAGAGGCAGTGGACTGCCATTCCCTTCACAGGATGGCCTCTGCAGGACATGCTTATTGTAGGATTTGCGTGTTTCTTAGGAGGTTATGAATTGAAAGCTCTGTCACTTTTCCTCACCTAGTTTATTCTGGGCCCCCAATCATTTGTCATAAAATCTGACTTTGCCAATCATTTCCATGTAATTTCACGTATTTCAGAATTTACTCTTCTGGTTTCTCATGAGACTCAGAATCTTCATTAGCTTGGCAAATATTAGCAGACCAACTAAGCGCCTCTCACAGATATTTTTGACCAAATGCCAATCACCATTTTCTTTGTGTCTCTACAGTATGCTTTCCCCACTTCTTTCCCCAGTTTAAAATCTGCTTTGAGTAAAACAAATTCTAGAAACTTCCACTTCAACTTGGAGTTTCACTCCTACTTCTACATAGACCCTGTGCCTCTCTTATATGCTTTGTTTGTTTTTATAATTTGAAGATATTTCTTTTTCCCTGTCCCCCATTCTTTCTCAGTGCAAGACTTAGCATCCTGGTATGTGATGGCAGTTCTCTTTCTTCATTTTAATGGGAAGTAGCAGTCCTAGCTGATCTATGATAATGGACTTGAACCCTCCTTTCATCCATTCCCTTGAGATAAACTTGGTGGCATGTGGTCTTAGCCCTTAACATAGAGGAGCAAGTATGCCAGCTAAATGCACAATATAACCGAGGATTAAGTAAGGGGCAGAAAAACCTAGACTAGTAAAGAGGTTTCCCTTAGAAGATGAGAGATTAAATTCATTTAAAGGAAGAATAAGACTGGGAATGGTCAGTGAGAAAAAGATAGAAAAGAACAACAAAACAGAAGCATAGGATGTCCATACACAAGCAGAGTGGAGGCCAACTGAGTGAACACTCTGTAGAGATGTTGGTCAATCAAGTGGAAAGAGGTGCAATGTAGCAGAATGACATCAAAGAAAGAGTTTGCATTGTGCAGAGCCCTTGTTAAAGACTAGAGCACAGTCCCTTGGTCATGGTAACTGGCGGTTTACTCTCATCTACATCATAGTCCATATAATAAGTAAAGGCGCAGCTCAAAGGTTGGAATGATGGCTTTGGCAGACATTCCTATCTATGATGCAGAGGAGTTCATTTAATGTTCCATGTGGAAAAAGAAAAGTGACCCCTGAGACTGCCTGCAGTCTGCAAGTCAAGGCAGTTGACTTGGCTTACCAGGAAAGTCCTGAAGAGAGATGGGCTTTAGTGAGGCTGTGAACTGGTGACCGGAGGACCTGGATAAGCAACACACGGCTTCAGAGCAAGTTTTATGCAGCTCTTATAAAAATATTTGTGAAGGATAGTATTTTTTAAGACATATTTTAATGAAAGGGGTTATGTTCTATAACAGTGTCAATATATTTGTATTCTTATGTTCTCAGGTCATAAATTTCAAGGTCTGCTCTATAGGTCAGAGAAGGCAATGGCACCCCACTCCAATACTCTTGCCTGGAAAATCCCATAGGCGGAAGAGCCTTGTAGGCTGCAGTCCATGGGGTCGCTAAGAGTTGGACACGACTGAGCGACTTCACTTTCACTTTTCACTTGCATGCATTGGAGAAGGAAATGGCAACCCACTCAAGTATTCTTACCTGCAGAATCCCAGGGATGGGGGAGCCTGGTGGGCTGCCATCTATGCCATCGCACAGAGTCGGACACGACTGAAGTGACTTAGTAGCAGTAGCAGCTCTATAGGTAAATTATGTAGATTTTTACACTTTTCTTCACAAAGGCTCCAAATGCAAGAACTAAAAAATAATAGGTATATCTCAGGATAGAATCAGTTATGGATTTAATGTACTCCATTTTGGTTTGCATGATTGTTTTTCCATGTACTGTCTTACTCTCTCCTGTTTGTCACCTTTGACCACACTCTTTCTCTCAACATGGTGACTGATATTTACTGTTTAAAAAATCATGATCATAGGCATTCTGTTGTTGTTGTTCATTTGCTAAGTTACGTCAGACTGTTTACAACCCCACGGATGACAGAACACCAGACTTCCCTGTTCTTTACTATCTCCTGGAATTTGGTCAAACTCATGTCCATTGAGTCAGTGATGCCATCCAACCATCTCATCTTCTGTCATCCCCTTCTCCTCCTGCCTTCAATCTTTCCCTTCATTAGGCACTTTTCCAATGAGTTGTCTCCTTGCATCAGGTGGCCAAAGTATTGGTCTATGAGTATCATTTAATAGTTTGTAAAAGACCAACCAAATAGATCCCAAACCTTATGAAAGACTAAAAACTTGTATCATGAAATTGATGTCGAAGATACTCTTTAGATTTGAAAAATGAATACGTTATTTCACTATTTATCAATACATTGTTTTCAAAAGGAAATAGAGTATAAAATTATCTCAAAGAAAAAGAAATTTACTTTAGTCATTTCTTAAATAATAAATGAGCATAGTAAAAGGAATATGTTTCAACTTAAATATCAATGAATCTTGCTTCATTTGTCTTACTATGGTAATTATGATTTATACAAATTAACACAGGAAGAAAATTTAGGTATGGTACAATTATCGATTTCATGAAAGATGAATATTTTCCATTTACAATAAGATTTCTGGGGAACTAATTTATAACAAGATGTATTATGATATTTAATTTTCCTAAGATGAACCTGGTCATTATTTTATAAAGGAGAATATTTGAAGTGACAATTCAGTTTCTCAACAATGGCGTGCACCATTTTGTCCTATAATCTCTTTAATGGCTGGCTTTTTTTTTTTTTAACTGATAATACAGACATAAAAAGTAGAACATTCCAAATTTTCGCCCCACCTACCAAAAATCACCACTATTTAGCTATTTCTTTTTGAATCAACATGTATAATACACTTGATTTGCACTCTAATTAACATGCTATCTTAAGGGAAAAAAGAGAAAACAACAAAACATAACTGATTACTGGGCACTGTGGTTATCTTTTGTTAGTTGTTCCCTGGAAACGTAATCCTTTGGGCTCTTCACAGCAATCATTAATTAACTATAAGTCAAGCAAGGGGAGTGTGGCCAGGCTACTTCATGCTCTGTGCACTGGACCAGGAAAACATCTGTAGAAAATAAAGCTTTATGTGATAGTGGAACTATAAAGGAAGAGGGAAGAGAAAAGACTAAAACATAAAGAAGAGAGAATAAGAGGATGACAAAAGTCAAGGAAATGAACAAGAAAGCAATCACACTGCATAAAAATAATATCTAAGCATGAGAGTGAGGGCGTCCTAGGGTGGGGACAGCGAAAGTGTGAAAATTTGGTCACATGGAAGGCTGAGATATCAGTGGAGTCAAAACTGGCAGGTAGGAAGAAGTGAGCTGGAGAGAAAGCAGAGAGAAGAATTCATCAGGTTTAGACAATGGAGGGATGGTAACCACTGCAGAGTTAAGTCCTCTGGGACAGCAGTGATGATAGCTGAGGCCAACTGGAGGGACCATCATAGGAAAGGAGTTCTGGAGACTGGGCACCATGGCTTTCAGGAAAGTCAGCTGCATGTCCACTGAAGTCACCAAGAACTGGGAAATATGGAGTGTGTCTCTACACCAGGTCAAGTCACTGAGGATGAGGTGGGATGGGCCCGACATTGACAGGTGGCAAGGACACTGCAGTTGGTGGATGCTGTAAGCTGGTGGCCTGGGAAGCCAAGGGGAGGGCTGTTTGGCAAGGAGAAGGGTCTGAGGTCAGGAGGTGGAGCAGAGAGGACATCTGCTCCACCTCCAGGCAGGCAGAGGACAGTGAGATGACAGAGGACCACTGACAGGTCCCGTGGGCTAAGCAGGAAGTGGTAGGAGACTCAGAAAGTGGGAGGGTACAGGGGGTGTAGAAATTGCTGCAGACAACTGACAAGGAATTCCAGAAAACACAGGAGACAGTCCCAGAGACTGAAGAAGGGTGAGGACAGGAGACAGAACAGGGGGTACTCAGAGCATCAGAAGGGTGAGGGACCCACAGAGTCCCCTGCTTAAGGGAGGTCACTGGATGGCTGTAAGGAGTATGAGGGTAGTCCAGGTGCGTTCATGACGCTGGTGGTGAGGCTGTGAGTTGGTAGGTGTGAAGCAGTGGTCACTGGACACTGTCAGCTTTGTCTCCTCCAAGTGCACTGCTCCAGCTGCTCCACTCTCCCCAGACCATCAGGGCTTGACTCTCACCTGGTGGCTCCTCCTTGAGCATCCATGCACACATGCTAAGTCGCTTCAGTAGTGTCTGACTCTTTGTGACCCTATGAACCATATCTCACCAGGCTCCTCTGTCCATGGGATTCTCCAGGCAAGAATACTGGAGTGACTTACTGTGCCCTCTTCCAGGGGATCTTCTTGATCCAGGGATTGAACCCATGTCTCTTATGTCTCCTGCATTGATAGGCCAGTTCTTTACCACTGGCGCCACCTGGGAAGCCCACCTTTGAGCATCCAAGCAGGATCTTATTCCTCTCATTTAAAATCTCTCTCTATGCCATGTCTCCTTGCTGGGTATTGCCTTATCTCTTCACACACCTTTACAGAAAACTGTCCAAATAGTGTCCTGTGCTCCCTGTCTCCTCCAGGAGCTCTCACATCAGCCTGCCAGGCACGCACACCCACCATTCAGCTATTAATATAACCGTTCTCCTCAGCATCAACCATGTCCATGTCGTTCAACCCAAAGCTCGTCTTTGTGACCTCATCATTCTTTATCTATTGGGATGTTTGGGATCAGTGGTTGTGTCCTTGTCCTTCAACTTCAAGGATATTTCTCTGCTTGCTTCCTTCTTTTTTAGTGGTTTCCCTTTTTCAGATATTTTTCTTTTTCTCTTTGCTAGTCCTTCCTTTTAAGAGCTCAGTCTTGAAGCTCAAGAATAAGACAGCACTCTTTTCCTTGATCTCTTCTGCCCTGCTTACTACTACTTCTCACCTCACACCTATTCCTTGTAACTTGCCATGTGATTTATTTAAGATATCTACTTTCTATCTTCTCCATGGACAATGTCAGCTCCACAATGGTAAAGATATTGGTCTATTTTGTTCATTGATCTTTCCCAACCATCAATATCTGTGCCTGGTAAATGGATGCAGAGTCAACATTTATGGGAGAAGCGATTCCACTCCTGCACATAGATCCAGACAAAATTATAATTCAAAAATATACATGCACCCCATGTTCATAGCAGCACTAGTCGCAATGTCAAGACACAGAAACAACCTAAATGTCCATTAATGGAGGAATGGATAAAGATGTGGTACAAATATACAGTGGAATATTACTCAGCCATAAGAAGGAATGAAATAATGCCATTTGCAGCAACATGGGTGGGCCTAGACATTCTCACACTAAGTGAAGTAAATCAAGAAGAGAAAGTCAGATACTATATAATGTCATTTACATGCAGAATCTAAAATATGACGCAAATGAACTTATCTACAAAACAGAAACACAGACTCAAAGACTCACAGACACAGAGAACAGACTTGCGGTTGCCACGGAGGAGGGGTTGACTGGGAGTTTGGGATTAATAGATGCAAACTATGATACATAGAATGGATATACAACAAGGCCCTACTGTATAGCACAGGGGACTGTTAGCATATTCAGTATCTTGTGACAAGTCATAATGGAAAAATATAAAAAAGAATATATAATGTATATGTGTGTATAACTGATTTACTTTGCTGTACAACTCGGTTGGTAAAGAATCCACCTGCAATGGAGGAGACCCTGGTTCAATTCCTGGGTCAGGAAGATCCTCTAGAGAAGGGATAGGCTACCCACCCCAGTATTCTTGGCCTTCCCTTGTGGCTCAGCTGGTAAAGAATCCGCCTGCCATGTGGGAGACCTGGGTTCAATCTCTGGGTTAGGAAGACCCCCTGGAGAAGGGAAAGTCTACCCACTCCATTATTCTGGCCTGGAGAATTCCATGGACTGTGTAGTTTATGGGGTGGCAAAGAGTCGGACACGACTGAGCAACTTTCACTTTCACAACAAAGATTAACACTATAAATCAACTATAGGTCGACAAAAAATAAAATGAAAAACACTATACACATTCACTAAATAGACCTTGAAAAAATACTTACAGAAGGAAGGAGTAAAAATGAGATAAGGAGAGGGCACTTATCACAAAGCAGGAGGTACAGGGACACTGTGAACACCATTCTTGAACACTTCAGGCTGACTTCCCCTGACCTGGTAGATTACAAAGTAGGCAGTGAGAGCCTCAGAAACTGATAAGCATCACTTCCTAAAACTTGACCACATTCAATTGGTCCTCCCAACTATATAATATTCTATATTTTCAGAAAATATAAGAAAAGGAAGCATGTCAACTGACAGTGGGAAGAAATCGACCTTGTTTTCTGCAGTCCCTTTGTCTAAACCAGCTCTTTACCATCTGAACCACCAGGGAATCCCATAGTATGATTCAGTCTCACTCAATAATTTGGTTACATCAGGAGAATAAACTAAATTTGCTCACTTCCTTATGTATTTATTTACTTATTTTCAAAGAAAAGCCTTATCTTTTTCATCTTTATCTTCCTTAATATTTTCTCTGCCAAATATCAGTTTATTTTAAATTAACTAGCATAAGTAAAAACAATTAAATTATCTTCTCTAATTAGGAAAAAAACCTAAATTAAAAAAGAAGGCAATGCTAATACTTGGGAACACTTAAAAACTTCAAAACATTAAATCAATAATCCTTTTATAATAAAACTTTAGTAGGATGCATTGCATCTTTTTTTTTTTTTGTAATTTTCTTTGAGATAAATGATTTTCCTTTGAATACCTCAATTTGCCTTGAAATTGCAGTTAAGGGATAAAAGTCTTATACTTCTAGGGGCTTTTCATGCAGATACTGAAGATTATCAAAATAGTAAAACTCTGAAATTACTTGTGGAATTCATAATTGCACAAATTTTAAGATATAGATAAGGCATCCTCATTTCACTGCACAGTTTTTTTTTTTTTTTCACTGCACAGTTTTAATGGCAGTTTCACCTCTGCACGGAGCTGTTCAACCTCTCTCCACTACAATTCCCTGCTCTAAGTTTGTCAGTCAGACCCTCAGACTTTAAGATACAGAATCTGGACGTAGTAGAAGAGAGGATGTGGGAGAGAAGGAGCCACGAGGGACAGAGTGAGAGTAGGGAGCACAGAGAGAGAAGTATCACGCTGGGGAGAGGACTGAGGAGGAAGAGCAATATTTCAGAAAGGTAGCGCAGGAAGTGCAGAGAAGAGATGTCATGATGAAGACCAAAGTTCAGGTCAACACTGTTCATCATATTAGAAGGTAGAAAGTGTTAGTCACTCAGTTGTGTCCACCTCTTTGTGGACACAACTTTGTGGTCTTTATGACCCCATGGACTGTACCCCGCCAGGCTCCTCTGTCCATAGAATTCTCCAGGCAAGAATACAGGAGTGGGTTGCCATTTCCTTCTCCAGAGGATCTTCCCAACCTGGGGATTGAACTCAGGTCTCTTGTATTGCAGGTAGATTCTTTACCATCTGAGCCACGAGGGTAGCCCTGTTCATTATATTATTGGTATTTAAAAAAATGAAGACACAGAGTTGTTAAATAAATGCTGATCCAGTGTAAGATGAGAAATTGTATAGACATTAGTGTTAGTCACTCAGCTGTGTCCAACTCTTTATGAATCCATGGACTGTAGACCACCAGGCTCCTCTGTTCATGGGCTTCTCCAGGCAAGAATACTTGAGTGGTTGCCATTCCCTTCTCCAGGGGATCTTCCTGACTCAGGGACTGAAGCTGGGTCACCTGCATTGCAGGTAGATTCTTTACCATCTGAGGCACCAGGAAAGCCATTACAGTTACTAAATATTTCCAAAACGGAAATCTTTATAATGTGATATCCAGTAGAAAATAGCACAAGTTCCTACAAAATATACAGTCATACATACACCTAGATATTTATAAGGAAACACACAATCACATACATATTCAGAGAGAGAAAAAATGGAACAGTCCAAAAGCAAAGAGTATTTATCACCTACCATTGAAGCTTTATTTTTAAAATATAATCTCTATTTTCAAAATTTACTAATGAATTATTTTCAATAAAGCAAAATATTTTAAAAGGTCTAATGGGCATGGCAAATATATTTATAAAAGAAGAAATAATCATTTATTATATTACAGTAAAATCCTTATTTGCAAAAATTAAAGTCCATGTATTTAAAATAAAAGTCAGCATTCAAAAATGAAGATCATGGCATCCAGTCCCATTACCTTATGCAAATAGATAGGGAAAAGTGGAAATTTTCTTGGGCTCCAAAATCACTGTAGATGGTGACTGCAGTCACAGAATTAAAAGATGCTTGATCCTTGGAAGGAAAGCTATGAGAAACCTAGAAAGCATATTAAAAAGTAAAGACATCATTTTGCCAACAAAGTTTGATATAGTAAAGGCTGTGTAAAAGCAGTTATGTACAAATGTGAGAGTTGGACCAGAAAGAAGGCTGAACGCCGAACAATTGTGGCTTTTGAGCTGTGGCATTGGAGAAGACTCTTGAGAGTCCCTGGGACCGCAAGACTAAACCAGTCAGTCCTAAAGGAAATCAGTCCTGAATATTCATTAGAAGGACTGCAGCTGAAGCTCCAAATCTTTGGCCACCTGATGCAAAGAGTCAACTCAATGGAAAAGACTCTGATGCTGGACAAGATTGAGGACAAGAGGAGAAAGGGGCAGCAGAGGATGAGATGGTTAGATAGCCTCACTGACTCAATGGACATGAATTTGAGCAAACTCTGTGAGATAGTGAAGGAGAGGAAAGCCTAGTGCGCTGCAGTCCATGGAGTCACAAAGAGTTTGACATGACTTAGTGACTGAACGATAACAAATATATATTTATATGAAGAGAGAGAGAAAGAGAGAAACAGTCATATCCCAACCCTTTACTTGCTGGTTTGGAAAGCAAAACAAAATAAATGCATACAGTATGAAGAAAAAACATTTAAATCTCAGGAATTATATCTTCAGGGAGCTATGAACTGGCCTGTGAAGTGTAAGGCTCACATGTTGAGAAATTTATTTTTGAATTGCCGTTTTGCCTCTATAGACGTTAATGAGTTTAACAGAAGTATCGATTAATTGAGTTCTAGTTGGTGTAATGCTGGATGACTGAGTATGCCAGTTCTTATGATAGTTTACTGTTTGAAACATGGGTTTAATTTTCCTGATTTCATTAGTCATAACTGCTATGCACCATATAATGATGTGACCATTTTCTTCTCATCACAGGGTCTCATCTTAATGGCTCATGCAGTATTAAATTCCAGTCTGTTGAACTGGAGCACAGCTGTGCTTTCTGTAGAATGCTTCCTCATGGTGCTTTATGAAGACTTCACTTTCTTAGAGTTTAGCTCCATTTATTATTGCTTTGGGGAAAAGTTGTCTGGTTTTCTGGCTTTCTCATCTATAGAACCTATCTTTTTATTTAGTAGGTTCATAATACAAGTGTATACTTCTTCCATTTTTTCTTTCTTTCTTATTGTTTTTCCCTTTTTTTTTTTTTTTTTTTTTGTGTGTGTGTGTGTTTAATTAGGAAAGCATGATAAAACATCTACAAGAGATTTGGAAAATACAGAATAAAGTTACATATAGTGCCACTGTACACTACAATTATTTTCAAGTAGATAAATTAAGATAGAATTTTTTTGTTTTTATTTTTTATTTTATTTTATTTTTTTAAATTTTATTTTATTTTTAAACTTTACATAATTGTATTAGTTTTGCCAAATATAAAAATGAATCCGTCACCGGTATACATGTGTTCCCCATCCTGAACCCTCCTCCCTCCTCCCTCCCCATACCATCACTCTGGGTCGTCCCAGCGCTCTAGCCCCAAGCATCCAGTATCGTGCATCGAACCTGGACTGGCATCTCGTTTCATACATGATATTTTACATGTTTCAATGCCATTCTCCCAAATCTTTCCACCCTCTCCCAAATTTTAATATCAAACTATCAAAAATTACAGAATGAATAGATAGAAAAGTAGAAGGATATAGTTGACTTGAAAACACTATGAACCAATTCAACATAATTAAGATTTACACAGTTTTCACTCACCAGCAGGGTATGAATCCTATTCAAGTTCCCACAGACTATAAATCAGGAGATGCTGGAACACACCCAGGGACATGACATCTCAACATTCTCCAACATGTACATCATTCCCACCATCCTATTAACATGCTGTCCTAACAGTCCCTTCTGTGTAAGGATGAGAACCACGTCAAGACCAAATGTGATTTCACCACTACACACTCAGAAATAGCCGATTATTGTGTCACTGGGCTGAGTGTGGTCAACCGTATTGTAATTGACCTCTCTCCGAAGTCCCTCTCCACATCGGAGTAACCAGTTATGCATTGATAAACTCAGCAATGCCTACTGAGTAATGAAACATGGGTAGAAAGTGCATGTCATTTCCCAGCAGTCTTTCAGCACGAGAGTTGGATTTGTCTTGTCTTCTCCTCTACTTGGACACCAAGCACATCAGATCCAGGCTGCACCGCTGGGCGGGGCTCTGAGGGAAGCTGGGGAGCAGAGGAGGGGACAGAGTCCCCGCTGAGCCACACAGACACACATCTAGGGAGAAACCCCTGTAGCTACCTGGACATGGAGGCAGTTTGTTAATGCAGCATCCCCCAGCTGTCCTGACATCTGTGAAGAATCAGGTGGTATTCAGAAGTGTTTTCTTTACATGGAGAGAAGTCTATTTTAAAGTTGTGGTGATGATTAGAAAAGTATATGCAGAGCTTCCTGTGTTCCCTCCCTACAGGAAAAAAGTTAAATGACAAAGACACAGTTCCTGCCTCAGGGTTGTCTAAGTGTCAGAAGATGGGATTGAGAGAGTTAATTCCTAGGCAGGTTGATAAGAAGTCCAGGGTCCCTGAGGGGGAGATGCTGCTGCTGCTAAGTCGCTTCAGTCATGTCTGACTCTGTGCGACCCCATAGATGGCAGCCCATGAGGCTCCCCCGTCCCTGGGATTCTCTAGGCAAGAAGACTGGAGTGGGTTGCCATTTGGGGGGAGATAGAGGTCTGGAATTCTGAAGGAGGAGGAAAGGACAAATGTCTCTTTTTTTCTCTACATGCCTTAGTCTTAGTCACATAACTGATTACACAACAACACAACTCAGCTTAATCTCTGTACTAAAGATTATATAACAACAGTGTATCCTGCTTGAGGACAGTTTCTCCTTCTTGAAAACATTCTGACTAATCTTGTTATCTTAAAATGTACTTTATGGGAGTGGGTCTAGTAAGATCTTTCTATGGTTAGTTGTAATCCTGTCATTTAAAATGTAAATTGTGGGAGAGGGTCTAGTAAGATCTTTACAACCTTGAGACATTATTTTGATTTATTTCAATAACGAATTAAAAAAGTATATAACTCCCTTGCTAACACTAGCAAGGGGGCATTCTCCGCCCCCTTCTGATGTCTATCTCAGAAGCATTCTCTGTCCCTTTTTCACTTTAATAAAACTCTGCTATGCAAAAGCTCTTGAGCGATCAAGCCTGGTCCCTGGTCCCAAAGCTAAATCTTATTCTTCGGAGATCACGGATCCGACACCATTCACCATGAGCTACCAAGATCATTACATAAACTTGGTGAACACTGTGCCAAAATCATACCAGAGCTGTACAGTAGGACCTTGTTGGTTATCCATTTTAAATACAGCAGCTTATACATGTTGATTCCAAACTATTTGTCCCCTGGCAACCATAAGTTCTTTCTCTAAGTCTATGAGTCTATTTCTGTTTTGAACATAAGTTCATTTGTATCATTTCTTTTCAGAGTCCAAATATACTCTGCTCAGTGTTATGTGGCAGCCTGGATAGGAGGGGGCTTTGAGGGAGAATGGATACATGTATATGTATGACCGAGTCCCTTTGCTGTTCACCTGAACCTATCACACTGTTAATCTGCTATAGTCCAATACAAAATCAAAAGTTAAAGATAAATTGTACAGGAAGGAGTGACTGATCAACCTGGGTTGCTGAGGAGGAGGGAATATTCACACTCGAAGTGATGATTAACCTGGGCCTTTAATATCAGGAGGACTGCTTTAATCAGGGAGGTGAAAAGGGCATGACAATTTAAACCACACACACACACAAAAAAAGCAAAAGACCATAGGTTTTACACTGACTGGCCTGTATTTGGAGCTGCAAGTGCATACAAGCATGACACCAAATCAGAGTAGGTAAGGACCTCGGATAACCTGTGTCAGATACCCCACTTCTGTGCATGAGGGCTCCTGGGTCCAGAGGAGGCAGGTGGCTTTCAAGCTTGTATCACTGGGCAAGGCAGACATGATTTACACGTGATGATCTGTGCACAAGTGAGCTGCACAGGGGGACAGGCGAGGATAGCATAAATCATGGGACTGAGATGGTGATGAGCCCGAGTGAACTTTAACACGTTCCTTAGATTCTTCATAATCTGCAGGTACCATGTGTGGGGAGGGATTTACAGAGACAGTTTCTAATATCTAAGGGAAAAAATGTTGAGATGACACATGGAGAAAATAATTCTCCATGATCCCAACTCAAAATTAGATCCCAACTCAAAGTTGATCCCAACTCAAAATTAGAACTCAGGAAGAAAGAGCTTCTTCTCTGATAAGATATCTAGTCTCGTTCATTGACTGAGAGGGTATAAAACAGATTTCCTCAGTCTTTATTTTATTTTATTTTTTTTAGGTTTTTTTTTTAAATATAAATTTATTTAATTGGAGGTTAATTAATTTACAATATTATATTGGTTTTGCCATACATCAACATGAATCTGCCACAGGTATACACGTGTTCCCCATCCCGAACCCAAACTGGCCAGTTCTCGCAATCAACTAAAGCCTAAACTACATTTTAAAACATGTGTTATCTGAATGAAATTGCTTTGCATTTGTGTTCCTGCAGAAATGTGTAGTTATATTTTGATATTTAAAATATAAAGAATATACTTGCCTCTATGAAGATGTAATTTATGACTGTCAAATTGAATTTTAATAACAGTCAAATCACTTCAATTTTAGGTAGCTGTCTTTCATTACAAATGGAAGTAGGTTTTTGCCAGTGGAGTGAAGTTTTTTAAACAGCCTAAATATCTCCATTCCCTAAAATCATAATTCAAACTGAAAGTTAAACAGTGTTTTTCTCCAATATACATCTACAGAATCAGGGTGGATTTTTATCAAACCCTAGAGATTTCGTTAATATGAATAAAAACTTTAAAGGTTCTTCTTTTTAGGAAAGCACTTAAAACTGTTCCTTGCTTGACCTCGATTTTACAACAATAATTTAAAATGCACATATACCATCACCGTCTTTGTTTCTCAACAGTTTGATCTTGCACTTCATCTCGGATTACAAATCTTTATGTAATTCTAAACATTGGTAGAAATTAGGAATAATAATTCACAGAGTGAGGTGTTAATAAAACATAAATGAACTATATGAGAGATTACGTCAATGTCTTCAAAATGCCCACAGCTGTTTTTAAACATTAACTTTTCCTGTGAATTCAATGCTGTTCTGATAGTCATAGAAGGGACTTGTTTGCCATATGCTAAATAGTTTCACGGAGAAGGCAACTGCAACACTAAGTTACAGATTTTCAACATTACTTTGTAAGTTACAATCACGCACAAATCATCTAAAAGGCTGAAATGAGTGAAGCAGTCCTGCTTATGTGACTGGAAAATAACACGAGGTCTGTGCACATCCTCTTCTGTAGAACTTTTTAGTGGAGCAGCTTCATCTCAAGTACATGAAAGTGAAAGTTGCTCAGTTGTGTCTGACTCTTTGCAACCCATTGAACTGTAGCCCACCAGGCTCCTCTGTCTGTGGAATTCTCTAGGCAAGAATACTGGAGTGAGTAGCTATTCCCTTCTCCAGGGGATCTTCTCAACCCAGGGATCGAATCCAGGTCTCCCACATTGTAGGCAGATTCTTTACCAACTGAGCCACCAGGGAAGCCCCTCTCAAGTATGTAAATCTGTCTATTTCACCATCGGATTGAGAGTGGGTTGGTGCCAGTCTGGATAGTACAAGCAGAAATGAGGGCTAAGCAAACCCCTTCTATTCTACATCTTTAGATAACTGTAAGCCTTCTTCATGACCTCATAGCAAGTGAACTTGTGTGCAGTCTGTGTCATTACTGAATTGATTTCTATCCTCCCATTTGCACACACCACCATCAGTGCCAGGCACACAGTGATCACACCCGTCTCACTCAACAAACGCACAGCACAGTCCTTGACATGTAATAGCCTTTCAAAATGTTTGTTGAATTCAAGAGTAAAGGAACAAAAGCCACTCTTCAACTTACAGAAATTATTCCGGTTTGGTTTTGAATCATTCTACATTTCCTTCAGCGTCCCTCTGTGACACCCTATATTCACGCTCATCATTTATACAGTTCCTTTTGTCTACAAAATTTTAGGCCCAGAAATAAGATTCTTGTATGTATCTTTGTGAATACCATGTTTTATTTTTAGGTGTATTGTTTTAAAAAGATCTGATCTTGCCCGAAGAAACGTCTGGCATTTTCCCTTAGTTTCTGGGAAGTCACCTTCTTCAGAGCTGAGGGAAGTATTCTGTTTTCCAGGGTAACAGCCACACCTGACAGTCTGCAGAAAGAGGAACATTGTGATTTGTGGTGGGGGCTTTGGGTCGCATGGGATCAGTAGGCCCATAGACTGAGCTGTCATTTGAATAATGCATCAATCAGTCACGCCCACGAAATGAACCCCCAGAAAGGACCCTGGACACCGGCTCAGACAAGCTTTCTTGCCTGGGAACTCCAGTGCAAACGGTGACGCATGGGTGCCAGGACGGTAGCGCAGGCTGACTCCCCAGGGGGCTCAGGAGAAGTTTCATGTGGGGCCCGCTGGGACCCCTCGTGTCTCTCCCTTTGGTGGATTTTAATCTGTGTCTGTTTTCTGTCATAGATCATAACTGAGATCAACACAGTGTGAGCTCCCGTAGTGAACGGTAAATCTCAAGTGCGATTGAAGGAGACCCCCATCTGCAGATGGGTCGGAGGTGAGGATGGGCTCAGGGAGGACCGTGCCCTTGGATGCGGCAGTTTGGTTCACTCTGGGTGACAGATAAACTCACACAGCACAACGTTTCCATGAATCCCATTTGAATCTTAGAACTTGCTACATGCTCTTGGCAAGTTGAGTGATTCAGCTGAGATCTCTCAGAACAGTGACAGCATCAGGAAGTGGTCCCAGCTACCTACTTTCCATTACTGCCAGACCGCTTGAATGTTAATGATATATCCTGAGAACGCTGTGCTCTGGAGCAATGTCAAGAAATGCAAAGGTCTTTCAAAACTGCCCCACACCCAGTAAATGTAAGGTGCACATGCTAAGATGCTTCGTTGTGAGGCTGCCAGGCTCCTCTTCAGAGTCTACCAGGCTCCTCTGTCCATGGAATGCTCCAGGCAAGGATAACTGGAGTGGGTTGCCATGCCCTCCTCCAGGGGATCTTCCCGACCCAGGGATCAAGCCTGCATCTCCTGCATTGGTAGGCGGGTTCTTTACCATTGTGCCATCTAGGAAACCCCTAGTTCAGTTCAGTTCAGTGGCTCAGTCATGTCTGACTCTTTGTGACCCCATGAATTTCAGCACACCAGGTCTCCCTGTCCATCACCAACTCCCGGAGTTCACTCAAACTCACGTCCATCAAGTCGGTGATGCCATCCAGCCATCTCATCCTCTGTCATTCCCTTCTCCTCCTACCCCTAATCCTTCCCATCATCAGAGTCTTTTCCAATGGTTCAACTCTTTGCATGAGGTGGCCAAAGTACTGGAGTTTCATCTTTAGCATCTTTTCAACTTTAGCATCATTCCTTCCAAAGAACATCCCTCTACTTAGGGAAACCCCTAAGTAGGAGGTAATTCAGAATAATGTTTATACTATGATATGAAAAATCCATATCTGTTCAAGCTAATTCAGTGGATACAGATGACTAAAGTAATAAAACACTCCGAATTTGAATGCAGGCCTTAAAAAGAGACCATACTGAAGTCCTTCTACACAAGGTATCTTGTATGTAAAATACACTGGTTAACTAGGTTTACTAATTATATTAGACAGCATCCATACTTTTTTCTTATATGTTGTTAGTGTGAATGCCGTGGTGAATGATGATCAATTGAAAGTCATTTTATTGATGGATGAAAATGAAAATCAACTATAGAACTGTAATTACAATTTAAAGAATATAGAAGTAAAGTAGTTATTATTCATACAAAAGGTGAGCTAAAAAGTTAGGATTGGTGACTTTCAAAGCTGGGCTAAATGCAATACTTCTTAATAGCAAAGTCCAAGTCTGAACCCAGGTCAGCATGATGGAGACCAGACCCATCTCACCCTGCAAGGGTTAACACACAGTTTCCTGATTAATAATCATGCATCCCTTAAGAAAGGGATCTGTTTCTCAAGAGGATGAAGTTTACTGTAACTGTTACTTAGGTTAGCACCCGAAATCTACTCTACACCAACGTATTTTTTTTTCTAATATATTTTTATTTGATTCTATTTGTACAAAATGAAGTGAAGTTTTGTTAACTGAAGGCAGATCCTAAAAGGCATGACAGGTGTCTGAATTTTCCAAGCAATACCTGGTGTTCCTAGCACGCTTCCTCATCTTACAGTATTGTTCTAATGCCAGCTTCCAAGATGCTGCCCCGAGAGGAAGAGGCCTTCTCTTCTATGCAGGCCACTGCACTTGACCACTTCAGGCTTGGTTCCTTCCCAGCTCTTCACCTATTTCTTGATAAGGCCAAGCACATAACCCCTGACTGCAGTCACCTGGAAGAATCAGTCAAAGCCTGTTGGGAAGTCACAGCTGGGGACTTCTCTGAGGGATGTGCCTTTAGGCTGAGGTTCCGTCCTATGCAGGTATCACAAGAGGAGGGCTACTCTGGGGTACTGGTTTAAAAGCCAAAGTGAGTTCCTGTCCACATGTGTGGACTGCGTCCCCTTGGATATGCCCATAGCCCTTCTGCTAACTGGTGAGCAGGAAGTAGCCCCCTGTCTGCTGCACTCAGGATCCTGTCTCCTACCCTTCTAAGTGAATGTAATGACAAACACTTGCTAAGTCGCTTCCGTCGTGTCTGATTCTTTGCAACCCCATGGACTGTAGCCCACCAAGCTCCTCTGTCCATGGGATTCTCCAGGCAAGAACAGTGGAGTGGGTTGCCATTTCCTTCTCCAAATGACAAATGTACGGACTTCTAAATGTTTAGTTGAGTAATGGACTGTGACTCAGCTATAAAAAATAAAATAATACCATTTGTAGCAACATGGATGAACACGAGATTATCACACTAAGTGAAATAAGTCAGAAAAAGACAAGCATCAAATGATACCATCTTTATGTGGAGCCTAAAAAAATACCAGTGAAATTATATACAAAACATAAATAGACCCACAGACATAGAAGACTTTATGGTTACCAAAGGGGAAAGTCAGGCAGAGGGATAAATTAGAAGATTGGGATTAACATACACACAGTAGTATATATAAAATAGATAACCAATTATATATAGTTATAGTATATAGCACATATATAGAGTATATAGCACAGAAAACTATACTCAATATCTTGTAATAAACTAAAAGGGAAAAGAATCTGAAAATGTGTATATATGCGTGTATGTATGTAAGTGAATCACTGCTTATTCCTTATTTTGCTTATTCCTGAAATTAACATTGTAAATCAATTGTGTTTATGTGTGTGCTCAGTCACGTCCAACTCTTTGCGACCCCACACAACCCTATGTGCCAGGTTCCTCTGTCCATGGAATTTTCCAGGCAAGAGTGCTAGAGTGGATTGCCATTTCCTCCTCCAGATGATCTTCCCAACCCCAGGGACTGAACCTGAGTCTCCTGCATTGGCAGGCAGATTCTTTACCACTATACCACCTAGGAAGCCCATCAACTATACCCCAATAAAAGAAATATATACGTGTCTAGTTGGGGCTCAGACGCACAATGGCAGTCTCCACACCCGACATGCCTGCATCTCCAGGATGCCATGGCTCCGGGAAGTCCTTCTGGGCACTGAGGGTTGATCTGTGTGTGTGTCACATCGCATATCTAAACCCAACAGTCCGCACTCGCCACATCCGGGTTCTCCTACACAGACTCATCGTGCGCCACTGGTTAAAGTGTACCATCACGTTCAACATTTCAGCTCCCCTTGCTTTGACTTCAGTCCAGTTCTCATGGCCTAGGACCTGCACCGTATCATATTGGGTTCTTCTAACTTTTCCACATGCTGCCACATCCCTGCCTTCACCCACCTAATATCACTTAAGAGACTGTGATGACTCACTTTCATGTTTCAGGCTTAGTCCACACTTGTAGGGCTGCATTCACAGAATGACTCCCACCTAAGGACCTCAATTTGCTTCCCCAGATTTATCCTTCGCTGTAGCCCTTCTGCTTCCTCCCTGTGATTTCCTTTCACTTGTCTTTCACTGTCCTCTCCTGCAAGACCTGCCTCTTCCCGTTCTCCTAACTCCAATATGAGACTTTCTCCACAACTCACAGGTCACTTTTCTCAAAGCTTACAACTTCTGAGCATCATAAAACTCACCTCACTCATGAAATTTTCAGCACCTGTGTTTGCAGTGCATTTTCCCAGAATAAGTATTAGCTTCTGCATCACCTTCCAAATGCACTCAAGTTATTAGGTAAGCCAAATCATCCACTGCTTGGTTTTGATTAAAATCCCTTTCCTGTGTAGGGACGCATGTGAGTTCCAAAACTGAAAATAGGAACTGAGGCGGGAATAGCATTTCCCTTTTACATATTAGGATGTTACATCCCAGAGAATTGAATTTCTTATCACAGCAGCATCACCTTCATTAGCAGCAGAATTAGCATTAATGCCCAGATATTTTGGTTGTGAATTTCAGGCTTTTACTACCATATGTTCTTTTGGAAGCATATTCTCTAAGGTTGATACCATACCTAGTGGATATATTTTATATTTCAACATCATAAACCACATGTACTTGCTTCTATGTACTGAATGAAAAACTGAATAATGTGTATAGTCTCCGATTAGGAAATCTTTCATATAAAAGGTCAAAATCTACCCAGAAGAGTTTACTACTACTAGTTTTCCACTGTCAGAGAAGGCAATGGCAACCCATTCCAGTACTCTTGTCTGGAAAATCCCATGGATGGAGGAGCCTGGTGGGCTGTAGTCCATGGGGTTGCTAAGAGTTGGACATGACTGAGCGACTTTACTTTCACTTTTCACTTTCATGCATTGGAGGAGGAAATGGCAACCCACTCCAGTGTTCTTGCCTGGAGAATCCCAGGGACGGGGGAGCCTGGTGGGCTGCCGTCTATGGGGTCGCACAGAGTCAGACACGAATGAAGCGATTTAGCAGCAGCAGCAGTTTTCCACTGTTAAACCCCATAATATCTATTTTTAATGCAGAGTGTTCAAAATTAAAAAAAAACAAAGCAGCAATTCAATCAATCAGAAAAAAAAGTTTAACTTTCCCCATGGCTTTTAGTTTGAGAGATTTATACAATGATTGTAAAACTGACATATGCCCTTTAGAACTTCTGAGAAAAATCTATAGATCTCCAGAGGTTTAGGTCTGATTTTATTTTATTTTCTCAGTAGCAGGTAGTAAATGCATACTGAAAAAAAAAAAAAAAAACGATTTGCAAATTTCAGAAGTTACTCAATGAGAGGACATGTGAAAATGGCTCAATTTCTTTTTCAGTTAAATACATGCCATTTTTACCTCATTTTTAAAGCTCTTGATATTTTAAAATTTGATCAGTATTCATGGATCCCTTGTATATTTTAAGAAATCTGCTACATGATAAAAATGATGACTCAGATTTCTTGTCCACAAGAGCTCACCATAATTTTCCCTGTTAAAATCAAATTTGATGAGAATAATAATTTGATAATTCAGCAAGTATTTGTTAAGCTCTTACTCTGAGAGGAGTGTTGGGGTTGGATAAAGACAGTGCATTAATAACTTTAGAAAGTTGCAGATACATAAATTTCTGCAAGAGAAATTATATGCAGATACATCATACAAAATGCCAGGCTAGAATCAAGATTGCTGGGAGAAATATTAACAACCTCAAATACGCACATGGCACCACCCTAATGGCAGAAAGGGAAGAAGAACTAAAGAGGTTCTTGATAAGGGTGAAGGAGCAGAGTGAAAAAGATGGCTTGAAACTCAACATTCAAAATCCTAAGATCATGGCATCCAGTTCCATCAATTTATGGCAAATAGAAGGGGAAAAAGTGGAAGCAGTGACCGATTTTGTTTTCTTGGGCTCCAAAATCACTGTGGATGGTGACTGCAGCCTAGAAATTAAAAGACACTTGCTCCTTGGAAGGAAAGCTATGACAAACATAGTTAGCATAATAAAAAGCAGAGACATCACTTAGCTGACAAAGACCAGAATAATCAAAGTTATGGTTTTTCCAGTAGTCATGCATGGATGTGAGAGTTGGACCATAAAGAGGGCTGAGCACCAAAGAATTGATGCTTTCAAATTTTGGTGCTGGAGAAGGCTCTTGAGAGTCCCTTGGACTGCAAGGAAATCAAACCAGCCAATTCTAAAAAGGAAATAAACACTCAATATTCATTGGAAGGACTGATGCTGAAGCTCTAATACTTTGGCCACCTGATGTGAAGAGCTGACTCATTGGAAAAGACCCTGATGCTGAGAAAGATTGAAGGCAAATAGAGAGAGGGTGGTAGAAGATGAGATGGTAAGAGAGCATCACTGGCTCAATGGATGTGAATTTGAGCAAACTCCAGGAGATAGTGGAGGACAGAGGAGCCTGGTGTGCCATAGTCCATGGGGTCACAAAGAGTTGGACATGGCTTAGCAACTGAACAGCAACGACAGCAAACCTCCAAAATGCCCTTGCTGGGCTAACACTGGATGCACAGATGAAGCCAATGCAGACGGTCCTGTCAAGTCACTGGGTACCTTGCCCTACACAGGGCTGAGCTAAGAGGCAGAATCATAAATGCTGCTAACAGATCTAAGTGAAGATCTGGGAAACCAGAAAAGAGGAACAATAGAGGCAAGAAAGGCAGGCAGTGAAGGAAAGGATAGAAAATGAGGGGAAAATAGGAAATGGTAAAGAAATTTAGATCCACTCAATGGCCAGGTCACAGTCACATTGGTCACATTTCTTGGCGTCGTTGACAAAAGACAGTGAGCCCCCACTGTGTACCAGGCTCTGTTCTAGGTTCCATGGAAACAAAGCAGACAAGATTTCCATTCACAGAGCTCACATGCAGATGGATGGATGCTGTTAACTAAGTTCCCCTCATGTTTCCTTACAATATGTCTCCATTCTTAAATTTTTGTATAGCTATCCTTTTATCATGATAAATTTGAACTGGAAGCACATGCAACACTAAAATCAAACTGCAAAAATACTTACGAGTGACATCAATGCTACCTACCCCTCATGACTCTCTCATATCTTGAAACGCAATAAAAACAATTAAAAAAAGAGGAATTTTAGAATCATCTGTAGTCACATTTGTGAGACAAATCTCCCCCAAATCATCTAGTAATACTTTTAAAAAACAAGAAAACATTTTAAAATTCAATTCATGAGTGTTCTGCCAAATAAGGATTATACTATTCCATAGATAAATGTTAATGAATATACAGAAGCTATTACATTAAGCCTTCACTTTCCAACTGCATGCCCATTTAATCCTAAATGAGTAAGCCATTATTCCTAATTCAAATCTTTAGCCACAGTTTTTGAACATCATTTGCAATTACCTATAAACATTTTTGATGAATGCATTTTAAAAGGGAACTGTTGAAAAAGGCTGAATGAGCCCTGAGGATTGACATTCTGTTCTTTTAATAGAATACAGAATCACATGTTTTTTCCTCCTTATGTTGCTCAGTTGGTATGATTCTTTAGTAAACAGGCATTTTCAATTTTATTTAACTGACTTCTTAAAATTGCATGTGCTGTTAACATGTTATAGGTTTTCCTCTGAGTACCATGGTGGCAGAGCAGCACTTGCTAATGAGTGTGTTCCCAGACGTTAAATGATCCTTTAGATATGGGGAGGACACAAGCCACTGAGAAAATCATGCAGCTGTTTTGTAAGAATGACCTTTGGTATCATGAAGCCAAAGGGAACCCCCATCCCCTACCAATGGCTGCAAACTTATCTAAAGTGAAGATTTTTGCTCCTGTTATGTCTCCAACTGCAGAAGGCTTTTGTTTCATGTTAAGCACTTGGTTTCTAGTACGTAACCATTCCCAAGCTTTAAGCAGTTCCTCCAATTTGCTGTTGACAAATTAAAAGTTCCATGCTACCAGAATTACAGGAGAGGACTCTAATTCTGAATTCTGCTCCAAGAACTTGCTCTCAGGAAATATGTGACAATGCTATGATGCTCTCACAGGCATATGCCCGCATGGAGACTTGAAAGCACTGTAGTTGTGAGTCCACCAACCTTTTCAACTGAGTGGATCAATATGTTTGTAGAATTGCCATTTAGTTTTCATTTTACCAACTTTTTTTTCCCTTAGTAAATTATTGCAACCATTTTGATTTCATTAAGATTCTCTTTTTTGATATCTTTTTTTTCTAATCAATTAGTGACCTCAACAGGATAGCTGGTTGGTGCCAAAGGACCCATGGATGAAAAAGTGAAATGATTTATGAACAAACTAATAACTAGCTAGCCCGAGAATCAAGACGATATAGTTAAAAGCTTCAGAACTTGAGCATGAGGGAAACCATGATCAATCTCCTAGTACTACAGACAGCAGGCTCCCTTAGAGCTGCACTGGACACTTCTTCTGATGACCTGGACACACTGCATCTCTCTCCACTCCTATCTTTTCAGGGTTCTTATTCAGGAGAGGTTTACCTGTGCATCCTCCTGAGCTGTAGTTTAAAACCCTAACTGAAGGATACCAGTGGCCTGATAAATACAGTGGCAGAATAGAACAGGTGTGTTCTAAAGTATCCATGAGAAAGCGAGCCTGGCAATATACCGCCAGTGAGATGTTTTGATATCAGGGACACTTACAAAGCTCTTTATGTACACTAACTAGGTTCATCCTTACAGAAACCTGGAGCATAGTCTACACTTACTTCACCTGGTCATTACTAGTACCATCTTATATAAACAGAGGAACCTTCCTCCACCAAGAGCCAGCAAGCAGCCTGTACAGACACAGTAGAACTGACTTCCACCTCCACCCTTTGAGTACAGACTTCTGCTGTGGAATTGAACACTGGACCACTGGCTGATCTCCCCCAACCTAATCACCAGAACTCACTGCATCAGCACCACTTTTTGCCTGGAGACTTAGACCCTGTCTTTTCATGTCCTTTATTGTTGATGTCACTGAAGGAAGCCCACAGTTCTCAGGTCACACGCCCCCGCCCCTCCTGGATTTGGCATTGCATGTATATCTCATGCCCCCGCCACCTTGGTCAGACCAGTGGAAGTCTCTTTATTCAACTATGAGCTTCTGCCTAAACACACTGACTTAAGAGTTGTAATTCTTCCAAATAACACATACTTTATAATGTGTTTATCAAAACAGAAGACTATACTCATTTTTTCACAAATTGAACTTTGGCTGAAGACTCTTTTCCAGAAGGTCAGAAAAAATCTATTATATATACATTTTTCTCATAGTAGGATACTATGAATAAATTTCATAAATGTACTATTAGTCTTTCTGTGTTTATGCATCCTAAACCTTCTGATTGGCTCTGTAGTGACTCACTATGTGGATACAGAATGACCTCCTCCTCATGGACACCTCTCCACTTCTCATCTGTATACCCAGCATGGTAGAGGATAGTCATATACATGACTTTACATGTTTATTTTTGCAGAATAAATTATTACAGTTGTAATTAATGGGCTGATATCTGAGGGAAATTTACATTTTCATATAGATACTGCCAGTTGACCCTCTAGAAAATCTATGTCAGCTTCTCAGCACCTTATAAGAGCACATCTTTCCTGAAATATATTTCAAAATGTATACATAAATTAGATGTGCATGTGTGTATAAAGTAAAATAAATCAGCTAAAACAAAAAGTTAAATATTTAAAAATAGATACTATTTCATCTGTAAAACTCATTAAAATTCTATGTATATAGTTTTATTACCTGGATAGTAGCAAGATGTTAATGATTATTTAACATGTAGATCATACATATTTCCATCTCTGCTAATATCCTATTCCCAATCTTTGACCATCTAATTATTTACATATTAATTTAAATGATGCGGGTAAGCTAGGTTTGCATTTGTATTGTAAAACAGAGGAAAATTATCAAAATTATTTTATTCTTCTTATTCCAATGCTTCTTCCACACACCTCATTGTTTGCATATTTTAATGCATGCATTAATACTTTACATAGATCTATAAAATGTAAATAATCGCTTTGAATTTTTAAACAAATTTTCTTCTTGAATATAAGTTTTCTATTTAATCCATACAGATCTATATTTTTTTACATTAATGTGCAATATTTCATGATATGATAGTGAAAACTGAAAGTGAAGTCACTCAGTCGTGCCTGACTCCTAGCGACCCCATGGACTGCACCCTACCAGGCTCCTCTGTCCATGGGATTTGCCAGGCAAGAGTACTGGTGGAGTAGGTTGCCATTGCCTTCTCCAATGTATATGTATAGGCTAACATAATAATTGTCCAATTAACATTTAAAATGCTTCAAACTTTTATTTTAACAAATGATGTTTCTCTGTGTATGCTTATATTTGCCTTCAATGCAAATAGATAACTATTTTTCAAGAATAAATACCAAGGAAACTAAATTAATAATAGGAGATACACACTTTAACACTCAAAAAAATACCTTCCAAAATAGTCACACCAATTTAAGCTACTAGTGTTATTTGAAACACATGGCTTTCAGTTGATGTAAACATTAGCCCTCTTTAAGAACTTGTCCAAAAAAAAAAAAAGCATGTCTTAACATCCTCTTAGTTTGCATTTTCCCAGCTTACTAGTTAGGTTGAATGCCCTTTATTCATTTAACCATTTATAACCCCCTCACTGGGAGTACCTGATTTGTTCTTAGTCTCATAGACTATTACTGATTTGTAGAAGCTCTTTACATATTGGGAGTATCGATCTTCAGATTCATATTTTGTATGATGCAAATATTTCTTACCTTATCATTTGCCTCATAATTTTGCATCCTATTCATATAAAGATCAATTATTTTCCTTTGGGCAAACTCATAATTTATGTTTTTTGCTTGAAAAGCCTACTCTTTAGTATCTGATATATTTGGTCCAATTGTAGATTGCATAGGTATTATGCATGAGTGTTGTTGATGTAAAGTGTGAAGTTCCTGATTATTTTACTAGCCATGAACTTCCTACTTAAAAACAACAACAACAACAACCAAAACATTTAAAAATAAAGAAACAGTCCATGACAGTTTCTGAAAAAATGAAGCCTGAGATTTATACTCTTCTACCCACAAACCTGGGCTACGTTCTGTAAAATGTGAATGCAATCACTTGGGTGGTCAATACCTTACCTTAGAAAAAAATTACATTGCTGTTTTAGAGTAAAACTTGCTGAAGTTCAACTCTGTTTTTGTCTTTAAAAGAAAAATGTATCGCTTTCCTCATTTCATGCCATTGCAACCCATAGAGGATGCTCAGCTAAATTAAAATGGTTAATGTCATTCTGAGATCTCATATTTTACTCTGCTTTTTTTAGGTAAGAGAGCCCAGCTGTGAACTGAACGTGTTGTGTCTAGGTCACTCAGTAACTGTGTTGTACTCATTTTCAATTCTACCAGCGTTCCCTCTGGCTGGAAGCCAGACGCTATGTTGGAAAGATGTTTATGCTTCAGTTATTCCTGCTCTATTCATCACACCCTGCACTGAATTGACTAGTTAACAAGCATTATTCCAAACCCATTTTGCAAATGAAGCAGCTATGGGAAAAGAGAGGGAAAATGTGTTCCTAGGTGCCTTAACTAGGTAATACTTTGCCAGGTCACTTAGTCGATGGCTTTTAAGAATTGAGGTTTGCGATTTCAGAATGTCCTGATGGGTGCCCGTGGAAAAGCACTTATTTCATAATTCAATTTCCTGCATCTATTCATCGGCTCTTCATCTACTTGAACATCTATTCCTCCAGCCCTTCATTCATCCAGCTTCTCTTATTATATGTAATGACTTATTCTCAGCAGTATGGATACAGAAGCGAAAAAAGGTACCAATCAGAGTGACCCCTGGTGCAGGGAGGAAGAGGCGTGATTTATTAAGAGGTAAGAAATTAACACATAAGTGGTGATTGTTAGGTGACCTCTGGGGGCATGTAGTCCATCAGGGCTGGAATCCACTTTGCTACTTTGTAGGTTCCTGATGTTAGGAAGACAGAAGTTCCTTTACAATGTTCTGTGTGTTCATGCACACAGGGTGCGTGTGTGTCTGTGTGTGTGTCTATGGGTGTGTGTGTCTATGGGTGTGTGTGTGTCTGTGGGGAGGGGCTGTGGGCGTGTCTCTCTGTGTGTCTGTGTCTCTGTGTGTACGTCTGCGTGTGTGTGTGTCTATATGGGTATGTCTGTATGGGCCGGGAGTGGGGGGGTCTGTGTCTGTGTATGTCTGTGTGTCTGGTGTTGGAAACAGATACATTTGAGTTTGGAGTCTGGTAGGAGCAGAGTGGTGCTCCCAGGGCCTGGGTTGGTATGTCAGGTGTGTTCTGATACATCACATGGTCTCTTGGTTTGCCATCTGCATGGCTTTTCATGAGGGTTCTTGACCTGATTTTCATGAGTGTGTGTTGGGAGTGGGTTTCCCACACTAAGGGATTCTCCAGTCACCAGCCAGGTGTCCTGAACTCAGTTCTGACACTGTCTACCCACAGAGAGCATCAGATCCCACAGGCTCAGTCCTACATGACTATCCTCTGCTTCAGATGCCAATAGCAAATTCAGACTGTCACCTACATGTCTGACCAATTGGTTGTAAATTGATTAATTTGCTCAAGTAGCTCATGGAACTCAGAGAAACATTTTCCTTATGAGATCCCTGGTTTGTCATGAAAGGCTATAACTTAGAAACAGCCCTATAGAAAACCTGCATGGGACCAGGTGTGGGGAAAGGGCACAGAGCCCTCTCCAGGCCCACCACTCTCTCCAAATCTCCACCTGCTTGCTAACCTAGAAGCCCCCTGAACCGTCCTTTGGGATTTCTATGGAGGTTTCATCACACAGGCATGGTTGATTAAACCATTGGACATTGGTGGCGGATCCAACCTCCATGGCCTCTCTGCCCTCTCCAGGGATCAGGGGTAGGACTGAAAGGTTTAACCCTCTAATCACGTGGTTGGTTCCCATGGCAACCAACCCCCAACCTTTGCTGGGGTGCAAAAGTCACCTCATTAACATGTTAAGCGCCTTTGTTGTTCGCTTCACTTAGGAAATTCCAAAGGTTTGGGCTGCTGTTGAGTCAGAAAGCAAGAGCAACGAAAGGAGACCAAAGAACTATGAGAAATAAGTATGTGTTGCTCATATGACCCCCAAAATATTTGTTATAAATCAAAATGTCACATTTCCCCACATCTCTGCCATTTAGGAGTCTCTCTGCATAGTCTGCCACCGGGCCCCTAATCACCCACTCAGTGCAGCCCAGCCCTGCCCTCAGGATGACACAGTAAGCTACCCCTCTATCCCTTAGGTATAAACTATCTAGCATCTCATCACCATGGAGATGCATCCTCCCTGCCCTGCTATTTTAATGGGAAGGTGAGTATGCTCACTTTAGAGCTACAAGGCTCATGGTCCCTGTACCCCAGACATTTACATGGGCAGGGGAGTTAAGTCCTATATGATGTGAAAACAAGCTGCCCGACATTTGTCAAAAGCAGTTTGGAGAAATCACGCTTCAGGGGAGCTGTTTGAGAACACACCTCCATTACTTCCTCCAGTCCCTCTAGGTGTCTCCCTCACATCAGGCAGAGCCATGGGACCCCAGACAGCTCAGCCCCTGCCGCCTGGTCTCCTGCAGTTTCCTGTCCAAGGTTTCCCAGAGCACCTGCTCCCACCTCCACTGAGCAGGGACAAGCAGCGCCTTATGAAGTCGCCATGACATCTGCTCCAGAATTCCCACTTGTGCAATTTATTATCAGCTTAGCTCAGGAAAAAAAAAAAAAAAAAAAATTAGGTTTCCAAAAGAACCATATTTCTCCCTGTAGATAACAAGCACTGTGCCATTTCTTCACACAACAAATGTTACTCAGTCCCCAGCAAGCAAGCACCAGGCATGGTCCCTGACGATAGAAGTTAGAACAGCTTGTCTGCTTTTGTGAACGAGAGGTTTTGGTGGGGATGTTGACAAGAAGCAAATCAAAGAAAGTGATCATTTCAGAATGAACAAAACCATTAAGAAAATGACAGAGAGGTGGTGGCACCAGTGGTTTTGATGGGACTTGGGGACGAGGACCCAGGGAAGGGACATTTAAGTCAAGAGTTTCCACCGTGAGGAGCCACAGGAGAAGAGCTGTCTCCAGAGCATCGCGGCTTGAGGAACTTTGCAGAGGAATGGAGTCTGATGCGAGCCTGGGCCGCCTAAAAGCCAAGTGTGGAGGACAGAAAAGTTCATAGGGACCAAATCCTGTAGTGACTTCCAGCCCACAGTGAGGGGGCTTGGAGATTGCGCTAGGCTGGTCCCCAGCCCTGGGGAAAGGACTGCGGCTGAGTGGGCATCTCGGTGGTTTGGATTCGGAAGAGAGCTGAGGGGGAGGAGATGGACGGTTGTCCTGTACTCGGGATTCAGGGCTCACTGGACCCACTGTTACCTTGGATGAGGGGCTGGGAACCAGGTCCCAGGGACACTGGGGGTCCTTTGAAGATGGGAGGTCTCTGGACAAGGCCACCGGGAGGTCGTGAGGGAGAGGGGCAGGGCGGAGAGTCCAGAACTGAGCGCCAAGGCTCGGTGGGAGGCCGAGCAGAGGAAAAGCAGCCCACGTGCGGAGCAAGGTCTGCGAGAGACGCTTGTTTCAGGAGGGGTCAGCCTGGCTCTGAGAGTGGCGAGGCCAGGGGACAGGGCCTCGGCTGCAGGAGTTAACGCCCAGGACTGGGAAGGGTGGGCCCAGCCAGGCTCCTGGGACCAGAGCTTGATGGAGGGACCGAGGGGGAAACGTGGCCGAGGAAGTGAGGACAGCACAGCACGGGACACGCTTCGGGGAAAGGGTTCAGGACAAAGCAGAGGCGGCAGGAGGGCTGCGGAGATCAAAGAGGCGGGTCTCTACAGACTGGCCAGGCGTGCCCGGCACTATCAGAGTGACCGAGCAAACGGGCCCGTTTCTTTTCCTGAGTGCATGGAACACAAGACTCAGAAGCAAATGTTTGGTTTAGTCATGAAAGCATGAAGGGCTGAATGTCATACCTTCACCTCCAAACTATAGCTTTACTTTTAGTTTTTTTTTTTTTTTTTTTTAATCCTTGACCTTGAATTTTAATTTTATATCTTGCTATCTTCTATACCTTTACTTTATTCCTTGAGAGAATATTTAATAGTTCCAAGAAAACAGCAGTTCCCCACTGGAAAACCAGTGGCGGGTTTTTTTCATGAGAGCCACATTTGAACAAAGGAGGGGAAGCTCTTTTCCAAGCCCTGATCTCACACCACGTAAGTCACACTTGGTATAAATCAAATCCATTCAGGCAGTATTTTATTTTATTTATTTATTTATTTTATTTATTTTTTATTTTTTAAGTTTATTTTATTTTTAAACTTTACATAATTGTATTAGTTTTGCCAAATATCAAAATGAATCCGCCTCAGGTATACATATGTTTCCCACCCTGAACCCTACTCCCTCCTCCGTCCCCATATCATCCCTCTGGGTCGTCCCAGTGCTCTAGCCCCAAGCATCCAGTATCATGCATCGAAACTGGACTGGCATCTCGTTTCATACATGATATTTTACATGTTTCAATGCCATTCTCCCAAATCTTCCCACCCTCTCCCTCTCCCAAAATCAGTTCTAATGAGGTGGATGAAACTGGAGCCTATTATACAGAGTGAAGTAAGCCAGAAGGAAAAACACCAATACAGTATACTAATGCATATATATGGAATTTAGAAAGATGGTAACAATAACCCTGTGTATGAGACAGCAAAAGAGACACTGATGTACAGGCAGTATTTTATTCCCTTTGAATTTTCTGAAGTAACCTGGGAAAAAGTGAGGCATATTTCAAAGCCCAACATGACTGTTCTATTACTTTTGTTTATCATTGTCCTTGGGTATCCATTACTTTTTTTTTTTTGATGATAAGAAATTTTGTACTTAAAGGCTTAAAGACACCACTCTTTATTACTATGTCTTGCTGGAGGGCTCTAACAGAATTTATGGAGTATATAAACATTGATATAATTTAATCATTTATATAATTTAATCATTGATACAATTTAATTCACCAAACAATTACCCTTTTGCTTATTCCTAGAAAAATACTAATTCCAAAAAGAGGCAATATGTTTTAAATATGGCTATTTTTTTTACCCCACAAGTTATTAGAAGTATAACAAACAATTCATAATTCATAACATGGGTCTTAATCAATAGCACAATTTCCTGTGAAATGTGAGCACTTCTATTTGACATGTTAATTAAAATAGCATCCTTTCCTCTCCTAAAAGTCTTGGGGTCCTCTGAAGGGGTCTTTAGCCCCATGCAACTCAGTTCCCTGTGAAGAGAGCTAGTTAATCCCACCTCCCTCCCATCCTCCTTCCTTCTTCCCTGTGGGAGGAAAGGCGACATTTGGATGCAAGAGCTGGTGCACCCTCAGCGCCTCCTTCGCCTGCTTGGGATCGGCCTGCCTGTGGGAGTAGATGATCTACTGCGCCCTTTCCGAATGGCCACAGGCTCCTGCCCCGTGTGGGGAGTCCTGTGCACGCCCAGTTGTGTCAGAGATGGGGTGACAAGGGGTCTGTCATGGCAACACAGTTATGTTAGCTGCGGACCCAACCCACACCCCAGCTGTAAGCATCAGAGGGGATGGTATTCAAGGTGGGTTATAGCAACATTGTGGACCCTACTTTTCTTTTTACGTGTTGTAACTGGGATAGAAAAGAGAGGTTTATTTATAGATGAGCTCAACCCTCAATACTCCCCATTTCAGACTTCAGAAGTTCGGACTTCACCTAAAAATGAGTGTCCAGCTCTTCTGACCCCATGGACTTTAGCCCACCAGGCTCCTCTGTCCAAGGGATTCTCCTGACAAGAACACTGGAGTGGGTTGCCATTTCCTCCTCCAGGTGATCTTCCCAACCCAGGGATCAAACCCGGGTCTGCTGCATTGCAGGTGGTCTCTTTACCTGCTGAGTACCTCTAGCCCTCCACCTAGAGATATAAAGTTCCTTGGGGTTCCACTCTTACATCCAGGATGAGAGCCCATGTCTTCCACTCTAGTTCATATGCCCCCAAAAGGGAGCCTCTGTTGTCTCTTGACAAGGGCTCCAAGTACACGTTTGTATATTTTATATAACTTTCACATCTAGTGATGCAAAGACTTAGTCAGTCTGACTGTTAATAACTCAGTTTGAGACTTAGATTTAACATGATATGTTAAAGTAACCAAGAACACACAGAGAGTGTATAGTCATAGGAAATATTTCAATTTTGTCTAATAACCACAAATATGCATAATTAAATTATTCATAAGGAAAATATTAGAAGCAAAAAAATAATGCTATAGAACCTGGATAGGATCTAAAGCTTAAACTACATCATAGCTGATAAAAGTCTTTAAGTTAAACTGAAGGCAAATGATAACCTCTATCAGAGATGATGATTCATATTGTATGTAACAGTTAATTCACACTGGATTGCTGTGTCTGAAGCACGCATGGTTACCTCTCAACTAATCTCTTCTCTCCCCTCACTGTTCACACTCCCTTTGCCCCTGGATGTTCTTTGCTCAGAAGATTCAAGTAGACAATGCCAGATTGGAGAGTTCAAACATAGAACAAATACCTGGTGGTGAAATAGCAAGATGATAATTTCTTAGCTTACACATAGTTGCCAGGCATGGGAGTAAAAGAAGACTCTATAACTCCCCCAAGGCATGCGATGTACTACACACTGTTTCTTCACTTTCCTGCATGTGTATATTCTCCATTTGATACAGAGAAAACCCTGTATTGCTTCCATAAGTTTCCCCACAAAGGGGAACTCTATCAATGTAGCAACAGGAAAAACGCCACTCTTATCCACACCGCAGAAAGACAAATAGAAACTTAAATATAAGCAAAGTAAAACATGAGATGATTTTGTTTTAGCTTGGTTTACTTTAAAAAATGGAAAATGAAATAAGCAAGAAAATATGTAATCAATGTTCAAATATCCACATCTCTATAATTCCTACTGAGCAAAACGTTTAAAAGACCCAGGTTCAGTGGATCCGAGTTGTTACATGGAGTGGCTCGTGTGGTTTAGGTGGTCATCTCCCTTCCAACTTTGAGCTGACATAGTAACTATTGATACAGCCACTGCCACAAATTCCCTTTTTCATGTTTTGTTACTTGTGGCCAGAATACAAAGGATGATAAGTCACCTGAACTTAATTCTTCCCTGATATCAGAATGGCTATCAGATAAGAGAGAAAGGATCTAAAAGTAAAGTAACTTCATCTATGGTTTTAAAAATGATTCATAATGAAGAACAGCATGGAAGCTGCATTAAAAAAAAAAAAAAAACTGAATACAAAGCTAACATATGATCCAGCAATCCCACTCCTGGGCGTATATTCGGAGAAAAACATAATTCTAAAGGATATATGCACTCCAATGTTCACTGAAGCTCTGTTTACAATAGCCAAGACACTGAAGCAACCTATTTGTCTATTGACAGTTGAATGGATGAAGAAGTTGTGGTACTTACATAAAGTGGAATATTACTCAGCCATAAAAAATGAAATAATGCCATTTGCAGCAACATGGATGAACCTAGAGACTGTCATACTAAGTGAAGTAAGTCAGAAAGAGAAAGCAAATACCCTATGATATTGCTTATAAGTGGAATCTGAAAAAATGGTACAAATGAATTTATTTACAAAACAGAAATAGAGTCATGGATGTATAAAACAAACTGATGGTTACCAGGGGAAACAGTGTGGAGGGATAAGTTGGGAGATTTGGATTGACATATACACACTATTATATATAAAACAGATAATGAGCAAGGGCCTATTTTGTGTGTGTGTGTGTGTGTGTGTGTGTGTGTGTGCACACACTTAGTTGCTCAGTCATGTCAGACTCTTTGAGACCCCAGGGACTGTATAGCCCATCAGGCTCCTCTCTCCATGGGATTCTCCAGGCAAGAATACTGGAGTGGGTTGCCATGCATTCTTCAAGGGGATCTTCCCAACCCAGGGATCGAACCCAGGTTTCCCACATTGCAGGTGGTTTCTTTACTATCTGAGCCTCCAGGGAAGCCCTGCCAGGTTCCTCTGTCCATGGAATTCTCTAGGCAAGAATAGTGGAGAGGGTAACAATTTCTTTCTCCAGGGGATCTTCACAACCCAGGGATTGAACCCAGTTCTCTTGTATTGCAGACAGATTCTTATTTTTTTTAGGATAGCTTTTTTCTTCTTCTTCTTCTTTTTTTAAAGTAGTTTACTTTAATTGGAGGATAATTACTTTACAATATTGAGATGATTTTTTGCCATACCTCAACATGAATCAGCCATGGGTGCACATCATGGGCACCCCATTCTGAACCCCTCCCCCAGCTCCCTCCTCACCCCGTCCCTCTGGGTTGTCCCAGGGCACTGGCTTTGAGTACCCTGCTTCATGCATCAAACTTGCATTGGTCATCTGTTTTACATGTTTAATGCCGTTCTCTCAAATCATCCCACCTTTGCCTTCTCCCACAGAGTCCCAAAGTCTGTTCTTTACATCTGTGTCTCTTTTGCTGCCTTGTATATAGAATCGTCATCACTGCAGGCAGATGCTTTTTTTGTCTGAGACACCAGGGAATCCTTCTACTCTATAGTCCAGGAAAAGTGAATAGTATAGTACAGGAAAGTGAATCAGTTATATATACACATATATCCCTTCTTTTTTATTTTATTTTTTAAGATTCTTTCCTCATACAGGTCATTATAGAGTATTGAGTAGAGCTCCCTACTGTATGGCACAGAGAACTCTACTCAATACTCTGTAATACTCTGTAGTGAGGAAAAAATAAAAAAAAAAGAGGGGATATATGTGTATGTATAACTGATTTGCTTTCCTGTACAGCAGAAACTAACACAACATTGGAAATCAACTCCATTTTTTTTTTTTTAATCTGCTTGATGAGTACAATGTGGGGATACCATGTACCTGTCCTGGAAATTATATATACTTTTGTGCCATTATTTTTCTAGAATGCTACCTTTACTAGCTCTCCAGCCATGGGAATATTATCTTTTCTGATCCTTGAATATCTCAGCATTTAGTTGTGTTCTTGATATAGAGGTGCTGTAGGTCATGATTTACTGTTTAATAAGTTACTTAATGTCTTCCTGGTGGCAAAATTATAATTCTCTTTGCATGGAAAAATGCATGTATGCAACTGTGTACATGTGTGTTACATGCTTATTGTATATTTTTTTGTCAATGTGTCAAAAATACTGTGTAGTCACAGACATAGAGAACAGACTTATGGACATGGTTGGGGGGAGGAGAGGGTGAGATACATGGAGTGAAAGTAAAGTCGCTCAGTCGTGCCCGACTCTTTGTGACCCCATGGATAGTAGCCTGCACCAAGCTCCTCTGTCCATGGGATTTTCAAGGCAAGAGTATTAGAGTGGGTTGCCATTTCCTTCTCCAGGGAATCTTCCCAAACCGGGGATCGAACCCAGGTCTCTCACATTGTAGACAGACGCTTTACCATAGAAATTTACATTACCACATGTAAAGTAGAGAGCCAATGGGAATTTGTGGTATGACTCAAGGGACTCAAACAGAGGCTCTGTATCAACCTAGAGGGCCTGGGTGGGGAGGGAGACAGGAGGAAGGTTCAAAGGGGAGAGGATATATGTATACCTATGGCTGATTCATGTTGATGTTTGCAGAAACCAACAAAATTATGGTTAAGCAATTATCCTTCAATTAAAAATAAATTTAAAAAAAAGTCAGCTTCTGGGCCAATCCACTATTATGACCAAAGATGAGATTCTTTATTATGAAATGAATATGTTACTGACCACTTCAAAAAAGGTACTGTGAGGTCAAATCTAAATTGAGATGAATTCAGATGTGTTAGGATAAACTAACGATAGTCTGTGTATATACAAAGCATCCATCCACTGGAGCCGATGCCCGCACATGTGGAAGAAATTGGTTACTGTGTCACTGAGGGCAGTTTCCCAGGTAGACTGCGTGTACTCAAGTGACAGAGCAGGATAGGTAAGGATGAGGAAGAAGCTGGCCCTCCCTATCTACAGTCTATTTTGTTATTTTCCATTGATGCCCCTTTAAAAAACACATAGGCATTAGAAATGTATTCATTTCCATCCACTGGTTTCATGAGTGACAAAGCACAGACTTTCTGTGTAGAAATCCAAAGTTTTAGAGATCACATGGATTGTAGGAGGTTATGAATGGCTAATTCCTATGCTACAAAGAAAAGAATATAGCCTGTGGAACAGGGCACATTTTACTCTGAATTATCCCTGCCTTCAAATTCAGATATTTATGGCTTATTTCGTTAGAGGCGAGGGTGAGAATCTCATGGCAGGCAGTGGTCTATTTACCTTCATATCCTTATCAGTGACATAGTGCTAGGTACGTGGTACAACTTTTTAATGTATTTCTTCAATGAATTAGACTTTTATTGAAGATGGATGGGTAGGTTGATTCTATCTTAAAATCACTGACCACTGTAATGTGTGATATCTGTAAGATTATAAGACTTTTTTGGGGGGTATAATTGCTTTACAGCCTTGACATATTCCTTTTCCTATTTGGAACCAGTCTGTCATTCCATGTCCAGTTCTAACTGTTGCTTCCTGACCTGCATATAGGTTTCTCAAGAGGCAGATCAGGTGGTCTGGTATTCCCATCTCTTTCAGAATTTTCCACAGTTTATTGTGATCCACATAGTCAAGGACTTTGGCATAGTCAACAATAAAGCAGAAATAGATGTTTTTATGGAACTCTTTTGCTTTTTCAATGATCCAGTGGATGTTGGCAATTTGATCTCTGGTTCCTCTGCCTTTCCTAAAACCAGCTTGAACATCTGGAAGTTCACAGTTCACGTATTGCTGAAGCCTGGCTTTTAGAATTTTGAGCATTACTTTGCTAATGTATGAGATGAGTGCTTTTGTGTGGTAGTTTGAGCATTCTTTGGCATTACTGTTCTTTGGGATTGGAATGAAAACTGACCTTTTCCAGTCCTGTGGCCACTGGTGAGTTTTCCAAATTTGCTGGCATATTGAGTGCAGCACAGCTCAACTGGAATTCCATCACCTCCACAAGCCTTGTTTGTAGTGATGCTTTCTAAGGTCCACCTGACTTAACATTTCAGGATGTCTGGCTCCAATAGGAAAAGGAGTGTGTCAAGGCTGTATGTTGTCACCCTGCTTATTTAACGTATATGCAGAGTACATCATGAGAAACACTGGGCTAGAAGAAGCACAAGCTGGAATCAAGATTGCTGGGAGAAATATCAGTAACCTCAGATATGCAGATGACACCACCCTTATGGCAGAAAGTGAAGAGGAACTAAAAAGCCTCTTCATGGAAGTGAAGGGAGAGAGTGAAAAATTGGCTTAAAGCTCAACATTCAATAAACGAAGATCATGGCATCTGGTCCCATCACTTCATGGCAAATAGATGGGGAAAGAGTGGAAACAGTGTCAGACTTTATTTTTGGGGGCTCCAAAATCACTGCAGATGGTGATTGCAGTCATGAAATTAAAAGATGCTTACTCCTTGGAAGGAAAGTTATGACCAACCTAGATAGCATATTCAAAAGCAGAGACATTACTTTGCCAACAAAGGTCCATCTAGTCAAGGCTATGGTTTTTCCAGTGGTCACGTATGGATGTAAGAGTTGGACTGTGAAGAGAACTGAACACTGAAGAATCGATGCTTTTGAACTGTGGTGTTGGAGAAGACTCTTGAGAGTCCCTTGGACTGCAAGGAGATCCAGCCAGTCCATCCTAAAGGAGACTAGTCCTGGGTGTTCACTGGAAGGACTGATGCTGAGGCTGAGACTCTAATACTTTGGCCACCTGATGTGAAGAGTTGACTCATTGAAAAAGACCCTGATGCTGGGAGGGATTGGGGGCAGGAGGAGAAGGGGACGACAGAGGATGAGATGCTGGATGGCATCACTGACTCGATGCACATGAGTTTGGGTGAACTCCGGGAGTTGGTGATGGACAGGGAGGTCTGGTGTGCTGTGAATTATGGGGTCGCAAAGAGTCAGACACGACTGAGTGACTGAACTGAACCGAACCGAACTGAATTGCTTTACAAGGTTGTGCTAGTTCCTGCTTACAAAGAGGTAGATCAGCTCTGTGTATACACACATCCCCTCCCTTTTGGACCTTTGTCCCACCCCCTATTTCATCCGTCTAGGTCACCGCAGAGCACCACGCTGAGCTCCATGTGCTGCTGAGTATATGGCAGGTTCCCACCAGCTCTGTTTTACACATGGTAGTGTATGAATGTCAATCCTAATTTCCCAGTTCACTCACCACCCAGCCCCCATTATGTCCACACACCCATTCTCTACCTCTGCATATCTATAACCTAACAAGCTTATTGAATTCACTTACTGCCATGCGTTTCAACTATGACTTTTAATACATTTGATCAAGGTACAGAGGAAATTGGATTCAAGAGACCAAGAGGAGCAGTCAAGGGAAACAATGTAATTAAAGTGCAGTTCTATATGAACTGCCTTCTCTTTGCACGCATTAGAGCTCAAATTCGCTTGCCCTATGTATAGACATTAGGTTACAGCTTTCAAACTCTTCCAGAAATACTGAGCCTTAGTTCTTTATTAAGTGCTAGTTGAGTGAAAATATTCCAAATTACTATGTAAATGAAGTACCATATGATCGAAGAAGTATAGGTTTGCAGTATGAGTATTTTTTTCTATGTAAATTTTCCAGATATCTCACTATTTAGCTGACTTTCCTTATAGTTATGGATGAACCTTGATTTTGCAGAGCTACACAGGCAAGCTGATTTCATTCAATACTTCTGAGTAGGGCCTTATATAGCCAGTTATCATCCCAAAAGGTACTATATTTTGAGATCTCGCCTTACAAGTCTACAGCATGTGCACTTCTTAACCTGTCATATAAAACCCAAGGAGGAAGAAGGCTTTGTACACAAAGATTTGATTCACAAATCCTGAGCTCCAGATACCAACATAAGTGGGAAAACAGAATTTCTTGAAGACACTTTATCCTAAAATAAAACCTTAGGAAAAACGGTATCCTTAGATGGTTGATTATAAGCAGAATAATTCTTCTAATGACTAGTATGTGTTTCCATATCTCTGTATTTCTAACAAATTTTACAGTCCTTTGTGTCTCATTAAATGCAAATGCCATTTTATTTAGCAAATATTCACATTGGATACAAAGCCAATAAACAAAAATCATTTGTATTCTTAAATACTAGCAACAGAAAAATGGAATTTTCAACAGTGCCAAAAACCTCAGCATAATCTCAAATCTCTATGAGTGAATTTAAGAAATGACTCGTTAGAACATTACTGAGTGAGATTAAAGAAGACCTAAGATGTGCAAATAGACATCATGTTCATGTACAGAAAGACACAATTTGGTCTCTGAATCTAGCAATTCTCTACAAATCAATGGGCTGAATCCAATCTTAGCCCAATATCAGCAGGATTTCTTTCTTGTAACAAACTGACAAGCCAATTCTGAAATTTATATAGAAATGTGGAAGGCTAAATATATAAAGGCAAGGGAGAAAGGAAAAGATATACCCAACTGAATGCAGCATTCCAGAGAATAGCAACAAGAGCTAAGAAACAATAGAATGGGAAAGACTTGAGATTTCTTCAAGAAAATTGGAAATATCAAGGGAATGTTTCATTCAAGGATGGACACAATAAAGGGCAGAAACCATAAGGACCTAACAGAAGCAGACGAGATTAAGAAGAGGTGGCAAGATACACAAAAGAACTGTACCAAAAAGGTACCCAGATAACCATGATGGTGTGGTCACTCACCTAGAGCCAGACATCCTGGAGTAGAAAGTCAAGTGGGCCTTAGGAAGCATTGCTATGAACAAAGCTAGTGGAGGTGATGGAATTCCAGTTGACCTTTGTCAAATCCTAAAAGATGAAGCTGTGAAAGTGTTGCACTCAATATGTCAGCAAATTTGGAAAACTCAGCAGTGGCCACATGACTGGAAAAGGTCAGTTTCATTCTAATCCCAAAAAAGCACAATGCCAAAGAATGCTCAAACTACCACACAATTGCACTCATTTCACATGCTAGCAAGGTAACACTCAAAATCCTTCAAGCTAGGTTCCACAGTGTATGAACTGAAAACTTCCAGATGTACAAGTTGGATTCAGAAGAGGCAGAGGAACCAGAGATAAAACTGCCAACATTTGTTGGATTATGGAGAAAGAAAGAGAATTTCAGAAAAAAAAATCTACTTCTGCTTCACTGATTACACTAAGCTTTTGACTGTGTGGTTCACAAAAATCTTTTGAAAATTATTAAAGATCTGTCTCCTGAGAAACCTGTATGCGGGTCAAGAAGCAACAGTTGGAACTGACATGGAAAAACAGATTGGTTCCAAATTGTGAAAGAAATATGACAAGACTGTATATTGTCACTCTGCTTATTTAACATATGCAGAGTACATCATGTGAAATGCCAGGCTAGATGAAGCCCAAGCTGAAATTAAGATTGCCAGTAGAAATTTCAACAAGCCTCAGACATGCAGATAACAGCACCCTAATGGCAGAAAGCAAAGAGCAACTGAAGAGCCTCTTGATGAAGGAGAAAGAGGAGAGTGAAAAAGCTAGGTTAAAACTCAACATCCAAAAAGTAAGATCATGGCATCTGGTCCTATCACTTCATGGCAAATCAAAGAGGAAAAAGTGGAAGCAGTGATAGATTTTATTTTCTTGGGCTCCAGAAATCACTTCAGATAGTGACTTCAGCCATGAAATCAGAAGATACTTGCTCCTTGAAAGAAAAGCTATGACAAACCTAAACAGCATATTAAAAAGTAAAGACATCACTTTGCCAACAAAAATCCATCTAGTCAAAGCTATAGTTTTTCCAGTAGTTATGTACAGATGTGAGAGTTGGACCATAAAAGATGTCTGAGCACAGAAGAATTGATGCTTTTGAACTGTGGTGTTGGAGAAGACTGTTGAGAGTCCCTTGGGCAGAAAGGAGATCAAACCAGTCAATCTTAAAGGAAATTAACCCTGAATATTTACTGGAAGGATTGATGCTGAAGTGGAAGCTCCAATATTTGGCCACTTGATGCAAAGAGCCAACACTTTGGAAAAGACCCTGATGCTGGGAAAGATTGAAGGCAGGAGGAAAAGGGGATGACAGAGGATGAGATGAGTGCATGGCATCACAGACTCAATGGACATGAGTTTGAGTAAACTCCAGGAGATGGTGAAGGACAGGGAAGGCTGGTGTGCTGCAGTCCACGGGGTCACAAAAAGTCAGAGGCGACTGAGCAACTGAACAAAAACACAAAGTATATAAAGATTTACTCTGAGAAGCAGAGCTCAGGGTCTTACACTGCCAGCTCTCAAGACTGTTATGGTGACTATATATTAACGTGAGTGTGAGGGACCAATTTAAATTCAGATGCAGTTTGTGCAGCTAGGACCCTTTACAGCTTCAGAGAGACTGCAGATCTAGACACAAAATGGAGTGTGCTGAAGTCACACACCAGGGAACTCATTCATAACCTCTGAGGAAGCAAAGGTTTTTCAAACATAAAAGGTATTAGTAGTAAAAGAAAAGGCAATAGGTTAGGTTATATCAAATTTGAGAAACTCTATTCATCAAAAGACGTTACTGTCCAGGGTGAGAAAAGATGATCATCACGTTATCAAAGATTTACTTACAGAAAGTAGAAAGAAGGCTCTCAGAAAGAAAAGGACAACCCACAGGGGTAAAAAACGGTCATTAGCTTAAGCAGACACTTCTCAGAGAAAGATTTTAGATGAGCCAAAACAACAAATATGAAAAGTGATCGAAACTGTGAGTCAAAGAAAGGACAAGGAAAGCCTCAGTGAGGAGACAGCTCCACAGCCAGACCAGAATGACTTAAAGAGATGGGATGCAGCAAACACTGGGTACCTGGGACCCCTCTTCACTGCTCAGAACTACAATGAGGGCTTTTTTCTACAACTGTCAGACTGTAAGCTGAACACACTCATTCTCTGAATGTATGGGATTCACATTATTCCTTGGCCAATGTTCAGTGGGTGCATGTCCATTTCTTCACCTAAGACATGTACTAGAAGGTCCAAAATGACACAGTTCATAACTATCAGAGACAAGAAATTACACTGATGCCCATCAGAAGAGATGCATAAGTTATGGCATAGTCACAAACCAGAATGCCCTACCGCAGTGACAGTGAACACACGTACACACAGCACTAGCACAACCTTGAGTGAATGGCAATGAATACCTGTTCATACAACATCTACACAGTTTCGAGTGAATGACAGTGAGCACATGTACACAACGCCAGCACAACCTTGAGTGGAAGGGCCCAGAATCACAAGCACAAAGTCTATGTTTCACCATGTGTATGATGTGCCAAAACAGGCCAGATTAACCAGTGCTGCTAGGAGGCAGGAGAATGTTTACTCTTGAGTTGCTGTTTAAGACTCAAAGAAGGGCTCATGAAGGTCTCCTAGGGGGAAATGTTGCTATTTGACCCTGAGCTGAAGTTCCACACATTTTTAAGTTTCTGAAAACTTTGAATTCTAAGCCTACAGCATGTACGCATTTTTGTACACATGTCTTATTTTGCAGAACTGATTGAAAGCCTGAAAACATCTGAGAATAGCTGATAATGTTGCTTCTGTAAGAAATTCTCTAAATTCTTAATATAGGTTATAAAGAATTGAAACTAATACAGTGGCACTGTTAACAACTCAGTCCTCAGAGTCAAATTTTTGGATTAAAATCCAGGAACTGGGGCTTACTAGATGATGATTTATGTAACCACGCTAGTTTTTCTCATAGTACAAATGGAAATAATTTCCATTTACAATGGAAATACATTCTAAATTTTTGCCTTGTAAACTTTTTTGTAAGCATGGAATGGATAACAGAAGATTCAGTGTCCAAAACATTTAATAGGTCAATAAGCTTGTGATATCCCAGGTAATGTTACAGCAGTTTTATATGCAGTGTGTGTATGCATATGTGTGCAGTTTCTTCATATGTATATATGTGGTTTCTATAAAATTATAATCATTTCCACTACCATTATAATTTAATCCTGAAGATTAATATGCCTTTTCATCATTGTATCACACTGAACCAATGCTTTAAAGGAAAAGTCTCCAAAAAGCCCAAGTCATTGATGATTTATTGTGAATCATTTATTCACACAGATGTTTATCGGTCAAGTACTGTGTATCATGATATGGTTGATCTCTTATGATTTGGAAATGATCAACTGAAACCAATCCTTGTAAATCCATAAGGAAGCAGTCATTTTTAGATTAGGTTATGCAGTTCCCTTTATAAGTATTGCTCAGAACAAATAAATTTCAATAATTAGATCAGAAAAGAAGAAACAAATGGCCTCTACATAAAAATATTTATATATATTAAAAAATATAAATATATATATTGTAGAGTATGTTGCTGTGCTGTGTTCAGTTGCTCAGTTGTGTACAACTCTTTGGGACCCCATGAACTGTAGCCCGCCAGGCTCCTCTGTCCATGGGATTCTCCAGGAAAGAATAGTGGAGTGGGTTGCCATGCCCTCCTCCAGGGGACCTTCCCAGTCCAAGGATCAAACCAGCATCTCCTGCTTCTCCTGAGTTGCAGACAGACTTTTTACTGCTGAGCCATCATTAGGCACTAAGCTGTGTCCAACTCTTTGCGACCCCATGGCCTGTAGCCCACCAGGATCCTCTGTCCATGGGATTTCCCAGGCAAGAATACTGGGGTGGGTAGCCATTTCCTTCTCCAGGGGATCTTCCTGACCCAAAGATGGAACCTCGTACCCTATTTGGCGGGCAGGCTCTTCACTGCTGAGCCACCAGAGAAGCCCATTGTAAATACACACACACACACACAACACACATATATATAGATACACAAAAACATGTATAAAAAAACATGTAAAAAAACACATATGTGCTGTGCTGTGCTTAGTCACTCAGTCATGTCCAAATCTTTGTGACCCCATGGACTGTAGCCTGCCGGGCTCCTCTGTCCTTGGAGATTCTCCAGGCAAGAATAGTGGAGGGGTTGCCATGCCCTCTTCCCAACCCAGGGATTGAACCCAGGTCTTCTGCACTGCAGGCAGATTCTTTACCAGCTGAGCCACCAGGGAAAGCCAAGAATACTGGAGTGGTAGTCTATCCCTTCTCCAGGGAATCTTCCTGATCCAGGAATCAAATTGGGGTCTCCTGCATTGCAGGCAGATTCTTTACCAGCTTAGCTACCTACCAGGGAAGCCCATATATACATATACATATATACTGATATATCAATGTGAAATAGTCCCATTGAAAGGTCAGAATTTACTAAGTATTTTAGAGCTCATAATAAAGAAAGCATTTGTTTCTGTATGATGTTGTCAAATAAAAGTCATTAGCAAAATGAAAGAAACCCAAAGTCAATTTAATGTTTTTGCTGCTTCCCTAAGAAATTATTTATATATAAATTTATAAAATATATATAAATATATATGTACACATATATATATAAATTATATATAAACTCAGGTGGCTTAAAATTAGCTTTTAGAATAGATAAGTTTATTGAACAAGCCTTCAATTTTCCTTTTATGTCCCTCTGATGTAAGGAGCCTAAATTCCTTCCTATTTACCATGTAACATCACCTTTTTCATTTGTTACATAAAAGATTTGACCTGCATTATGCAAACCTATGTCAACAAAGGAAGACAAGTCTTTACCTGTAAAACTGTTAAATACATCATTGTTGTTCCAAGTGGCATGCCTACCAGAGAGAGGTCTTGGGCTCCATGGACATGACAGGATCCCAGAGAACAAAAGCAGAGTCATCACTGCTGAGGGCCGTGCATTAGCATGGCTTCACACTAGACTGTGTCTCTCACATACCCCGACACTAGTCAAGATTCCCTGATACACATGGTCCTGGGAATCTGTGCTCACATAGCACAAAAAGACAATCAATTCATTCAGACTTGGTTAAACAAAAGTGTTCTTTAATGTTGACCAGCACATTATGAATATTCTTATTTAAATTATAACTTGCACACATTCCAACCCATCTGGGAAAATGTCTGCAATGTTTGGCTTTAACTTGTATAAAATCTGTGAGTAAATAATAATTCCAGTTCCACTAACATTCTTTTTGTGCTTCAATATAGACCAAGTCCTTTGCCTTGCCGTCATTTGTATACATCACAATGCCAAGGCCAGGAAACTTGCTACATGAAAATCTGCCTGGTGCTTTCTGAAGGTGCATACATGATGATTTTTGATGACCACCTCAATACTAAAGTAATGAGTCATGAAGTTACTCTACTGAAGTTCTATTTATAACCAATAAACTTTGATCTTGAGAATATTGTTTTGCTTCTATGAGTATTGGTTATAAATAGAACTTCAGCAGAGTAACTTCATGTAACTTCATTTATATATATATATGTATATATATATAACCAGTTGGCTTTGAATTTGTGGTCCAGGGCTGCTGCTAAGTCGCTTCAGTCGTGTCCGACTCTGTGCGACCCCATAGACGACAGCCCACCAGGCTCCTCCGTCCATGGGATTTTCCAGGCAAGAGTACTGGAGTGGGGTGCCATTGCCTTCTCCAGTGGTCCAGTACTAGTTAAACTAAATGAGGACATGTTGGAAATGTAAACAGAAGGCTCTCCCTGAGCGGTGGATGCTGAGCGGTGGACCCTATGTGCAGAGAGCTAGTCGTGTGTGGTGTCCCTGGAGGAGAACTCTTGCCTATCTCGCAGTTCCAAGGATGCTGGCATTCATTCAGCAAGGTATTGGATATCTGGTATGTGCTAGATACCACTTAGACCATGACAATACAGAGGTGGACAGTATAGAAATTGGACTTGTCCTTCTGATGGACAGTATAAGCAAGAAAGTGGGCAGTTACAATGCAGTGGGATAAACGCCACTACAATTTGGAAAAAAATGCCATTCCAGCTTGGGAGGGTGAGCACCTACAAGGCTTAGGACCTCAAGAATGGAGACGGCATTGTGAAGAGGGAGGAAAATACTATAGAGGAAATAAGTTTGGATATCAGCAGAAGGTAGTTCTGGAGGCCTGGCATACTTTCCATAAAGATAACTGAACAATCAACCTAGGAAAGAGAAAACAGACCAGGTGTGGGAGGCTCAATGCCAGGATTGAAACCTCTAGAGCTAAAAAAGGGGGTGGGTGAAGGCCTTGGAGCAAACATGTGCTGTGGCCAGAACTTTCACATCAGGGTCTCAAGCTCGGTCCTGGAGAGTGGCCATGGAGAAGGACGAGAGGGAGGTAAGAAATTACTCTGTGGGCAAGTGAACCAGAACAAACAGGGAGTGAAGAGTCCACATTGAGGGCCAGGTCTGTTGGGGGCAAAGAGCCTGCTGTGTGATGTGCCAGGTTCTGAGTTTCAGAAAACACCTGCAAAGGGTGCCCCAGGGGAAGAGAAGAAAACTAGATTTCCAGTGAGGTTGGTAGGAACAGATGCTATTGTGGGACCAGCACCTTTGGGGAAACAGATAATGGATTACAGTTGTTCAGAAAAGAGCATTTAACAAATGCCCATAGATAAAGCTTACTTTAAAAGCAGCAGACAAAACATAACCTTATAATCTCCTAAGGGAAGCTAGGAAACATGTGTGGTTTCCAAGAATCCATCAAGTTCCTAAAGCAAAGAGTTTCTTGCATACAGCTAACAGAAGCACTGAGCTTTATTATGAGGTAGTCACAGGCAGGAGAAATGGATGTGTCCTTACATGAGACTGTTTATTTTATAGTGTTCACAGAAAATCCTGAAGAACCATTAGAATCAGACAGGTGTGTGAGTTATAGAATCAATCTGACCTTTTGGGGGGTTTTGTCAGTATTTATTGGCACACTTAGTGACATTTATATTGTTAAATGAAAATATAAGAGCTTGAAGCTGCCAATGGAATCATTATAAGGACAATATCCGATCACAGGATGCTATAAATCACTTGAACAAAGCAGAAGTGCAAATTTCTACTGTTCAAAGATGAAAATAAATTCCTGCAAACTCTCTACTTTGCCTGCTCTCTCATCAGATGAAGGAGGAAAGGTTGTGACTCCACCTATGAACTGTAACTGCATAGACTCATATCCAGCATCTGAACCGGCCACAACGATCAGTTGCTCCATTGTCATTCAGTCCACCTACTGATTACCTTTTCCTTTGTTTTCTGTTCTCTAGACTTCCTTGCCCCTTCTTCCCTAAATTCATAGAAATACATATGTGAGTTCATGAATCTGCCTGCACATGACAGAAATCCCCATACATTAATAAACCTTATCTATGGCTGAAAGCTGGTTTTCTGCAATCAATAACAGAATAAAATTATTTCTGACCTGGCCAATGTCGTTATGGGACAATTTGTTCTTTCACTTGAACTTTTCTAAATATGAATGAATTTGGAGACTTACACTGACACATTTACACTATTGATACTACATATACAATGGATAACTAACGAGGCCCTACTGCATAGCACATAGCACAGGGAAGTCTGCTTAATAATCTCTGGTGACCGAAATGTGAAGGAAATCCAAAAAAGGAGGGTATATCTGTATACATATGGCTGATTCACTTTGGTGTACAGTAGAAACACAACATTGCAAAGCAACTATACTCCAATAAAATTTAAAATAAATAAACATGAATGAGGCTTGTTGCTTCTCTATCAATCAGTCATTAATTATAATTTAAGCTATTGAGCCACAACAGGGCTAAATAAATAAGCACAGAACATTCCAGAACACTTAGGAAGCTTTCAACCTCTACCCTACACAAATCATCACCTTCAGTTCAGTTCAGTCGCTCAGTCGTGTCCAACTCTCTGCGACCCCATGAATCGCAGCACGCCAGGCCTCCCTGTCCACCACCAACTCCCGGAGTTCACTGAAACTCACGTCCATTGAATCCATCATCACCTTAGTTTAAGACAAAATTCCACTCAGGCCAAGTATCTTAATTCGATGTTTTTACCAAAACTATGCCAAGTGGGTGAAACTGATGGCATTTGCGGAGAGACTTTCAGCTACTGAAAGTGTTCACGCTCCTAGAGGTGGTGTCATCCACTTGGAAGAGCTGCTGGGGATCAGTGTCCTTCCCCTGCAGAGTGAAGACAGCACCCCAGGGACCACAGGACACCTTTTTCCACGGCCAGCTGACTCTTCCCTGAGGACACTTACAGACAAACACAGAAGACAAAGCACAGGTTCTTTCTGGATGTGCCCAGGGATATGGCAGTGTCTACTCGGTCTGAAACCCATATGCCTGCTGTGTACGCATGGAGCTGGGGTGGACTCTGTTCTCACCCATGGCTCTCCTGCTTGGCTGCACATTGGACACGCCTGGCAGTGTGTTACCGACCGTGATGCCCAGATTCCCCACCAAGCCTATCAGACCAGAATCTCTGTAGAACTGGGCAAAGGGATTGTGTTTTTTAACCTTTCCAGGTAATTCTAACATAAATATAGAGTTAAGAACACTGTTCCAGACCCTCAGTTTTGATCTGGGATGGAAAGACTGGGATTTATGTCACCTGTCAGTGGACACATGTCTGTGTACTGTTAGAAAAGGCATTTTGGTTCTATGTGCCTTGGACTCTTCATGTGCACAAAAGGATTAGAAAGATGAGCTCTCTCTCGTGCTTCTATGCAAGATGAGTGAAATAAAGAGAACCCACTTGGTAAAAATTACAAATTACGAAAATAGTTCTGTAATGCTCAAAATTCTCAGAGCCAGGCTTCAGCAATATGTGAACCGTGAACTTCCTGATGTTCAAGCTGGTTTTAGAAAAGGCAGAGGAACCAGAGATCAAATTGCCAATATCCGCTGGATCATGGAAAAAGCAAGAGAGTTCCAGAAAAACATCTATTTCTGCTTTATTGACTATGCCAAAGCCTTTGACTGTGTGGATCACAATCAACTGTGGAAAATTCTGAAAGAGATGGGAATACCAGACTACCTGATCTGCCTCTTGAGAAATTTGTATGCAGGTCAGGAAGCAACAGTTAGAACTGGACATGGATCAACAGACTGGTTCCAAAGAGGAAAAGGAGTTCGTCAAGGCTATATATTGTCACCCTATTTATTTAACTTATATGCAGAGTACATCATGAGAAATGCTGGACTGGAAGAAACGCAAGCTGGAATCAAGATTGCCGAGAGAAATATCAGTAACCTCAGATATGCAGATGACACCACCCTTATGGCAGAAAGTGAAGAGGAACTAAAAAGCCTCTTGATGAAAGTGAAAGTAGAGAGTGAGAAAGTTGGCTTAAAGCTCAACATTCAGAAAACGAAGATCATGGCATCTGGTCCCATGACTTCATGGGAAATAGATGGGGAAACAGTGGAAACAGTAACTGACTTTATTTTTCTGGGCTCCAAAATCACTACAGATGGTGACTGCAGCCATGAAATTAGGAGATGCTTGCTCCTTGGAAGAAAAGTTATGACCAACCTACATAGCATATTCAAAAGCAGAGACATTACTTTGCCAACAAAGGTTCGTCTAGTCAAGGCTATGGTTTTTTCTGTGGTCATGTATGGATGTGAGAGTTGGACTGTGAAGAAGGCTGAGCACTGAAGAATTGATGCTTTTGAACTGTGGTGTTGGAGAAGACTCTTGAGAGTCCCTTGGACTGCAAGGAGATCCAACCAGTCCATTCTGAAGGAGATCAGCCCTGGGATTTCTTTGGGAGAAATGATACTAAAGCTGAAACTCCAGTACTTTGGCCACCTCATGCGAAGAGTTGACTCATTGGAAAAGACTCTGATGCTGGGAGGGATTGGGGGCAGGAGGAGAAGGGGACGACAGAGGATGAGATGGCTGGATGGCATCACTGACTCGATGGACGTGCGTCTGACTGAACTCCGGGAGTTGGTGATGGACAGGGAGGCCTGGCGTGCTGTGATTCATGGGGTCACAAGGAGTCGGACACGACTGAGCGACTGATCTGATCTGATATATACATATAATGCTTGTTAAGATTATTATCTGATTATCAAATAATCCTAATTTCTGGCAGGGAAATTGAGAGCTGAAAGAAATTGGAAAATAGGATATAGTTATTATTCTCTGATACTATGAAATTAAAAATAAATGGTGTTTTATCTGAATGGGGTGACATGGATAAATTATGTTACTTGTACATTAACCATGTTGTAAAAATGTTACCACATCTAACCTAAAATCTTCAAAGCCTAAACATTTATTTAGGGTGGAAAGATGTGATGACCAGCCCCATACACCTGAGTCCTTGTTAGCAGGAGCCTGGCAACATGGGCTCCCAGGTAAAGATTTCTATCTTGATTCAAAGGATGGTGACTATTCAGTTGGGTGAACTGTCAACAATCTGATAGAGAAGCTTATTTCATTCCACACTTTTTTTACCTTTATGGAAAGTTCATGTGCAAAATGCATAATTAAAAAGGAGTGTCATTCAGGAGATGATTATCAGCGAGTTTGAATAAAGCATGCTGCGTGCTGCTCACGTCCCCCCGGTGACCTTGCCAGGACTCTTGTTGTATCAAGTGCCCAGCTGGAGAAAACTGAGCTAATAATGGCCCAGCTGCATAGTCTAACGAGATCTTTGTGATACAAGCAAGGTCAAGTGCTCTATCACGCAGCGCATTAATCTCATTGTGCACCGAGAGAGAAAGGGGCCGAGGGACGTCCGTACTGGCTGGAGCCAGCCCCCAGGATGGCGAGCGCGACTTCGAGAGGGAGATGAATAGCACTTCTAAACACAGCTGAGAAAGACTGTTCTAGAAATAAGGCCTGTGCACATCCATTTCAATATTGAGTGTTCAACCAATGATTTCTATCGTGCATTTATTTTTATATTTATAAATACAGTGCCGTTAATTGCATTCTTCTTGAGAGTTCTCTTACGACCAAACTTTCTTATAAACCCATACAACTGCCACACTTAATGTAATCCTATAAAACAATTGTAAAACGTGCTTAATAGACTATGTTTTATCTCGTGATCACCAGTGTATTGGATTCTATAAATTAGAAGGTTGATTTCTAATATTTCATAAAACAAACCTCAAGGTCTGAAGAATAAAATAAAGACTGATATTAAGGTTTCAGATTTCTTCAAGACTGGTTTAGAAACCATCATAAAAATAAACAAAAACAACAAACCATAACAATTCAGTTGAACAATGAAGTCACCAGAGGTTTCTTATTGTAAATGTTGATTTTATAGAAAGACATTGTCCTTAATTTCAAGGTTTTAAGAAAAATACCTGCCAAGTTTTACGCTATTAAAAATGTTAGTCTTACTTCCCATGGACAAATTCCATGGGATTCTCCAGGCCAGAATACTGGAGTGAGTAGTTGTTTCCTTTTCCAGTGGATCTTCCTGACCCAGGAATCAAACCGGGGTCTCCTGCACTGCAGGCACATTCTTTACCACCTGAACTACCATGGAAGCCCTAGTACTACTTAGCTAAAAAAATAGCATATTGTAGAATGTTCCCAATAGATGATACTCCTAGCCTTAATGGTATCAAAAAATTCACCTTTAGACCATAAATTCACACAATGGAAAGTCTGCAAAGGGACTGGATGCTGCTTATACTGTGGAACCACCATGTCAGAACAAGTCTGACTTCCCATAAAACTGACTGATGGACTGTTGATCGCAGTCCCACTACCCACAGTGGTATCATTCTAAGCATATGAATGACATAAATAAAGGTGTGGGTGGTCTTCTGTTGTGAAATCTTTATTTCTCTGTTGACTATCTTATTATGCTCATAAAGTCAAAGCTCAAAGGCACCGAAATTCCAAAAATTATTTCCAAGTCACTAAATCATCACTGCATCTTGTGTGGCCTGGTTTCAGGGTGAATTGGGGAATGTGACCATCTACTTGCATAGCTTATCACTGGATACATGGATCCTACTTTCTTTTGGAGCGTTTTGAGAACTATGACATCACACATTCCCTAAGAAGGATATACTTTTAATAGAAGACAGGTGGGAGGGGGTTCAGGATTGGGAACACGTGTACACCCGTGGCGGATTCATGTTGATGTATGGCAAAACCAATACAATATTGTAAAGTAATTAGCCTCTAATTAAAATAAATAAGTTTAAAAAAAAGACAGGTGACCTTGTTATTATGGACCGAGTGTGCAAAGAAACTGGACAGTTTACTTACTGGTTGTTAAGTTTAATTTACTGGGGAAAGTTTTTATAATAATGGAGAATTGTGCTCATTCATTAACAGACTCTCCTTGAGCATTTACTTTTGAACAGACTGTCAGCTAGGAAGTAGAAAACAAATATAAAGGGAATATCCACCTGGGCTTCAAGGACCCCTCTCCTCAACCCTGCCTTGGAGACACGTGACTCTAATGAGGGAGAGGCTTCCAAGGCCAAAGGCAGTGACCATGGACGCTGCTGGGGGCGCGGGTGAGGAAGGGCGATGCAGGCGATACATGGAAACCTTGCTTCCCTCATCTGTAAACCTAGTTCAAGGTGCACAATAAAGGCTGGCTATTGATATGCTTATTATTCCTGTATATGATATACAACATTATCAGAATACCAAACTCTTAAGAAGTAGTTGAACATATCCAATTAGTTTCCTAAAGCTTGGACTGCAAGGAGACCAAACCAGTCAATCCTAAAGGAAGTCCTCCTTGAATATTCATTGGAAAGACTGGTACTGAGGCTGAAGCTCTAATACGTTGGCCACCTGGTTCAAAGAGCTGACTCATTGGAAAAGACCCTGATGCTGGAAAAGATTGAAGGCAGGAGGAGAGGGGATGACAGAGGATGAGATGGTTGGATGGCATCACTGACTCAGTGGTCATGAGTTTGAGAAAACTCCAGAAGATAGTGAAGGACAGGGAAACCTGGCATGCTATAGTCCATGGGGTTGCAAGAGTCAGACATGACTTAGCAATTGGATAACAACAAATATTAGTAACATGGGAGCGGCAAAAAATAGTAATGGAGGTCAAGTTTGTGCAACATTTCATTGCATATGTGCTGAAATCCTTCTTTGCATGAAGGCAATACGTGTGTGTGTGTGTGTGTGTGTGTGTGTTCGAAGATAATATTAGTGAGTGAAAGGTAACAGTCCAAAACATATGATGCCTCTAGCCTGCTTCAAATGTGCGGCCACATTTTATAAGGTTAAACCAAATAGTCGAGGTCAAGCATTTACTCAGACACCTGAACATTCAATAAGCCAGCACATCAGCTCCACATCACTCACCTATAATTGCTAAAAAGGAAACCTGTCCTCAGCCTCCCTTTTCAAGAAGACGTGTATGGGGAAATTCTATGCTTTTTATATCTTAGCATTCACCTGCACAGATTAGGAGAGGATTATTTCCCTGAAACTAATGAAGTTTGAACTTCAGAGCCTATCTTTCACGCAGGTGCATTGAGGTTCTGGAAACACCTAGAATGTTCCTAGAATCCTCTGAATGGGGAATTTTGCAGCAAAAATAATTTTAAGTTCAACTGGGTAAGGCCATTCTTTCTCTTCTCTATTCTCCTTCTGGATATTTCAGCACTGGTGCTGGGCATTGCGTGGGGCTTTTGGGATCAGTCTAAAGGGAAATTTAAGGTCACTTATATCAGCCTATTTATACAGTTTCCACCACGTTTATTTATAACTAATTATCAATCATCATTCCAAAGCAATGTGTGTGGTTGGCTCTGTGAACACAGCGTGGGCCACAGTACTGGATGCTGAGACAAGGGTGTTATGGACCATGTTCTAAGTGCCAGCGCTGGAAAGGGGTAGGTGGTGGAAGTGGGACAAGGTTAGGTGGACAAGGACAAAGTTAGACTCTAGATGCTTGACAGAAGTTTTCTCAAGTTAGAACACAATGCTAAAAATATATGAGACATCAAAATGAATCCTCACTTCAGCATACAAGTCATCCATCAGATCAGATCAGATCAGTCACTCAGTTGTGTCCGACTCTTTGCGACCCCATGAATCGCAGCACACCAGGCCTCCCTGTCCATCACCAACTCCCGGAGTTCACTCAGACGCACGTCCATCGAGTCAGTGATGCCATCTGGCCATCTCATCCTCTGTCGTCCCCTTCTCCTCCTGCCCCCAATCCCTCCCAGCATCAGAGTCTTTTCCAGTGAGTAAACTCTTTGCATGAGGTGGCCAAAGTACTGGAGTTTCAGCTTTAGCATCATTCCTTCCAAAGAAATGCCAGGGCTGATCTCCTTCAGAATGGACTGGTTGGATCTCCTTGCAGTCCAAGGGACTCTCAAGAGTCTTCTCCAACACCACAGTTCAAAAGCATCAATTCTTTGGCGCTCAGCCTTCTTCACAGTCCAACTCTCACATCCACACATGACCACAGGAAAAACCACAGCCTTGACTAGATGAACCTTTGTTGGCAAAGTAATGTCTCTGCTTTTGAATATGCTATCTAGGTTGGTCATAACTTTCCTTCCAAGGAGTAAGTGTCTTTTCATTTCATGGCTGCAGTCACCATCTGTAGTGATTTTGGAGCCCAGAAAAATAAAGTCTGACACTGTTTCCACTGTTTGCCCATCTATTTCCCATGAAAGTAGTGTTATTTTTTAAAACACGTTTAAAAAAGTATTTGACTAATAAAAGCCCAGATGACCTTTCTATTCTCTCTATAGAAAAAAAGTACAAAATCATATGCTCACAGGGAAAGGTAACCACTAAATATTTCCCCAAAGCTGTAGGAGAATACATAGATGTGCAGGGGGTAAAATGACTAGGAATTTTTTTTTCAGATTTTTTTCTGACATTTCTGATGATTATAGTATTTTTTATCTTTCTAAATATATATAAATTGTAGAGCTATCTTATTTTAAAGAAAATACTTACTTTCAAACTTATTATAATGGTCATATATGACCATTATATGTTCAATATAATGTATCTCTTTTTATTGGTGAGACCCCAAATTATTACCCTTAGGCTTGCCAAAACCTAGATCATCCTCAGAAAACTATTAGAACATTTTGCTATCATGTTCCAAAGAATACAGTCCTTCTATTACAAGCAAACTTCAAGAATATTATAAAATCAAATGCATTCCATCTTGCTTCCTTCCTGGGTCCACCCTCTGTAAGTTTCGCTCTGGGTTTTCTCCACTTCTGGTGGCAACTGGCTATCACAGTGTCATAGGAGAGATGTCTCTCGTGGTTTTGACATTCATAAAGATCAGTAGATATTTAAGTTTATCCAGTTAAAAGGAAACAACTTTGCACTACATGAGCCTTCTATGATAGAAGTGCAGTTAGCTTTACCATTTACCTAGTTCAAAAATATATAATACAATAAAAATATAATTCTAGGACATTTTTTCCAAAAATATGCACTTAAAATATTCTTCCCACTTTCTGTCGGTTTGCTGTCTGCATTGGGCTATTTAGAGAAAAACAGATGGTCAGTACTGAGGTCTCAGTAAGAGTCCAGAGATAATACTGACAAGAGAGTCTAACTGAAAAGACTCTGTATAAATCCTTCTTCCTGCCTCCAATCATAGGAATGTTGTACTTGATTAACTAGAATCACCCAGGAAATTGACTTCCAAACACCCACTGGAGGTGCACATGGCTTTGAAAGGTAGGTGCCCTGACTTGGATCCAATGACAACGTTTTCCTGTACTTATGTTAAAAAGTGTTATTTTCACACCTGTCAGTTCAGTTCAGTTCAGTCGCTCAGTCGTGTCTGACTCTCTGTGATCCCATGAATTGCAGCACGCCAGGCCTCCCTGTCCATCACCAATTCCTGGAGTCCATCCAAACCCATGTCCATCGAGTCGGTGATGCCATCCAACCATCTCATCCTCTGTTGTCCCCTTCTCCTCCTGCCCTCAATATTTCCCAGCATCAGGGTCTTTTCCAGTGAGTCATCTCTTCACATCAGGTGGCCAAAGTACTGTAGTTTCAGCTTCAACATCAGTCCTTCCAATGAACACTCAGGACTGATCTCCTTTAGGATGGACTGGTTGGATCTCCTTGCAGTCCATGAGACTCTCAAGAGTCTTCTCCAACACCACAGTTCAAAAGCATCCATTCTTCAGTGCTCAGCTTTCTTTATAGTCCAACTCTCACATCCATACATGACCATAGGCTTGACTAGACGGACCTTTGTTGGCAAAGTAATGTCTCTGCTTTTGAATATGCTATCTAGGTTGGTTATAACTTTCCTCCCAAGGAGTAAGCGTCTTCTAATTTCATGGCTGCAGTCACCATCTGCAGTGATTTTGGAGCCCAGAAAAATAAAGTCAGCCACTGTTTCCACTGTTTCCCCATCTATTTCCCATGAAGTGATGGGACCGGATGCCATGATCTTAGTTTTCTGAATGTTGAGATTTAAGCAAACTTTTTCACTCTCCTCTTTCATTTTCACACCTGTCATATAAGGCCTAAAAAAATTATGCTGGAGTTAGTGGATTTCAAGCCTCTACTATACAGATGATTTAATTCCCAATATGATGAAGAGCATCATTAAAAAGTCAATCACGAAATGCCCATTTGGCCTGAAACCAGCCTAACAGAGGCAATTTGTGAGGATTTTACAGGCTGAATGCTGTTCAGGCAAAGTACAACCAATGGTCATCATAATTAAATATTCAACGCCTTCCTCACTAATTGATTAGATGTAATTCACGGATCACCTAGATGCTGGCTTCACTTCAAAAATCACAGACTTAAAGACATCGATAAATATTTCCTATATATTAAGAAAATGGGCTTTAATTAAAATAATTGATTTTTTTCCCCCTCACACTTGTGGCTGACTACAGCACATAGTCAGAATGTCTGCTGTGTGCTATTTAAGTTATGTTTGATCAAATAAACCCATTCTTTGCTTTATTAATATAGATTTATGCTTAAAACTCTAGCCGAGAAGATTTATAGCACAAGGGGAATGCCTTATTTTACATACTAAATGGAAAAGTGCATCAGTCTGTTTACTTTTGTTCTTGTTAATACTGTATAGTATTATAGACACACAAAATTTAAATCTTTTCAAACAGAAATACAAAATCAGTATTATTAGTCCTATAACCAAGTTAAGTGATCTTATCCTTGTGAAACATAGATGTTCCTAAAAGGACATAAATACATTTGCTATGTACACAGAGCCTTAGGTTTCTAATGCCCAAACTTAGCTCACTTTTAGACACTGTCCTGTTAAATTCTCAAAAATGGAAAGAATTCTACATGGAATTAAAAAATTGCTCTGTCTTATACACCTATTATAGGTTATGACTTGCATTTGGTTCCTAACTTGTTCAGTTTTTGTTTGTTTGTTTGTTTGTTTCACTTATTTACTCCTTCACCGCCCACTCTTCAACAACTTTCCACAGTCTTAAATACTCACACTCTAGTGGAAGGGGCAGAGTAGCCCCACGTCAGGAACTTGGAGTCTCAGATGTCACCCAGATGGGCTGAGCCAGAACCTGTAGTTTCACAGTATGCTTGACTGCTCAGCTTTCCTGATAGAGAAGCAAGTTGGGAGTCCAGGACTTCAGGTCACACCCCAGGAAGATGAGCAGCTCATCCTCCTGAATTTTCATGTCTCATTTAAAGCAGGGCACCTGGTCCCAGAAAAACATACAAACTACCAGAGCTCAGTGGACTAACTGGTGATAGGTAGACAGACGTGCTACAGTTCAGGGCTGCCTGGCGCACCATCACCAGCACCACAGAAGTTGGCTTGCTTGTTTGATTTAGCCCAATTTAATTTTGTCAGTGCAATACTTAAGAAGGGGCTTTCTTGATAGCTCAGTGGGTAAAGAATCCTGCCTGCAGTGCAGGAGACACAAAAGACACAGGTTCGATTTGTACGTCAGGAAGATCCTGTGGAAAAGGAAATGGCAATCCACTCCGGTGTTCTTGCCTGAAAAATCCCATGGACAGAAGAACCTGGTGGGCTACAGTCAATGGCACTGCAAAGAACTGGACACAGCTGAGCGACTAAGCATAACATACTTAAGAAACAAGTAAAAGTTTATCTCGAAATCTGTGAGAAAAATTCTTTGAATTCTACATCCTTCTTGATGTTCGCAAAGATTCTTGAACCAGTTGTTTCCAAACATACCTGCCCATGAGTTAAACTATTCTCAGGATAAACAGATAAACTGATTTCCAGGAGTTCATATACCCTCTTTGCAGAATTAGCAATGCATTGAGAACTAACGGTCCAAAGAAATATTAAAGGAAGTGATCTCTTTACATGGGAGAGACCCCTCAGGTAAAGATTCTGAAACATTGAACACAGAACAGCAGGCAAATTTAATAAAAAATTATCAAACAATGTACTGAAGTTCTAGATCATCTAGAACCCAGATTTTCTAGTTTAAAAAACTAGACCCAGAAACTAAAAAGCACAGAGATACATAGATGGAGAAAACAAACCAATGGTCTAAGAACCTGTGGCAGTGAATTCGTTTTGATGTTGGGTTCTCTAATGTAACTGTCGTTGTTGCTTAGTTTTCAAATGCTGTCTGACTCTTTTGCAACCGCATGGACTGCAGCCCACCAGGCTTCTCTGTCATGGAGTTTCCCAGGCAAGAATACTGGAAACAGTAGCTATTTCCTCCTCCAGGGGATCTTACTGACCCAGGAAGCAAACCCACATCTCCTGCATTGCAGGCAGATTCTTCACCACTAAGCCCTTAGGGAAGCCAACTGCTTTCTCATAAATAACTTCATCCATATTACTAATGACGGCTTCATACCCTGACAGAGGTTCTAGGTGCCCACTGATCTCAAGCAACTTAATCTCTCTCTGGATCTAATTTTCCTCATTTGTTAAACTGAAGCAGCACACTGAAATTTTTTTCTCATGCACCTTTCCATGTTGTATGTACTCATGAGAGCATCAAAACTGCCGAGATCTGATAAGACAGCCAGTATTTTTAAAGCAGCGGTCTAAATTTCAGGGAGACGAAGATTAGTGCAAGCTGGTACAGGAAGTTTCCAAAACAGAGTTCAAATGCCATAGTCATTCTTTCCTATGGAGACAGTAGTCACAACACGACTAGCAATTTTCATTACCTTGGCTTTGTAAGAACTGTGTGTGGGGACAGTCAGATACTTGAGTTGGGTTTTGTAAACAGTCACTTCTAACAAGGGTTTCATAAATTTTATACCTATGAGCCTCTTCTAAAACAAAACATTTCACAAGGATCCCTGTAATGATTAGGTTTCATTCAAATTATGATCCCAATATATGTCATAGGATCATATATATATTCCATTACATATATATATGTAATGGAATATTATTTGGTCATAAAATAAGGAAACAATGTGATTTGCAGTGACACAGATGGACCTAGACATTATCACATTAAGTGAAGTAAGTTCAGTTCAGTTCAGTTCAGTCGCTCAGTTGCGTCCGACTCTTTGCGACCCCATGAATCGCAGCAGGCCAGGCCTCCCTGTCCATCACCAACTCCCGGAGTTCACTCAGACTCACGTCCATCGAGTCAGTGATGCCATCCAGCCATCTCATCCTCTGTTGTCCCCTTCTCCTCCTGCCCCCAATCCCTCCCAGCATCAGAGTCTTTTCCAATGAGTCAACTCTTTGCATGAGGTGGCCAAAGTACTGGAGTTTCAGCTTTAGCATCAGTCCTTCCAAAGAAATCCCAGGGCTGATCTCCTTCAGAATGGACTGGTTGGATCTCCTTGCAGTCCAAGGGACTCTCAAGAGTCTTCTCCAACACCACAGTTCAAAAGCATCAATTCTTCAGTGCTCAGCCTTCTTCACAGTCCAACTCTCACATCCATACATGACCACAGGAAAAACCATAGCCTTGACTAGATGGACCTTTGTTGGCAAAGTAATGTCTCTGCTTGTGAAGTAAGTTAGACAAAGAAAGACAAATATTGTCATCACTTGTATGTGGAATCTTTAAAAAAAATGAACTTATTTCCAAAACAGAAATAGACCCTCAGACATAGCAAACAACCTTATAGATCCCAAAGGTGAAAGTGGGGAGGGATAAATTAGGAGTCTGGGATTAACATACACACACTGCTATATGTTAAATAGATAATCAACTAGGACCTACTCTATAGCACAGGAAATTATACTCAGAATTATGTAATAAGCTATAAGGAAAAAGAATCTGAAAAAAAAATATATATATAAATGAATCACTGTGATGTACACCTGAAACTTACATGATATTGTAAATCAACTACATTTCAATGAAAAAGTCTTAAAAAGTTACAATCTTTTTAATCATGTAAATGTAAAACTAGGAATGCTTATAGGTTGCATATGACTATATATATAAAACAAACGCACACAAAACTATTTCTTTTTCTTAAAAATAAACTTTTAATAAAAATCTTTATAAACATTAATTACTATTCTGATTTTTTAGTAACAATAAATTGCTACTCAAAACTTTTCTCACACAAATCAAGATCACCAATAATAATACAGTAATGATTATTACTACTACTATCAATATTTTTCACTAGGCCATAATATTCTGATGAAGCTCTACTAAAATTACAACAAAAATCTCTTTCATATGGAGCACTCTTGGTATCACGTGCCTTCCTTTGCCCGGACCTGTCATTCACACTGCAAGTTCATGTGCATCTTTTACTCATTAGTCTGAGGATATTAAAGGAGTCTGCTTTTAGCTTATGGAATCTTAAACACGATGCAAATAAGGCAGCCATGCTGATAATACAGTATATGGTCACAGAGAGTTGCATAATCATAAAATGAAAACACAAAATTAAAATCTAGTTGCAGAGAACCAGAGGCCCCCTAGGAGGTCTTCAGAGCCCACTTCAAGAATGCTCTTCTAAATTCCATATATATGCTTTAGTATACTGTACTGGTGTTTTTCTTTCTGGCTTATTTCACTCTGTATAATAGGTTCCAGTTTCATCCACCTCATTAGAACTGATTCAAATGTATTCTTTTTAATGGCTGAGTAATACTCCATTGTGTATATGTACCACAGCTTTCTTATCCATTCATCTGCTGATGGGCATCTAGGTTGCTTCCATGTCCTGGCTATTATAAACAGTGCTGTGATGAACATCGGGGCACACGTATCTCTTTCCCTTCTTGTTTCCTCAGTGTGTATGCCCAGCAGTGGGATTGCTGGATCATAAGGCAGTTCTATTTCCAGTTTTTAAAGGAATCTCCACACTGTTCTCCATAGTGGCTGTACTAGTTTGAATTCCCACCAACAGTGTAAGAGGGTTCTTTTCTCCACATCCTCTCCAGCATGTATTGCTTGTAGACTTTTGGATCGCAGCCATTCTGACTGGTGTAAAATGGTACCTCATAGTGGTTTTGATTTGCATTTCTCTGATAATGAGTGATGTTGAGCATCTTTTCATGTGTTTGTTAGCCATCTGTATGTCTTCTTTGGAGAAATGTATATTTAGTTCTTTGGCCCATTTTTTGATTGGGTCATTTATTTTTCTGGAGTTGAGCTATAGGAGTTGCTTGTATATTTTTGAGATTAGTTGTTTGTCAGTTGCTTCATTTGCTATTATTTCCTCCCATTCTGAAGGCTTCCTTTTCACCTTGCTAATAGTTTCCTTTGATGTGCAGAAGCTTTTAAGTTTAATTAGGTCCCATTTGTTTATTTGGGAGAGGGTGGGAAGATTTGGGAGAATGGCATTGAAACACGTATAATATCATGTATGAAACGAGTTGCCAGTCCAGGTTCGATGCACGATACTGAATGCTTGGGGCTGGTGCACTGGGACGACCCAGAGGGATGGTATGGGGAGGGAGGAGGGAGGAGGGTTGAGGATGGGGAACACATGTATACCTGTGGCAGATCCATTTCGATATTTGGCAAAACTAATACAATATTGTAAATTTTAAAAATAAAAGAAAATTTAAAAAAAAGAAAAAGAATGCTCTTCTCATCATTTAAGTGGCGCTCACAAGCAGCATCTATAGAGAAGTACAGCACGGTCATCCTGACCCCTGGTTGCTCACAGGGTAGCAGAGTTTCTACCAGGTGGGACGGAACAGGATCAGCCATAAGTCAACCCCCTCCAAACCACCCAGCCACCAGCCTATAAACATGGAAAACGACTACTGTATATTGACAATGTGTGTGTGTTCAGTTGCTCAGTTGTGTCTGACTCTTTTGTGACCCTATGGACTATAGCTCACCAGGCTTCTCTGTCTATAGCATTTCCCAGGCAAGAATACTGGAGTGGGTAGCCCTTTCCTTATCCAAGGGATCTTCCTGACCTGGGGATTGAAACTGCATCTCCTGCATTACAAGTGGATTTTTCACTATTGAGTCACCTGGGAAGCCCTGTATATTGAAGACAGTTCAGTTAAAAAGGCCACAGAGGCATGAGAACAAATGATAATCCATCTCTTAAGAAACTGAAGTGCAAAAACAATCAGATGTTATTTAATGCATGTAAATTAAATATCTGTTATGTGCCATAGTCTGTTATTTACAATAAGATGGGCCAATAACCAAAGATCAACATAATGAGTTAAAATGTATAGCATGCCTAATTTGGGACTTAATTTGAATAATTATGCCTTAGTTTAGCATTATAACTATATTAAGTATAATGTTCCAGAGAGTATTTCTGGGTCTGTGATGTCTCTAGGTTATTGAAATAAACATAAATCTTTACTGAACTAAAATACAAAGAAATAAAAACAATTGCATAAACTTGAATGTTTATAAATTCAAAGCTGCCTCAAAACATCATTGTGAATTCACATGTGTTTTTTGGTTACTTGTTGATTTGTCTCTGCTTCAGAATTCAGATTAAACAGGGTATGAAATCTTGGGCAGAACAACCTGGATCCTTTGCTGAAATCAAACCATGACATCAAAATTAAAAAGAAATATTTCCCTGAGACATTAACACAACATCTAAATTTAATCAACAGATCATCAAGCATTTATTTTTCACTCAGGGTGGGACCGATGGGTCGATACTCTGTTGGGCTCCCTCCAGGGATCCAGTGATGGAAGCTTCCCTGACTCTATTCTAGAACACCAGGCCCTGAGGTCTTCACATGAAAACTCAAACAGACAGAACCAAATAGAACCTGTCAGGACTAAAATGTGTGGATGGAAGGTGTAACTGTTGGGGAACCTTAGGAAGAGAAAATTATAAAGGCCAGTAAAAGCTAGACTCAACTGAGAGGGGTTAATCTTTGCTTTAAAATAAATACTGTCTGGAAAATTCTAAAAAACTGAGATTGTGGCATCCAGTGCCATTATTTCATGGCAAATAGATGGGGAAAAAGTGGAAGCAGTGAGAGATTTTATTTGGGGGGCACCAAAATCACCATGGATGGTGACTGCAGCCATGAAGTTCAAAGACTTGCTCCTTGGAAGGAAAGTTATGACAAACCTAGATAAACCTAGTAATAGAGACATTACTTTGATGACAAAGGTCCATATAGTCAAAGCTATGGCTTTTCTTATAGTCATTAATGGATGTGAGATTTGGACCATAAAGAAGGCTAAGCACTGAGGAATTGATGCTTTTGAACAGTGGTGTTGGAAAAGACTCTTGAGAGTCCTTAGATACCAAGGAGATCACACCGGTCAATTTTAAAGTAAATCAATCCTGAATATACTTTGGAAGGATTGATGTTGAAGCTGAAGCTCCAATACTCTGACCACCTGATGTGAAGAACCAAGTCACTGGAAAAGACCCTGATGCTGGGAAAGACTGAGGGCAGGAGAAGGAGGCTACAGAGGATGAGATGGTTGGATGGCATCACCAACTCAATGGACATGAGTTTGAGCAAACTCTAGGAGATAGTGAAGGACAGGGAAGAGTCAGACCCAACTACGACAACAATAACAGATGTGTTATTATGCATTGGGGATATGAAGATTCCCACCCTGTGAAAAGTTTACAGTGTAGGGTGGGAGTCAGGTAAACAACTAGCAGAGGATGTACAGAGGCTTTGTGAGAGTTGGGCTGAGAGGCGGCCTGGAGGGGAACCTGGTGATGGAGATCACAGGGCAAACTTCTCAGGAGAGAAGGGCCATCAGGAGGTTGGTAACTGTTGTTAATATAATTATCATTATTGTTGTTATTTTATTAATGAGAAGAATTTTAAGAGCCACTTCTGGGGAAAGAAATAAATTCTAACCCAGAGTCCAAGCTTAAAGTATATACACTTTTATGGAGAGTTGTGAATGTGCTGAGAATTATATCAATATATCCTCCCCATGCAGCAGCAGCAAGATGGTTACTCATTTCTTGCCCAATAACATATTTATTTCAAAAGCTCAGCAATGTTCTTTTCCAGTATCAGTAAGATTTCTTTGACATTTCCTCTTCTTTGCTGCACTGGTAACATCGTTCAGTCATGTCTGACTCTGTGACTCCATGGACTGTAGCCCGCCAAGGCTCCTCTGTTCATGGAATTCTCCAGGCAAGAATACTGGAGCGGGTTGCCATTTCCTTTTCCAGGGGATCTTCACTATGCAGGTATCGAACCTGGGTTTCTGGCATTACAGGCAGATTCTCTACTGTCTGAGCCACTAGGGAAGCCAGGGAACATCATTAACATCATATGTTATCTCAAAGCCCTCATCAGCTTTGAGGAACTTCATTTTCTCAAAGTGTCTTGATTGCAAGTGAGGATGGAAATCCTTCACCAGTCCTTTACCATTTCTAGAGTCTGTGTTTGATCTCATTCTAAAAACTTTAAATTGTTTTTCACTAGCTACATCTCATACTACATTGTCAATTCTAAATCAAGAAAATCAGCCTTTGGAAAATGTACAGAATCTGGTCGGTTGCACTCGCTCATTCAACGTGGTGCCTTTTCAGTGAGCATTGGGGAAGATCCTTTGATAATTTCATGGAAACAACTGAAATGAAACAGTATCTGACATTTCTCATTTAGGTAAGTAGAATGTGATGGCATTCACTGAATTTATTGGATTCTGAAATGACAAAGAATTGAACAACTGTTTTTGCCAAGGCCTGATGATCTAGGGTGTGGACAAATCAACATCTTATCTGGCATCTCATTGGGCTATATCATGTTCTCCAGATGTTCCCAAGTACTCCTTGTTGTGTCTTAATATTCCTGTGGCTTTCTTCTGCTCTTCTCGGCTGGTTTTTCCATTAGATTGTTTTAGACGCCCTGTGATGATCTGTGACTACAAGTAATGGGACGGTGCATGTGTTTCAAAGCCTCATGTTGCTTTTCAGTGGCCGCTCCTCCATTCTGTCACCTCTCGCTGTGCTGCATTTATTATATTGTGTGCTTCTTCTCTCCCAGCAGTTGGTACAAGCCATAGGATTGTCATACTCCTGTCTCTTTGTGTCCTGAAAGCAGCCTGAGCTCACTGTTAAAATGTTAGTATGACAGAAGTTATAGAGCAACTTTCAACGACTGTAGCAGTATTGTTTGTTGTAGTTTTAGTCACTAAGTCATGTCCAACTTCTCTGTGACCCAACGGACTGTAGCCCCCCAGGCTCCTTTGTCCATGGAATTTCCCAGGCAAGAATACCTGAGTGGGTTGCCATTTCCTTCTCCAGGGGATCTTCCCAAACCAGGGATCAAACATGCATCTCCTACATTGGCAGGAGGATTCTTTATCACTGAGCCACCTGGGAAGCCCTTATAGTAGTATTACTATTAATCAATACTTACAGTTTTATTGTCTTTTCCAGGAAATTGTCAACCTCTTTGATTCCAGGGTTCAACGTGGCTCTCTCTAGGGTCCACCAGTTTACTCACACCTCCCTCCCTGACCTTACTATCAATTTTGGTTACTCAAACCACTACCCAGGAAAAAGTTTCAGGGTTGAATCTTGGCTTTCCTATTTGTAAAAATGCATAATCAAATTATTCAGTATCTCTAAGGCACAATTTTCCTATCAAACTATCCACTTTGCAAGATTCTATGTATCTTAAATTATATAATGCCTGGCCTGTCTTGGACAGTGAGTACATAGTAGCCATATCCAGACTTCCTCCACCCACCCATGCACTGATCAATCTTGTCTCAATCTACTATACCCTGGGTTTTCCACCGGAGCTGGAAGCCAGCCCTGAATGATGGTAGATTTCACCATGTGAGCGCTCACCACCCTATTCTCACTAGACTTGCAATGAACACAGTTCTGCCTTTACCAGCATGGCATTTCACTCACTACCTGGGTTTGGTCATTGCCAACTGTCGGGGCTGTGGCTGCTGGTCTGCTTAACTGGGCCGAGGGCCTCTTACAGGTGTTCTGGGGATACCCATACTGTTCTGAGGTCGCGCCCTGGGCCATCTGCTTATTGTCAGTGTGACTCGGGGCCTCTGGTCCTCTGAGAGTCACTCCCAGGCCCCCATTATAGCTGGTCAGTAACAGATTTCCTGCTTTGTTCAGCCTCATGTTTTTGTAATATTTAAGATAAAAATAACCTGTCAAGTTCAGAAATGACTGCTCAAGCCACAGGGTTTATCAAAATGACCACTACACAATTATTATACCATTATTATAAACTTTTCTAGGCCATAGTATTCCAATTAATAAGATATTACCATGGAAGTCACATTATATTATCAAGAAACCCTTAAATGATGTTATTGTTATCAGAGAAGTATGGTTTTCATATCCAGATTCACTATTTGCCAGTGTTTTAATCTGTTTCTGACTTTCAACTTTATTATTACTTTGAATCTACCTGCAATGCAGGAGACCCAAGTTTGATTCCTGGGTCAGGAAGATCCCCTGGAGAAGGAAATAACAACCTACTCCAGTATTCTTGCTTGGAGAATTTCATGGACAGAGGAGCCTGGCAGGTTACAGTCCATGGGGTCACAACGAGTCAGACACAACTGAGTAAATAACACACACACACACACACACACACACATACACACGCATTTCTCAACAACCAGAGTTAAGTCTCCCATCAGAGCACCAAGTGTGTAACAGGAGCTGAATTTTGATGTAGATCTGCATCATTGTTCCTTGCCAAAGAGATTCCAAGTTTCGGGAAGGGCCTCCCTTCCATTATAGCACAGTGTCATCAAATTGAGTTCTAGTAAAACAAGAGATGTGGTGTGGAGACCTGCTAATTTTTTTGTTATTACAATAGGCATACACTGTGCTTTTCAAATTTGAAAGTGTCTAAAAATGTCCCATGACTTAATTAAAATGCAGATTTTGGGGGGCCTGATTCAGCATTTGTAAGAAGCTGGCTGGTGTTGCTAACACTGCCTTTATGAACCATGCTTGGGAGAACTAGGACTTAAATCACCTCAAAATATGTTTTTAATACTTGACCTTTTACATCAATGAAAAAAGTAACCAGTTGTATATATAGAATATTCTTAAACTAACGTTTGTACTGGAGACTGACTTTCTTTGCATTTACTTTTCCACTAGCCTCTATCCTCCTAAATCTCTGTGAGGGAGCCAGAGCCGCTTCCTTGATATTTTGTAAGAGATTAAGAAAGAGTCCTTCTATTTAAATAATTATTAATAATAGGTAAGTATATCACCAGTATTTTCATATGAAGGACAACCCAGCCTTATCCTTCTCCATAACATGTATTTTTTCACTCACAGGAATGTATGTATATATATAAAACCATATATATATATATACATGTATATATATAAAATTAGTTTGCTGTACATCAGAAACCAACACAACATTATAAACCAACTATATTTGTTAGTTGAAGTATAGCTGGCTTACAATGTTGTGTTAGATTCTGATGTTAAGCAAAGTGATTATATGTATATATATAACTATGATTATATTATATATATATAGTCATTTTCAGAAATATGTATTTAGATTGTATTTTTTTATACACAATGAGGGGAACAGGTCCACTCCAGGCAGAAAGAAGACTAGAAACATCTGACCATGTGAGTTTAAATCCAACGTAACAAATAGTATTGATGACCTGGCAAGGTCTCTAGAGATTTTCAGTTTAACGTAAGCAGAGGCGTGGCTTCGCTAAGCAGACAGTTGCTTCAAGTCGCTGCAGTGGGACAGGACGCCCACCAGAGGCTAGGAGGACATCTGTACCTCCCCTAAACAAGACACACTGCATCTGTGGTCCAGGGATACTCGGTGCTCAGCCTTCTTCAGGCTTCCTAGGAGGACTTGTTAAAGCACAGAGCCAGAACCCCAAGCCCCAGACATTCTGACTCAGTTCCAGCCGAGGATGAGAGTTTCCATTGGGCTCCCAGGTGGTGCTCAGGCTGCTGGAGGGAGGACCACACCTTGAGAATCTGACTCAGTGACCTCTGTTTCATCCACGCACATGTGCACATGGATAGTATGGTCAGTCACCTCACAGCTGGATTGGGACTGTGCGGCATCCTCATTCTCATCCAGACCCCTTCAAGGGCCTCCTCTCTAGTCAATAAAGCTCGGATGCCTGGGTCTGAGCAAGGTTTTCTCTTGACTTTGGACCAAATTTAATCACCAACCATCTTATCTCTCACTATTGAGAGTTAACAGGCAGGAAGGCTATGGGTCTCCAAAAGGAGGAAATAGACTGCAAGTATTCAACAATTTTTAATCCCTCTCTTAAGCAGCAGGAGGATACAAGCTACAAGTGTCATATTTCTTTACTTTCTCTATACAGATTTAGAAAGAGGCTTCTTTTAACATTCTGTGTTGCCGTGATGACACCTGGTTCACCTGAACTTAACTTTTCTCAAACCTTGAGTTAACCAATGTGTTTTTCTTTTCTTTTTTTTTTTTAAAAAAGTTAACTGTCAAAAATCTCTAGAATAAGGGACTCAGCAAACACATTGGTAGAAGCATAGTTGCTACTGCATTCAAATACTTAATGACCCTTCCAGTTCACTGATGGAGTCGCCAATACAATCATGCTGAATGACATTTGTCATTAGAATGGATTCCATACTCTTGGGTACCAAGAGCAGTACACTTCTTCTTTACTATCAAAACCAGCTTTCTAGTGGAATTCTTTTTTTGTTTTGTTTTGTTTTAAGATAGTAAATTATCTACTTTCTTTTCTTTTTTTTCTCTCTTTTATTATTATTATTATTATTTTGGAAATGTTTTTCTTAAGCTATGTTAATGAAACATGTATTTACCCTAGTTCTTCAAGTTGGTTCCACTTAAGACTCAGAACAATAAGGGCTCAATAAACCAATATCTTTTACTCATTCACTGTTCTCCTAATTATGTTAATGGAGCTATATATTTACTTGGAAAACTTCCTTTCTTCAAGATTCATGTCAATCCTTTCATGGTGCGGGATGACTCACCTGGTGCCAATGTTATCTCAAATGCATGTTGTGGGCGAGGGGCCTGGTGCCACTCTGAGGTTTGACACATCTCCTTTCTCTAATTAACAGCTTGCTGATGGGTATATAATGTACTGCTAAAGGCTAGCAGGGGGACACTCTTTCTGCCCCTTTCTGACATCTATGTCAGAAGCTTTCTCTTTTATACTTTAATAAAACTTTATTACACAAAAGCTCTGAGCGATAAAGCCTTGTCACTGGCCCCGGATTGAACTCCTCTCCTCTGGAGGCCAAGAATCCCGGTGTCTTTCAGGGCTCAGCAACAGCCTTTCACTATTTAGTTCCTTGTTTGCAATGTGCTGAATTACAAATATGGTTAGTGAGCCCCAAAGATGTTTTATATACATATTTTTTCAAATCTGTTCCTTAAGTGGATGGTTCTGTCTGGAATGCTCTTGTCTGGTTCCCCAAACCCTGAGCAGTGAGATGTGGTGGACAGATCTGGACCCCCTCTCTCTCCTGACCACAGTGCTAACTTCAGAGCTTCAGGAATTCCTCCCACACCCCCAGCACACCATTCTATAGGTGATGGTTGTTATTCTAAATAAATTGGAAATTGTTAATTTTGTTGATTTTGAAGAAAAAAAAAAAAACACCATAGCATAATATTACATTGCAACATGAATCTGCTTCAAATAAAATGAACTGTTGCTAGAAAAAACTATGACACAGAAATTTGAGATACATTCAAAATGCCAGCACATACCTAAGTCAACTACTACTTGGTCTAGATTCATCATGTGGAACATGTAGCAAGTTTTCATGAAATATGAGATAGGCAAGCTTAATCCTTTAGAGAGCTTGCTGTAAATTCTAGAAAGAAGCTATTGACAAATTTTATCCAATGGTGGGAATAAAAAACAAGGTTATGCTCAGTTTAAAAGGTTAAAGAAAGGGGGCTTTAGGCAAAAATATGAGATGTACCATGATCTTTGAAACTTTTTCATATAAAGCAAGTGTCCAGTACCACAGGAAGCTAAAATGTTTTTTTTTTTCCGATTTGCAAAATACAACTTCAAGAGAAAGGTGGAAATAATTATTTATGTTTTATGTAAAAAAGTCAGTTAACTCAGTGGCTGGTAGATCGTTCCCATCTCTGGAAATAGAAATACCACCAAGAAGGAAATATATATATATATATATATATGTACATACTATATGTATACACATGTATGCATAATGGACATGTATATTTTATATATAACATGCAAATGTCTATATAATATGTATATATGCAAATGTGTACATGCACGCTCAGATGCTCAGTTGCTTAGCCCTGTCCAACTCTTCTGCGACCCCATGGATTGTAGCCCACCTGGCTCCTCTGTCCATGGAATTATTCAGGCAGGAATACTGGAGTGGGTTTCCATTTCCTTCTGCAGGGGATCTTCCTGACCCAGGGAGCAAACCTGCGTCTCTTGTGTCTCCTGCCCTGGCAGGCACGCTCTTTAGCACTACTGCCACCTAGGGAGCCCTTCCTCTCTCTGCTGCTGCTGCTGCTGCTAAGTCGCTTCAGTCGTGTCCAACTCTGTGCAACCCCATGGACGGCAGCCCACCAGGCTCCCCCGTCCCTGGGATTCTCCAGGCAAGAACACTGGAGTGGGTTGCCATTTCCTTCTCCAATGCATGAAAGTGAAAAGTGAAGGTGAAGTCGCTCTGTCGTGTCTGACTCTTAGCGACCCCATGGACTGCAGCCTACCAGGTTCCTCCGTCCATGGGAGTTTCCAGGCAAGACTACTGGAGTGGGATGCCATTTCTCTCTAACCACCCCCAAATGGACCATTTATTAAAAAATTTTTTTTTGAATATTGGCAAGCACTAGACTTTTAAACCATTAGGAAAATTGTTTTTAAGTAATATGTCATCTTCCCTGTAGGACACAGACATTTAGAAGAATAATTTCTGAAAACTATCTTGAAATTATTAAACCAAGTTCTAGTCACTGTACTGTTCTGTGATACTGGGGTGTTCTCTCAACCTAAGGTACTGACTGATCCTCATTAAGTTACAGGTTCCATCTTTGCATTCACAGTGGCCCCTCTAAGTTCAAAATTTAGAACAAAATTGCAAAAGACGCAAGGTGACTGAACACAGTGATCATAGGATGAATTTAAATAATGCCTCTATGGAACTCAGGAAAATATCACCTCCTTCAGTGCTCAAAGCATGTATGTACTTTAAATATTTGCATAACCAAAGGTAGCTGAGACACAGAGATATCTGATCCTAGTCATCTTATCACATAACCTTACACCCTTGTGTCATTAAACGTATTTGCACATTTACAGATATTTAAACTTTTCTATGTTGTATTAACAATGACATCAATTTCTCCCCCGGCTCTTTTTTTAGTTATTACATTAAATTGAATTTAAAATGTCATGAATTCCGGAGATGTATTGTGTTAGAATCTTAGTGGGAACACATTTGAAAGTGTCTAGTCAATAAAGACGGTAACAATAACCATGTATACGAGACAGCAAAAGAGACACTGATGTATAGAACAGTCTTTTGGACTCCGTGGGAGAGGGAGAGGGTGGGATGATTTGGGAGAATGGCATTGAAATACCTATATGAGTCGCCAGTCCAGGTTTGATGCATGATGCTGGATCCTTGGGGCTGGTGCATTGGGACGACCCAGAGGGATGGTATGGGGAGGGAGGAGGGAGGAGGGTTCAGGATGGGGAACACATGTATACCTGTGGCGGATTCATTTTGATATTTGGCAAAACCAATACAATAGTGTAAAGTTTAAAAATAAAATAAAATTTAAAAAAAAAGAAAAAACAAAACTGAGGTTAAAGTAGGTTTTTATTTTGATACCAGCCTTTGTGCAAAACTTGATTTTTAAATGGTGTGACTATACTCCCTTAAGTAACCTAAGAGTTAACTCCAGATTTCCTCCCAAGAAATTGTACTGCCTCTTCCCTTTACCATGATAGATACCTGACATTATCAAAAAGGACAAAACACATTATCATGGCCGCAGAAGAACCAGCATGTCATTAAATTGGTCCTCGTTGACTAATTGGGGAACTGATTGAATGAATGCTTCAAAACTCTTTGCAACCTCAAAGGAAAGACAGTTAATTCCATGGCTACTATTGATTGACCCTCGGTTAATTAAAACAGGCAAGAAGAAGGAAGGGGGTGTTTCCTGGGGTCCATGGGGACCCTGCATCTCATGTCCTCTGCAGTCTCCACCGTCTTCCTTTATTGCCTTTCCACTCTGGCTGGTACGCAGATTGGTTAGTTAATGCATTTCCCATTCAGGCCCTTTACAGAGTAAATATTTATTCCCTCATAAGCAAGACTTCAAGTATAGTTGAGTCTCAGCTTAACTTCTGAACTGTTTTCCAAATATCGGTATTTCAGTGATCTGAAAACCCATGAGCCGTGATGAAGAGAACACATCACACTGTAATCCCATCCCATCACTGAGATGCATTTTAGTTTAGTTAATATTTAAGTGTGACAACTTCTTATTTTTTCCTTTAGGTATCATACCATCTGGCACACATATTGGTTAAGAAAACAGCCTAACACACAGTGCTTATTGCATGCAAAGCTCAGAAATTATGAGCTCTGCTATGAGATTATGCTCCCTCCAAAGACAACAAGAACGTATTATTTCATTTCTTCTGTGAACTTCTTTTTCTTATATTTTCTATGTAGAAGACAAATACTATGTGTGTGTTGTCTCTTTGTATCCAAATGATCCACTACTTAAACGACATAAATAGCAAATGAATATGAACATTAGTATAAACATTCTGGTTGTATTTTTTAAAGAAATTATCATTCAAAGTTTTCACTAATTCACCCTAGTGACTGAAAAAACTCGAAATTGTTTCATGGAAAAATTTCCCCCCACTAAGCATAACAACCTACTAAAATGATATCGATTGGAGACTTAGGATTAAGGTCCAACCGTCTCAAACTCTGAGAGCATTTTCCTTGACTCTTTTGTCTTTTTTTCAGAATGTTTAGGCTTCAAATGATCAAAATTTCTCCCCACCCTTGATTAAGTAAAACTTTACAGTGTGTGGAATGGTTAACAGGAAATACTAGGAAGAGGGCCATACTTGGGTGTTTCTTTAAGTAAGCAAGAGTTAGTCGCTTCAGCTGTGTGTGACACTTTGCAACCCCATGGACTGAAGCCCACCAGTGTCCTCTGTATGTGGACTTTTCCAGGCAAGAATACTGGAGTGGATTGCCATTCCCTTCTCAAGGGGATCTGCTGCTGCTGCTGCTAAGTTGCTTCAGTCATGTCCGACTCTGTGCGACCCCATAGACGGCAGCCCAGCAGGCTCCCCCATCCCTGGGATTCTCCAGGCAAGAACACTGGAGTGGGTTGCCATTTCCTTCTCCAATGCATGAAAGTGAAAAGTGAAAGTGAAGTCGCTTAGTCGTGTCCGACTCTTAGTGACCCCATGGACTGCAGCCTACGGCTCCTCCACCCATGGGATTTTCCAGGCAAAAGTACTGGAGTGGGGTGTCATTGCTTTCTCCACAAGGGGATCTCCCCTACCCCAAATTGAAGCTGGGTCTTCTGCATTGCAGGCAGGTTCTTTACCATCTGAGCTAACAGGGTTTCTTTATGGTTGATCAAGCAATGCTGTCCCAGCTTTGCTTCTTCATTTTTTGGCTCAGCTTTTATTCAAAAGTTTCCTTCTCTCCTCCTCATGCAACACCAAACCTAGTACCTGCTCTCTTTCAAATAGAGAAGAAAAAGTTCACTGTTGTCCTAAGGAAATAAACACCTGCTCTTGATTTCTTGGTGCCAATGATGGCAGTGAATGGTCTTGCTGGGGTCCTGTGCCTGGTGTCACAGTCGGGATTGTGTGATGTGGTCCAGGTGCTGTCTCCCCTTAGCCTGGACCTGGGTGCAGTCTGAAGGGACCGACTTAGAGGACTGTTCTCAAAGGAAAGTCCGAGAACTGCTGACTAGAGCATCGTCAGACACTTGCCTATGGGGAGAGGGGTGTGTGAGCATGGCCTCCTCCAAAGAGAAAACCAGATGCCCCCCTGCAGATGAGTCCAGAGTGAAGTAAAGTGTTCACTAAGATGGATCTCAACAAATAAGAATCATAGGTACAGGTGGAGTTTGAAAGCCTTTGTTGCTCAGTTGCTCAGTCATGCCCAACTCTTTCCAGCCCCATGGACTGCAGTACACCAGGCTTCCCTGTCCTTCACTATCTCCCAGAGCTTGCTTAAACTCATGTCCATTGAGTCAGTGAAACCATCTCATCCTCTATTGGCCCCTTCTCCTTCTGCTGTCAATTTGTCCCAGCATCAGGGTCTTTTCCAATGAACTGGCTCTTTGCATCAGGTGGCCAAACTATTGGAGCTTCAGTTTCAGCTTCAGCATCAGTCCTTTCAGTGAATATTCAGGGATAATTTACTTTAGGATTGACTGGTTGGATCTCCTTGCTGTCCAAGGGACTCTCAGGAGTCTTTTCCAGTACAAGTTCAAAAGCATCAATTCTTTGGTGCTCAGCCTTCTTTATGGTTCAGCTCTCACATCCGTACACGAACACTAGAAAAACCATAGGGTTGACTATGCAGATCTTTGTTGGCAAAGTGAGAACAGCATTTTCTCACCCTTACCCAGCACCTCAGAGTCCCAAGTCTTTCCTGTTGTCTCACTACTCCTCTTATAAAGTCCACCCTATGTAGAGACCCTTGGATTTATGATGGCCTTCTCAGGGTGCAGTCCCCAGACCAGCAGTATCAGAACCACCCAGAAACATGTTAGAATTTGGAGTACCATCTGAGACTGGCAGAACCAGCCATTTTGGCCCCAGTAATACATGCCTTACCCCAGTGGTTAAGATGTGGTGGTTCTGATGTAGCAGAAGTTTGAAAACCACTCATTTCTGGGATGATGCCATTGAAGGACACCTCGTAGACCTTAAAGAGACATATATAGACCACATAACCCAATACTCTCACTTTCCAAGTAAAATATCTAGGAATCTATACAATCATTTGCTTTCCGTGTAGAGATGGACAAAGAGTCACAGTACATGACTCCACAAAATAGAGTCGAGTGAGTAAGACAGAGGTCTCTAATTACATAAATAATTATCTGAGTAAGAGCTCTAACCAGTGTGTCTTCATTTCCACATGTGCATGTGTGTGTGTGGATGAGCCATGGCACTTGAGAATTCACTGCCTTGTTTGCGAATCTCAGAGGCTGACACCCTCAAGCCTTTGGGCAGCTAGGGGTGGCCTGAAACAGCTCGGTTCTCCTCGGTCCCAGCCTCAGAAGCTCCTCTGTGTGTCCCAGTGCGCCGTCCAGTCGGCATTTCATTTCATGTGCTGTCATGTAGGAGAGCTCTGGAAAGCTCTGCTTTAGAGCAGACACAGATCAGACTTAGGCTTGCTCTTCCACAGAGCATGGATGAGTAAACTGAGATGAAGAGAGTTCCCATGAATTGCATATCAGAGGTTCCAGTGAGCAAAGAGGCAGGACTCAACCCCAAGTACTTCCAAAGGTTGTTATTCAATCGCTCAGTCATGTCCAACTCTTTGGGACCCCATGGACTGCAGCACACCAGGCTTCCTTGTCCTTCACAATCTCTAGAAGTTTGCTCAAACTTACGTCCACTGAGTCAGTGATTTCATCCAGCCATCTCATTCTCTGTCACCTCCTTCTTCTCTTGCCCTCAATCTTTCTCTGCACCAAGGTATTTTCCAATGAATCAGCTCTTCGCATCAGATGGCCAAAGTATTGGCACTTCAGCTTCAGCATCCGTCCTTCAAATGAATATTCAGGGTTGATTTCCTTTAGGATTAACTGGTTTGATCTTCTTGCTGTCCAAGGAACTCTCAAGAGTCTTCTCTAGCACCACAGGTCAAAACATCAAGCATTTGGTGCTCTGGTTGGACAATAACCACTACCTACTTTAGGGCAGAGACAGCCTCAGGGCTAAACCATCCTGGACCCAGAGAGGAGAGCATGGGCAGTGGCACGTTTATCACTTTCAGTAGTCCTGGGGCCAGGGCATCTCTACACCACCATACTGTGCTTCATCCCATTCAAGTTAGGAGAGGCCCTCACCTGCCTTACACAGACCTTCAGGACTCATCTCGCTTTTTCAGAGCATCCCTATAGAATGCAACCTCCAACCATTTATATATGTTTCAGGGGCTACAAGGTGGGAGCAGCTGACACGATGATACCAGCTGTATCCTTTGTGATCACTTACTTCTCTTACCCAGAAGTCTCAGGGCACATAGAGGTTGAGTCAAATGAAGATACAGTGAATCCACCCTGCTGACGAGAGCACACAGCATGCCCAGAGGTAGGCTGTCACACATCATATATGCTGTCTGTTTCTTCGGGGGCTGTTTGAAGGCCAGGCATATCCCACTGTCCTTTCTACACCTGATCATCTAACCTGCACCTGCTTAAGCACTGAGTCCTCTATTCTTGGAGGCAAACATTCTCCATAGAATGACTCTTCCATAGCCCTGGCATGGGAGCTTGCCCCAGGGAACTGGAAATCTGTCATCTCCAATGTTACTTCAGATTTCTCATTGGGGCATTAGGCCTGGATATTTTGTTTGGAAATAAGTAGGCTTGCTCTAATGCAATGTGATCCTCCCACAAATTTCCTATTCTGAGATGAATTATAAATTACAGAACACCAGCTCTCAAAATCTTACCATCCAGTTCTAGGGTATTAAGAGAGTAGAATGTTTAAACAAAAGAGGAAGTGCTAAATACCAGAAAGATTCTTTCATTAAATAGATCTAAATCTCCTTAGCTTCAAAATTATCTCTGTTGCAATGGAATTTAATAAGAGAATAGATAACAGTAGAATTTAATAAGAGAATAGTGAGTGGGTGGTACCTCTATTGCCAACCACAAGGATCCTGCCTGTGCTGGCAATTGAGATGTTCCCAGAGTGTAAATTAACCGATGCTGTATATTATTAATCCTTGTCTGTAATGAAGAGAACTTATCACCATCAACTTTTTAAGAGAGAAACAGATTTTTAAAGAGTCATAAGTTTTTGTTGAATATATAACACTTGCTTTTCATAATAGTTTCATATTTCAGTGAACCTTCTGATTATATCCAAAGTCCACAGACTCCCCAAATTTGTCTTAAGAGGTTTAGGTAATATAAGAATAAGAATTTTTTAAAAAGAGAGCATGGTCATTTCCCCTAGTGTGTGATCTTAAAAGCTTTTGTGCATCATGTATCCCTTGGTATATTTCATGGTGAACATGTCCTGAAAAAATAACTTTTATAGGTCACTTTTTTTTTAATTTTTGAAGAGGATTTAGATGATTTCAGGGAGACATATTCAAGAGTGATATGACTGAAAGCTAACAGGTAATCAAACCATTTTCTCCAACTGCTATAACTTCTGTAGAAAAGGCAATTTTAGAAAAGAACCTGAGTTTGAGATGAGTGTAAAGCATTTTCAATGACAGGGGGATAGGACTGCATATCTTGTTGGACCAAGAATTATAGCTGATTTTCTTCTGTGTGATTACTTGGCAAAAGGGGGATTGCTTTTGGATTTTGTGATGCCAGAGAGGACAGTAATGCCATTTGTAAATGGACCGGCACCCCAGCCAGGATCTGTCCGCCTTTCTGAAAACCTGATTGGCAATTTGGCTATCTCAGAGAGGGGGCTAAAAGCAGACTACTGAAGATGATTCCTGTTTAATAAAGACATTAGGATCAATTGTAGCTCAGGGAGAGAAGCCAAACTCAATTATATAGAGACATGTAGGTGAAGGAAAGCATCTCTGTGTTTACTGAAAACAAAACTGACACACAATTATGTCATTTAAACATAAAGAAATGGTGTCTTTGCAAGTATGTTATTAATATGTATAATTAACCAATTAACATATCATTAGTATCTATTTAAGCTTCGCACTGGTAACACCATGCTCATGTTTCAAAGATAACTTGACATTTCTGCTTTAATGATCTTTGCCTTTCATTACATACAAAAAGAAAAGAAAAGAAAGAAAGAAAACATCCTCCGCTAACCACAGTATTGAATTACTCTGAAGGGCTTGGTCATATTCCTAGCTGAATCACTTCCTACTACTTTTCTTTTTGTCAAGTAAAACTGAAATATTATTTTGCTGTCATGCTGGATAAATTCCTTAAGTTTTCTGTTGACGGATAAAGGAAAATGACTAGGTATTGAAATGCGGGTTTATCAGTGTCCTGGCTTTTTCACAAAAATTTCCAGTGCAGAATGTCACAGGAGAAAATTATAGGTTGTGAATAAAGATTAAGCCCTCCCATAGGGATTATACTCTTTCTCCTTGATTTAACCTTTCTGAAGTGTGTAAGCAAGGCCATCGGAGTGATGGTTAAGCTACTGGGATCTGGACTCAGGCTGCCTGGGTAAAAAACTTCCTGATTCTCTGGTATGTTCTATCTGGTCTCTCGCAGTCAGATTATATCAACTGATTAGGTGGTTAGATTATTATCCTGTCTGGTAACTGGATTAAGTATCTCACTACTATTGGATTAAGTTAGGCTAAGTAACAACTATTAATCTGCTACTAGATTAAGAGGTTTCCAGTGGATTGTGTGGTTAGATAATCTCTGTTTTACCTAGTGTTTAGAAATTAAGATTTCTAAAATAACATTTTGCTAGGTACTTAACTTCATACCTAAACTTCAATTTCTCCACCTCAAAAATAGGAATAGTAACATTGTCTATCTCTGAACTGTTCTAAAGATTAAATAAGTTCATTAAAGTGCTTAGATTACTGACCCATATGACACTGAATCAAGTTTAACCATTAAGGTTGGTATTGCTTTTCCCATTATTAGGAGGTGTTTAGCACAGGTATACATGTCTCTGACATGCGTGTGTGAATACAGAACACAGGATGTGTGTTGGTTCCCTCGGTACAGCTGGTGTGGGAGCTGGCATCTTTACATCAGTGACTGGAGCCGTGGCTATACTCAGATGTTCTACATTTCACACGAGGTTTTGGTGTCCCATAGTCTCAGGACCGCATTAGTCAGCTAATTTTTGTTTTCAAACTTGTGTGCATAAAAGCTATTCCCCAAGGACCTAAGCTGAGTGGTAAGTCAGAAAGGATGGAAACCGGACCCTCTGACCCTCAATTCAAACAACCTGTATTTACTCTAGGGTCTGAAGGGAGAAAAATCCGAAGCAGTCTGTTATAGCATGTTGGCCCAAGTCTTCTTAGGTAATTGAATGTATTGGGTAGAGCTGTGTTGTTTTAATGTCTTCATAAATAAGTATTAAAACCAAAAGGGACACTGGAAACCTCCAAACCACTTGATTTTATTTTTTCCCAATTCAAGTTAGTAACTATTAAGCCAATTTGTGTGCAATAAAGATGTTTCATGCCCAACCTGTCTGAGCAAAAGTCCTGCCCAGGATCTGAGGAAGGGGAGAGGGAAGATTTCTACAATAGACACTGGTTGTTGGCTGGGGGACAAGCCCACCTGCAGGGATTAGACAAGCAACACCAGACACTGAGGCTGGGAGAAATTCAGGCAGAAAGGAGCTGACCAAGCTCAAGTGTTCCCCCAACACAGTGATTGAGACCAATCGCAAATCCTGAGTGTGTCCGACTATGACCACATGGACTGTAGCCCACCAGGCTCCTCTGTCCATGGGATTCTCCAGGAAAGAATACTGGAGTGGGTTGCCATTCCTGTCTGCAGACAGGGATTCAAACTGTAGCACAAATAAATGAGACTCATAAATTTTAAAAAAAGAAGAAGAAGAAAGAAGCAAATGCAGCGATACTCTGGTACAAATAGCTGACTTCTCTCCCACTCCACCCCAAGATGAGACGATTGCTTTGAAAACCCCAGCACTCTCTTCAGAAAGGACTCACTTGTTTCTCAAAAATGAAAAGAAATAGCCTTACCCTGCAGAAGGGAGTGAGTTCTGAAAGTGAGAGCTGTCTCAGAAGTCTGCGGGGAGCTGGGGTGGAAGCCACACAGGGAGGAGGTGGACGTCACGCCTCCCCTCAGCGCCGACAGGAGGGCACCACTGCTCGCCCTGTCATGATGGAGTCTCGAGGGTAACTGGGGCTTTTCCCCTGTGATGATGGGGTCCTGGGGAAAGGGTGGCTGTTGCCCTTCAGGCAAAGATGTTCTGGAGGAAACTGCTGCCATTAACCACTGTGATGTTGGTGCTCCAAGGAAGATGGTGTCTCTTTTCCTTGTGATGGTGGCGATGATGTCCTAAGGGAGGTGGTGCTTTCCTCAATTGTGATGATGGTGTCCTGTGAGAAAGTGTCTCTTTCCTTTGTGATGACAGTGTTCTGGGGACTGTCCTGGCTTCTTCCTCTGGGGTTCTGGCTTCTTAGGGGAAATTCTGGTAATTCCAGCCCCATTTCCACCCATCAAAGCTACTGTGCTGTCTCCATGATATCCACCACGCGACTGCTCTCTGCAACAACGGTTCTGGCCACACCGAGGACATCCTGTGGGGAGATGACTGAACAGGCACCTTGTCTTATTGGGCTTCACTTCATTGCTCCTTGAAGATGCTGCTTACGCTTTTCAAATTGAAGGTCTGCAGCACCCCTGCGTAGAGCAAGTCTATCAGTGCCATTTATTCCAGCAGCATTTGTTCCCTTCATGTCCCTGCATTACATTTAGGTAATTCTCACATTTCAAACATTTTTATTATTATTATATCCATTATGGTGATCTGGGATGTAGGATCTTTGATAATACGACTAGGACTTGCTGAAGGCTCAGATGATGGCTAGTATTTTTTAGCAATTGAGTACTTTTACTTCATGTATATATGTTGGGTTTTTTTTGTTGTTGTTGTTGTTAGCCATAATGAATATTATATACTTAATAGACCATAGTGTGGAAAAAACATAACTTTCTTTTTTAGTTTTTTTTTCTTTTTATTATTAATTTATGTGCACTGGGAAACCCGAAGTTTGTGTGACTCACTTTATTGTGATACTCATTTTATCTCAGGGTCTGAAACCAAAACCACAGTATCTCTGAGGTCTGTCAGAGCCTCAGGCACAGAGATGAAAAAATAATCATTTCTTCACTTCCAGACAGAAACTCTAAGTCATCATTTTTGATTAATCTATGCCACTCTTCCACAATATTATGTGAGGAAGATAAATCCACCCTTTCTTTATAAATCTGATGGTCTTGATTAGTAATATCAGAGTAAGAATTACGTGGCCAGACAAATATTCTTTGTTACAGTCAAAGTTAAGTTCAATGGCCCATTGCAGTAAAGAATTTTTAGAAATACTTGCATATATTTCCCTTTCTAATCACAGTCCTCTTTATTTTCTTTAATTCATATTTTGAATAACATGTGACTCTACTATAAAGTGACACTTTTAATGAAAAAAGATGATAGAATTTTCATTAAAAAGAGAAACTAGACCTTTGGCTGCATTTTGTTCACCTCCTTCATCAACTGCTGCTGCTGCTGCTAAGTCATTTCAGTCATGTCTGACTCTGTGCAACCCCATAGACAGCAGGCCACCAGGCTCCCCCGTCCCTGGGATTCTCCAGGCAAGAACACTGGAGTGGATTGCAATTTCCTTCTCCAATGTATGAAAGTGAAAAGTGAAAGTGAAGTCGCTCAGTCGTGTCCGACTCCTAGCGACCCCATGGACTGCAGCCCACCAGGCCCCTCTGTCCATGGGATTTTCCAGGCAAGAGTACTGGAGTGGGGTGTCATTGCCTTCTCCACCTTCATCAGCAAATGATATTATAAATAATTAACTTATAACCACTGGAATTAATAAAGTGATCAAACCCATTATTCCATAGTCCATTATATTTTGGCATCTAGGTTTAAGGAAAACAAACAAACTTTTATTTTTCTGGAAAACTCAATTTATGTCTTCCTGTTTCTTTAATTGGGGCCAGTTAGTTCATACTGTGTAATTTCAATATTGCTTCTTTGGTGATGCATTAGAATTTCTGGTAGGTTCAGAATACAAAATAGTTTATTTTAGCATTGTAAATCTGTCACCTAAATGTTTTGAGTTTATATTTTAGGTAGTGAAAGTGTTATTCGCTCAGTCATATCTGACTCTTTGCAACCCCAGAGACTGTAGTTCCTCAGGCTCCTCTGTACATGGGATCTTCCAGGGAAGAATAGTGGAGTGGGATGCCATTCCCTTCTCCAGGGGATGCAGGGATCTTCCCAACCCAAGGATTGAACCTGGGTCTCCTGCATTGCAGGAAGATTCTTTAACATCTGAGCCATCAGGGGGGCATTTCAGGTAGTGGGAGAATGTAAATGTTTTCTGGTTTCCCAGATGGCACTAGTGGTAAAGAACTGGCCTGACAGTGCAGGAGATGTAAGAGATGCAGTTTAGATCCCAGGGTCGGGAAGAACCCCTGGAGAAGGGCATGGCAATCCACTTCAGTATTCTTACCTGGAGAGTCCCATGGACAGATGAGTCTGGTTGACATGACTGAGTGACTTAGCACACAGAGCATCCTTAATTAGTCCTCATTCTCACTGTGGGTGCTCAGACCCAGCCCACATCCACTACAGCATCCTAACCTGTGGCCACATTCACTGTGGTCCCTCACTGAGATCTGTTTTCAGCAGAGCAGAAGCGGGGTGGTTTTCAATTACAAATCAGATTCTGTCCCACCCCATCAAAACTCATCAGAGGATTCAAGTCTCAAGATGAAAAAAATCCAACATCTGTACTCTGACTAACAAAACTCAGTGTGACTCCATGCTGGCCTCCCTCTAAACCCACGTGGTCCAAGTGTACATCCTCTGAGTTCACTCCCTTCTCATTCTGTGACTAATGTAAGCCTTCCCCATGCAGGGCTCCTCACCAGCCCTCTGAGAGTTCTCCTCTGCCCTCTCCCAGGTCAGCTTCTCAGATGAAGGTTTGGGGTTTCAGCCATGATCAACAGATGACCATGCACTGCCTAGGCAATAGTGCATCCTAATCTGTATGCAGGTCAAGAAGCAACAGTTAGAACTGGACATGGAACAACAGACTGGTTCCAAATAGGAAAAGGAGTACATCAAAGCTGTATATTGTCACCCTGCTTATTTAACTTATATGCAGAGTACATCATGAGAAACGCTGGGCTGGAAGAAGCACAAGCTGGAATCAAGATTGCTGGGAGAAATATCAATAACCTCAGATATGCAGATGACACCACCCTTATGGCAGGAAGTGAAGAGGAACTAAAAAGCCTCTTGATGAAGGTGAAAGTGGAGAGTGAAAAAGTTGGCTTAAAGCTCAACATTCAGAAAACAAAGATCATGGCATCTGGTCCCATCACTTCATGGGAAATAGATGGGGAAACAGTGGAAACAGTGTCAGACTTTATTTTTCTGGGCTCCAAAATCACTGCAGATGGTGACTGCAGCTATGAAATTAAAAGATGCTTACTCCTTGGAAGAAAAGTTATGACCAACTTAGATAGCATATTGAAAAGCAGAGACATTCTTTTGCCAACAAAGGTCCATCTAGTCAAGGCTATGGTTTTTCCAGTGGTCATGTATGGATGTGAGAGTTGGACTATGAAGAAAGCTGAGTGCCGAAGAATTGATGCTTTTGAACTGTGGTGTTGGAGAAGACTCTTGAGAGTCCCTTGGACTGCAAGGAGATCCAACCAGTCCATTCTGAAGGAGATCAGCCCTGGGATTTCTTTGGAAGGAATGATGCTAAAGCTGAAACTCCAGTACTTTGGCCACCTCATGCGAAGAGTTGACTCATTGGAAAAGACTCTGACGCTGGGAGGGATTGGGAGCAGGAGGAGAAGGGGATGACAGAAGATGAGATGGCTGGATGGCATCACTGACTCAATGGACATGAGTCTGAGTGAACTCCGGGAGTTGGTGATGGACAGGGAGGCCTGGCGTGCTGCAATTCATGGGGTCGCAGAGTTGGACACAACTGAGCAACTGAACTGAACTGAACTGAACTGAAGTATTGTCAACCAAGTTAATCTATAAGGAGGCAGCATTTTGAATGAATATTGCATTGTGTTAGAAATGGATTCAAATGCTGCTTATACTATTTTTCTTCATCTTAAACTTTTAAAAAGAATTATTATGAATTTTTCCATTATTACAAAAATAAATGATAACAAACTTCACATTAGAAGATTATCATTTATAAACATATATATATGTATATGCTAAGTCACTTCAGTTGTTTCCTACTCTGTGTGACCCCATAGACGGCAGCCCACCAGGCTCCCTGGTCCCTGGGATTCTCCAGGCAAGAACACTGGAGTGGGTTGCCATTTCCTTCTCCAATGCATGAAAGTGAAAAGTGAAAGTGAAGTCGCTCAGTTGTGTCTGACTCTTAGCTACCCCATGGACTGCAGCCTACCAGGCTCCTCCATCCATGGGATTTTCCAGGCAAGAGTACTAGAGTGGGGTGCCATCGCCTTCTCTGATATATGTGTGTGTGTATATATATATATATATATATATATATATATATATATTCAACTCTTTGGTGAGTCTTTCCAGAACTCCTGCTTTGTTTGGTTGTATCAAACTACTCTTTTAAAAGACTCCCTCACATAATTGCTACTGTGAATCTCAGAAGTGCACTTCACTTGATAGAGAAGGGAAGAGAACATGTCTTTAGTTGTAGCAAAGGGAACAAAGCTTTAAACTTTCAAGCATTTGTACTGCCCTCTTGGGATATCTTTTAATTAAAATAAATTAAAGGAAGTTTTTGAGAGCAGTATTTTGAGTTCTGAAGTGTCATGGTTAAAGCAGTCAAATGACAGATTCATGACTGCTTTATTACTAAGAGCTTACAATTATGTAAACAGTTAGTGAATACATCCTGCAGTGAGTAGGTATTTCACTCCTTAAACAGGTAGCAGACTTATTCTGCTAAATATGCTCCCCACAGAGCCTAGCTAGTGACCTCACATCTATTTCAGGTGGATAATGCAGATGCTTGTGCATAAGGCCGCCAATTTCCATAGGGGGAAAAAAAAAGATTTAACATGTAATAATATGAAGATTTTCAAATGCAATACTAAATCTTAATAATATACATATGCACACATAAACAGATATACAATGGGGGTTGTTAGAAAAAATGGCACTGGCTTTTTAGAAAAAATGGCACTGGCTTTTTAAAGTGGAAAGCTTTTTAGAAGTCTTGTTATATAAGTTTCTCCAAGCTTATTTTATATCTCCAAGATGTATATCTTTCAGGATCAACTAGATATTGCGAGGTTAGCATAAGTCTACTTGAAATGCCTTCCTCAGTTATCAGGGTGACCATTTTGGAGTGCTGCACCATTGAAGGATATTTTCATTTATGCCTTTTAAAAACAGATTTATTGACATACAATTTACATATTTTAAATTCTGTCCACTTAAAGTATGCAAATGATGGACTTTAATATACTGAGAGCATTATACACCCGTCACCATAACCTAATTCTAGAGTGTTTTCATCAGCCCACAAAGAAATCTGTTCTCCTTAGCTACTTTTTATCTGCCCCTCCCCTTACATTCTTCAATATTAATAGATTGAATCAGACAGCATGCAGTCTTTTGTCCCCAGTTCCTTCACTCAGCAGAATGATTCTGAGGTCTGTCATTGTCTTAGCCTGTATCTCTACACCTTTCCTTTTAATTGACCAATAATATTTCATTGAATGTATTTGACACATTTTGCTTATGCAAGCATCAGTTGGCAGACTCGAACTATTTTACATTTTGAGTGTTACGAATAACTCTGCTATGAATAGAAGAGTATACTAGTTATGTGTGTATATATATGTTTCCAGGTCTCTTGAGTATAAAAACCTAGGGATGAAATTGCTGGATCATATGGTAAAACTGTTTTAACCATCTGAAGAACTGCCAAAAATATATTCCAAATCTTCTGTCCCATTTTACATTCCCACCAGCAATGTATAAAGTTTCCAATCTCTCTACACACTTGCCAACACCTGTTATCACCTCTGAGTACAGCCCTCATAGAGGGTAGGAACTCCTATCTCATTGCGGTTGTTAAATTCTTTTCCCAAGCAGTACTGAGCACATTTTCATGTGCTTATTGGCCATTCATCTATCTTCTTTGGAAAAATGTCTCTTTGTATGCTTTGCCCACTTTTTAATTATGTTTTGTTGTGGTTGAGCTATAAGCATCCTGTATACTCTGGATATTATACACTTAGTAGATTTATCAACTGCAGATATTTTCTCCCATTCTGTGGTTTGTGTTTTCATTTTCTCAGTAGCATCCTTTGCAGCCAAAAATCTTTCAATTTTCGTGAAACCCAACAATTTAGTCCCTTTTAATTGCTTCTGCTTTTGGTGTCATATCCAAGATATCATAGCTAACTTAAGATTGCAAATGATCTGCTTCTCTGTTTTCTTCCAAGATCCTGTAACTTTAGCTGTTACATTCATGTCTGTGGTCTACTGAGATAATTTTTCTGTCTGTGAGGCAGAAATCCAAACTCATTACTTGCATGTGGATATCCAATTTTCACAGCACTGTTTGGTAGAATGAGAATTTTTTGAGTAATTATATGTCAATACTTCTGACAAATTTATTCTGTAGGATGTCTTTGTTTCTCAGAAAAGCTCTAGAACATTGATGTTTTGACCTAGTATGAAATTGAGGTTAAATAATTTGTCCAATATTTCTTTTTTATTGAAATATAATTGGCATATAACACATATTTTTAAATTGCAATATGATCATTAAAATAAGTTGATGTCCATCACAATACTTTAAGTAAGGACTTCTAAGATCTACTGTGACAGAAATATTATTAACTGTACTCATCATGCTGTGCATTATATCATTTATTTGATAATTAAAATTTGTAGCTTATGGCCTCTTCATTTCTCCCATACCTTATCTCTTGCAACCATCAACCTCTTCTCTGTATCTAGGAGTTTGGCTTTTTGTTGCTTTTTTTTTTTTAATTTCTCACATGAGTGAGAGCATATGGGTGTGCGTGTGTGTGTGTGTGTGTCTCACTTCTTCCTTATTGATTTATTCATCAGCGGACCCACAGGTTGCTTCTATAACTTGGCTGCTAAAAATAATGATGCAGTGACCTGGGGGTGCATATATGTTTTTGAATTAGTGTTTTATTTTCTTCAGATAAATACCCAGAAGTGGGATTACTGGCTCATATGGTAATTCTATTTTTAATTTGAAAACGAATCTCTATACTACTTTCCATAATGGCTATTTCCACCAAGAAAGCACAGAAAATTCCCTTTTCTCCACATGCTCGCCAACACTTGTTATCTCTTGCTTTCTTGGAATAGCTGTTCTAAAAGATGGGGGCAGGATGTCATCTCATTGTGGTTCAATTTCCTTTCCCTGATGAATAAGGATGTTGAGCATCTTCTCACAGACCTGTTGGCCATCTGTGTGCATTTTTGGATAAATGTCTATTCAGGTCTCCTGATCAGTTTCTATTTAGATTATTTTTATTTTCACTATTGAGCTATATGTGTGTGTGTTTGTGTGGATATTAATCCCTTATCAGATATATGTTTGGCAAATATTTTCTCCATTCAGTAGGATGTATTTTCTTGTTGTTAATAATTACCTTCAGTGTGCAGAAACTTCTCTAGTTTGATGTAGTCACATTTGTTTACTTTGACTTTCGTTTCCTTTGCTTTTTGAAGTCAGATCTAAAAATTCAACCTCAAGACCAATTTCAAGGAGCTTTCCCCCTGTATTCTCCTAAGAGGTTTATGGTTTCAGGTCTTACATTCAAATCTTTAGTCCATTTGGAGTTAATTTTTGTGTACGGTGTATGAGTCTAGTTTTAATCTTTTGTATGCAGCTCTCCTCTTTTTCTAACAAACACTGATTAAGAGACTATCCTTCCCTCATTTTATATTTGTGGCTCCTTTTCCTAAATTAATTTATCATGTTTGCACAGGTTTATTGCTGGGCTCTTTGTTAGGTTCCACTGATTTATATACCTGTTTTTATGCCAATACCATACTGTTTTGATTATTATAGCTTTGCAACAGAGTCGGAAATCTAGGAGGGTAAGCCTCTAGGTTTGTTCTTTTTTCTCGATTGCTTTGGTGATTCTGGGTCTTTTATGGTTCCATAAGAATTTTATGTTTGCTCTACTTTTGTGAAAAATGACATTTTGATAGGGATTGTATTGAAACTGCAGATTTTTTATGATAGTACAGACATTTTATAATATTAATTCACCCAGTCCATGATCGTGGGATATGGTTCCACTTATTTGTATTATCTTCAATTTCTTAAATCTCTGTAGTTTTCATGTACAGGTATTCTACCTTCTTTGTTAAATTTATTCCCAGTTTCACTATTTTTTTGCTATATTTATGAATGAAATTATTTTCTTAATTTCTCATACTTTATAATTAGTTTAGAAATGCAACATATTTTTCATACTGAGTTTGTATCCAGTAACTTTATAGAACTTATTTATTAGTCTGATGGACTTCGGTGGAGTATTTAGGTTTTCTGTGTATAAAATCATGTCACATGCAAATAATGAAAGTGTTACTTTTTCCTTTCCAATCAGGATGACTTTTTGTTTTTCCCTTAATTGCTGTGGCTATGAATTCCAAGACTATATTGGGTTAAAATGGTGATAATAAGCATTATTTTATTATTCTGGGTTGCAGAGTTTTTCACAGTGCATATAAGGTTAACTGTGGGGTTACCATATATGGCCTTTATTTGGTTCAAGTACATTCCCCCATATTAATGTTCCTGAGTTTTTCTATCATAAATTACTGTTGAATTTTATTAAATGCTTTTACTTCATCTATTGAGATAGTATGATTTTTATCCTTCATTTAGTTAAATCTTTTTTATCATGTTGATTGATCTGCAAATGTTGAACCATCTTTTCATCCCAGAGACAAGTTGCACTGTATCAAGTGCATGATCCTCTGATGTATTGTTGAATTTGGTTTTCTAATATTTTGTTAAGGTAACTTGTATCTATGTTCATCAGGAGTACTGACATGCAATTTTTTTTCCTTGTGATGTCTTTGCTTTTGGTACCAAGGAAATGCTGGCATCATAAAATGATTTTGAAAGTGTTCTCTCTTTTTCTGCATTTTGGAAGAGTTTGAGAAGGACTGATATTAATGCTTCTTTGAATGTTTGGTAGAAATCACCAGTGAAGTCTTTGCTTCTGGACTTTTGTCAGGAGATTTTTGATGACTGATTGACTCTCCCTACTAGTAAGTGGTCTATTCAAAGTTTCTGCTTCTTCATGATTCAGTCATGGAAGGTGGCTCATTTCTAGTAATGTATTGATTTCACGTTGTTCAAATTATTCAAGTATATTGTAGTTAATCTGTTATGATCCATGGATTCTGTGGTATCAATTATAACATCTCTTTAATTTTTGTTTATTTATGCATTTTTTCTTGGTGATTCTAGATTAATACTTGTCAGTTTTTTTTTTTTATTTTTTTAGAACTAGCTTTGGTTTTATTGATCTTTTCCATTGTCTATTTTATTTATTTCTACTGATCTTTGTTACTTCCTTTCTACAAACCACCCTTCATTAGTTCTTCTTTTTTCTAGTTCTTTGAATTGTAAAGTTAACTTGTTTATTTTGATTTTTCTTCTTTCTTGAGAAAGGGATTTCTCACTATGAATTTGTCTCTTAGAATACCTCAAGGTATTAATTTCTCTTTTGATTTCTTCATTGACCATTTGTTGGGCAACATGTTGTTTAATCTGTGTATATTTGTGAACTGTTTCCTTGTAATTGATTAAAGTGTATTATTTCTAGTGAGAAAAGATTCCTGATATGATTTCAGTCTTCATAAATCTGTTAAGATTTGCATGTGGTCTAACATGAGATCTGTCCTAGAGAATTCTCCATGTGCACTTGAGGAGGATGTGTATTTCCTTTTGGATGGGCTGTTATGTATATATCTGCTAATATCATATAATTTAGTGTGTCAGTTAAGGCCAGTATTTAATTATTATTCTGTTTGGATAATCTGTCTATTGATATAAGTGGGGTATTAAAGTCCCTGACAATTATTGTATTATTGTCTATTTCTCCCTTTAAGTTTTTAAATATTTGCACTGTGTATTTATGTATTTCTATGCTTGCTGTTGTTCAGTTGCTAAGTTGTGTCCGGCTCTTTGTGACCCATGGACTGCAGCATACCAGGCTCCCGTGTCCTTGTCTATCTCCTAGCGTTTGCTCAAATTCATGTTCATTGAATCAGTGATGGTATTTAACCATCTCATCCCCTTCCACCCCCTTCTCCTTTTGCCTCCAATCTTTCCCAGCATCAGGGTCTTTTCCAATGAGTAGGTTCTTCACTCAGGTGGCCAAAGTATTGGAGCTTCAGTTTTAGCATTAGTCCTTCCAAAGAATATTCAAGGTTGATTTCCTTTAGGATTGACTGGTTTTATTCCTATGCTGGGAACATAAATATTTACACAGATTATATCTTCTTTTGGACTGTCTCCTTTATCATTATGTAGCACTTTCCTTTGTCTCTTATTATAGTCTTTATTTTTAAATCTATTTTGTTTAATAAAGGGCTTCCCTGATAGCTCAGTTGGTAAAGGATCTGCCTGCAATTCAGGAGACCTCAGTTCAATCCCTGGGTCAGGAGGATTCACTGGAGAAGGGATAGGCTACCCACTCCAGTATTCTTGGGCTTCCCTTGTGGCTCAGCTGGTAAAGAATCAGCCTGCAATGCAGGAGACCTGGGTTTAATTCCTGGGTTGGGAAGATCCTCTGGAGAAGGGAAAGGCTACCCACTCCAATATTCTTGCCTGGAAGTCCATGGGGTCACAAATAGTCGGACAAGACTGAGTGACTTTCATTTTCACTTTGTTTGATAAAAATACAGATTCTCCAACTTTCTTTTGGTTGTTATTTGCATAAAATATATTTTTTCATTGCTACACTTTCAGCCTGGGTATGTCCTTACATCTGATGTGATTCTTTTGTAGGCAGCACATAGAGGAGTCTTTAAAAAAAAAAATTAATCCATTCAGTCACCCTATATCTTTTGATTAGAAAATTTAGTCGATTTGTATTTAAATTATTGATAGGTATGTACTTACTGTCATTTTGCTAATTGTTTTTTGGTGGCTTTGTGGTTCCTCTGTTATATGCTTCTCTTGCTTTCTACATTTGTGGTCTGATGGCTTTCTATAATGGTTTGCTTAGATTTTTTTCTCATTATATTTTGTATATCTACTGTAAGTTTCTGTTTGGTATTTCCCATGAGGCTTACACACAACAATCTGTGCTTATAGTTTATAGCAGTCAATTTTAAATAGATAACAACTTAACTTGAACATATGCTAGATCTCTACACTTTTATCCTGCCGTTCCTACACTTTGTTTCTGACATAATATTTTACATCTTTTTATCATTGATATGTTTACTAATCATTATTGTTACTTATACTACTTTTTTCGGTGTCCTCCAACAAGTCCATTCTGAAGGAGATCAGCCCTGGGATTTCTTTGGAAGGAATGATGCTAAAGCTGAAACTCCAGTACTCTGGCCACCTCATGCAAAGAGTTGACTCACTGGAAAAGCCTCTGATTCTGGGAGGGATTGGGGGCAGGAGGAAAACGGGACGACAGAGGATGATATGGCTGGATGGCATCACTGACTCGATGGATGTGAGTCTGAGTGAACTCCGGGAGTTGGTGATGGACAGGTAGGCCTGGTGTGCTGCGATTCATGGGGTCACAAAGAGTCGGACACAACTGAGTGACTGAACTGAACTGAACGGAACTTCACACTAGCTTTATAGGTGTTTAATCCACTGTTTTTATATTAACCTTCACCAGTGAGGTTTATATCTTTATATGTTCTCTTGTTACTAATTAGTACCCTTTGCAGCTTAAGGAAGTCTTTTTAACATGTATCTTAAAGCAGTTCAGTGGTGATGAACTCTTTCAGTTTTGGCTGTCTGGAAAAAGTCTTTACTTCTACAATCCTGAATAATAACTTGGCCAAGCAGATTATTATTGGCCAGAAGTTTTATTGTTTGTTTCCTTTTAGCACTTTAAATATACCATGTCACACCCTTTTAGCCTCAGGTACCCTGTTGAAAATCTGCTTATAGTCTTCTGGGGGTTACCTTGTATGTGATGTGTTATTTTTCTCTTGCTGCTTTTAAGATTTGTCATTTGCCTTTGACAGCAAAATTATGTCTCAGTACATGTCTCTTGGGGTTCATTTTATTTGGAACTCCCTGGGTTCCCTGAATCTGTACATCTGCTTTCTTCCCCAGTTTAGGAAAATTTTCAGCCACTGTTTATTTACATAAGTTTCCTGCTGCTTTCATTCCTTTTCTCCATTTTGGACTCCTAACTCTGAATTTTAGTTTGCTTGATGCTGTACCAAAAGTCCCTTAAGCTATGAACGCTTTTTAAAGTTTTTTCTCCTTGCTCTTCTATTTGGGTCATTTCCACTGCCCTGTCTTTCAGATCACTGACCCTTTCTTCTGCTTCATTTAGGGTGCTGTTGAACCCCTCCTGTGTATTTTTCAGTTTAGTTACTCGATTCTTCAGTGATCTTTTTTTTCTTTTTTTCTTAATTTAAATTTATTTATTTTAATTAGAGGCTAATTACTTTACAATATTGTATTGGTTTTGTCATACATCAACATGCATCCACCACGGGTGTACACGTGCTCCTCATCCTGAACCCCCCTCCCACTTCCCTCCCTGTACCATCCCTCTGGGTCATCCTGGTGCACCAGCCCCAAGCTTCCTGTATCCTGCATCAAACCTGGACTGGCGATTCGTTTCTTATATGATATTATACATGTTTCAATGCCATTCTCCCAAATCATCGCACCCTACCTCTCCCACAGAGTCCAAAAGACTGTTCTATACATCTGTGTATCTTTTGCTGTCTTGCATACAGGGTTATCATTACCATCTTTCTAAATTCCATATATATGCATTAGTATACTGTATTGGTGTTTTTCTTTCTGGCTTACTTCACTCTGTATAATTGGCTCCAGTTTCATCCACCTCATTAGAACTGATTCAAATGTATTCTGATATTTTATTGATGTATCTCTTTGTTAAAGTTTTAACTATTAATCAATGTTTCTGCCAAGTTCTATTATCATTTTATGACAGTTATTTTTAATCTTACCAGGCAAATTACTTATTTCTGTTTTATTAAGCTTCTTTTTTTCTGATTTTTTATCTTGTTCTTTCATATGGAAAATGTTCCTTAATATAAACAGTTGTTAAACATATATGTACCTTATTACCTAGGAATTCCAGTCTTTGCTGTTTCCCCATGTGTAGTGAAAACTGAAGTGACTTAGCAGCAGCAGTAGCAACAGTGAAAACAAAAGTCCAAACAACATTTTGTACAAGAATTATTCGGCAAAACCAATACAATATTGTAAAATAATAAAATAATAATAATAATAATAAATTAAATTAAATTAAAAAAAGAATTATAAACTTGTTCACATAGCCTGAAATTGAAACAACCCAAATGTCCCTCAATGGAAAAGTGGATAAAAGTATGTTGATATATTCATACAGTAGAATTCTACCCAGCAATAAAAATGAGTTACTGATATGTTCAACACATTAATGAATCTTTAAGACATTATATGGGGAGACAGACACCAGACATAAGAGGTGTATGTATAACTGTATTTACAGAAAGACCAGATGAAGTCAATTTATAATAAAAATCAGAAAAGTTGCCTATGGAGGGAGGGGGTAAGAACTGAATATAAGGTGCAAAAAGTAACTTAATGTGGTATGGAAATTATGTATGCTTTTGTCCAGTGTGTTGGCTACATCTGTTGGCATGAACTATTTCTTCAAAATAAGTGAACTATACAATTAAGATACATGCATTTCACTGTAAATGCATGTATTCATTTCAATTTTAAAAATAACTATTTTATAGCAACTTGGGTTCTGAAACTGCAAAGGAAGGTTGGTATCCATGGGCATTTTAGGTTGAATTGCTATTGAATTTCAAATGTATTTGTGTTTTATTAGTATGTTTCACTGGGACAAGGCAATGGCACCCCACTCCAGTACTCTTGCCTGGAAAATCCCATGGACGGAGGAGCCTGGTAGGCTGCAGTCCATGGGATCGTTAAGAGTCGGACACGACTGAGCGACTTCACTTTCACTTTTCACTTTCATGCATTGGAGAAGGGAATGGCAACCCACTCCAGTGTTCTTGCTTGGAGAATCCCAGGGACGGGGGAGCCTGGTGGGCTGCCGTCTATGGGGTCACACAGAGTCGGACACGACTGAAGCAACTTAGCAGCAGCAGCAGCAGCAGTATGTTTCACTAACTATTCATTCTAGTTTTGTTTCAAATCATCCCTTATTCAGATAGCCTTCTTTTCTAATAAGGGACAAATTGTTCCATAAAATATGTGTTAATTCGTAACAATTGTTTGTCAATTTCATAATGTTACATATTCAATGCTAGCTTGAATGAGCAACATTTTTAGCTGTGGGGAATTATTACGGTTTACCTTCTTTACATATTAACCAAAATAATATCTTCATTTTCAGTTTCTGAAATTGAAATAGGTATTCATTTGAGCACTGCAGTATTGCCACTTTTGTATAGAAAAAGCAACAGAATGTTCCCAGAGTCATAGGGTTCAGTCTGACATGTTTCATTGATTCCATGAAGGTAAACGGAAAGAAATTTCAAAATTATGGTAAGCCTAACGCTTCATGCAGTTGTAACCACCTGTTACAAGGTTTCATTTCTTGCAGAACATAAGGAGAGGTGAGAAGAGGTAGGAGGTTATTATAATAGGAAGTCAGAGCTGGTTGGTAAACTGACTCAGGATATCCGTGGAAAAGAAGCAGGGTTGAAAGAACCTAAGAAAATAATGGGCATCATTGATAATTTCACCTTCAGAATGAACAATTATTGACAAGTCGGTTGTGTCTGCAGAGATTTATTACTTGGATTTGGGGGTGACCAGCTGGTTCCTGACACTGTTTCCACTGTTTCCCCATCTATTTCCCATGAAGTGATGGGACCAGATGCCATGATCTTCGTTTTCTGAATGTTGAGCTTTAAGCCAACTTTTTCACTCTCCACTTTCACCTTCATCAAGAGGCTTTTGAGTTCCTCTTCACTTTCTGCCATAAGGGTGGTGTCATCTACATATCTGAGGTTATTGATATTTCTCCTGGCAATCTTGATTCCAGCTTGTGTTTCTTCCAGTCCAGCGTTTCTCATGATGTACTCTGCATATAAGTTAAATAAACAGGGTGACCTAGATAGCATATTCAAAAGCAGAGACATTACTTTGCCAACAAAGGTTCATCTAGTCAAGGCTATGGTTTTTCCTGTGGTCCTGTGTGGATGTGAGAGTTGGACTGTGAAGAAGGCTGAGTGCCGAAGAATTGATGCTTTTGAACTGTGGTGTTGGAGAAGACTCTTGAGAGTCCCTTGGACTGCAAGGAGGTCCAACCAGTTCATTCTAAAGGAGATCAGCCCTGGGATTTCTTTGGAAGGAATGATGCTAAAGTTGAAACTCCAGTATTTTGGCCACCTCATGCAAAGAGTTGACTCATTGGAAAAGACTCTGACGCTGGGAGGGATTGGGGGCAAGAGCAGAAGGGGACGACAGAGGATGATATGGCTGGATGGCATCACTGACTAGATGGACATGAGTCTGAGTGAACTCCGGGTGTTGGTGATGGACAGGGAGGCCTGGAGTGCTTCGATTCATGGGGTCACAAAGAGTCGGACACGACTGAGTGACTGACCTGATCTGAGCTGGTTCCTGGACGATGCACTCATCAAATAAGGGAGGGGACTGCTAGCTTTACATCCAAGAAAGCCTTTCCTTGTAGGATGAATATTGTAAATAGTCATGGAAATAATCACTCATTTGGAAATGGGGAAAAGGGCATTTGCTATTATAGCAGGACAAAATAAATAAATAAACCAATTGGTTGCAAGCCCTTTGCAAACAGGGAAGGACTATGGAATACTTATCTTAATCCCATAATACACAATACAACACAAAACACAGAATAGCTGATGAAAAGCTCTTTATTGATTTAATGGTTATAAATACTGATCCAGTGCTCAGTGCAGAGAGCAAGGGTACAGACTATCAGGTGACTCAGGAAACTGCATGGGTGAAACTTCGAGATCAAGAAGAATTTTATTTAGTTGACATATACTTATTTGGTTTAACATTTGACCAGGCACAATGGTTTAAATCTTTGCTATTCAGGATATGAAAGGAAACTGCTGCAGGCTATGATCACCCCAGTTACACAAGACAGGATTTTCCAGAAGAGAAGAAAATCGCTCCCTTTAAACTTTTAGGCTTTTTAGGCTTTAAAGTCCAGAAAATTGTCTGGTAGGGATCATGTGAAAACACCAGTACCAGTTCTCTAGGGGTGATGTGGGTGTGGGATTCTGCATTTTTAACAAGCCACTGGTGAGGTTGATGCTGGTGAGGCAGGGCCCCATTGAATAGCGAGTCTTCAGACCTTGCTGTGCCTGGGATGGGCAGGGAGTCTGGAGGGGGACAGGAGACCTGTGCACATGGTCCCATTTATCCAGGTCTGGGGAGGAGATCGGAAGGGTAACAGCTCTTCCAAAGGCCAGGCAGTTGGCAGTTTAAAGCGGCCCATCACTGTCACTCCGTTGGTATTGATGGAGTGGTGTCTGTATGTGGATCCTGATTTTCATTGCCCCGGGCAAGAACAGAGGAGGCAAAAGTCATGGTGTCTGTCCTTAAGTTTCTCTGCTTCCAGAGAGACGATTTGACAAAAATAAAAAATACACAACACCACCAATTTAAAAAACCAAATAAACATACTAAGCTTCCCTGGATTGTGAATCATAAATGGTTTACAAATGCTAGGGATCACCAGGGCAATTGAGGCGGACGCCTCTGAGTGACATTTGAGAAGGTTTAATACTAGAACTGCACTTTAAATATGTGGGAGGTAGCTGATAAGCCATGAAGAAGTAGGTGTCCTCTGTGAACATCCAGAGGAGGGATCAAAGGAAAGCAGTTAGGAGAGATGGGAGCCATGGCTTGTCTGAAGGTGCAACTTGGTGGGCGTGATCAGAGATGAAAGCTAATACAGAGACAGTAGCAACCTTCTTGAAAATGGATAAGAAAGAAAGTTGTGGGTTTCTGAACAGTGAAAGAAAATGACATGATTTAAATGACAGTCATGGACACTGGAGCTGGATGAAATAGATTGGAATGAAAAGTCTAAAAATAGAAGAACAGCCCGCGAGGCCGCCGCAGTGACTTGAGACTGCTGATGGCCGGGCGTGGGGCTCAGAGGCTCAGAGAAACTCGGCTCAGTGGGAAGTGCCGACGTCCCCGGGCCCCAGATGAAGAGGAAGGGGTGGGCTACCGGGTCTGTTCAGGTGTTCTCTTCCACTCTCTTGAGGCACTCTCTTCCATCTTTACCACTCTTTTCCTCAGTACCTCTGTCAAAGAGTGAAAAGATGACCCACATGTGACGCAGAAAGGATGGTTTTAGGCCTCTTCAGAGTAACAGTTACTGGCAGGAAAGCACCATGGTGATAAGACTTTGTCTGTTTTTGTTTACATCTCTAATTTTATTTTATTAGACTATAGCTGAATTACAATGTTGTGTTAGGTTTTGGCATACAGTGAAGTGAATCTGATATATATATATTTTTTCATGCTTATTCCCACTATGGATAATTATAGGATATTGAATAGAATTCCCTGTGCTATACAATAATGCCTTGTTGTTTATCTATTTATATATAGTAGTTTGCATCTGCTAATCCCAAACTGCTAACTTTTTTTTTTAATTGGAGGATAATTATTTTTCAATGTTGTGTTGCTTTCTGTCATATAATAATGCAAATCACTCATAATTATATATACATATACTCTCCCTTTGAATCTCCCTCCCACCACCCTGTCATCCCTCCCCTCTAAGTCATCACAGAAAAGGGGATAAGATTTAATAGTAAAGTCTCAGGGACATGTTTGAGGAGATTGGGAATTTCATCCCATGCTGCAGATCAAATAAATATGAGAAACATTCCTTTCTGTTGGGTTGACCAAAAGTTCATTGGAGCTTTCCTATAAGAAAACCTGGACAAGGTTTTTGGCCAAAGCAGTATTTGCCAGAGTAAGTCTTAAATTCTGAGGGGTAGCATGAAAAGCACTGACTTGGAAAATCCAAAAATGTGCATTCTGTCCAGATCTTCTCTGTCACTTAGCTATGTCAATTTCAGAAAAGGTTTATTGATTGAGGGTGGCAGTTTTCTATTCTATAAAGTGACAACTGCTGGCTAACCTACTGGCTGTTACGCTTGCTATGAAAGTTATTTGAAAGGCAGACGAGAGAGAATAGAAGCGGAGTATTTTCTAAAGTTACTAGTCTGGAAAAAGATCAGTTGTGATGCAATTGACAGTAAGCAAAAGTCTGCAAGAATGCCTTTTACCTTTTAAGGAGAATGTAATGCCTTCTCTTCTAACTTAGTGCAGTTGTTCATTTGTTCAGACAGCAGGCAGTTGTTCATAATAATGATATAGATTCAGGAATTATTCTTGGTGAGTGCTAATTAATCTTATAGGATCATAGTATCTACTTAGGAAGATATTCACTTTTTTTCATGATTTTATTTTTCAAAAGCAGTTTGGGGTTCACAGCAAAATGGAGGGGAAGGTACAGAGGTCTCCCCTAACGCCCTACCCGCACTCATGCAGAGCCTTCCCCATTATCCATGCCCCCACCAGATGGTACCTCCACTGACACGTCAGCATCACCCACATTCCGTCCTGTTCCTAAGGGTCTACCCCAGCTGCTGTGCATCCTGTGAGTGTGACAAACATATAACGGTGTGTATGGATTGTTATGGTGTCACACAGTGTAGTCTCCCTGCCCTAAAAATCCTATGTTCCAGCTTCTTCCCGTTTCCTCCTGAAGAAGCCATCCAGGAAGAGATCTGAAAGCTTGGATTAAACTGCCCCAGTGTGCAAGCTAGGCTACTTTAAGGAAATCAGAACTAAACAAAGGAATTAGAAATCAGAGAAGAACACAAAAGTGGAGCTATGTGTGAGAGCTAATAAGCCCACAAGGATTCTGAGAAGTTCATTCTAAAATTCTCCGTTTCTATCTGTATGGAAGCTTTAGCTTAGGCTGTTAAAAATGTGCTACTCTCTAAGCAGGCACTCTTTATGTACACGTTTTTAACTGAGTAAATTAAAAACTTTCCTACAAATAATAATGGAGAATTTTAAAATGAACATCTCAAAATCCATACAAGATAATACTGTGTCATCGTTAAGCCTCTTAAATGTGGTAATTACATTGTGTGTACAAGAATGCTTTTGTTCTTATGAGATAAATGCTGAAATGCTTATGGGTGAAGTGTCATGATGTCTGCAACTAATTTTCAAATGATTCAAAGTAGAGAGAGAATTGATAGTTTCTACATACCAAGTAAATGTGGCAAAATGTTAACAACTGGTGATTATCAGTGAAGAATACATGTGTTCACTATTTGTGCAATTTTCTGTAAAACTGAAAACTTGCCAAATTGAAAGTTGGTGAAAAAAAAATCTTGAACTTTATTTAGGAAGTTTGTTGACAGTACTATTGGTGAAGTAATTCCAAACTATTTCATGTATATTATAGGATTAGGCAAATGAGTAAAAATATCGACCACAGTAGCTGTAGGTACTTTGTATCATGTCATTCTGTTTTGTTTTCTTCATCACATTTATAGTTTCTAAAACATTCATTTTGTTAATGTATTTGCTTGTCTGTTTAATGTTAGCCCCTACCCAGTAAATGCTATTTGAGCAGATTAAGAAAAAAAAAAAAAAACACCTGCTACAAAATATCTCAGAGCTGTGAGGTTATAAGAAACACCCAGAGAAATGAAACACCCACACTCTAGGACTTTTCCATAGATTTTTTTTTTTTGTCCTGAATTTAGTTTACCACATTTTAGTGTACAGTGTCCTATGAAATTTTGCTCAAATTCAAGCACATCAATTCATGTTTACTAATTAAAGCTACTTTATAGTATATAGTTTGGAGAAAATTAGAGACCTATAAAGTATTTTTTGCTTTACTTTCCAAATGTATTTAAATATTCCTAAAATATAAGAAATGATTCAGAAGAATACGTTTGTCATAAAGCACCACATTTCAGAGGTATGATGTTGGTCATCAAGCAGACTTTATGAAATTAATTTCTAGGCAGTGATGAATCATATTAGAAGCAATCCTGGTTTCAGTGGAGCCTTTATAACCCGAAGGAACTGCACGCCTTTTGTCTATAACTGAAGGATATTTCTGACCATCCATCCTGTGAGCTCAGATGACAGGTGCTATCTGTTGCTCTCTGCACCTGACAGTTTGGACACGTCCATTCATTAGAAACACTCTTCTCTCTCAAAAATAGCTGCCTAAGAGTATCCATTTAAGATTCCTCCATGTCTTTTCATGGCTTGATAGCTCATTTTTTTTTTTTTTTTTGTGATGAATAATATGCTATTATCTGGTATGCTATAGTTTATTTGTCAATTCACCAACTGAAGGACAATCTCTGTTGCTTCCAGGTTTTGGCAGTTACAAATAAAGCTGCAATTAACATTCACGTGCAGATTTCGTGAGTGACTAACACTTTCACTTTGTGTAGATATAAAATTATTCATATAATGTTAATCATTATATTTATTATATTTATGTCCAAAATTACTCTAATAAGATATTAATATTAATTATGTTTATCTATAGATAAAGCCTCATTTCCTCTAAATTTTCTATTAAGGAAG